>NC_044342.1:10418451-11088417 GCF_007399415.2 Gopherus evgoodei | reverse complement strand
TCAGAGCGGGGCAGGGTAGGGGGGCTCGGAGGGGCAGGGGTAGGGTTGCCAGATGTCCGGTTGCTGACTGGAACGCCCAGTCGAAAAGGGACCCTGGCAGCTCCGGTCAGCACTGCTGAAAGAGCCAGTAACAGTCCAGCTGGTGGCATAGCGGGGCTAAGGCAGGCTCCGTGCCTGTCCTGGCTCCGCGCAGCTTCCGGAGGCCGTGGCCTGTCCTCCCTCCAGCTCCCAGGCCACTGGGGCATCCAGGGGACTGCACGCTGCCCCCACCCCAAGCACCGTGGTTCCCGACCAATGGGAGCTGTGGGGGCAGCACCTGCGAACAGGGCAGTGCGCAGAACCACCTGGCTGTGCCTCCACATGGGAGCCGGGGGGGTGGGGGGGGACATGCCACTGCTTCTGGGAGCTGCTTGAAGTGAGCGGAGCCCAGAGTCTGTGCCCAACCCCTGCCCCCTCCAGACCCCTCGATCCCAGCCCAGAGCAACCCTTCTGCACCCCGAGCTGCAGCTCTCACTCCGACCACGCTGCAGCCCCCTGCACTCCAAACCCCTCACAGCCGAGCCCTCACACCCCATCTACCCTAACCCCCTGCCTAGCCCAGTGACGGTGGGCACAGCGAGTGCCAGAGGGAGGGGGGGATGGGTAGTGAGCAGGGGGCGGGGCCTCAGAGGAGGGGTGGGGCAAGGGTGTTTGGTTTTGTGCAAATAGAAAGTTGGCAACCCTAGGCAGGAGGTGCTCAGAGCGGGCGGGGGGCACTCAGCACAGCGGGGCATGCTGGGAGGAGCACTCGAGGGGGAGCGGGGTAGGGCACTTGGGGGCACTGACCAAAGTCATGGGGCACACGGGTGTAGAACTCGTTTGCAGGCTTCCAGCAGGGCCCGTCCAGTGTCCCCGGCCCGCAGAACCACCTCCACCTTCTGCAGTGACTGAAACCCAGCCCGGATCTGCTCCACCGTCAGCTTCCCTGGGGGGAGCAGGTCAGAACCACCAGCACCCAGCACACCCCAGGGCCCCCTGACCTCCCCCAGAGCCCCCCCAAACCCAGCCCGGATCTGCTCCACCGTCAGCTTCCCTGGGGGGAGCAGGTTCAGACCCAAACAGCGCCCGGCACCCCCCAGGGACCACTAACCTCCCCAGAGCCCCCCGAAACCCAGCCCGGATCTGCTCCACCATCGCTTCCTGGGGGAGCACGTTCAGAACCAACAGCGCACGGCACCCCCCAGGGCCCCCCCAAACCCAGCCTGGATCTGCTCCACCGTCAGCTTCCCTGGGGGAGGCAGGTCAGAACCAACAGCGCCCAGCACCCCCCAGGGCACCCTTGACCTCCCCTCAAAGCCCCCCCAAACCCAGCCTGGATCTGCTCCACCGTCAGCTTCTCTGGAGGGAGCAGGTCAGAACCACCAGCACCCAGCACCCCCAAGGGGCCCCTGAAGTCCCCCCAAACCCAGCCTGGATCTGCTGTCAGCTTCCCTGAGGGGAATGGGTCAGAACCACCAGCGCCTGGCACCCCCCCCAAGGGCCCCCTGAACTCCCCCCAGAGCCCCTGTACCCCAGATCCCCCTCAAACCCCGCCGGATCTGCTCCACCGTCAGCTTCCCTGGGGGAAGCAGGTCAGAACCACTGGCACCCAGTCCCCCCCAAAGGTCCCCCAACTCCCCCAAGATCCCCTGCCCCCCCAGAACCCTCTCAACCACAGCCCAGATCTGCTGTCAGCTTCCCTGGGGGGAATAGGTCAGACTCGCCGGGTCCCACTACCCACAATCCCTCCCACCCACATCCACGGGGGCTCACCAAGAGGAGCCTTCTTGGTGTCATACTTCATCTCCAGCACCATCTCCTCCATGGCCTGGAGGTCGCAGATCAGCCCCAGCAGCGCCTGCACTCGGGGGTCCAGTCGTGAGGCCGGTTTGGGCTGGGGTGCCCCTGTGCAGCTCAGCTCTGCGGCCTGGGCGGGGGGAGGGTCGTTACTGAATCTCCCAGCTGTGCCCGGAGCACCCCCATCCCGCCACTGCTCCCATGGAGGTGGGACACAGGGCCACTGCTTCTCCACGCAGGTTGGGGGGGCCTGCATGGGCTTCGGGATCCATGTGCAGGTCGTATGGGGTAGGGGGCTATGTGTAGGGGGTCACACTCACGGGGGAGGGGGGCGGCTGTCCTTGTGCAGGTCCTACGGGGGGCTGTAAAGGGGGGGTCACACTCATGGGGGGCCGGCTGTCCTTGTGCACATTGTAGGGGGGGGTCACACGGGTGGCTGTCCTTGTGCAGGTCGTATGGGGGGGCTGTAAGGGGAGGTCACACTCACGGGGGGCAGCTGTCCTTGTGCAGGTCGTATGGGGGGGCTGTAAGGGGGGTCACACTCATGGGAGGCCAGCTGTCCATGTGCAGGTCCTACGGGGGACGGGGGGGGCTGTAAGGGGGGGATCACACTCATGGGGGGCCAGCTGTCCTTGTGCAGGTCGTATGGGGGGTTGTAAGGGGAGGGTCACACAGGCAGCTGGCTGTCCTTGTGCACATCGTACGGGGGGGGCTGTAATGGAGGGGGGTCACATTCACGGGGGGCCGGCTGTCCATGTGCAGGTTATATGGGGGGGCTATAAGGGGGGTGTCACGGGGGGGCAACTGTCCTTGTGCAGGTTGTTTGGGGAGGGTGTAAGGGGGGGGACACTCACGGAGAGCCAGCTGTCCATGTGCAGGTTTTATGGGGGGGCTGTAAGGGGGAGGACACTCACAGGGGGCCGGCTGTCCATGTGCAGGTTTTATGGGGGGGCTGTAAGGGGAGTGTCACACAGGGGGGTGACTGTCCTTGTGCAGGTTGTTTGGGGGGGGTGTAAGGGGGGGGACACTCACGGAGAGCCAGCTGTCCATGTGCAGGTTTTATGGGGGGGGCTGTAAGGGGGAGGACACTCACAGGGGGCCGGCTGTCCTTGTGCAGGTTGTATGGGGGGCTGTAAGGGGGGTGTCACACAGGGGGGTGACTGTCCTTGTGCAGGTCGTATGGGGGGGTTGTAAGGGGGGAGACACACTCACAGGGGGCCGGCTGTCCATGTGCAGCAGGTCATACTTGCCAGGCACTTTCTGGAAGTTGCCCCGCTCGGCCCAGTGGTTTTTGGTCTTGTCAAGGAACCTGGGGAGAGAGCGGAGAGGGGGGCGAGGAGGGGGGCAGGCTCCAAGGGGCTTGGGGAGGGGAGGGGGGGACTCACTTCTTAGTGAAGACCTCCTTGGCCTGGGTGAGGTCCCCAGCGCAGGACACCAGTGCATGCTGGCCCGGCCGCCCCACTGCAGGAACACGACAAATGTGGTGATGGGGGACACTGCTCTCCCCCCCCAACCCCTGCCATGCACCCAGCCCCCGCCAAACCCCAGCCCCCGGCCAACCCCCCCCCCCATGTCTGGTGCCCCACAATAGTCACCCAGCCCCCCATGGCCCCCGCCCCGCTCACCACGCCCCCAGCGCATCCAGACGCTGTAGCTCCGCGGCCCATCGTCCTCCAGCAGCTGTAGGACGTAGAATTTGTTGTTGTTGAACTGGAGGTTGGTCTGGGGGATGGATGGACAGATGGGGGGCTGGGCATTAGGGACAGGGCTGGGGGGGTCTCTGCCCGCAGCAGCCCCCCTTCCCCCAGCTCCTGAACAGGTGGCTCCCCGGCCAGGAGGGCCACAGCGCTGCACTCACCTGGTTGAGCATCACATCGTAGACGTCGTCCCCTTCGCAGTACACGTGGGCCTGGGGGGAGATGGGCACTTCCTGAGCCGTAGCTAGCCCTGGGAGGCGATGGAGTGTGGGGAAGTCCCCTCTAGGGGGCACTGGCCCCAATCCCACCCCAGGGGCGACTGGCTGGCTCAGGGATGTGGGACTTTGCCTCTCTAGGAGGTACTGGCTCTGATCCCGCCCCAGGTCAGGGACTGGCTGGTTCAGGGGGTAAGGAATGGGGCATGGGCCTTTTTCCCTCTAGGGGCGCTGGCCCTGATCCTGCCCCAGGTCAGGGACTGGCTGGTTCAGGGGGCAGGGAATGGGGCATGGGGCTTTTTCCCTCTAGGGGGCACTGGCCCTGATCTCGCCCCAGGGCAGGGACTGGCTGGTTCAGGGGCGTGGGGACTGAACAGCCCCAGGGCAGGAGGTCTTGCGTTACCTTCCCCAGTTTAGCCAAGCACTCGGGATCCACCGGCGCCTTCCCCTTCACAATCAGGGTCTTGACGACCTCTGGGGGTGACAGACAGAAATAGGGGGGAGGGGGTGTTAAGAGATATCAGTGCAGGGATCCCGGGGACCTGAACCAAGGCAGGACCTGGTGCTCAAGGAACAACAGAGCTCCAGCCACACCACCAGCCCCTTCCCAGGCAGCCACGAGGAGCCAGCAGCGTCCAAGGCCGATGTCACACACTCCTAGCGCAGGATAGGGGAGGAACTTATAAACCACACCCATTTCCAAATCAGCTTGGCTGCCTAACTCGCACCCAAGAGTCACAAAAGAGCTGACCGAGATGAGCTCCGACCTGCTGGCATTCATCTGAAATCAACCCCAGGACAGAGGGAACATTCCTGAAGAGCCGATGAGTGCAGCGCAAGTGGGTAGCTTTAGGCCGGTTAGCCTGACAAAAAGCCCAGGCACAGTAACACAAAAGCTGCCGTGGGATTCAAGCAATCCCTGGTTAAAGCACAAGAACCTCAGCAAGGCCAGGCAGGTTTCATGGAAAACAAACAAAGCTGATCTCATCCGTTGGTGACGTTACGGGTTTCGTTGATACAGGGACTTTATATGGCGTGTGCAACTTGGCACTGTGTGACCCGACTGAAAACTGAGCACTGTGGGCTAGTGCCTGATGTAGATTAAAAACTGGCTAACTGATAGATCCCCACACATCGTCGCCACTGGGGAATCATTGTATCCAGGACGTTTTTGTCGGCGATGCCAGCTGATGGAGGGGGAAGTGATGCCAAGGTGGTGCCCGGCACCCCGGATTGCTTGGTGGCTACGCAGAATGAGGCTGAGCATGAACCGATGCGAAGTGACTCCTCCAGGAGCAGCAAGGCGGGGGCGTGGGGGCAGCTGGGATTCCTGAGCACACATTTTAGTTCAGAGGTGGGCAAACTATGGCCCGTGGGACCGTCCTGCCCGGCCCCCAAGCTCCTGGCCCCGGGAGGCTAGCCCCTGGCCCCTCCCCTGCCTCAGCTCGCTTGCTCACCGCCAGTGCAATGCTCTAGGCGGCAGAGCTGCGAGCTCCTGGGGCAGTGCAGCTGCAGAGTCTGGCCTGACCCCGTCTCTGTGCTGTGTGGTGGCAGTGGCGTGGCTGTAGCGCCACCAGTGCTCCAGGCAGCGCGGTAAGGGGGCAGGGAGCAGGGGGTTGGATAGAAGGCAGGGGAGTTCAGGGTGGTGGTCAGGGGGTGGGGGTGTGGATGGGGTCAAGGGGGGGAACAGAGGGTTGAATGGGAGCAAGCATCCTGGGGGGCAGTCAGGAAGGAGGAGGGGTGGGATGGGGCAGTAGGGGGCTGGAAGAATCATGTAATCATGTAATATGAGGGTTGGAAGGAACCTCAGGTCGTCATTTAGTCCAATCCCCTGCTCAAAGCAGGACCAATTCCCAGACAGATTTTTACCCCAGTTCCCTAAATGGCCCCTCAAGGACTGAACTCTGGGTTCAGCAGGCCAATGCTCAAACCACTGAGCTATCCCTCCCCCAAAAGAGAAGGGGTGGCTGGATGGGGCAGAGGTCCGGGGGGGGGGGGGGGTGTGTCAGGAATGAGAGGAGGGGTTGGATGGGGCAGCGGGGCTCCCAGGGGCGGTCAGGGGACAGGGAGAGCGGGGGTGTATGGAGAGGGCAGGAGTCCGGGGAGGGGCAGATAGTTGGTGGGGGGCCAGGCCACGACCCCCTCCCCTAACCAGTGCTCCATACAATTTACAAAACCTGATGTGGCCCTCAGGCCAAAAAGTTTTGCATGTCCCTGTTTTAGATGCTAATCTAGTGGAAGGGGGCAGAGCCAGAAAAACCAGGGCTGGAACAGCTGGCAGAGAGAGGCCAGCAGAGTTTGCACCCCTCACCTGTGCTCTCTTCCCCGGCTCTGGGGTTGGGGCTGGCCCCCACATCCTGGCGTCTCTTCGGCGCTGGGGGCCGTTGGGGGGACGAGGAGCCAGGGACAAAGCTGGGCTCAGATCCCCCATCATTATCCACAGCGTCTGTGAAGAGAGGCCACGGGTCAGAGGGGGAGGGGAGGGTGCCACACCCCAGAGCTGGCCGCATCTCAGCACCAGGTGAGTCACCCTGTGCATTGTCGCTGTGACCCAGCTGTGCTGGTGTCAGATTCTCCTCCCAGCTCCCTGGGGGATGATTAATGACTAACGAGCTTACACTCTGGCAGTGAGGCCTGCCCCGCCTCGGGTGCCCGAGACCTGCTCACCAACCGGAGCTGGGCCCTGGGAGCCTGAACCCCTTCTCCCGCTCCCCACAGAGCTTGCTCTACCCACTAGGCCCCACTCCTCTCCCAGAGCCTAGGAGAGAACCCAGGAGTCCTGGCTCTCTAGGTACCTGACTCCCTCCGCTCCATCCGGCGCTGGTACCCAGTTCTGACGTTGGTCTGGGTCATCTGTGCTGTGTCCAATGTGTAGCGGGTCCGACTGAACGTCACCTCTAGGCTGGGCCCCCCGTCGCCGTGCCGTGCTTGCTCCAGCGCCAGGCAGGTATCGGCAGGGTAGGGAAGCCATTCCCCCTCTTCGTCCCCCTGCCAGCACCACACGAAATCTGGGCCACGGGCATCCTGTTAGCTCCCTGCCAGTGCTAACCCCTAGGGTGCCCTGCAGCTCCCAGCCTCTAGGGCAGTGATGGTGACCGGGCATTGGATCCAAGTGTCCAGATGGCTGAGCAGGGCGTTCACCCCTGGGGGCCCAACAGCTCTCAGCCTCTGGGGCAGTGACCGTGACTGGGCCATGGGACACAGGTGTCCGGGCAGCACAGCAGGGTGCTGACCCCTAGCGGGCCCCATAACTTGGGAGTGATCAGGACAAGGCGTGGGACCCAGGCATCCAGGACAACACTGCTCCCCCGCCAGGGGTCCCTGGGCACTCACAGGAGTCCTGGTCCTGGACAGCGGCTGCCACGCATCTGTCCTGCCCCGTCTGCCCATCTCGCTGCACCATCCGCCGCAGGTCCACATGTGAGCCCACGGCCACGCTGGGCTTCCCTGCCCTGGGGGGAGATGGATGCGGCTCAGAGCCTGTGACTCCCCTGCCATGGCCCGGGCCACGATATGCCCTCCTGGCACTCACCTGGCTGCCTGTGTCAGCACCTCGCTCTGCTCAGGCACGAAGCGATGCCAGGTGCCACCGGGGTCCTGCCACTCCCAGCGCAGCTCCAGTGCCAGGCCCGCGCCCCTCGCCTCGGCTGCCCTTCGCTTCCGGCTCATCCTGGGAGTCACAAGCGGGGCTGGCGAGCAGAGAGAAGGGAGGCAGGGACCCACAGACTGTGATCCCCAAGCTCTACAGCCCCACATAGACCATTCTGCTACCATCCATATGGCCTGCATGGACCAGTACGCACACATCCCAGGCCATATAACCCCATATGAACCATTCAACTGCCATCCATACAGCCGTGTAAGGACCAGCACCTGCCCAGGACATATAGCCCTATACAGACCATCCTACCAAGATCCATATAGCCCAGTATTTACCAGCATAACCCTGCCCCCAGATCATAGAGCCCGAGATGGGCCATTCTACTGCAATTCATATAGCTTCTTACCCGCCCCCCCCAGCCATATAACCCTATATTGACCAGCCTACAGCAATTCATAGTTTTGTATGGATCAGCATCCCCCCCAAACACACAGCATATAACCTATACAGACTTTCCTATGGAGATCCACACAGCCTGTATGTACCAGCAGATCCCCAAAGCCACACAGACCTATATGAATGAGCATGTTCACCCACCCACACAGCCCTATATGGACCACCCCACCATGATCTACGGAGCGCTCCATGAACCAGTTCCCTCCCCCGCGGGGACTCTGCGTCCCCCCACCCAGCCTGCAATGCAATATCCTCACCCTCCGTGGTTTTCCCCCTTGACCCCTGCTCCTGTCTCCCAGAACACCAACCCCCACCGGGACTCCCAGAGCACCCCCTCCCCCACTGCATGCCCCCAGACCGCCACTGCAACCCCAGCCCTGTTGCACCCCCTAGGGTCCCCCTGCACCCCTCCCTCACTGTAACCCTGACCCATTGCACCCCCCAACCCTCCGCAACCCTTCCCCAGTGCAACCCCCCAACCACGCCTGCACCGCTTCCAGTGCTTCCCCGCCCCATTGCACCCCCATACACCCTTCCCGCATTGCACCCCCCAAGGGGTCCCCCTCCCCCACCTGGCAGCGGCAGCACCTCCCCACCCGCCCGCACTCCAGGGAAAGTTCCGGGAACCGAGCGCTCGAGGAGCCCGTCTCATTTGCATATCGCTTATTTGCGTTAGCCCCGCCCGTGGAGGAGCCCGAGTCCCGCCCCCTAGCGGGTAGGCGCGCAGGGCATTATGGGAGAGACGCACCGGGCTAGCACTCGGCGACACTCACTGGCAGGCGGAGCCGGTTCATTTGCATAGACGGAGGGGCGCATGCTGGGAGCCGGCCGCGCGCCCCCTAGATCAACCCTTCGGGTGAAGACGAGGGAGGGGTGCGATTTGCATACCCGCGGCGCATGCCGGGTAGTGCATTGCCTGCTCACCGTCACCTTGAAACAGGAGAGCATCTGGGAGGTTATATACCAGCGGTTAGAAATTAATCCTTTTCATTACCCCTCCCCTGCCACCTCTCACCAGCCGGTAGGTTAGTGAAATGAGCCTCAGGGGTCCTGCTCTGTCTGCTCCTCCTGAACCCTCTGTATGGGCCCTGCAGCTGCCTCGCAGCCTACTGTAAGCCATATAGATCTGTATGGGCCATGCAGCTGCCATACAAACCAGCTGTTAGATGGGGTAACCCCCTGTTCCCCCCAAACCACGGGGAAGATAAGATCCAGGTCTGTGAATATGGCCTGCCACCAAGATATTGACTTGCTGTTTATCCCGTGCAACTAAACAAGGCAGGGTCCAGAGTGTGGACACCAAGTGTCCTCGTTCTTAGGGCTGAAGGATGACACAGTCCTGCATTGAGCTGCTGGCTACGTTTTCAGCGATTGACCTTGCGACCTTCACTTGTTCCCCTTGTTCACTTGAATGTGATAGATAATACACCAGGGCAATATAGCTTTGTAGGTTAGGATTGCTCTACCCAGGAGGTGATTCTATACAGACCCTTCCCACAACCCCTTATATGGGTTCACAACCCAATCAGAGTCTTCTACTCAAATCCTTTTATAGCTGACCCTCCCTCCACATAGGCCATATAATCCCATATTGACCAGCACCCCTTCGTGGGTTCTTACAGAACCAAGCCAGAATCTCACCCCTACAGAACATGCCAGGCCATATATCCCAATCCAATCTGGTCCATGCGATCAGGCATAGCTTTTAACAAGGAGAGTAATTAACCTCAGGAACAACGTCCCAAGGACTGGGTGGATTCGCCATCGCTGATGATTTCTAAATCTCACTCAAATGTTTCAAGACCCGCTCCAGGAATTGTTTGGAACGGTTCTCTGGCCTGTGAGATACTAGGTCAGCCGAGAAGATCACAATGGTCCCCTTCAGGCCTTGGAATCTATGAAGCCCCCTGCTTGGGCTGATATAGTCCCATATGGACCACAGGGACTCCTAGCCCAGTTCAGATCATTGAACCTCCCCCCCCCCCCCAGATTCTGTATAGATGGCCCCAGTCTGGTTATTTTAGCTCATCCAGAACGGGACTGGGGCCGTTTCGGTAATCCATCTTATTTCAGGCTCCCCCCCCCCCCACTGCCCCAGCTATGAGCCCTTCTGCTACCTCTCTATGCAGATTATTTCTTCCCCTCCCGCAAGATTTTCAGCTTGTCTCCATTCACCTGGGCGCTGTGGACTCCGAGGCTGGGCATGACCCAGGTGTGGGTGGGACACCACCTACCACTGGGGAGGGTGGCTTCCCAGCAGGACAAGGGTCCCTGAGGAAATGGGGATCATCTTGCAAAAGGGTACAAATGCTTTATTTTAAAGCAGAAGCATCAGCCCAGCTTCCCCTTCTCCCCACATGCAGCCTGCAGACCATCCTCATCCTCGTTCCAGCGGTAGCTGGTCCCTGAACGCCAGAGCCGGGAGCTGGCGAAGATCCTAGCGGCCAGACCCTATCTGGTGGTGGAGCTAGCACCTGCCTCCCAGCAAGGTCTGGCTGTAACAGTGCCCAGTGATGGAGGGGGCAGTTCCCTGGCAAATCGCTCTCAAGATGCAAACGTGGCCCGAGCTTCCAGCCTACTTTGTCTCACTGCTGCTGCCGCGGCTGGGCCTCACAGCTGGGCAAAGCGGCCATGCCGAGTGCTCTCCCTGCAGGTAGTTGCAATCCTTCTGCTCGCCCCACCTTATTGAGCGCCTTTTGGGGGTGCAGCGCCCGGCACGGGCTGAGGAGAGCACAGCATTCGAGCGAGGCTCTAGGGCCAGGGCAGGGCTATATAGTCCCTGTAGCTGTGGCCATAGGGCTAGGGCTGTCTGTCTCCAAGGCCTCCCAGCTGGCAGAGTCCCGGCAGCCGGCGGACAGAGCCCCTTGGCCCGGGAGTGGATGCGCTGGTGCACCACCATGTTGGAGCGGGGTGGAAGCGTCGGCCGCACTGCGGGCAGGCGAAGGGGCGCTCGGCCGTATGGGTGCGCTGGTGACGGATAAGATTGGAGCTGCGGTGGAAGCGTCGGCCACATTCGCCACAGGCGTAGGGCTGCTCGCCGGTGTGGGTGCGCCGGTGCACGGTGAGGGCTGAGCTCTGGGCAAAGGCCTTGGGGCAGTCAGGGCAGCGGTAGGGGCGCCGCCGGTGTGGCTGCGCCGGTGGGTGGCCAGGTGGGAGCTTTGGGCAAAGGTTGGGGCAGTCGGGGCAGCGTAGGGGCGCTCGCCGTAGTGTGGCGCGGTCGTGGTGTGTGGGAGTGCGGGCCGTTGCACCACCATGTCAGAGCGCGGGCGAAGCTGCGCCACAGTCTCCGCAGCGGTAGGGCGACTCCTCCAGGTGGGCCCGCTGGTGGCGCCGGTGCACCGTGCTGTGGGCAAAGGCCAGGCACAGATGCCGCAATGGTAGGGCCGCTCTCGGTGTGGAGCGCCAGTGGCGCAGCAGCTCCGAGCTGCGGGAAAGCCCTTCACACTGGGCACAGCGGTAAGGCCGATCGGGCTGGTGCGTGCGCCGGTGCTGCGCGAGGTTGGAGCCAGTGCTGAAGCCCTTGCCGCAGTCGGCGCAGCGGTAGGGCCGCTCCCCAGTGTGGGTGCGGCCATGCACAGCCAGGTCGGCACGCCGGGCGAAGGTCTTGGGGCAGGCAGGGCAGGGGAAGGGGCGCTCACCAGTGTGAGCCCGCCGGTGCACTGCCAGGTTCGAGCGTTTTGCCAAAGCGCCGTCCGCACTCGGGGCAGGGGTGGGGGCGCTCGCCTGTGTGCACCCGCCGGTGCTTGGCCAGGCCCGAGCTCTGGCGAAGGCACGGCCACACTCCTCGCAGGCGTAGGGCGCTCGCCCGAGTGCGATCGCCGATGCACGATCAGCGTGGAGCTTTGTGAGAAGGCCTTGCCGCACACGCTGCACCCATACCGCCGGGGGCGCGCCGAGGCAGTTTGTCCCCCAGCCCTTGTCTGCTCCCCCTCCCCCACGGCCTGGCCCCCATGGTCCCCCCTCCTTCGGCCACCCAGATCTGAAAGTGTCCTCATGTCTCCATGCACCTCTTCCCACCACACATCCGGCCCCACGTCTCACTGGCCCAGTGCCCGCCGTCGCCATCCCCCTCCTGCTGGGGGGCACTGGCTCCACCCTGCTGTGGGCATCCTCGGGCTACAAGCCCAGCCGGGGTCAACATCACAGGAGGGGACCCCTGGGCCACTGCTCCACGGCCCGGCACCTGCGGGAGGAGAAACACCAGGGAGATGGAAGCGCCCCAGGCTGCCTGTTGCCACTCGGGGATGGGAATCGCGTGGGGCAGTTGGCAGCCTGGACGCCTGGGTTCTATCCCAGTTCTAGGAGGAAAGCGGGGGGGGTGTCTAGTGGTTGGGGGGAGGGGGATCCCAGACTCCTGGGTTCCGAGCCCCGCCCGGGGGGGGAGTCTAGTGGCTGGCGGAGGGGCCGGACTCCTGGGTTCCGAGCCAGCAGCCGCCCCCGCCCACAGCACTGGCCCGGCCAGCTCTTACCGCAGGGGGCGCCACGCTCCGCTGGGACCCCGTGGGATCCAGTGTCCCCCGGTTGACTACCGCTCCCGGCATGCCACGCGCGGGACTGCAAGTCCCGGCATGCCTGCGGGGCCTCCCCGCCCCTGCGCTGGAGGGGGGGGTAGATGTATGGCCTGCGCCCCAGCTCTCCCGTGCATCCAAGCTCCTGCTTCCCCATCCTATGCCCAATCTCCTGCAACCCCAGCTCTCCCTGTGCACCCCAATTCTGCACCCCCATCCTTGTACCCCCAGCCCGCCAGTTGCACCCCAGCTCTCCCTGTGCGCCCAACTCCTGCACCCCATCCCTGTACCCCCAGCCCTACCAGTGCGCCCCCAGCTCTTCCCGTGCACCCAATCTCCTGCACCCGTCTCTTCCAATTCCCAACCAGGGAATCTCCATGTGGTGTTATGTGCAGCTGTTCCCCAGCTGCCCCACCCCAGAGCTGGCCTGATCTCAGTGCCAAGCTAGCCCACCCCAGACTAGCTGCATCTCAGCACCGGAACCACTGTATGCAGGAAGCCCAGGCAAGGGGACAGCGCGAGGGACTAAGGGTGGCTTGGTGGGCTGTGATTCCTGCTCAGCATAGCCCTTTCCACACATGGTCTGCACCCTGCCCCTCACCGTCCCAAACACGAAAGCAGTGAGTTCTGCATTCACAGACTGATGTCCCCCTAACACCTACGGGCTCTCCTCTCCCGCATTAGAGTATACACATGAATCTCCGGCGCTGGCTGATGGCCTCTAAGGTACTGGGGTCCAGCTGCTATGGGTCCATACATGATACCCAGGGGGGGCAATGTAGAGGGCTGCCCCAGAGCCCAGTGACACATAGCACCAAAATCCTGCTCTGAGCCAGGCTGATAGCCCCCTCCTTGGGGGCTGCCTGCAGGTGTGGAGGGCAGTGGGCATGGCAAATGTAGCCCAGGAGAGAGGATGGGGCACTGCCTCTGAGATGAAGCCAGCTCTGGGGTGGGGCACCCGGGGAACAGCCACATATACCATGCACAGTGATGGCTTGTCTGGTGCTGGGATGCGGAACAGCCAGACAACACTGCAAAGAGATAGGAGACCCCCATCTCCCCCACCCCACCAGGTTGTGGGCAATAAATCCAGCCCAGCTCTGGCACGTCCATCCACCTGCAACTGCCAGCTGACTTCCCCCCATCTGGCAGCCCCAGCTTCCTTCTCATCCCCTGCCCCCGGGCACACGCTCCCCCAAACAAACCCCCAGCTCAAGCGGCTGGCCAGCAAACCACCATCACATGCTGGCTGCAATGGCTGCACTGGCCACAATCCACCACCTGGCCACTGGCCGCATTGACTTCATGGAGACCCCATTGCAGGCAGGGCATGACCTGGATGACCCCAGGGATCTGGGAGCAGAATCCAGCCCTGTCCCCACCTGCGTTGGGAGTGACTCCATGGCAGGGGGCAAGGCTCAGCATTCAGTCTGGCACAAGGAGATCTGGCTGGGTTGTGAGTCGCTCTGCAGACAGATTTCAGCTACACCCTTGGCCCATTGCCCTGGTTTGCTCTGGATGTGCCCAGCCCTGCAGGCGATCTCTCCACTTGGCTTCCAGATCCCCTGGCCCTCCAGCCTACCTCAGCTGCGTGGGCTTCTCCTGGGGCCAGGGCCTCCCTGCCCCCCCCCAAGGCATGAAACTACCGGCACTGGGGAGGATGGAAAGTGAACCGGGTGGGGGAACTTCACTCCCAGCCGGGTGCCCGGGGAGGTTTCAATTGCCCCTGGCGCCTGCCTCCCAGCTGCTGCTGGGCCTGCAGAGGGTGACTCGGACGGCGTGTGAGCCCACATAGGGGCTGTGTGCGCAGAGGCTGGAGCAGCAGGTATGTGGGAGTGCCCGGGATGGAGGGGGATTGGTGGCCATGGAGCAGTGGGTCATCTCTTGGGGGCTGCTGGCACAGCCAAGGGCCAGACACAGCACTGGCGTTGGCACCGGTCCCACCATTTTGGGCCCAGGGCAAGGGCGGCACTGGCTGGCCAGCACCCTGTGAGGGAACATCTCTCCTCCTCCTCCCAGCCCTCCCAACCACTAGACCCGACTGTCCTCCTAGAGCCAGGAATAGAACCCAGGAGTCCAGTCTGCTGGTGCCCACTCTACCCACCGGTGCTGTCTCTAGCAGAGCTCCAAGACCAGGCGTGGGCCGTGAGCCGTTTCTGGCCCCTCTGCACTGCTGCAGGCTTCGCTGTCGACCTGCTGGGCGCTCCAGGCCACGATGGGACCAGTCTTGGCTGTCTGGGGACGACTCTCAAGCAAGCTTGGTGTGCCAGTGGCCTTCCGGGGCAGAGCTGAGAGGTGCCTCCAGCCCCCAACCAGTGACACCAAGGCAGGGGAGAGGGCCAAGCTGTGCCCTGAGGGGCCTGTGGTGAGGACAGAGCCGAGACCCCCCCGGGGCCCACAGGGAGCACCCCCGGAAGCCCGATGCACAGAGACCTTGTTCATTACACTGCCAGAGATGGACCTGTGGGAGCAGCTTTTGGGGGTCCTGGTGCCCTCCCTCTGGCAGGTGATGGCCAGCGGGCACTGCCAGGGGGATGCTGGCACCCTGGCCCTCTCCGGCCCCCGGGAGGCAGCACTGGCTGCCAAAGTGGCCATCAGTGAGCTGCTGATCCTGGTGGGCAGGGCAGTGCCCTCGGTGGGCCGGTTCTTCCGTCTGTGCCCAGAGCTCAGCCTGTTCCTCAGGGAGGGAGACGGCGCCGGGCTCCGGGCGGGCGCTGTGGTGAGGCTGGGTGGCAAGTCCGACCCGGACAGCGGGGCCAGCGTGGTGACCTGGAGGGCGCTGAGCCGGCGAGGGGCTCCTCATGCCCACCTGGAAGTCTGCTCCCCGCCAGGGGCTGTGGGACTGGCAGCTGGGGCAGTGCTGCTGACCCTGGAGGCTGTGGCCCGGCTGCAGGTCACCTCTGTGGCCATCTGCGTGGACTCGGAAGGTGCGTGGCTGGTGGAGGCTGTGACTGAGGCCATCAACATCTTCGCTTGGGGCCGCCCTACCGCCCCCCTGAGCAGCATCTCTGTGGTGGCTGCTGATGGGGCCCTGGTGGCCACCTTCCATAGGGCATGTTCCAAGCGGTGGCCGCTTGGCGAGAGCCAGCAGGAGCTGCTGGGGAATGTCCTTCAGGCCCAGGAGAGAGTCTGCACTCAGGTGGTCAGCGGGTCCCTCGCCAGCCAGAAGGTCAGTGCCTTGGTTAGAGAGGGGCTGGGAGCCAGGACTCCTGGGTTCATCCCTGCACTGGGAAGGGAGTGGGGGTCTAGTGGTTAGAGCAGGTGGGGTTGGAAGTCAGGACTCCTGGCTTCTATCCCTGGTACTGGGAGGGAAGTGAGGTCTAGTGGTTAGAGCAGGTGGGGTTGGAAGTCAGGACTCCTCGGTTCTATCCCTGCACTGGGAGGGGTGTGGGGTCTAGTGCAGGCCTGCACAACTTGTAAAGCGGCAAGGGCCACATTACTCCAAGGAAAACAGCTGAGGGCCGAAACCCGCCGGCCCCGCGGAAACACTCCACCCCAGCACCCCCCAGCCCTGCAGAAACAAATCCTCCTTTCCCAGTGCAGCCCCAGCAAAACAGCTGTGGGCCAAAAAGGAAGGTTGGGGGTGGGGAGGTGATACTTGATTTTAAATCAACCAGGGGCTCCCACTGAAGAGCTGGCTGGGAGCCCTCAGGGGCAAATTAAAGGGCCCGCGTCTCCGGGAACCCAGAGCTTTGTGGGGCTGGGGCAGGGATTTAAAGGGCCCAGAGCTCCTGCTGCTGAGGGGAGCCCGAGCCCTTTAAATCCCAGCCCCAGCGCATCCACTGGAGCCGCCGCCGGGATTCAAAGGGCTCTGGGCTGCCTGTGGCGGCGGGGAGCCCTGATCCCTTTAAGTCTCAGCCACGGCCGAGAATCTCTGCGGGCAGCTCAGAGCCCTTTGAATCCCGGCCACGGCTGAGATTTGAAGGGCTCTGGGCTCCCCACGGCTGTGGGGAGCCCAGAGCCTTTGAATCCCATCCGCAGCTGGCAGGGCCGGCTTTAGGAAGTGCGGGACCCAATTGCAACATTTTCGGCGGGGCCCCGGCAGGGATGACTGAAAGAAAAAAAATGTAAAAAAAAAGCCTTTCATTTCTTAGCAACTGGTTCCCTATAAAAAGTTCTGCCACAGTATGTATTTTTTGTACCAATAGGGTTACCATATGTCCATATTTTCCTCCTGGATGGCGATTTAAGATCCAAAAAGCCTGACATGTCCGGGAAAGTACAGATGTATGTTAACTCTACCTAAAGTTCTTTTTTAAAAAGATGTGTCTGAACTAGAAATGAGCTCCGCCATTCCCTGAGGGTGTGCTAGGGTGCACGTTTGGGTCCCAGCTGCTCCCTGCCCGTGTGCAGGGTTACTTCCCTGGGAACTACAGGGCACCAGTGGACATGGGGCTGGCTGGAGGTGTGAAGGAGGTGGCTGGAGGTAGGGTCTGGCTGCAGGCTGGGCAAGGGGTGTGGGGCAGGCTTGAGACGGCGTGTGGGATGGGCTGGCTGGCTTCAGGCAGGGCCACAGGGGGGGTGCCGCATGGGTTGGCAGGGCTGGAGACAAAAGTGCAGGACTGGCTGGCTTCAGGCAGGGGGGTGCGGCAGGGGTTAGCTGGAGAGAGAGAAGGGGGTGCGGGGCTGGCTGGAGATGGGTTGGTGCAGGGCTGAAGGCAAGGCAGGAGGTGAGGGGCTGGCTGGAGACGGGCTGGCTGTGGGCAGTAGGGGCAGGGCTGTCTGCAGACAGGAACTGGTGCAGGCAGGGCAGGAGGTGTGGCAAGGGTTGGCTGCGGGCAACTGGTGCAGGTACAGGGGTACAGCCCATCTTGTATGGTGAGTGCCCCCTCCTCCTGCCTCCCCCACCAGGGTAGCAGTAGCAGCCCGTGACTCAGGAGCTATTAAAGGGCCTGGGGCTCCCCTGCTTCCACTGTCCCAGCTCTATAAATAGCTGCAGGAGCCCTGGGGAAGTGGTGGGGCTCCAGGGGCTGTTTAAAGGACCAGGGCAGCAAAGGCACCTGGAGACTCCCCGCCCCGCTATCCCAGGGCTCTGGGGGCTATTTAAAGAGCCTGCGGCTCCCCTGCTTCTACACGCCCCAGCCCTGTAAATAGCTGAGGGAGCCCTGGGGAAGCGGTGTGGCTTCAGCGACTATTTAAGGAAGGTTTGAATCCCTGTCACGGCTGAGATTTAAAGAGCTCTGAGCTCCCCGCTGGGGCAGCAGAGGAAGCTGAATCCCCGGCCCTTTAAATAGCCCCCAGAGCCCCCCGCTACCCCAGGGCTCTGGGGGTATTTAAAGGGCCTGGGGCTCCCCTTCTTCTACTGCCCCAGCCCTTTAAATAGCCACGGGAACCCTGGGGAAGTGGTGGGGCTCCGGTGGCTATTTAAAGGGCCAGGGTGGTAGAAGCGACGGGAATCCTGGACTTTTTAAATAGCCCCCAGAGCCCCACAGCCTTACCCCAGGGCTCCAGCAGTGGTGCTCTGGTGGCAATTTAAAGGGCCTGGGAGCCACAGGCCTTTTAAATTGCCCCTGGGGAAGCTGGGCCACCCCGCTACAGCGCACTGGCTTTTGCCGGTACACCGTACTGGGGCTTGGGCATGTGGCCCTCTTAGGGGCGGGCTGATTCAGGGGAATTGGTTGAATTGACCTAAAGCCAGCCCTGGCGGCTGAGATTTAAAGGGCTCTGGGCTCCCTGCCGCTGCGGGCAGCCCAGAGCCTTTTGAATCCCGGCTGTGGCTGAGATTTAAAGAGCTCTGAGCTTGCAGCTGCCTGCAACTCAGAGCCTTTTGAATCGCGACCGTGGCTGGGATTTAAAGAGCTCTGGGCTCCCTGCCGCTGCGGGCAGCTCAGAGCCTTTTGAATCCCTGCCAGTGGCTGAGATTTAAAGAGCTCTAAGCTCCCCGCAGCTGTGGGCAGCTCAGGGCCTTTTGAATCCCACCGCGGGCCGCACAGTGAGCCTCTGCGGGCCGCATGTTGTGCAGGCCTGGTCTAGTGGTTAGAGCGGGGGCAGGAGGGGATGGGTGCCAGGATTCTTGGGTTCTATCCCTAGCACCTTCTTTCCCAGCTGCTCTGTAGGAAGACAGTCTCTCTAGGGCTCACCTTGTTTGGAGCCTCCTGGGGCCGTTGTCCCCAGGCACAGAGGGGGAGCGGTGAGCCTCCAAGAAGTTGATCCAAGCATCTGTTGACGCTCCTTGGCTCTGTGTTGGGGACAGACGGATGTGCTGGTGCTGCCGGTGGTGCTGGAGACGGATGGGCTGGAATGGTGCCCTCAGGAGGTCCGGGCCCTGGCCGAGAGGGCGCTGGGAGCTGCAGGCCACAGCAGGGAGCTCCAACCAGGGAAGGTGCTGACGGTGCCAGGCACGGCCCTCCCGGATCTGCACTGCAAAGCGCTGTACCTTGTGCAGCTGGATGGCGAGGCACTGCAGCAGCAGGGGGCACCAGAGGTAACGGGCCACCCCATACCCCACGGTTCTCTGCTGTAGCCCCTGGATCTCCCCCGTTACCCAGCTCCACTAGATGCCTGGGACAGGACGTAGCAAGGGGGTTAGGTGCCTAGACAGGCCTTAGCAAGTCTAAGGGCAAATGAGGCGCTACTCTGTCTTTAGGCTCCTAAACCCCTTGGTACAGCAATATCACGCTGTAGAGCAGGTCGGCAGTTCTCCACCCAGCGTTGTTCCAAACCAAACAGCATCCTGGAGAAATTGATGTATTTCAGTTTTTCATAGAAAAGCCAATAAACCGTAAAGTTGTGGCAAACATTTTCCCTCCACCGTAGCTGGTTTGTTAGGGAAAATCAGAATATTTTCATGGAATCATAGAATATCAGATTGGAAGAGATTTCAGGAGGTCATCTAGTCCAACCCCCTGCTCAAAGCAAGACCAACCCCAGCTAAATCATCCCAGCCAGGGCTTTGTCAAGCCTGACCTTAAAAACTTCTAAGCAAGGAGATTCCACCACTTCCCTAGGTATCCCATTCCAGTGCTTCACCACCTCCTTTTCTCTAAGTCCTAGGAAAAATTGGAAAGTCTTTCCCCAAACGGATTCTTCCCCCAAACTGAAAAGTTTGACCAAAACCTGAACGTAAGGACACCAAGAAACACAAGAACAGCCTACTGGCTCAGACCAAAGGTCCATCTAGCCCAGTATCCTGTCTTCCAGCAGTGGCCATGCCAGCTGCCCCAGAGGGAATGACAGAGCAGGGAATCATCAAGTGATCCAGCCCCCTGTCGCCCATTCCCAGCCCCTGACAAACGGAGGCTAGGGACACCCTTCCTGGTTAATAGCCTTTGGTTTTACCATTTTGTTTAACATCATCAGGTTTTGTAAACTGAACATTTGTGCGGAGCCCCCAGGTGTAACTGAAAAGCAGCCGGGTTGCTGGAAGCAGTTTCTGAAAACATATTTCCCCGGCAAAAATGAAACTTTTTACTGAAGCCACTGTTATGGGCAGTTTCTGAAAAGCAAAATATGTCTTGAAAACCAAAAGAACTTGCCAGTGGGCTCCCAGTTTCCCTGGCATCCATAGAGACTTCCAGGGGAGAAAGCCTGGGAGTTCTCATGGTTATGAAGCCGGGAAAAAACGGTGTTAGATCATCCTCAAAGCTAGATAGCAGCGAAGCCTAAATACCTTGTTTTTCTTAGTCCTATTGCCAGCTGGGTGCTGCATAACGGACAGACATCGCCCATCTGTCTCCTCTCTCCTCAAGTTCCCACTTCCAGAACTGGAGGCCTCGCTGAAGGAATATCAGCTTACTTCTCTGATAGATAGATAGATAGATAGATAGATAGATAGATAGATAGATAGATAATAGATAGATAGATAGATAGATAGGAGACTCTTCCTACATATTCCCATAATCTATTCCCCCATTGTTCTCGGTCCCTGCAGGTCATGCGCCAGATGGTGCGAAGCTGCCTCTGTTCCATGTACGGCACGTTCCTGGAGTCCGTGTCCTTCCCACTGCTGGGGGGCCGATCAGACCCTGCCAGCCATTCTGGAGGAAATCAGCTGCTTCCTGGAGCACCATCCAACACCTGGATGAAACTGGTTGCAAATCGTCCACCTTCTGGGCTGCCGGCTTCTTGCCCGGTAAATGGGGCAGGTCACCTGGGGGGAGAGGTGGGGGTGTGCAGGGCAGGACTCCTAGGTTCCATCCCTGGCTTTGGAGGGGGGTGTAATGGTTAGAGCTCAGGGGTTGGGCCAGGCTGGGAGTCAGGACTTCTGGGTCCTATCCCCAGCTCTGGGACGTGCGTGGCTCATAAATAAACTGACCCCTTTCTTGCCCTCCCTGGCAGGTGGCTGAAGAGCCCAGCACTCCGGCTGGTAAGAGCCCGAGACTCTCCCAGGTGCATTGAGCGTGATACTGGTGCCCCCTTGCCATTACCTGCGTTCCAGGGCCTGTGGCAGAGCGCCCCCTGCTGGACGTGCATCTCTCCCCTTGGCCTCTTTGGCACAGGCCCTGCTCCCTGGTGTTCTCAGAAATGGGGCTCCCAGGAGCAGCGCTGACCCCCCAAGACTCTCCAGCCGTGGGCCGCTGCGGACAGCCCCCCTATTCGCAGCCCCCCTGGCCTTCCATCACCCCAAGGAGAAGGCAGCTGGGTGGTTGCTGTGCCCCAGCACCAACTGTGTGACTCAGGCTGGGAGCCATCAAAGGCAGCAACTGCCAATCTCTTGTTTGGGTTCCCGGGGCGTGGGCATGTCCCCGGTTCCCCAGATCACCAGGATCAGCCATATTGACATGCTGCATCGCCCCCGCAGCCCTGACTCCTGGGGGAGAGCGCCCCCTGCTGCAGTCCTGCTCCCTGTAGCACAGCGCCCCCTAGTGTTGCAATGGGGCCAGCACTGATTGTTGGGGGAGAGCACCCCTGCTGAGCCTCCCTCAGTGCCATTTGAGGTATTTCAGAAGGACTCAAGGGTATCTAACCCCCCATGTAGCTTGATCCCCCCTATTGTACAGTCCACGGCAGTCGGATGCCCTACTCCCCAGGGCCAGTCCCTCCCAGCTCCCCGGTGGGTCCCAGTCATTCTCCTCTCTCCTCGCAGAGGCCGTGGGGTTCTGCTGGCCAGAACACCCCCTCTTTCTTCGTTATGTGGACGAGAACCCAGCCGTGCAGCGAGAGTTCAAGAGACGCCTGGAGGAGGCCGGCTACGGGTTCCGGGCCTGTCCCCACTGGGGAATTCTGACCTTCCTGGCATTGGCCAGCCCCGAGGAGCCATGCGGCTGGGAAGCGGCATTTCGCTCGGTGCGCCAGCGTTACGTGGTGCATCACGAGGGCCAGGAGGACCTGCTGGAGGCCCTGGCTGCCGAGCCGTCCCTGGTGGAGGAGTTCGGGTCCATCCGGGTCTATGACGGGGGGGACTTTGTCGGCTTGATCAGGGAGATGGCACCGTTCCTCCGGCGCCTGGCTGTGAGGGCCTTCCAGAGGCAGCTGGTGAGCTGGGGAGTACCCGGCCGAGCCACTGCCCAGGTGGGTCATCGTCAAGGACGTAGTGGAGAAGGAGCTCCCTGCCCCCCCACGTCAGCATGGAGCTTCGACAGGGCGCCCCAGCTATCATCATCTTCCGGGGACCCCGCCGGCAGGTGGCCGAGGCGGAGAGCTGGTGCCAGCAGCTGCTCAGAGCGTTCCGGGTCCTGTCGGTGCCTGTCTCGCCTCTCCAGGCGCGCTTCATCCAGGAGCACCGAGAGGATGTCTTCACCCCCAGCTTCTTCCTGGACCGGGGCATTGCCGCCGTCCTAGATCTCCCCATGGCTGTCTCAGGGACCGAGCTGGCCTGGGACCTCCATGCTGGGCTGGCGCCCTCTGAGGGCGTCTCAGTGGCTGGGCTGGAGCAGGAGAAGCTGCAGCATGCGGCGGAGCTCCTGGGGGGCCTGGTGGGCTGCCACACGGTGCCAATCGAGGAGGGCGTGCGCTGGGCCACACAAGGTCAGGAGTGGGCCAGCTGCTGGCCGGGCTGGGTGCCGGGGGGATGTGGCCCTGCACTGTGCTGCGAGCCGGGAGCAGCTGGTGGTAGTGGGCTTCCAGCCCTGGTGTGGCCCAGGCGGAGGCGGCCGTCCGGGAGTATCTGCAGAGTAACTCACCGGCTGAGGAGCATCTGGACGTCCCCCCGACCGGAGCTGGCAGAAGTTGGCGCAAAGCTGCTGCACTTGATGGACTGGAACACCTGCAGGTCACTATCCAGCTGCACCCAAACACTCGGGTGCTGTCCCTGGTGGCTGCGGGGCCTCCTGCGCCACCTGCGGCTGGCCAGAAGAGCCATCAAGGCTGACCTGGACTCCCTGGTGTTGGGCACGGTGCCATCAGGGGCCGGGCCTGGGCGAGTACCTCTGTGGGGAGGGGGCGACCCTCCTGCAGGACTTGGCCCAGCAGCTCTGCTGCGTGGTGAGCCTGCGAGGAGCCCCTGCTACAAATGGCCCCTCCAGCTCCTGTGGACCAGGTGAGAGCTGTGGGCGGCAGGTTGCCCAGGTTGATGGGTTTGTCAGAGTCAGAGACCTGGGAGCTGGCGCTACGAGAACTGGGAAAGGGGTGGTCTGGGCTGAGAGGACAGGACTCCTGGGATCTGTCTCATGTCTGAGAGGACAGTGAGGTCTAGTGGGTGGAGCAGGGGGGGCTGGGAGCCAGGACTCCTGGGTTCTCTGCTGGCTCTGGGAGGGGAGTGGGGTCTAGTGGGTGGAGCAGGGGGGACTGGGAGCTAGGACTCCTGGGTTCTTTGCCGGCTTGGGGGGAGTGGTGTCTAGTGGTTAGAGCAGGAGCTAGGGCAGTGTGTGCGGGTTCCTGGGTTCTATTCTCTGCTTTGCCCCAGACTTCCTGCCTCCCTCCCGCTCTTTGTGCCTCAGTTTCTGGGTCTGCGAACCTGGTGAGTGGCCCATCCACCCCGGCCAGGTGTCTGTGTCCCCTGGGCAGGGCAGGGCATCTGAGGCTGGGCACGGGGGTTTGGGGGAGCAGCACAGCCATGGCTGCATGGAGGTGCCAGTGCGCCCTGTGCTCTCTTCACCCAGCTCTGTCCTCCTTCTCAGGGCAACAGCTTCGCAGGCTCCCGATGCCCCCAGGAAACCCCCGAAAGTGAAGGCAGGTAAGAGCAATGCAGGGACCTGGAGGACTGGGCTGCCACTGCCAGTCCCATAGCCCCCTGCTAACCTAGCCCTGGGCCACCTCCAGCTCTGCCAGATACCCCTCACTTCTGACCCCGCTGCCCCTGCTAACCGAGCCCCACTGGTGCTGACCCACCTATTCAGGACTCCTCTCTGCGTTCCCAGGGGCCCCCAAGGGGCTGGAGCTCCGCGTGGTGGGCCGAGAGCCTGACGTGGGCCGGGTGAAGGCAGCCGTGGCTGGCTTCGTGGCCCAGTTCCACGATGAAAGTATCTGCAACATGGAGCTGGTGGCTGTTGGCACCCAAACCCTGCGAGAGCTCAGCCAGGCCTTGCTGTACCACTTCCCCGTCAGCCTCCAGCGCCTGCCGGGCAATGTGCTGCGGGTGCGGGGCGCCTGGGAAGATGTGGCCAAGGCCGTGGCCGCTGTCCATGCCAGGATCCAGGCTGCCCAGCGCCAGCGGGTGGAGGCCGAGGTGCTGTATGGGCTGGTGAAGTGGCAGCACCTGGCCCTGGCCGGTTGGCGTCCCTTCAGTGTGGCCATCAACCAGCGATTGGAGACAGTGTACGCCAGCGGGGAGCGCCGGGTGGAGATCGAGTGGGACGGACAGTGGGCAGAGATCGACCTGCTCAAGGCAGTGGCCGTTGTGCGGGGCACTGGGGCCCCCATCCGCCTCCGTCGGGAGATCTGCCTGTGGGGTGAGAGGAACCGAAACCCTTCCAAAGTCACCCACCCACTGCCCCCACTGCTGGACAGAAGGGCACCAGCTCCCATCCGACCTCAGGGGACTGAGACTGGGGCCTTTTCTCTCCCAGGGGCACCAACTCCCATCTGGCCCCAAGGCAGGGACTGGGCCTGGTGCGGTTCCCCACCGATGGACCCTGTCTCTCGTTGCAGACAGGTGCCTCGCCCCGCACTGGGAGCCCATGGGCGAGAGCCTGGTGAGGCTGGTGGAGCTGGCAGAGGGCTCGGAAGAGTACCTGGAGGTGGCCAAGGGGTTCAAGCAGACGGCCCCGGACTACTGCATTCTCAATGTGAGTGTGAGGGGCTGGGGCTGAGAGACACCCCCTGTGGGTCCTAGAGCCCAGTCAGTGGGAGGGGGGATCTCTCCTAGACCCAGCTCGGGGGGGGGCTCAATGAGGGGGAGCTTCCCTGGCCCTGCCTGGAGGGGTGGGATAGACCTCCTTGGAGGGCTGTCCACGGGGGGCAGGAAGGCCAGATGGCTGTGGCCATTGGGGCTGTCCCCTGACAAAACTGCAAGGGATTGGGGACCCGGGACTGAAGCTCAGGCCAGGGCGGGATGGGAAGACTCTGAAAGGCTAGGTACCCCCCACTACATGAGGGTGCCCTTAGCAGTTCCTGGCCATGCCCACGGTCCCTGCCCTGCCCCCCTGCAGATCCAGAGGGTGCAGAACCGGGTCCTGTGGGTCTCCTACTGCTGGCAGCGCCGCTGGATGGAGGAGAAGAACCCGCCGGGCGAACTCAACGAGCGTCTCCTCTACCACGGCACGTGGCCAGAGAACTGGCGCTCCATCCAGGAGATCGGCCTCAGGATCACCTGCCGCAAGGGTGGGGCTGGGGCCCTGGGGCTGGGGGCACCAGGATTGTATGCCATCTCCACTCCCCGGGCCATCCAGTCCTGCCTTGGGCCCGGATGGGAACTGAGGCCCCATGTCCCATTCCCCACCTCTCTGAGCCGGCCAGTCCCTGCCCTGAGGCTGGATGGCAGCCGGCGCCCCCTAGAGGGGAAAGGCCTCTTGTCCCATTCCCCATCCCCCTGAGCCAGCCAGTCCCCTGCTCTGAGGCTGGATCGGGGCCAGTGCCCCCTTTAGGGGAAGGGCCCTATGTCCCATTCCCTGCCCCCTTAAGTCAGCCAGTCTCAGCCTGGTGTGGTTCAGGGTTGGCGCTCCCTCAAAGGACATGGCCTCGTGTCCCGTCTCTCAGTGTCTGGGGGTGACTGTTCTGTTCTCTCCTTTCTCACAGTGGGAATCTACGGCAAGGGCCTGTACTTCTCAGTGGAGGCTGCGCGGTCAGCGGACTACGCTAAGCCTGATGCCCACGGGCACCGCTTTATGTTCCAGGTGCGGGTGCTGACGGGGCAGTTCACCCAGGGCAAGGAGAACATGGTGCTACCCCCAGAGAAGCCGGATGGGGGCGGGCGTTATGACAGCGTGGTCAACGTGGTCTCCCGCCCCAGCATCTTTGTCACCTTCTTCGACGACCTCACCTACCCCGAGTACCTCATCACCTTCCAGGGCATCAGGCCACCCCTGAACTGAGAACAGTGCTGCCTTGGGACAGGCCACGGGACCTGGGCACTGCTTGCCTGGCAGCCAAAGAACAGCCATGGGGCCAGGAAGCACTGGGCATGGAATGTGTGCACATGTATACTCGTGCATTGGTTGGATTCAGAACTGCTCAACTGCATGTCCCCGGCCCTACACTGTTGACAGCTAATGGAGATTCTCCAGAGCATTCCCAGCATTCCCAGCTCCAGCAGAGAGTGCTGACTGGGCCATGGGATGGGGGAGAACGATAAGCTGAGATACATCCTGCTGCCCCCTCCTGGAAGGCGTTGCACCGCTCAGTTGTGTGTCATCAGCCTAGCACAGCTGCCCACAAGTGGGGATTCTCCATTTGCCAACAGCTGAGGGAACATCCGGCTTGTTTCTAAGAGGCTGTATCATTTCCTGTTACAATCTCCTGGCTGTTTCAGTCCTGTGGGCCTGGCTCAGGGAAGGGCCCAGCATCTTGTCGATCCAGCTGCACCCATGAGGAGGAGGATTGCTGGCAGGAGAAGAGGGTTATAATTTCGTATAAATCAACATATTTCACGGAAAGCAGGGGGCTCTCAAGGAGTTTTCTGGATAGGAAAAAGCACATTGCAACGAACATTTTCACTGTTTTCCAATTTCAATTTGTGTCTTGATTCTGTTGTCAAATATCTGAAAAAACAAACATACATTTTTGGATTATTTTACCCCCGCCGTTTTCTTCTTTTTAAACATTTTCCCCGCTGGACATGCAGGTGAGGGGACTTACATTGTCCCTCTAATCCAGTGGGCTCCAAACTGTGGGGCGTGCCCCTCAAGGGGGGTGGAACATTGTAGGGGCCATGGCACTCCTGGGGCAACCTGCGGGGGGTGGGGAGTGAATGCCACAGAGCCCCGCTCTGCGCCCAGCTCCACTCTGTCCCCAGCTCCAGCCGCTGCTCTCCTCCCAGCCCTTGGCCCCAGCTTAGAGTTGCCAGATGTCGGCTTTTGTCTGGAAAGTCCAGTGAGAAAGGGAACCAGGCAGTGTCCGGTAAGCATTGCTGTATTGCAGCATACAGCATTGTAGTAACCAGCCTCTGCCACCGGGGGACAGGAAGCCTGGAGGAGCATTTAGGGACGGCTCTGGCAAAAGAGGTACTGGCTGCTCCCCTGTCCTGCCCCAAGTGCTACTCCTCCTCCTCGACCCTGCCCCAGCCACCCCTTGCCCTCCCACCCCGGCTCCTGGGGGATTGCGGACTAGATAAGGTGGGGGGAACACTGAAAAAGTTTGGGGACCACTGCTCTAGTCCTAGATCCTTTCTACATATGACACCAGATCAATGATCCACCCAGCCCAGCGACCCTTCTACGTGCCTGCCCTGACATGGGTCCCTTCAGTCTCTCCTGTCCAAGTTGCTCCACTGTGGATAAATAATGAAAGGGTCTTGGGCCTGGATGAGCGTGACTCCGTAGCCTGGTGGGCTGGGCTCTCACACGGGCCGAATCTCCTGCTTCAATGACTCAGGAGAGACTTAGAGATCCCTGACCATTGAGTTAAGTGACACCACCCGCTCCTCCAGCCAGAGTTTGGATGGGACTCGCTTCTATAGCCCAAGTCTAGGGTTCAGGAGCCTAAGCACAGGTATGGAGCGGGTCCTACAAGGGCTGCCAGGTTGGGTGGGACAGATTCCGGGAGGTTTCAACCCACGACATGAGTGTTCATTAAAGAGGAATCTTTTATTTCTGGTGACTCCCGGGTGAATCTGGAGGGCTGGTGGCACTGGGGCCTACGTGCGATGCCTGTGATGAAGGGTTAGCACAGAGGGCAGCCTATTCCGGACTGCACCGGCTTTTGTGCTACTTTCTGGCCAGCAGCCCTGCCAGGACACCTTGCTGACCGACTGTCACTGCAAGCCATCCAGGCTCCAGCCTGGGGCAATCAGCATTCAGTGTCTCCTCCTGCAGCCCCCCTCCAGATAACCACAGACTGGGGCCTGTAAAGGAAGGGGAAGACCAGCTTGACCAGTTGAGATGAACTTCACCCTTTGGACTGGGCGTCATACGAATGGCCATACTGGGTTGGACCAATGCTCCATCTAGCCTAGGGTCTCTTCTTTGCCAGAAGCTGGGAATGGGCGACAGGAGATGGATCACTTGATGATTTACCTGTTCTGTTCATTCCCACTGGGGCACATGGCCACTGTTGGAAGACAGGATACTGGGCTAGATGGACCTTTGGTCTCACCCAGTATGGCTGTGCCTATGTTCTTACGTTCTTCTAGACCAGGTGCTGCAGTGGGAATGAACAGAACTGGGCAATTCACCTAGTGATCAGCCAGTCCTAGCTTCTGCCAGTCAGAGGCTTAAGGATACCCTGAGTATGACCCCATTGCACCGAGATAGGGCCCTAGTTAAGAGCTGGGGCCTGCTGTGTGGGGCGGGAGGGTGAGAGTGCCATCTCCACAGAAGGTTGCAGGGGAGAGTGGCCAGGAGGAACGCTGCTCAGCGTGACAGTTCCTTGCTGATTCCACAGGAGTTAAACTAGAGATCCAGAGACAAGGCAGAACTCTGAGGAAGGGCGGATGAGTGACTGTAGGGCTCAAAAAGCAGAATCCAAGTCAAGAGAAGATAGATGGCAGGGTCCGATGTCCCTGGAGTGGGCATCAGACAAAAGATCTCAGCACTGGAGTGTCCCTGTGACTCAGTTCCACCCAGACCCAGTTGGCTTTGAAGAGAGAGTCAGAAACTGCGTTTTCTCTCTTTGTTGTTCGTTCTCCTTCCCTTTTTGTGCGTGTGTCTTGATTTGTCTTCTAGGAATCAGACCTGACTTTAACAAGAGCAACCACAGCTGCAGCCCATCTCCACGAACGTCTTCTCTTTTCCCCCAAAGGACAGTATCACCATTTTTGATAGCATCCAAGAAACACAAGGGGCTTTTCTTTCTAAAAACTCTCTCCAGCTACAGGGCCAGGGAGCAAGGGGTGATATTCAACTGAAAGCTTGACTTAATACTTCACATTTCAAACACTTCCACTCTTCAGCCTTCTTTTCTGTATCTTTAATGGAAGCTTAATGAAAGAGTTTTAATGGCATGTTAATTGTGCTGTGGAAAACATTGTGGGGAAATGACTTTTCAATATATAAAAGCAACAAAGGGTCCTGTGGAACCTTATAGACTGACAGATGTATTGGAGCATGAGCTTTTGTGAGTGAATACCTGCTTCGTCGGATGACATGCATCTGACTAAGTGGATATTCACCCACAAAAGCTCATGCTCCAAAATGTCTGTTAGTCTAAAAGGTGCCACAGGACTCTTTGCTGCTTTTACAGATCCAGACTAACACGGCTACCCCTCTGATACTTTCAATATGTAGTTTTTCACATTTTGTTTTGTAAGGAATAAAATGAGATACTTGCTTCTCGTGCAGATGGAAAATTGGTTCTCTTTGTGTGTGGATGAAACTAATAAAGCTAGAAGTACGCACATGGACAAATAGGTACTAGATGGACCACAAAATGAGAAAGACTATATAGTATAATGGGCCACAGAGGGACTTGACAGCTATACTGTATAATGGGCACTAGGGGCAGCAGAGGATGGGGCCAGGGAAGGGGCGGTTATTCTGTATGATGGGCACTAGGGGAAGCAGAGGGTAGGGGTGGGGAAGGTGTGGCTATACCTTATAACGAACACTAAATGTCATTAGAGATCGTTATGAATGTCAGATAGTAAGGGATCCCTAATTTCTCTGTTACTGGGGCAGGAGGAATCAAGTGGTGTTACTCTGATTATGTGAATGGAGGACTATGAAACTGTTTTATGACAGAGGGTTTCCCCGTCAACTATGTAGCACTCGCTAGACAAGGGACATGGGTTCCAAAAGCAAGTGAATTGAGATAAGTTGGAGATAGATATGTGCATTTGATGGCATGGGCCTTGTTTGAGGGCCTAGAACACCAATTACACTTCTTTCTCCCCACTGTTGAATAGTAGAGCTAATTTTGATTCCATTAGGAGTCTAGTAGAAGCTGCTGAGCTGAATTCATTTTGGATTAATAGTGCATCAGCACTGGGGTTCCCCTGCTACAATATGAAATCACTAAAAGAGTTAAAATTACTGAGCTGACATCACAGAGTGCTGTGTTAACTAGTGGGGGAGCTTGAAGATATATTTATTGCTAAGTGGCTGGCAGAACTGCAGTTTGCAGGGTGGTTGGAGTGGCCCATGGAACAGGGAGTGGAGAGGAGTGGAGCAGAGCAGAGCGGAGCAGTTTGCAGGGATGGCTGGAGGAGTGGAGTGGCTGGTGAAGTGGAGTTGTTTGTGGTGAAGGCTGTAGCAGAACTCCATGGAGAGGCAGGGCAGTTGGCCTTGGACCACGTAAAGTGCCCCTTAACCCCCTGTGTGCCCCCCATTCCACCCAGGCTGAGGGTGTAAAACTCTGCAGATAAACTTTTAAACTCTGGGGTGGCACTGACCAGGGACAGAGACTTTTGGGTTGTTGGATTTTGGGGTGATTGGACTTAAGACCCTGAGGGGAAAAGGACACTGCCAAACTTACTTGGTGTGTCTTTTGCTCATGGTTTATGTTATGAATCCTGTTTGTGGTGTTTCCCCAACATGATGCTGCATTGTTTCCCTCCTTTATTAAAAGGATTTTGCTACACTCAGACTCCGTGCTTGCGAGAGGGGAAGTACTGCCTCCTAGAGGTGCCTGGGGGTGTGGTATGTAATTGTCCCAGGTCACTGGTTGGGGGCTCGAGCTGGTTTTGCATTGCGTTATTGAAACAGAACAGCTGGATACTGAACCTGGCCCTTGTTGCTGCCAACTCAGAGGGGCAGAAGGGTTACACATTCTTGATTTTTTGCATTTAGCAAAGTTGTGAATTTAAGCTGGCTGGCTCACCATTTGAATCTGTTTGGCACGTTTGCTCTGAGGATAAGGACTGAGAGGTCAGACATGGAATGAGCACTTTGTGAAAAGTATTCGCCCATGGGTGATGTTGTGAGAGACCAGGATGGAGGCAATCTAACCTACCAGTTACGGCTGGGCTGGCATGCACAGGTCAAGGATGGCCATGTGGCAGTGGTCAGTGAGCAGGGACTGCAGTTGCTTGAGCCAGGATTGGTAAACAAGAGTGAGTGAAAGAGTCAGGCTTGGGTTGGAGGCTGGAGATCAGAAAGCCAGGTGAAAGCTGGAGTCACAGCAGGCCAGAAATCTGTGTGATTTCCCAGACATCTTCTAGGGTCAGCCTCCAGGGTTAAATAGTGAGCATGGGCCAATCAGAAGGCCTCAGGGAGCTGCCACTCTGGATGCTTTTGGTGGTACTTCCTGCAGTGCCTAAGCTCTGTATTGCTCCTTGGCTACATTTCTAAATGGCCTCCTGGTGGTGATGTGAAGTCATCAGTTGTCCCTAGCTCTGCAAACCCAAGTTCTAGTTTTACAGCCCCTTATAGGAGAGGGTGCCCTGGTCTTTTATCATTTTTCTGTATGAGTTCATCTGAAAAAGGGGCACAGAGGTGTCAGCAAATCCTGAATTCTTGCTAGGCCTTGGGGAGGCTGTCTTAGGGCTGGTCTAATCTACGGGGGAAAATCGATGTTAGATACGCAACTTCAGCTACGTGAATAACGTAGCTGAAGTCGAAGTATCTAAGATCGAATTACTCACCGTCCTCATGGCGCAGGATCGATGTCCACGGCTCCCTCTGTCGATTCCGCAACTCCGTTCGGGTTGGTAGAGTTACGGAATCGATATAAGGGCATTCGGGGATCGATATATCGCGTCTAGATGAGACACGATATATCGATCCCCGAGCAATCGATTGCTACCCACCAATACTCACCTTGGCTTACCCTTGAGATCTTGCGTGACCTACAAAATAAAAAGGCGTCATATAAAAAATGGAAACTAGGTCAGATCACGAAGGATGAATATAGGCAAATAACACAGGAATGCAGAGGCAAGATCAGACAAGCAAAGGCACAAAATGAGCTCAAACTAGCTATGGGAATAAAGGGAAACAAGAAGACTTTTTATCAATACATTAGAAGCAAGAGGAAGACTAAGGACAGGGTAGGCCCACTGCTCAATGAGGAGGGGGGAACAGTAACGGGAGACTTGGAAATGGCAGAGATGCTTAATGACTTCTTTGTTTCGGTCTTCACTGAGAAGTCTGAAGGAATGTCTAGTATAGTGAATGCTTACGAGAAGAGGGTAGGTTTAGAAGAGAAAATAACGAAAGAGCAAGTAAAAAATCACTTAGAAAAGTTAGATGCCTGCAAGTCACCAGGGCCTGATGAAATGCATCCTAGAATACTCAAGGAGTTAATAGAAGAGGTATCTGAGCCTCTAGCTATTATCTTTGGGAAATCATGGGAGACGGGGGAGATTCCAGAAGACTGGAAGGGGGCAAATATAGTGCCCATCTATAAAAAGGGAAATAAAAACAACCCAGGTAACTACAGACCTGTTAGTTTAACTTCTGTGCCAGGGAAGATAATGGAGCAGGTAATCAAAGGCATCATCTGCAAACACTTGGAAGGTGGTAAGGTAATAGGGAATAGCCAGCATGGATTTGTAAAGAACAAATCGTGTCAAACCAATCTGATAGCGTTCTTTGATAGGATAACGAGCCTTGTGGATAAGGGAGAAGCGGTGGATGTGATATACCTAGACTTTAGTAAGGCATTTGATACGGTCTCGCATGATATTCTTATAGATAAGCTAGGAAAGTACAATTTAGATGGGGCTACTATAAGGTGGGTGCATAACTGGCTGGATAACCGTACTCAGAGAGTAGTTGTTAATGGCTCCCAATCCTGCTGGAAAGGTATAACAAGTGGGGTTCCGCAGGGGTCTGTTTTGGGGCCAGTTCTGTTCAATATCTTCATCAACGATTTAGATGTTGGCATAGAAAGTACGCTTATTAAGTTTGCGGATGATACCAAACTGGGAGGGATTGCAACTGCTTTGGAGGACAGGGTCAAAATTCAAAATGATCTGGACAAGTTGGAGAAATGGTCTGAGGTAAACAGGATGAAGTTCAATAAAGATAAATGCAAAGTGCTCCACTTAGGAAGGAACAATCAGTTTCACACATACAGAATGGGAAGAGACTGTCTAGGAAGGAGTATGGCAGAAAGAGATCTAGGGGTCATAGTGGACCACAAGCTTAATATGAGTCAACAGTGTGATACTGTTGCAAAAAAAGCAAACGTGATTCTGGGATGCATAAACAGGTGTGTTGTAAACAAGACACGAGAAGTCATTCTTCCGCTTTACTCTGCGCTGGTTAGGCCTCAACTGGAGTATTGTGTCCAGTTCTGGGCACCGCATTTCAAGAAAGATGTGGAGAAACTGGAGAGGGTCCAGAGAAGAGCAACAAGAATGATTAAAGGTCTTGAGAACATGACCTATGAAGGAAGGCTGAAGGAATTGGGTTTGTTTAGTTTGGAAAAGAGAAGACTGAGAGGGGACCTGATAGCAGTTTTCAGGTATCTAAAAGGGTGTCATCAGGAGGAGGGAGAAAACTTGTTCACCTTAGCCTCTAATGATAGAACAAGAAACAATGGGCTTAAACTGCAGCAAGGGAGATTTAGGTTGGACATTAGGAAAAAGTTCCTAACTGTCAGGGTAGTTAAACACTGGAATAGATTGCCTAGGGAAGTTGTGGAATCTCCATCGCTGGAGATATTTAAGAGTAGGTTAGATAAATGTCTATCAGGGATGGTCTAGACAGTATTTGGTCCTGCCATGAGGGCAGGGGACTGGACTCGATGACCTCTCGAGGTCCCTTCCAGTCCTAGAGTCTATGAGTCTATGAGTCTATAATACGGTGGGTAGTGAAGACGTACCCTTAGGGTATGTCTACAGTAGAAACGCTACAGCAGCACAGCTGTGGCTCTGAAGCAGCGTTGTATAGACACTTACTGCAGCGATGGAAGTAGTTCATCCATCAACTTAGTGGTGTCTACAGCAGGACTTAGGTCAGCTTATTTACATTGCTCAGGCTGTGTAGTGAGGCCGACCTCACTTTGTAGTGTACACTGGCCCAGAGTCTCTGCTTTCCCTTTGACACCTGCACTCCACTTACTTTATGGCTACTCTCTCTGTTTTTTCTGCCTTGCCTGCATCTCTGACCTCATGCACATCACCCCAGAAAAGCCGCCCATGGGTCACGCAAAGATGAGACAGACTTTACATGCATCATGCAAAGCAATTACCCAGTCGATCAGGTGTCAGAGGAGAGACGTCGCTAGAGGGGGAAGGCTGATTGTTTTGGGATCATTATTTGTGCCGTCTGCATAGAAAACCCAGGAATTTCCCTTGCTCAGTGCGACTATGCTGCCCGTGGGAGCCAGCTGAGGTCACTCAATTAAGGTGAATTGCAAACAAAACGGGGCAGACAAACCCCAAAAGCTGGTGGTTATTCCAATACTTAGATTTACCAACCAGCACAGAACAGCTTCTCTAGTACCTCACTGGTTACTTAGAAGTTCAAACAACGCAGTTCCCTTAAAGTGCCCAGCCTCAGGCCTCTGTCCAGACACACACATCAGATATGATGATGATTATTGAAAATCTTATCTCATCATATAAAATAAAAGGTTCTTCCAATCCCAAAGGATCAGCCACATACCCAGGTCCAATTTTAACTGAGATCTTAGCCAAAATACACGCTATTAGCCAATTCTTATTAACTAAGCTAAAATTTATTAAAAAAGAAGAGAGAGAGAGAGTTGGTTAAAAGATTAATATACAGACTTGAATTCAGTTCTTGAGGTTCAGATACATAGTAGAGATGAGCTTGTAGTTGCCAAAAGTCCTTTTAGAAATAGTCAATAGGTTATAGTCCTATGTCCATATTCAAGGTTACTCCAGTCAGTGACTGGAGATCTCAATCCTTATGGCTTAAGGTTTCCCCCTCTTGAAACCCAAAGCAGATCTGAGATGAAGTAGGATCGTGTCCCAGGGTTTTTATACATTTCCAGCAGCCTTTTGGCCTGAGAAAACAACAGGCTTAACTCTCCTTCTCCCAAACATCCTGGCAATTAGCACAGGGTAATTTCTCCTTTAAACAGTTCAGATACAGGTTACCACAACCTTCAAAGAGACATATAGACAATAATACTGTTTCACTCAAGTATCGTTCTAAATGTTAATATTCCTTTTACGATCTTTGAATCAAAGCTATAGCACTAGACAAGACTTGTTTTCTTACCTTACAAGACCTGAGCAAACACCTACCCTTCTACCTCTAACAATGCAGACTTGCATTTCAAAGCTCTATTCATTTACAGATCTTCCTAACCAGTTTCTAAAGTTTAACCAGGGGTCAGTCAGTTTGTGAGTTAATTAACTCTTTCTGGCCCTGTCATCTTTCAGTGAGATATTACATCACACTCATAATGTCACACTCGGTCATTCCTAATTTCCTTCAGTGGTGCCAGGGGACACCCCATCTTCCCTGGTGAATGATATATACACAAAGAGGCATCTGCATTTCAGACTAGCAGGGAAGGAACATGTTCCAGGACAGATTGTGGCTCCAGCCCATGCTATTCCCCTTATACATTTCTGTCCAAGCTACTAGGTCTGTGACCATTCTCCTTATAATTCAAAATAATTCTTTTAGCCTTTTTTCCCCATCCTTGCTTTTCTGCACCAGCAAGTTCCATGCGTTAGCCGACTCTCACATTCAGGTAGATAAAAAACGTGCCTGATATGATCTAAACTCAATAGGAAAAAAATTGGAAAAAAATTGAGAAAAGATTGACAAGAGTACTGAGAAGAGAAAGATGGCTGGGACTTTCAAAGGACTTTCATAAGGTTCAGGGCTGGCTCCAGGCCATAGCACGCCAAGCGCTTGCTTGGGGCGGCACGCCGCGGGGTGTGCTCTGCCGGTTGCTGGGAATGCGGCAGGTGGCTCTGGTGGACCTGCCACAGGTGTGGCTGCGGACAGTCCTCTGGTCCCGCGGCTCCGGTGGACCTCCCGCAGACACGCCTGCGGAAGGTCCACCGGAGCTGCGTGACCAGCTGACCATCCGCACAAACGCCTGCGGCAGGTCCACCAGAGCCGTGGGACCGGCGAGTGGCACAGCGCCTCCCTGCGGCGTGCCGCCGTGCTTGGGGCGGCGAAATTGCTAGAGCCAGCCCTGATAAGGTTTGGGGTGTCTAACCCCCAAGGCATTTTTGAAAATCCCACCTAATTTTCTGATGCTTTAACTGTTCTTTGCTGATTTTGGCTTGTGTGCCTTTGCTGTTAATATTAGTTTTGTTGAGAATCTGGTCACTATTACACTTTTTAGTGAAGACGGAAGGAAAATAGACATTAAACACCTCCGCTTTCCTCACCAAGTAGAAGATCTACATTTTCCTTTGTCTTGCTCCTAGTTTATTTTTAAAACTCTCTTCGTACTGCCTTTTATGTCCTTCGGCAAGTGTAACTCATTTTATACATTAGTCGGTCTGGTTTTGTCCCTACATGCTTGTGCTATTCTTTTGTACTCCTCCTTAGCAATTAGTCCATGTTTCCATATTTTGTAGGCTTCCTTTTTGATTTTCAGGTCATTAAAGAGCTCCCAAGAGAGTTATATTGGCCTCTTGCTCTTCTTTCTGTCTTTTCTTCATATCGGAATAGCTGGTGGTTGTGCCTTTAATATTGTCTTCTTGAGAAATGGCCATCTCTCCTCAATTCCTTTATCCTTTACATTTTCTTCCAGTGGGACCTTACCTACCAGTTCTCTGAGTCTGTTAAAGTCTGTTTTTTGGCAGAGAGTGTTTCTGACTCATTGAAATAATGTGTTCCCCTTATTTTACCTCTTGGGTCAACTTTTGCATCTCATCCATTCTTCTAGTTTCCAAAGAGAAAGCTTTAAGGCTGCAATTTACACAGATGTTGAAGGGAATTTGACACCCAGTTCAAATGAATGTTAATGGGAACTGGGCATCGAAATCCCTTAGGTTGCTTTGAAAGTCTTAGCTCAAGTATGTCAAGTGCTATGCACCTAAAATGGATCTGGATTGGGGGAATGGAGGTGGGTTTTCTCTGGCCAGGGCTTGCCCTGAGCATCTGCACTCTTTCTGAGCTACCAAGGACTTCCTGAGGTCTGTGAGAGCAGGCTTCCATCCCAAAGGTCTATAGAGGCTTGAACGGAGACGTGTATTGATGTGAAGGGGATGTCTCTTATTTCTCCATCACCCATATTGCTACCATGGTCTGTGACTGATATGTGGCCATATGTGAGCCCCTGCGTAACATGCCCATCATGAACAAGAAGGTCTTTGTTCGGCTGGTAGCCAGCTCCTGGATGTTCAATATCCCAGTGCAGCTGGGACAGCCATGCTTTGTGCTTTCTTTGCCTTTCTCCTGCTCTTCTGAAATCAACCATTTCTTCTGTGACATTCCCCTCTGCTGGAATTGTCCTATGCAGACACCTACTGGAATAAGATAACTGTGTTCACAGGTGCTCTTTGAAGTCTCCCTGAAGATGCCGGCGGCTGAAAGCAGACAAAAGGCAATCTCCATCTGCTCCTCACTCTTCCTTGGAGTGACTGTGTCAGGAACGGTTGTGTATTTACGTCCTAGATTGACCCACTCAGTGACAAGCTCCTCTCTCAGATCTACAGAGTTCTCATTCCCATGCTTAAACCCATCATCGACAGGCAGAGGAATGGGGAAGTGAAAGGGTAAAAAATTATTGGGCAAAAGTAAATGAGAAGCTCCTTAAGACATGTTCTGAATACCCCTGACACATTCTTCATTCTTCTGGGTAATTTACTGAATCTTCCAGACTAGGAAATTTCTGGATTTCTTTTGAGAAATTCTTGCCTCTTCGGGGATTTCTGGAAATACTGGATAGATTCCATAAGACACTACAAAAAAACCATCGACTTGTGTTCCACTTTCCCAAAGAGGCATTCTAGACTCCCCAGATTATATTCTAGACCCTTAGACATTTCTCAAGCCATGAAACAGTCTGGTGATGAATTCCAGGTTGCTCAAGACTCAGTCTAGAGCAGTGGTTCTTAGCTAGTGGTCCAGGGCCCTCTGAGGGGCCGCCATGCAGGTTTCAGGAGGTCTGCAAAGCAGGGCCAGCATTAAACTCACTGGTAGGGTTGCCAATTTTGGATGGATTCCTGGTGGTTTCATCACATGGCATGATATTTAATTAAAAATTATTCTTTAATTCTTGGAGACTCCAGGACAATCCTGGAGGGTTTGCAACACAACTTACTGGGCCCAGGGTAGAACGCCAGAGCCCCATCACATGGGGCTGAAGCCCAAGGCCCTGAGCTCTGCCACAAAGGGCTGAAGCCAAAGCCTGAGCAAAGTAGCTTCATGGGGGCTCCTGTGACATGGAGCCCCAGGCAGTTGTCCTGCTTCCTTCCCCTTTAATGCCATCCCTGGACCCTGTCTCTTGTATACGGAAACCAGTTGTTATGGCATAGGCGGGTTGTGGAGTTTTTATAGCATAATGGGGTGGACGTCAGCAAGAAAAATCTCTAGAGGACATGAGACAGTGTAAAGATTAATGAAGAATGTTCCTGGAACCTTGAGGAAGCATATTCTACACAGCTGGAGTTTTCAAAGGGGCTTAAGAAAGTTAGGCACCCAACTCTCTAAAAGTTGGGCTCCTAACTCCCTTAGGCTTGTTTGAAAATCTGAGACACATGGTCTGATTCTTGTATTGATCACAATCAATTCAATTTTAAAGAATAGAGAAGAATTGATTATGCTGTGGAAAATATTGTGGGGAAATGGCTTTTCAATATGTAGTTTTTCACATTTTGTTTTCTAAGGAATAAAATGAGATACTTGCATCTGGTGCAGATGGAAAATTGGTTCTCTTTGTGTGTGGGTGAAACTAATTAAGCTAGAAGTACGCACATGAATAAATAGATACTAGATGGACCACAAAATAAGAAAAACTATATAGTTCAATGGGCCACAGGGGGACATGGCAGCTATACTGTGTAATTGGCACTGGGGGCAGCGGAGGGTGAGGGGTGGGGAAGGGGCAACTATACTGTATAATGGATATTAGGGGTAGCAGAGGGTTGGAGTGGGAAGAGGAAGCTATACAATATAATGAGCAGCTGGGGCAGCACAGATTGAGAGGCAGGAAAGGGGTGGCTATACTGTACAATGGGCACTAGCGGCAGCAGAGGGTGGAGTGGAGAAGGGGCGGCTATACTGTATAATAGGCACTAGATGTCATTAGGGATTGTTATGATTGTCAGATAGTCAAACTGTATCATGTCCAGTAGATGCCTGCACAGTGTAATAACTGAGAAGACAAAGGTAGGTGATGTGATATTTTTTACAGGAGCAACTTCTGTTGGGCTACAGAGAGCTCTTCAAGGAAATGCACTCAGCGTGTCACAGCTAAATACACAGTGGAATAGGTTTTTTAGCATAAGGAGTTAGCACATATTGTAAAAGACCATTAGAGGGGAAGTGGCAAGTTAACTTCTCTGCAGTTATAGGACAAAAAAATGTGTGTGGTGGGAGGTTAGTGGATAACACTTGTTGTAATTAGCCATAAGTCCAGTGTCTGTATTAAATTAATGATTTTTAGCAATTAGCAAAATTGTGAATTTAAGCTGGCTGGCTCGCCTTTTGAATTTGTTTGGCAGGTTTGCTCTGAGGATGAGGACTGGGAGGTCAGACATGGAATGAGAACATTGTGAAACATGTTCGCCCACAGGACGGAGGCAGTCTGGCCTACCAGCATGGAAGCATGTCCTCTGGAATGGTGGCCAAAGCATGAAGGGGCATATGAATGTTTAGCATATCTGGCACATAAATACCTTGCAAGGCCAGCTACAAAATTGCAATGCAAACACCTGCTCTCACTTTCAGGTGACATTGTAAATAAGAAGCAGGCAGCGTTATCTCCCATAAATGTAAACAAACTTGTTTGTCTTAGCAGTTGGCTGAAAAAGAAGTAGGCCTGTGGCCTTGTAGGCTCTGGAGTTTTGTTTCTGAGGGCAGTTATGTAACAAAAATAATCTTCATTTGTAAGTTACACTTTCATGATAAAGAGATGGCACAACAGTACGTGTATGAAGTGAATTGAAAAATACGTTTTTTGTTTATCGTTTTTACATTGCAAATATTTGCAATAAAAATAATATAAAATGAGCACTGTACACTTTGTATTCTCTGTTGCAATAGAACTCAATATACTTGAAAATGTAGAAAAACATTCAAAATATTTAATAAATTTCAATTGGTACTCTACTGTTTAACAGTGCAATTACTCGTTATTTATTTTTTTAATCATGGTTAATTTTTTGTGTTAATTGTGTGAGTTAACTGCGATTAATCAACAACCCTATTTTCAATTGAAGAAATGTGCCCCCATACCCTCAAAATAGGCTAAATGGAAAAAGGGAAGGGGACGCAGCAGCAGGGGAGGGGAGGGAAATGGTGTTAGCAGATGCTGCTGCTTCTGCTAATTTTTATCCAAAGCTTTTTCATTTTAAGCATCCCAAAAGAGAGGGTTGAGTGGAGTATCCCGTTCTCTCATAGATGAACATGATTTGTTGGGAAAGAGTCAGCAGGGTTTTTGAAAAGGGAAATCATGCATCACCAATCTACTAGAATTCTTTGACGAGTCAACAAGCACGTGGACAAAGGGGGTCCAGTGGACATTGTGTACTTAGATTTTCAGAAAGCCTCTGACAATGTCCCTCACCAAAGGCTAAAAAGCAAGGCAAAAAACAGTTGAAGCATAATAAAATTAAGTTGGATTTTCGAAAGTGCCTTGGTGGTTAGATGCCCCAAACTTTCTTTCTTTCTTTCTTTCTTTCTTTCTTTCTTTCTTTCTTTCTTTCTTTCTCAGAGGAGAAAAGTAATTTTCTTTAATGTGAAAACTTAAAATGGAGAGGAAATAACACTTTCTACAACCCTGCCCTCCCTGTCTTTAAAACAAGAAGAATGAAGAAGTGAAAACTGAGGTAAAGTGTGTGAGTGGGAGTGGGAGGGGGGTTAATTAGAAAAAATTGGGAAAATTAGAATGTTAGAGAAAGGGGAGGGAGAGAGGAATTTCCCCAAATTAAAACCAGTTACAAATATTCCTTGGAACAGTCAAAATGTCAGACAAAGTGAGAGCTGGTTGTTTTCTTTCCAAAAATGTTCACAGAAATTTTCACAATTTTTAAGATTCTGGGGGCTTCTATTGAAGCTTTTGCAATGCAGGATGCAAAGATTAAGTGACCTGTGAGACTATGTTGACGGAAAAACCACGGACAGAAACAACTCCAGGATCAATGTATCTTAAACAGCCAATGAAAACGGAATTTTAACTACTTTGACTAGCGCTGTCGTCTTCAAATATTTTGATTAGCAATGAAAATAAAGGAATGCTAATGACATGAAAGTGTGGGCTGATTTTTGATAGATCTAGTCAAAAATGATGCGAGGAGGTTTGGGAGATTCGTTTTCTTCACATGGATCTTTATTGATTTTATGGCCCATTACCACAATCTGTAGCTCACCCTGCTGCCCACTAACCCAACAGTGTCCTATGACTACAGAGGTGCTCATTCCTGAGTTCATTTTAAGTCGTCTCTGTAGTAGGGTCACGACTCACTGACGCGGCACCTCCTGCTGGTCATCCTGGGAATTAGCTTTGTCCACTCAGGTGCACCATCTGCAGACCAGTGTCTCGCTTGCCACTGGCCCTGATGTCCCTCCTGGACCATGATGCCCCTTCTCTCGAGGTTCTTTCCCCTGCAGTATCCCACAATCTCACGGGTCTCCTCTCCCCGGGGAACCCCCAACCCCCTATCCCCACCTTGCCTCAGTCTTGGGCTACTGCCAGTCACCATCTAGCCCTCGTTCCCTGGGGCAGACTGCAGTGTAAGTGCCACTCATCTTCGGCAAGGAGGGTTTGGACTTGCTGCCTCTGCCTATCCTTGGGCTGCCCTCTGCAACCCCAGTACCTTTTCTGGCCTTTAATAAGGCCTGCAGCCTGGTTTTTTTCCAGGCAGGAGCTCCCCAGCTCCTCTGGCCTTTCCCCAGCCCTGCTCCAGTCTAGGTACCCTGCTCAGCTCCCAGCAGCCAGGCCCATCCGTCTCCACAGCTAGAGAGAGAGACTGACTTAGCTGCAGCCTAGCAGCCCCTTTATAGGGCCAGCTGCTGCCTGACTGGGGTGTGGCCCCAGCTGAGGCTGCTTCCCCAATCAGTCTTTCCCCAGCCACAGCCCTCTCCAGGGCTGTTTTTAACCCCTTCGGGCAGGACCGAGGTGACCACCCCACTACAATCTCCTACAACATTTGTTAACCCTTTATGCTGAACAGTGTATCCCACTTTGTATTTAGTTGAGACACTCTGGTTACTTCTCCAGATCTGAAGAAGAGCTCTGTGTAGTTCAAAAACTTGTCTTTCTCCCCAAAAGAGTTGGTCCAATAAAAGATATTACCTCACCCACCTTGTTTGTCTCTCAAAAAATAAAAATAAATGTGAACTCCAGTGCATATTGGTCACTAACTCTCAGTAGAGGATACCTGGTGAGAAGAGGAGATTTATTCTGCAAGAGAACCACTAGCTGGAAGAATTGTGTCAGGAATGTGCACTGGGCAGTTATTTCAGGAAAGTAACCATTGAAAGGCAGCAGAGAATGAATAGCAAAGAGACAGTACCTTGTAATGGTCCATGAGATCAGACAGACGGCTCTCTGAAAGATAAACTATTATTATTATCATAGTGTTTCATCATGATGTGAAACATTCCCTCTCCTCCAGAGATGCATGAGGCTGTATCAATAATTGCAATTACTTTTGTGGAAACAGAAGTCAAGCAAATGTTTGAGCCTCACCTATGTAGTGCCACCATGATGTCTAGGGGTAGAGACATGGGAATCAGTTCAAACACTTCTTCACAGCTGTTTGATCTTCCTTCTGACCATGAACTCTTGGTCACACACAAAGTGTTTGTCTGAACATTCTTAGTTTTTGTGAAGGGGTCTGTGCAGATGAAGGAAGGGGAGAGATTTGTTGCTGTTTTTATGGAGGTAAGTTTGAGGAAGAAATCTCAGGCTTGGTTTACACTGTAGAATTAGGTCAACGCAAGGCAGCTTATATCTATCTATCCAAGTATGGAAGTGTCTACACTTAAATTTCACTCCAGCCAATGTAACTGCCCCACTACGCCAACTTAATAACTCCACCTTCAGGAGTGGCATAGAGTCAAGGTTGATGTAATTAGATTGACGCAGTGTCAGCTTAGACACTGTGTTGCTCATGTCTACTGTTACTGGCTTTCAGGAGATGTCACACAATGCCCTGCACTGACAGTACAATCGATACAAGCCCTCATGGTGAGGACATGCACTGCCAACACAAGGCACAAAGTGCAGACATGCACAAGGGATGTAATTACTGTGGCGGCTGTACGCCGATGTAAATTAGGTCAGTGTAATTTTATAGTGTAGACGTGGCCTGAGACCTTAGACGTATTTAAGTAACCCATGTTTAATTTCTTTTTGGAACCAGGCCAAAGGATTTCGGACACAGCAGGACAAGAAAGCCCTCAGTTATAGAAGTCCCTTCCTGCCCAAAACTTCTCAGGAATTTTTTCAGAAGTCCAGTCAAAGAGATTGTTAACAAGTCCAATTGAGGTGGTAGGCTACCCTCATAAGGGGCACTGTGAATGGTCAACTGGACTCAAGCCTGAGATCCTTCCAATGATTTCATTTATGTGCGTTTGGTAGCTGCAGGAGCAGCTGGGGAATGAGAATCCTGACATGCAGATGTGGTCAAGCCGAGGGCCCCAATGAGTGATACCAGCATGTCTCATGTAGCAAGAGGCTGTTGCAATGGAATGGGCTGTTGCTGCAGCTATTTGTGCCCTGTGAGTGAATGCAGCAGCAACGGAGATGAAGACATGCAGTGTGGGATGGGCAGTCTAACAAACACACTTGAGCTGTGAGTTGCAGTTACTTTGTGGTGGCAGTTCCTGGCCTTGTTAACACTGAATCCCTGGCAAGGCCCAGTTAGTGGGCTCAGGTCACTGATATGCACTGTGTCCAGTGCATTCTTCTGCCTTCATTTTGCTGGGGTTACAGTCTGGGCTGCTCACTGGGAAACAGATCTCACGTCTAGGGCTGCCTGCAAGACTAGTCACAATTCCCTGTGCAATCTATACCTTGTCTGCTAGGTCAGGGACTTGCCTTGCTCTAGTATCCAGGTCATCATTATCTTGTTTCAGTTTTGTGTAGTTCGATATATTGCCGGGACCGCTTGCCTTATTGGTGTCATTTCCTTCATTCAGAAAAAGTGTTTGTTTGTGGCATTTTTTCCTCCCATTAAAAAATAAATAGTTTTCTTGAAACAAAAATGTGTTTGGTTTTTAAATATCCTTTTCTTTTGGAATGAAAAAGCAGAAGTGGAACATTTTTCAGTTCAGAATATTAATTTGGAAACAAATCTTTGTGCAGGGTTTAGTTTCAGCTTTTTGTCAAAAATCTGAAAAAATCATAAGAGTAGGGAACTTCGTTTTGTTCCCCCCCAAAATTTCCCAAAAAAAAAGGGAGCTTTCGATCAGATCCGAGGCTGGGAGAATTAATGAGTTTCTATGGTAAAGGCTTTTGAAAATGAAAAGTGCAGTATACATGGGAAAAATCATGAGCATCATCATCCCCTATGATATTGAACAATGACTGCGAAATCTAAGGACTGGACTACACTGGGAACTTACCCCAGCATAGCTATGTCTCTCAGAGGTATGGAAAATCCTGACCTAGCCCCCAATGTAGACAGTGCTATTCTTCCATTGACCTACCTGCCAGGTCTTGGAGATGGAACTCTTCCACTGATGTACCTACCATGTCTTGGGGAGATGGATTAACAATGCCAATGGGAGAAGCCTTCCTAGCGGCATCGGTAGTGTCTACACAGAAGTGCTTTAGCTGTTTAAATATAGACATATCTTTAGACTACAGGGATTGTTCTCTCATATTTCAGGAGGTGGTATGGTCAACTGGTTGCACCTCTTTCTCTGGTAGGGGCGGAGCATGGCTGCCACTTTCCATTCAGAGTAAATGTAAAGAAGGCTTTGTAATCAGGATGTTGAAAGCAGTAGCACCCCAAAACACAAGTACGTGGAAATGCTGAGTGGAACCTAAATCACGTAATCCAATAGTTTTTGAATGGGGGACTGTGACTTTGGTGGGGGGAATTGTTTGGGATCTGTGTGTGTCTGTGAGACAGAAGGAGAGACAGGACAAGCTGGGGAAGACAGACAGAGATAGAAAGAGGGACAGCACAGAAAATAACAGTGTATGGCCCTGAATGAAGCTAGACAGAGGCTTCTGGGTCTGATGCTGGCTACAGGGGCTTGGGGCTGGAAGCTAAGAAACTGCTACTTTTGTTTATGTTTCCTACTGAATTTGGAGAAGCAGGACTTTGTATATCCCTTGTAAAGAAACAAGACTTCAGTAAAGAAAATACCAGACTTTATCATCAAGCTCTACTCTCAACTTGAGCAACCTACAAGACCCCAAACTTTGACTGACTATCTATCTATCTATCTATCTATCTATCTATCTATCTATCTATCTATCTATCTATCTATCTATCTATCTATCTATCTATCTATCTATCTATCTATCTATCTATCTAATGTTAAGGCCCTGTAGGTTGTCTTCTCACTGAAGGAGAAAACTGTGACATAGAACCTCTGAATATTTTCGTGTGTCATTTTTTTGCTTACACTCTATACACTAGTCCTGGAATGGAGGTGGTCACAAATAGCACACAGAAATTTGGCAGAAATCTCAGCCCACATTCCAGTAACTCCATCCCAAGAATTGCCTCTAGTTAGAGAGATTAAAGCAAAGAGCAAACCCTCTTGCTCTTTGCAACAGCTGCTTCCAAAAGAAATGGCATCATCAAATCAAGAACAATAAGGCAATTCTTCAAAAGCCGAACAGTGCTTGCACATTAAGGGCATGTCTACACTACGAGATCAGGTTGATTTTATAGAGTTGATAGAAAGCAATTTTATACAGGTGATCATGTATGTCCCACTAAGTGCAGTAGGTCAGCAGAGTGTGTCCTCAATACTGTGGTTAGCATCGACTCAGGGAGTGGTGAACTGTGGGCAGGGCCGGCTCTAGCAATTTCACTGCCCCAAGCATGGCGGCACACTGTGGGGGACGCTGTGCCACTCGCCGGTCCCGCGGCTCCGGTGGACCTCTCGCAGGCTTCCCGGCGGGGGGTCCGGTGGTCCCGCGGCTCCGGTGGACCTCTCGCAGGCTTCCCGGTGGGGGGTCCGGTGGTCCCGTGGCTCTGGTGGACCTCCCGCAGACGTGCCTGCAGATGCTCCACCGGAGCCGCGGGACCAGCAGACCCTCCACAGGCACTCTTGCGGAAGCTCCACAGAGCTGCCTGCCGCCCTCCCGGCAACTGGCAGAGCGCCTCCCGTGGCATGCCGCCCCAAGCATGCGCTTGGCGCCCTGTGGCCTGGAGCAGGCCCTGACTGTGGGTAGCTATCCCACAGTCCTCGCTGCCCATTGGAATTCTGAGTTAAGATCCCAATGCCTGATGTAGCAAAAACATTGTCGTGGGTGGTTTTGGGTATATGTCGTCAGTCTCCCCTTCCTCCCTCCCCCTCTCCTTGAAAGCAACGGCAAACAATCATTTCTCTCCTTTTTTCCTGTGCAGACACCATAGCACAGCAAGCATGGAGACTGCTCAGCTGTGCACTGCTTTTGTGAGCATTGTAAACACCTCGCACATTATCCAGCAGTATGTACAGAACCTGGCTAGGAGCTGCCAGAAGGAGGATGATTGTGAGGAGGACATGGACACAGACATTCTCGAAAGCACAGGATGTGGCAATCTGGACATCATGGTGGCAGTGGGGGTGATTGATACAGTGGAACACTGATTCTGGGCCTGGCAAACAAGCACAGAGTGGTGGGACCGCATAGTGTTGCAGGTATGGGATGATTTCCAGTGGCTGCGAAACTTTTGCATGCGTAAGGGCACTTTCATGGAACTTTGTGACTTGCTTTCTCCCACCCTGAAGCACAGGAATACAAAGAGGAGACCTGCCCTGACAGTTGAGAAGCAAGTGGTGATAGCCCTGTGGAAGCTTGCAATGCCTGACTGTTACCAGTCAATTGGGAATCAATTTGGAGTGGGCAAATCTACTGTGGGGGCTGCTGTGATCCAAGTAGCTAAGGCAATCAATAACCTTCTGCTAACAAGACTAGTAACTCTGGGAAATATGCAGGTCATAGTGGATGGCTTTGCTGCAATGGGGTTCCCTAATGCATATTCCTGTCTTGGCACTGGATCACCTTGGCAACCAGTACATAAACTGCAAAGGGTACTTCTCAATGGTGCTGCAAGCACTGGTGGATCACAAGAGACATTTGTGATGAACTAGGAATGTTCTTAATGTTTTCTCTGAATACTGTGTTGGTGCCTCAGTGTCCCCTAGGCAGTTCTTAAGTATCTGGTAGAGCAAAGGGCCAGTGCACCTAAATGCCTGACACTCTGTCTCCTAGCAACTGATGGCCTGGGCCCCTCCTCTGCAAAGGTGCCAGCTGAAGGTGTTGGAGACAAAGAGATCAGGTGACCTCGTGGCCCGGGAAAGGGGCTCAGCAGAGAGGAGGGACTGGAGGGGGTTGTTAGTCTGGAGTTGACTCAAGGATGGACCCGGCTGAGGGGACTGGTTCGCTGTATCCACAAGCTCTGTTTTAGACCCTGTTCCTGTCATTGATTAAACCTCTGTGTTACTCGCTGGCTGAGAGTCAGGTCTGACTGCAAAGTGGGGGTGCAGGACCCAGTGGCTTCCCCAGGACCCTGCTGGGGCGGGCTCACTGTGGGAAGCACACGAAGGGGCAGAGGATGCTGAAGCTCCAAGGAGAGACCCAGGAGGTGAAGACGTGTGAGCTTCTTGCTCTGAACAAGTCTGCTCCAAGGGAGAGGAGGCTCCCCAAAGTCCTGCCTGGCTTGGTGGGGAGCTGTTCCAGAGCATCGCCCGGTGACTCCGTGACAACGTTTCACCAACATCAATGTGGGGTGGTCAGGAAAGATGCACAACGCTCGCATCTTTTGGAACTCCGGGCTGTTCGAAAAGCTGCAAGAAGGAACTTTATTCCCAGAAAATTACCGTTGGGGATGATTAAATGCCAATAGTTAACCTTGGGGACCCAGCCTACCCCTTGATGCCATGGCTCATGAAGCCGTACATAGGCAGCCTGGACACTAGTAAGGAGCAATTCAACTATAGGCTGAGCAAGTGCAGAATGGTGGTAGAATGTGCCTTTGCACGTTTAAAAGGGCATTGGTGCTGTTTGCTGAGTAGGTAAGACCTCAACACAACCAATATTCCCATTCTTATTGCTGCTTGCTGTGTGCTCCGCAGTATCTATGAGAGTAAGGGGGAGACATTTATGGCAGTGTGAGAGGTTGAGGTAAATAGCCTGCAGGGGCAGCTCCAGGCACCAGCACGCCAAGTGCATGCCTGAGGCGACAAGCCACGGGGGGCGCTCTGCTGGTCGCCGCTCGGGCGGCAGGCAGGTTGCCTTCGGCGGCATGCCTGCGGAGGGTCCGCTGGTCCTGTGGCTTCAGTGGACCTCCCGCTGGCTGCCGCCGAATCCGCGGGACCAGGGACTTCCCGCAGGCAAGTCGCCGAAGGCAGCCTGCCTGCCGTGCTTGGGGTGGCAAAATACCTAGAGCCGCCCCGATCACCTGGTGGCCAATTTTGAACAGTCAGATACCAAGGCAATTAGAAGAGCACAGGCAAATGTGCTGCACATCAGAGAGGCTTTGAAAAACAGTTTAATGACTGACCAGGCTACGGTGTGACAGTTGTGTGTGTTTGTCCTTGATGCAAAACTGCCCCTTTGTTGAATGTACTTCCCCGTAAGCCAATCCTCCTCCCACTTTCGACCACAGCTGGCAAAGGAAATAAAGTCCCTATTGTTTTGAATCCATTCATTCTTTATTTATTTAAAAAAAATTGAGATCACTGACAAGGTAGCCCAGATGGGGTTGGGGAGGAGGGAAGGAAAAGACCACATTGTATTATTGTAGCCATACTACAAACCAAAGCTGTTTGAATGACAGCCTTCTGTTGCTTGAGCCATCATCTGGAGTGGAGTGGCTGGGTGCCTGGATCCTCCCCCACCCCCTGCACTCTTGGGCATTTGGGTGAGGAGGATATGGAACTTGGCAAGGAGGGGAGGTGATTGGTTATACAATGGATTCAATGGGGTCTGTGCTCTAGTTGCCTTTCCTGCAGCTCCACCAGACGCCTGAGCATGTCTGTTTGCTCCCCCATTAGCCTCAGCATCTCCTCCTGCGTGTTCTGATCACGCTCACTGAATGCTTTCCTGGCCTCTGCCGCTGAATGTTTCCATGCATTCAGCTGTGCCCTATCAGAGCAGGAGGACCACATGAGCTCTGAAAACATGTCACCGCGAGTGCAGTACTTTCCCCTTCTCATCTGCCATAACCTCAGGGATGGAGTTGATATGGGGAGCACAGAAACATTTGCACCTGCAGGGGGCATAAAAAGGGAGAATACAATTTAAGAAGATACAATTGTGAGAACAAAAGGGAGACTCCTTCACAGTGAATCAAGCAATTCACAGCAGACAGCACATGTGTTTTAGGTACAAGGTCGCATTTTGCCTTTTATATTGAGCGCCTGCCAGTATGGTGACACATCACACATGGCTGGGCAACAGACTTTGGTTTCCAGGCAGCCATGGTAAGCCAAAGGGTATGCAGGGTCGGCTTCTTCCGTCTTCATAACATGTGGGAAAGGTTTCAAACTGCAGCGCCCTCCCTTCCCATAGCAAGTAATGCCAGTTGGGTTTGCTCTTTAAAAGAAGGGGCTGAGGTTTTGGAGTGGATGTGCAGCACACTCCTCCCCCACACCACGCGGCTATTCTCAGGGATGATCCCTTTTAGCCAAACACGAACAGCCCAGCATGAACGGGGTCCTTTTACTGTTCCCTTACAAAAATCACCCTATTTCAACCAGGTGACCATGAATGATATCGCTCTCCTGAGGCTGACACAGAAAGATATAGACCCAATGTTGCATGAATGTGTACCTGGCTAGTGCATTGGAGTTGAAAGTGCTGTCCAGAGCACTCACATTGGAGCACTCTGGGATAGCTCCTGGAGGACAATACCATCGAATTGCACAGTGCTGTGTCTGCACTATCCCAAATTTGACCCAGGAAGGTCAATTTTAGTGCTATTCCTTTCATTAGGGAGGATAATAATAAAAGAATATAATATACAGAGATACACCTATCCCGTAGAACTGGAAGGTCATTGAGTCTAGCCCCCTGCCTTCACTAGCAGGGCCAAATACTGAGTTTTGCCCAGATCCTTAAGGATTGAACTCACACCCATGGATTTAACAGCCCAATATTCAAACCACTGAGCTATCCCTCCTCCTCTGTGGAGTACTTTGCGTTTGTCCTTATTGAATGTCATCCTATTTACTTCGCACCATTTCTCCAGTTTGTCCAGATCATTTTGAATTATAATCTTATCCTCCAAATTACTTGCAACCCCTCCCAGCCTGGTATCATTCACAAACTTTGTAAGTGTACTCTCTATGCCATTATCTAAATCACTAATGAAGATACTGAATAAAATCAGCCCCAGCACTGGTCCCTGTAGGACCCCACTCGTTATGCCCTTCCAGCATGACTGTGAACCACTGATAACTACTTCCTGGGAATGGTTTTCCAACCTGTTTTGCATCCCCCTTATAGTAGCTCCATCTAGGTTTCATTTCCCTGGTTTGTTTTTGAGAAGGTCATGGGAGACAGTATCAAAAGCTTTGCTAAAGTCAAGATATATCATGTCTACCGCTTTCCCCAAGTCCACAAGGCTTGTTTCGCTGTCAAAAAAGGGTATCTGGTTGGTTTGACATGATTTGTTCTTGACAAATCCATGCTGACAGTTATTTATCACCTCATTTTCTTCTAGGTGTTTGCAAATTGAGTGCTTAATTATTTACTCCATTATTTCTCTGGGTACAGAAGTTACGCTGACTGGTCTGTAATGCCTGGGTTGTTCTTATTTACCTTTTTATAGATGGGCACTATATTTGCCCTTTTCCTTTTCTGGCATCTCTCCCATCTTCCATGACTTTTCAAAGATATTTGCTAATGACGCAGATATCTCCCGAGTCAGCTCCTTGAGTATTCTAGGATGCATTTCATCAGGCCTTGGTGACTTGAAGACATCTAACTTGTCTAAGTAATTTTTAACTTATTCTTTCTCTATTTTAGCCACTTCTGATCCTACCTCATTTTCACTGGGATTCACTATGTTAGACGTCCAATCGCCACCAACCTTCATGGTGAAAACCAAAACAAAGAACTCATTAAGTACCTCTGACATTTCCACATTTTCTGTTATTGTTTCCCCCACTCATTGAGTAAAGGTCATATCCTGTCCTTGGTCTTCTTCTTGCTTCTTATGTATTTGTAGAATGTTTTCTTGTTACTCTTTATGTCTCTAGCTAGTTTGATCTTGTTTGTGCCTTGGCCTTTCTAATTTTGTCCCTACATTCTTGTGTAATTTGTTTATATTCATCCTTTGTAATTTGACATAGTTTCCAGTTTTTGTGGGCTCTTTTTTTGATTTTCAGATCAGTGAAGATCTCCTGGTTAAGCCAAGGTGGTCTCTTGCCATACTTCCTATCTTTCCTACGCAGTGGGATAGGTTCGTCTTGTGCCCTTAATAACGTCTCTTTGAAAAACTGCCAATTGTCTTCCATTGTTTTTCCCCTTAGACTTGCTTCCCATGGGATCTTACCTACCAGCTCCCTGAGTTTGTTAAAGTCTGCCCTCTTGAAATCCATTATCTTTATTTTGCTGTTCTCCCTCCTACCATTCCTTAGAATCATGAACTCTACCATTCCATGATCACTTTCACCCAAGCTGCCTTCAACTTTCAAATTCTCAACCAGTTCCTCCCTATTTGTCAAAATCAAATCTAGAACAGCCTGTCTCATAGTAGCTTTCTCCACCATCTCAAATAAAAAATTGTCTCGAATACAGTCCAAGAACTTGTTCGATAACCTGTGCCTTGCTGTGTTGTTTTCCCAAAAGATGTCTCAGTAGCTGATGTCCCCCATCATCACCCAGTTCTGTGCTTTGGTGGATTTTGTTAGTTGTTTAAAAAAGCCCTCATCCACCTCTTCTTCCTGGTTAGGTGGTCTGTAGTAGACCCCTACCATGACATCACTCTTGTTTTTTACCCCTTTTATTGTTACCCAGAGACTTTTAATAAGTCTGTCTCCTATTTCCATCTCAATCTCAGTCCAAGTATATACATTTTTAATACAGAAGGCAAAAATTGGCATTTTAAAATATATTTCATTTTGGATTACATTTGAGGATGGAGAACATTTCAGATTTGAATGCAGCTGTCCAGAAAATAAAAGAAAGAAAAAAGAATTTATATTATTATTACATCACATTTTATATTTACAAGAAAGCAGGTGTGTAAAAATGTGAACCCTACATGAAAGAATTGCTTTGTATATGACATTTCCCTCAAGAGAATATTTTTCCTCCACTCAAACTATACATAATGGAGTTCAACAAGAATATTAAGCTATATCTTGAGGAATATGAAATGCATCTTGCTGAACACGTCTGAAGGAATCGTTTCAGGATGTTAAGATGTCTAGAATGTGTCTTGAGCAATCTGGAATGCATAATAATCAACAATATATCTGGAAAAGCAGCAAAGAGTCCTGTGGCACCTTATAGACTAACAGACGTTTTGGAGCATGAGCTTTCGTGGGTGAATACCCAGTTCGTCAGATGCATGTCAGCACTCTTTGCTGCTTTTACAGATCCAGACTAACACGGCTACCCCTCTGATACGTGACACAATATATCTGGTGGGCTCTCCAAGGAGTCTAGACTAGATCTTCAGAAATCTAGAACTACTCTTGAGGAACCAGAAATTTATCTTGTGGGTTCTGCATTGTCTTTAGAGGAATCTACAACATTATTTGAGGAATATGGGGGGTATTTTGTGGAATCATTTTTTACCTATTAATTTCCTTAGGGAGGCTTTCACTTCCTTGTTCCTCAGACTATATATGAAGGGGTTGAACAGCGGAGTCACAATGGTATAAAACAGAGAGAGCAGTTTTTCAGTGTCCTCTGAGTTCCTTGACTTGGGTCTCAAATATGCTATCATACCAGAGCAATAGAACAGAGTCACCACAGCGAGGTGTGAGGAGCAGGTGGAGAAAGTCTTGCGTCTGCCCTCCGATGAAGGCATCTTCAAAACTGTGCTGGCAATTTTAATATAAGAGATAACAATTAAGATAAAAGGGGTGATTATGAATAGCAGAGCTGCCATAAACAAAGCAATTTTATTCCTATAGGTGTCCACACAGGACAGCTCCAGCAGAGGGGGGATGTCACAGAAGAAATGGTTAATTTCACGAGACCTGCAGAAGGGCAAAGAAAACACCAAATATGTCTGCCCAAAATGAACCAGGATGTTGACAAGCCAGGACCCGGCTACCATCCTAGCACAAACCTCCCTGTTGACAATAAGTGTGTAATGCAGGGGGTTACATATGGCCATGTAACGGTCATAGGCCATGGCCGCCAGAAGGAAAGACTCTGTGCCACCTAGTAAAAGTAAGAAATACATCTGGACAGCACAGCCAGTGAATGAGATACTTCCATCCTCTGCCAGGCAATTGGCCACCATCTTGGGCAGGGTGACTGAGGTGTAGCAGATCTCCACAAAGGACAAGTTCCTGAGGAAGAAATACATGGGGGTGTGCAGGGCAGAGTCCAACACCGTGACCAAGACAATGACACCATTTCCTAGCAGGATCACCATGTAGATGACAAAGAAGACCACAAAGAGCAAACCCTGCAGGTTCGTGAGGTTGGAATATCCCAAGAGGATAAAGCCAGGTGTTGCGGTGTGATTTCCAGTCACCATCGGATGGGTGCATTGGATCTGCAGAGACAACAAAGGCAGAGGACAAGGGCACGTCACTTACTCAGAGTGTTAGCCCATAACTTTCTCTCACAGAGGTGAAATCAGGCATCTCAGCCATCAGTAACAGAAACCTGCATAGATACCCACACTCTTCTGATTGTGACAGTTGTATATTCTGTTGAATGTGTATGTGGGAGCATCACAGAGTTGCTGCCCTGACACACCCCTTCCTGGCTGGTTGGGGCATGGAAGCAAACTTTACCTCAGTTTTCCCCATTTTTTCTTTGGCTTATTCTAGCCATAAGAGTGTCCTGGCCCTCTGGTCAGACCACATTGCACAGTCCTTTAGCCAGCAGAAATGTATTCTAATTGATTTGAAACCAAAAATTCAATGGAAAACATTGAAAAAAGGTTGTTTATTTGTCTGTCTGTTTGTTTGTTTGTTTGTTTTTAAAAAAGTAGAAAAAGTTGGGAGAGAAAACACCACTTTCTATGCTAAAACTTTTGGCACCCACTGGAGAATTGTGAAAACCTTTTAAAAAGTACAAAGTGTTGCTTTCTGTCACATTTTAAACCCTTAAACTCCAGGAGAGGGAGAAAGGCAGATTCTGGCCCTTGATGAATTTAAGGAACAGTCTTTGCCGAAATTAATGAACTGCAGTTGAAAATAAGAGAATTCAATACATAAAAATTAAAATGTTATTTAAGTGCTCCAAACAAGCTGCAAATCACAAAGCAAAGGGATACAAGCAAGAACATTAAAGGCAAAGCCAAATAATGCAGCAACATTCTCTAGGGAAGAAAACAATGAAGGGAAATAGATTTTTTTTAAAAATGGATTTTTAAAAAAAATATCTACGTTTTTCACAGAAATTTTGTATCAAGCCTTTGCTCTTCTTTGACTGGTTTCTAGTGTCAGGAAGGAGTTAAAATTCAGCCAGCAGAAAAGACAGAAACTGCTGAGAAGCAAGGACATTGTTTCTGTCAATACATGATAACTTAGTTCAGTTTAACGGTAAGAAGGAACAAAGCTCGTGTCCCTGGAAAGGGACAGTTCAGTGAGGTAAGCAGGATTAGGCCCAGACAAGCAAGCAGGAATATTTCAATAGCACAAATGGCAGTGATAAACCATTGATAAGCTTATATGGTCAATGCCCGCCAGTAACTTAGTTCTTAGAGTGAATAAACCCTCCCTTCACAGCCCACCGGATATCTGTAAGCATTCATCCCTACACCCTCCTTCCCCCGCTAGGTAGTCAGAGATGTTTGATGCAGTTAGGATGACCTCTACATGTACGTACTGTTCTTATCTTTATCTTTGTTCAGGGTTCTCTCTTGACTTGTACCAACGTCTGTCTCTGTATGTACAGATAAATGCAAATGAATTGATAAGAGAATGTATATAACTGGCCACGGTGGCACCATAGTTTTGAAGTTGCATGTCAGTCTTCCCAGTACTGTGAATAAACCCCCTTCAGTGTTGCCTGTGCCTGCCTGATTCTTGGGGAAAAGACTCTTTTTGCATAACAGTTTTGGTGCAGCGAGCAGGGTGTGATTGGGAATCCTCGGCGTGTTTCTCACAAACAGGGATAGAGATGAGGACCTTTTTATCTACTGCCTGTAGTGCACGCCTTGGTTTGGGACTCCCCGAGGCACCCCTCCACACCCCTTTTTAATACAAATCACATATAGGATGCCCTGGCAAGAGGACTGAATGGGACTGTGTTTGTGGCCAGGGTTGTTGGGGTGCAGGGATCGCTGGAGGCGAAGGCTGCACTGCAGGTACTGAGCACCAGGGCATGTGCTGCAGTGATTGTTGGGGTGCCGGGATCGCTGGAGGCGAAGGCTGCACTGCCAGGTACTGAGCACCAGGGTGTGTGCTGCAGTGATTGTTGGGGTGCAGGGATCCCTGGAGGCGAAGGCTGCACTGCCAGGTACTGAGCACCAGGGCGTTTGCTGCAGTGATTGTCAGGGTGCAGGGATTGCTGGAGGCAAAGGCTGCACTGCCAGGTACTGAGCACCAGGGCGTGTGCTGCAGTGACTGTTGGGGTGCAGGGATCGCTGGAGGCAAAGGCTGCACTGCAGGTACTGAGCACCAGGGCGTGTGCTGCAGTGATTGTTGGGGTGCCGGGATCGCTGGAGGCGAAGGCTGCACTGCCAGGTACTGAGCACCAGGGCGTGTGCTGCAGTGAAAATTGGGGTGCAGGGATTGCTGGAGGCGAAGGCTGCACTGCCAGGTACTGAGCACCAGGGCGTGTGCTGCAGTGATTGTTGGGGTGCTGGGATCACTGGAGGCGAAGGCTGCACTGCAGGTACTGAGCACCAGGGCGTGTGCTGCAGTGATTGTTGGGGTGCAGGGATCGCTGGAGGCGAAGGCTTCACTGCCAGGTACTGAGCACCAGGGCGTGTGCTGCAGTGATTGTTGGGGTGCAGGGATCACTGGAGGCGAAGGCTGCACTGCCAGGTACTGAGCACCAGGGCGTGTGCTGCAGTGATTGTTGGGGTGCAGGGATCGCTGGAGGCGAAGGCTGCACTGCCAGGTACTGAGCACCAGGGCGTGTGCTGCAGTGATTTTGGGGGTGAAGGGATCGCTGGAGGAGAAGGCTGCACTGCCAGGTACTGAGCACCAGGGCGTGTGCTGCAGTGACTGTTGGGGTGCAGGGATCACTGGAGGCGAAGGCTGCACTGCCAGGTACTGAGCACCAGGGTGTGTGCTGCAGTGATTGTTGGAGTGCCGGGATCGCTGGAGGCGAAGGCTGTACTGCCAGGTACTGAGCACCAGGGCGTGTGCTGCAGTGACTGTTGGGGTGCAGGGATCACTGGAGGCGAAGGCTGCACTGCCAGGTACTGAGCACCAGGGCGTGTGCTGCAGTGATTGTTGGAGTGCCGGGATCGCTGGAGGCGAAGGCTGCACTGCAGGTACTGAGCACCAGGGCGTGTGCTGCAGTGATTGTTGGGGTGCCGGGATCGCTTGGGGCGAAGGCTGCACTGCCAGGTACTGAGCACCAGGGCGTGTGCTGCAGTGACTGTTGGAGTGCAGGGATCGCTGGAGGCGAAGGCTGCACTGCCAGGTACTGAGCACCAGGGCGTGTGCTGCAGTGATTGTTGGGGTGCCGGGATCGCTGGAGGCGAAGGCTGCACTGCCAGGTACTGAGCACCAGGGCGTGTGCTGCAGTGATTGTTGGGGTGCCGGGATCGCTGGAGGCGAAGGCTGCACTGCCAGGTACTGAGCACCAGGGCGTGTGGTGCAGTGACTGTTGGGGTGCAGGGGTCACTGGAGGCGAAGGCTGCACTGCCAGGTACTGAGCACCAGGGCGTGTGGTGCAGTGACTGTTGGGGTGCAGGGGTCACTGGAGGCGAAGGCTGCACTGCAGGTACTGAGCACCAGAGTGACCACTTGGTGGTCGGGGCAGGTGAAAACAGAGTGGCTCATAGTACACGCCTCTCAGCACAGAGGAAACAAGGGCCTTACTAAAAGATCTCCCTGATTGAAAGCCCAAAGACTCAAATTTGATATTCTGGAAAAGAATAAGCCAGATAGTTACCACCTCTACATTACATCCCAGGGATCTTTATATCTCAACAAAAGCTAAGTGCCCTGATCTCTCATGGGCTAAGATCCCCACAGAAGGACTTTGAAACGGCATTTGGGCCTAGGTTAAATTTGAATCTGAAAATGATATGACACTCGTCAGCACTGAGTTTAAGGAAGGCATACAAGAAGCCCTGGGAAAAGGAGCTGGTAACTGGGGACTGATCGTGGGCTGCGTACAAGGCAAGGACGAGCCTGCGGCTCAACACTGTGAGAGAAAGTGGGAGATGTATTCCAGCAACGCAGGGCTTGCGGACCCAAAGAAAACTGATCAGGCATTTGTAAAGATGTTAAAGGAAGGTTTTAACTCCCACCTGGAAACTGCCCTTAATTTGGGAGTGACCCCAGGCTCTGATTATGAATCCATCTGGATATAGGCCTCTGAATGTGAAGCCAGACAGGCCAAAGAGATAAGGAGCAAGGCTGCTCGCATTGCTGTGGTAACAGCAAAAGGTAATATAGCCTGCTATAATTGTGGGTGTCTCAGGCATACCCAAAAGAACTGAAAATGCAAAAACCCAAAGGCCTAGTCAGGGACGGAATCACAGCCAGTTGAATCCCTGCAATACTTCTCTGCCTTTTCGACCTGCTCCTGGTTCTGCCCCCTACCCCCGCCTGTCAGTGTTTTGTGTGCAGAGAGACCAGACATTGGGCAGCCGGTGCGCAAACCGAATAACCTTGGGTAACCAACTACAGCCCACCCGGTGTCTCGACCGACTGCCAACCCTTACTCACACCTGAGTAAAGAGGAAATGGCCAGGCTTTGAAATTCCATGACCCGCTAGGATCCAGCGACGCACCCTCCCCCTCTTTGCCTGTCAGTACTGCTGATGCAGATAGAAATCCCTTGAGGCCACACTTACAGGCATGGATAAGGGGCCGGCCATGCACAATTCTCACAGATTCGGAAGCATCTGTTTCCATTACTGACCTCCTCCTCCCCACTACTAAACAGTATAGTACTATTTCAGGGGTAGGAAGTGCACAACTCATGGTTTATAAAAGCTACCCCGTTCTTGTGAAATAGAATCTATTCTTCTGGACTCAGTCTTTTTTACGTAGCTTTAGACGCAGAGGGGACTATTTTGGGCATGGACGTCCTCTGCGGCCTTGCAGCAATTCTTAACCTCGCTCAGAGGACAATTACTGGTAAACTTATGCGTACTCATACCACTCCCCTCCGCAATGATACGTTTCTCTCTTCTGTTGCGCTGGCAAATCTGTGGCTCTTACTTGGGATCCATCTAACCCTTTTTCAAGACTTATGTTCCAGATTTCCCTCTGTTTGGGCAGAAAATAAGCTGTCTTGCAGTTCAATGCCTGCTCATCTTTGCCCACCCAGCCAGGTTACCAGTCAATTTCCTCCACCTACCAAGCAATACCCCCTCAAATCTGAGGCCAAGGGCATGGTAGGTAATATTCTTTACTCTTTACTTCAGCAAGGCATACTGGTTCCTTGTAGAAGTGCACTCTCTTAAGCCCAGGACCCTCCAGAGACCCCCTCTTGGGCAGACATAAAGGAGGGAAATAAGGTCATGGTATTGGCCCACACAAATACCTCTGTTAAAGTGCAAGAAATCCCAACATGGGTTCATAAAACCAGAATTAAAATGTATATATAAATTCATTTTGTTTATATTGTATCCTTTTTGGTAACAAATGTGACTCCCCACATTAATCCTCCTGGCAAACATACCTGATGCAGCCTCCTGGGATCTGCCCTTGGTACATGTTACACAAGATACCTGTTTCAAAGCTGGCCAGTATGTGCAATTCCCTACAGGAGGCAGCGGCAAATGGTTAAAGAATCAAATACTTGGCTTGCCCACAGACCGGACTACCTGGGACCTATTGTGGTTACAGCTCACCTCCAAAAACATCCAGGCTCCAAGGTCTCAGTCTGACTACCAAAACCTGGGAGCAGTCTTCAGCTCCCTCCCTGTATTTCACCGGATCTGGACTGTAAGTGAGTATTTAGCTTCAGGGGATGTGGGCACACACACATAGGACCCCCAATTTCGAAATGCAAGATCACAGAATGTTGGGTCAAAGGCCAAACCACCAAGCCCTTAGACATACCAACACCAGGTTATCTATGCTTTGACTGCAATTGACGTAGCCATAGAGGATTTTTACAAAATCATTACGAAAACCTCAGATGCTATAGCTAACCTGGCCAAGTCACAAGCTAAAGGTTGTGCTTGTGACATGCTGGCTCGTAATCTGTTTACCATTGCAAATATATATATATGTTAGATGTATGTCTGGGTTTTCCCCTGTCTCATACCCTTTCCTCCCCCACCCTTGCTCAAATTGCAGGCATTCCTGCACAACTAATAGTAGCCTCTCTACTTCCTCTAGACTCACCCTTCACCTTCAATTTCCTTCTTGTGTATATTTCTGTCATTCCTACTCATGTGTTTCCTTCTTCTTTCCATTTCAAGTCTATTGAATATGTGGCTAGTAATAAGTTGTACAAAGCAGGGCTGTCTGGATACCTAACACCATCCCATGACAATGCTACACTGACGACAACCTCGGACTCTTGCACAGAAACAGACAATTACATTGCGTGTTTCTGTTCTACCCTTCGCTCTCTGCCCTCGTCCTCTCCTGTTGTGGTGGATGTCCTTCCTCTTGCAGATGGTGAAGCTGCTGTATAAGTATTCACTACTCAGTAGTGTTTCATCACTGCTGAAGTCTCTCTTGATTTATAATAATGTCTGTCTCTGTATGTACAGATAAATGCAAATGAATTGATAAGAGAATGTATATAACTGGCCCCGATGGCACCATAGTTTTGAAGCTGCTTGTCAGTCTTCCTGGTACTATGAATAACCCCCCTTCAGTATTGTCTGTGCCTGCCTGATTCTTGGGGAGAAGAATCTTTTTGCCTAACAATAGAATTGTGGATATTTTTCAAAAGTGGGAAATATTTGCCAATAAAGACAAAATTGAAAAAAAAAATCTGGAGAAATTTTTGCCTTTTTCATCAATTCCAGATTGTATTTTTTTAAAATTGATTATGGACATAGGGAAACAAATCTTTGTTTTATCCACCCCCCCAATCCAATCCTGTCAATACCAACATTTTTTATCTAAGCAGTCTGATTGATTCCTGAAATATCAATAACCACTTGGTTTTTGTTGTTTTAGGAATAGAAGGAAAATGACAGTCCATTGAAACTTAATGAGATGGGTTCAGTTATTCTGGTGTAAATCTAAACTAGCTTCACTGAAAATGAAGTTGCCCTGTGCGTTGAATTGGGTCCCGTGTCACACAAGTTCTATTCCTGGTTTTCTTGTTTCTCTCTCTCTGTTGTTCATTCTGGCTGATATTTGCAAAAGCTCAGACACAAGTGCAAAAATACACATCTGCATGCACACACACAAATACACAACAGGAAGGCATAGCTGCATACTCGTAGACACAAAGGTATAAGCACAAATGTGTTTTTACTTTCACAGAAACAAAGCAAACATGCTACTGATGGACATTAAAAACATACACGTACAATGGGCCAGAGACTAAACACACATACACCCACTGGAGCAAATGCATAAATACAGGACATGCTCCCTAAGAAATCCCTAACAAATAGCTACAGACACTAGTGCAAACACACAATTATAGACCCTGTAACACAATCACAGAGAGCCAAAATACTCACCACTGCAAATGCAACTCTCATTTTTGTGAACATACAGTTACACAGGGAACTTTAAAAACCCTTACCGATTACAACAACATAAAAATTGATTACTGTGAAATACATACGTGGCCTTCCCAACAAACACCTGTGCACAAACTTACAATTAAAACTTATGTGTCTGATATTACTTCTGTGGAGGAAAGTCATTCATTTCTTTTGTTACAGTTTATTTTTTTTTAATAACCTACAATAAAATGAATTATTTAGATGGCCGACCAGAGCATTGCCTTGAATGAATAGATACGCCACAAAAGGGAAGTTAATCAGAGATTGTGCTACTCCAGCTAAAGGGAAAATCTTCCAAGTTTACCTGATTTTCTGACTAGACCTGTCTCTTTTAAAAGTAAGTTTTGAAAATGCCACAAATTAAACATCTCCAAGCCAGCTATTCTGTCACTTGCCACCTCTGTCCCTCTAAACATCAGGTAGGGTGTTATCTGCTCTGATAGCCATCCATCAGTTTAAATGCATGCATTCCCAGAGGCTAGTGCACACTCCAAAGGGGCAGAGTTAAGGTTACATTGCAGGGGTGGCAAGTACCTTAATTCTTTGTTCTCTGCTTTTCAGAGATTGAAGTTCAGCCAAGCGCCACATTCTAGAAGGTTGAGGCTGTACTTGGACCTTGACTCTGCATTAACAAAAGTTTGGGGCTGGAAACAGTTTAAGGGAAGAGTTTTTAAGTGAATGAAGTGATCAGCAGTTCCCATTGATAATCAATGGGAATTGGGTGCCTAACTCCCCTAGGTACCATTGAAAATCCCAGCCTAAGATATTAGTGATAAATGAAACTGGACAGAAAATGGGTGAGAAAAAAATCATTGAAATGTTGGATAATAAATAATTAAGTGAACTGTTTTCTGGGAGAATCTCAAAAGTGTGTTAGGGAGTTAGGAGCACTGACTTTCAAATCAATTTATATTCCTAATTCCCTTAAATGCTTTTGAAATTCTCAGTCTTGCAAAGTAATTTTTCAAGTTAAAAATTTCTGAGAGATTCTACTCAATATTAATGTCTTATTTTCACAGATAATATTGGTTTTCCTTTCCTATCAGCTTTGCCCATACTCGGACTGGGTGGAAAAGAAGAATTGCATTTTGTGAATAGTTTCAGTGTTTCCAAATTTGGTTTCAGGCTGCAATTATTAAAGCTTCCAAACAAAAGCTTAGTCAATACTACTAAATTTCTGCACAAAAAAAATCAGTTTTGAAAAATTGGCTTTTTAAAATGAAAAAACTTGCCACAGAGAAAGTCCTGACCCTCTCTAGTCCAGGCTTTCCCACCGATCTGTCATGGCATGTCATGGCTGCACTAGAAAATGTAACATTGACACAGATGAGTAACCTCAAAGAGGTTACGCACAGGAGTGAAGAGACTCGTAGGCATTGGTTTTGTAGGCTTGGACCATGGAAGATGACTACTGAGGCTAAGTCAGATATAGCAGGCTGGGTAAGTAACTGCCAAACACAGCTGAAGATTGACCAAGGCTGATAATGTGCAAGGGAGGTTATTGCGCATGCCCTGCAGGGTTGTTCAGCCTGTTCTGAGACAGTCAAATGATATGCATATTTTTTCCCCTAGAGCTAGCAGGGGAAAAGATCAGTGAACTAAATGAAAGGGTATTTACCTGTGTCAAGATACAAGATGCAAGAGGGGAGAGGCCCTTTAGTCCATGATCCCTGTAAGAGACATTCTTCAGCACTCCTGCTTTTGGAAAACACTTGACTATCCTCTGCTGAAGAACTTACATCAGACTTTGCATGAGTCTCTCCCTACTTGCCTCTATACTTATAGCCAGTCACCATAGCAGAGCGGCAGAGCAGAGGGCGTTGGTTACATTGCTGCTCGCTGATTTTCCAAGGGCATTGTTAGCAACGTTAGAAACTGACTCCGGATGCTACCAGGGGACGTGGTCTCATTAACTGCACCTGAGCAGCCTCAGAAATAGTTCTAGCAACATCAGAGTTACAGGGGCGAAATTCAGGAGGGAGAGGAACCCGTGCCCAACACTGACCCTGGGGCCCCAAAGGCAGGGATGTGGATCTGAAACGCTAAGGCTACAACACTGCAGAGGATTTTGGTGGTGGTTCTATAACAGGAGTTCTCACTTATTTTTCTGGGACCCCCCCTTGAAAATATTTCAGGCCAGGCCTGCTGACAGGGGGAAGCAATTGCCCAGGAGCCCAGGCAATTTAAAAGGCAAGCACAGCACCCCCCCCCGCCCAAATCTCAGCGGACCGCGTTTGCGTGGGTGTGGCTTGTACGTGTGTGCACTCTCCAGACACCACCCGTAGTCCAGGTCCGTGCCCATATGGTGATGCCACACCCAGCCAGCAGCAGCGTGGGTCCCAGCTCCCGCCCGCCCTGCATGATGCGTAGTGGCAGGGGCTCCCTGCCCTCTGCTGTGCACATGTCCACCACACACACCACCCCCTGCTGCCTTTGGTGCCAAGCCACAGCACCCTCTGGTGGGTGAAAGGCAGAAGTGCAGCACTTAGAATCATGGAAGATTAGGGTTGGAAGAGACCTCAGGAGGTTATCTAGTCCAACCCCCTGCTCAGAGTAGTACCAACACCAACTAAATCATCCCAGCCAGGCTTCTCAGGCAGACAATATATTTTGGAGTGAGGGTCAGCAAAATAGCCCAAGCCCAGAATAGCACAATTCACATGGCAACTGCTAATCCCCCCCAAACTGTTGGTTAAAAATAGCCCATTTGGACAGTAATAGTTTGCCAGAGAACTGCTGCACCCCGCTGGTGTGACTGGCAGTGTGGCAGCGTGTCATTAGGGGGTACAAACATAAGTCTGGAGGTCAGAAATGGAGAGAAAAACAAGAAAAAGACGCCCGACCTTTAAAAAGCAAGAAGGGGAGTCGTACTTTGTTTGGTTGTGGGGTTAGGCCAAAAGAAGATCAGGCAGAATGGCTAGTCAGTACAGCTAGTAATGGGCTTCACAGTTCAGAGCAAACCTGTGACGAAAAAGCCTTTGATGATTCTGTTAAAACGTGTGATTTCAGTACAAAACCAGTCCGAGCTAGTGTTCTTGCATAGGAGGAAATACTCAATACAAATAAGACTGAAAAACCAAGCACTGCTGAAAGTAATATTGCATTTCAAGAGAATAAAGGATGTGGATTTGACCTTGGATTGTTAGTGTGCTATCTGCAACTCTGATCAAAAAACTGCTGTTCCAAAAAGGCAACAGAGGCATCCAAAACATTTCCCAGTGATGGAAAAAGAAAGTTTCCGAATTCTGTATTAAAATTAACCAAAAAACCCAGAGAGGTTTCTGACAAGGATTGGCTTCTATGGAGTGAAAGGGAAGAACTGCTCTTTTGTTTCCCTGGTAGCTTATTTAGTTCAGATGCCGTTTCTTGCAAATTGGTTTTGGCAAGTGACAATGGCTGGAAAAATCAATTGTCATGGTGCAAATTGTATGACAAATTGTCTGCTCGTGAAGTCAGTGGTCATCACAAGCAATGTTATCTGAAATGGTGAGATTTAGAGGGAAGACTTGCCCAAGGAACTGATATAAATGCCAGGTCAGGCTCTGAACGAAGCCCAGCTGGAGAAGGAATCTGTAAAAGGGAACATTCTAGAACTGGTGAGGACCTTATCTGTATTCAGTTTGATTAGACATGGATTTGCCTGTTTTATTTTATTTTGCTTGGTGACTTACTTTGTTCTGTCTGTTACTACTTGCAACCACTTAAATCCACTTTCTGTATTTCATAAAATCACTTTTTACTTATTAATTAACTCAGAGTATGTATTAATACCTGGGGGGCAAACAACTGTGCATCTCTCCCTATCAGTGTTATAGAGAACAAGCAATTTATGAGTTTACCCTGCATAAGCTTTATACAGGGTAAAACGGATTTATTTGGGTTTAGACCCCACTGGGAGTTGGGCATCTGAGTGCTAAAGGCAAGCACACTTCTGTGAGCTGTTTTCAGGTAAACCTTCAGCTTTGGGGCAGGTAATTCAGACCTTGGGTCTGTGTTGGAGCAGAGGGGCATCTGGCTCAGCAAGACAGGGTGCTGGGGTCCCGAGCTGGCAGGGAAAACGGGAGCAGAGGTAGTCTTGAGACATCAGTTGGCAGCTCCTAAGGGGGGTTCTGTGATCCAACCCGTCACACCCCCTTTCTGAAATTAAATGCTACAGTATTGGGCTGCTGCGGTGTTTTCTCCATCATAGGGATATTAAATTTAATTATATTATGGTCACTATTACCAAATGTCCTGCTATATTGATGTCTTGGACCAGACCCTGTGCTCCATTTAGGACTAAATCAAGAATTGCCTTTCATATGGTGGGTTCCAGGAGTAGCTGCTCCAAGAAACAGTAATTTAAGGTGTCAAGAAACTTTATCCCTGCTTCCTATTCTGAGGTGACATGTATCCAGTCAATATGCAGATAGTTGAAATCCCCCATGATTATTGAGTTTTTTATTTTAAAAGCCTCTCTAATCTCCCTAAGCATTCCACAGTCACTATCACCATCCTGGTCAGGTGGTCGGTAATATATTCCTACTGCTATATTTTTATTATTAGAGCGTGGAATTACTATCCATAGAGATTCTATGATAGAGTTTGGTTCATTTAAGATTTTTACTTCATTTGATTCTACACTTTCTTTCTTATATAGTGCCACTCCGCCATCGCACCACGTGTTCTATCCTTCTGATGTATTTTGTACCCTGGTATTACTGTGTCCCATTGATTAGCCTCATTCCACCAAGTTTCTGTGATGCCTATTGTATCAATCTCCTCATTTAATATGAGGCACTCTAGTTCACCCATCTTATTATTTAGAATTCTAGCATTTGTATAAAGTATCAGGGGGTAACTGTGTTAGTTTGTATCCACAAAAACAATGAGGAGTCTGGTGGCATCTTAAAGACTAACAGATTCATTTGGGCATAAGCTTTTGTGGGTAAAAAGCCCACTTCTTCAGATGCATGGAGTGAAAATTACAGATACAGGCATAAATATATATTGGCACATGAAGAGAAGGAAGTTATCTTACAAGTGGAGAACCAATGTTGAAAACCAATTCAGTCAGGGTAGATGTGGTCCACTCCTAATAGTTGATGAGGTGGTATCAATATCAAGAGAGGGAAAATTGCTTTTGTAGTGAGCCAGCCACTCCCAGTCCCTATTCAAGCCAAAATTGATGGTGTTAAGTTTTCAAATGAATTGTAGCTCTGCAGTTTCTCTTTGAAGTCTGTTTTTGAAGTTTTTTTCTTGAAGAATGGCTACTTTAAAATCTGTTATTTAGTGTCCAGGGAGACTGAAGTGTTCTCCTATTGGCTTTTGTATGTTACCATTCCTGATGTCTGATTTTTGTCCATTTATCCTTTTACATAGAGACTTTCCAGTTTGGCTAATGTACCTGGCAGAGGGGCACTGCTGGCACGTGATGGCATATATCACATTAGTAGAGGTGTGGGTGAATGAGCCCCTGATGGTGTGCCTGTTGTGGTTGGATCCTATGATGGTGTCACAAGAGTAGATATGGGGACAGAGAAGGCAACAGGGTTTGTTACAGGGATTGGTTCCTGGCTTAGTGTTTCTGTGGTGTGTAGTTGCTGGTGAGTATTTGTTTCAGGTTGGGGGGCTGTCTGTAAGCGAGGACTGGCCTTTCTGCCAAGGCCTGTGAGAGTGGGGGATTGTTTTCCAGGATAGGTTGTAGATCGTTGATGTTGAGCTGGAGAGGTTTTAGTTGGGGGCTGTACGTGATGGCCAGTGGTGTTCTGTTATTTTGCTTGTCGGGCCTGTCCTGTAGTAGGGGACTTCTGGGTACCCGTCTCGCTCTGTCAATCTTTTTCCTCACTTCCCCAGGTGAGTATTGTAGTTTTAAGAATGCTTGATAGAGATCTTGTAGGTGTTTGTTTCTGTCTGAGGGATTGGAGCAAATGTGGTTGTATGTTAGGGCTTGGCTGTAGACAATGGATCATATGATGTGTTCTGGATGGAAGCTGGAGGCATGTAGGTAAGTATAGTGGTCAGTAGATTTCCGGTATAGTGTGGTGTTTATGTGACTGTAGCTGGGTGGTCACCCTGCTCATGTCCTGAAGGGCTTAAAATAGCCCTGGGAGAGGGCTGGAACAGGGGAAAAGCTAGGCTGATTGGAGGAAAGCAGCCACAGGTGGGGCCATGCCCCAATCAAGCCATGGCTGGCCCTATAAGATGGCTAAGGGCCAGAGACTGGGAGACACACTCTCTCTCTAGCTTCTTGAGAGAGACGAGCCTGGCTGCTTGAGAGCTGAGAAGGGTACCTGAGGTGGAACAGTGCTTGGGAAGGGCAGAGGGAGCTGGGGAGCTCCAGCCAGGAAAAACCCCAGGCTGCAGGCCTTGCTAAAAGGGCTACATTTGTATTGGGGCTGCAGAGAGGCAGCCCAGAGATAGGCAAAGGCAGCAAGTCTTAACCCCCTTGCTGATTTTGAGTGGTTTATAGACTGCAGTCAGCCCCAGGGAGTGGGGGCTAGATGATGACTGGCAGTAGCCACTGAGGCAAGGTGGGTTTAGAGGGTTGGGGGTTCCCCTGGAAGGGGAGACCCAGAGCGAGGGAGCACTGTGCTGGGCAGAGGGCACCAGGCAAAGGGCACCGGGATCTGGGAGAGACACGGGGCCATCAGCAGGTGAGACATCGGCCTGCAGAGGGCGCTCTGGGATGGAAAGAGCTAATTTCCAAGACAACCAGCAGGAGGTGCCGCGCAGGTGAGTTGTTGCCCTGCCATAGTGATCATCACTGTTTTTCACTGTAGAGTCTAGGAAGTGGATCTCTTGTGTGTCTGGTCCAGGCTGAGGTTGATGGTGTGGTGGAAATTGTTGAAATCCAGGTGGAATTCTTCAAGGACCTCTTTTCTGTGGCTCCAGATGATGAAGATGTCATCAATGTAGCGTAAGTAGAGGAGGGGTGCTAGGGGACAAGAGCTGAGGAAGCATTGTTCTAAGTCAGCCATAAAAATGTTGGCATATTGTGGAGCCATGTGGGTACCCATAGCAGTGTCGCTGACTTGAAGGTATAAGTTGTCTCCAATCTGAAATGGTTGTGGGTGAGGACAAAGTCACAAAGCTCAGCCACCACGTGCGCTGTGGCCTCATCAGGGATACTGTTCCTGACATTAATAGTTCATCCTCGTGTGGAATATTGGTGCATAGAGCTTCTACATCCATGGTGGCCAGGATGGTGTTTTCAGGAAGATCACCAATGCACTGTAGTTTCCTTAGGAAGTCAGTGGTGTCTCAAAGATAGCTAGGAGTGCTGGTAGTGGAGGGTCTGAGCAGAGAGTCCAAATAGCCAGATAATCCTGCTGTAAGAGTGCCAGTGCCTGAGATGATGAGGCATCCAGGATTTCAAGGTGTATGGATCTTGGGTAGCAGATAGAATACCCCTGGTCAGGGCTCTAGGGGTTTGTCTGTGTAGATTTATTCCTGTGCTGTAGCAGGGAGTTTTTTGAGCAGATAGTGTAGCTTCTTTTGATACCCTTCCGTGGGATCGGAGGATAGTGGCCTGTAGAATGTGGTGTTGGAGAGTTGCCTGGCAGCCTCCTGTTCATAATCTGATCTGTTCATGATGACTACAGCACCTCCACCTCTGCAGCACTACCAGCATTTGTATATAAGCACTTTAAAAACTTGACATGTTTTAAATGCCTGCCATTACTTGATGTAATTGAATGGGCCTCTTTTTCATTTGACTATTTCTCATCAGTTCCTATCCATATTTCATCATCTTCCATCCTTTCCTCCTTATTAGCACATAGAGTCTCCATTAATAGATTCTGCCCTAAGGGATGTCTCTGCCCGAATCATGTGCTCCTCCACATCTGTTGGCTTTCCCCCAGCCCTTAGTTTAAAAACTGCTCTATGGCCTTTTTAATTTTAAGTGCCAGCAATATGATTCCATTTTGGTTTAAGTGGAGCCCATCCTTCCTGTATAGGCTCCCCCTTTCCCCAAAGTGTTCCTAGTTCCTAACGAATCTAACCCCCTCCTCCTTACCCCATTGTCTCATCCATGCATTGAAATCCTGCACTTCTGTCTAACTGGCCCTGCGCATGGAACTGGAAGCATTTCACAGAATGCTACCATGGAGATCCTGGACTTTAATTTTTTACCTAACAGCCAAAATTTGGCCTCCAGGACCTCTCTCCTATCCTTCCCCGTGTCATTGGTACCTAAATGTACCATGATCATCGGCTCCTCCCTAGCACTACACATGAGTCTATCTAAATGTCTTGAGAAATCCACAACCTTCGCACCAAGCAGGCACATCACCACATGGTTCTCCCATTCATCACATACCCAGCTATCTGTCTCTTCCTAATAAATGGAGTTCCCTCCCCTAGAGAGGTATCCTGAGTGTGAGAGGATACCACAACATCATCTGGAAGGAGAATTCCAACTATGGGATCATTTCCATCTGCTCAAATTGGATGTTCTCCTTCCCTAAGACTTTCAACGTTCTCAACAGTAGAGAGGCCATCAGATTGGGCATGGGACTGTTCTACTGTGTCCCAGAAAGTCTCATCTATGTACCTCTCTGTCTCCCTTAGCTCCTCCAGTTCAGCCAATCTGGTCTCCAAAGCCCACAACATGGTCTCTGAGGGCCAGGAGCTCCTTGCACCAAATGCACACATTCACCACCCGCCCATAGGGCAGGTAATCATACATGCTGCATTGGGTGCAGTCAACTGGGTAGCCCCAACTCTATTGCTGGTCTTCTGCCTGCATTCTCCTTTTACTCCTACAGCTCATTCTTTTGTTTTGTTTTTATCAGGGGATGTTTTGGGCTTTCAGTTTAAAGAATGGTAAGTGTATCTAGCCCTCACACTCCTCCCCTAAATTCCCTCGCAAAACTCCCCTGACAGCTGCTCCTGTTTGCTAGCTCCTCTAGTCACTTAAGAGCAGGCTTTTTAAAGCCCCAGTCTTCCCGAGTATCCGTGCCCCCTGGTTAATGGTTGACGGGTCAAAGCCTCATTATGAAGCTCTCAGCCTTGCCTAGAAGGCTGCTAGGCTCAGCACACAGCCCCCAAACAACCAGACCACACAGTATATGTCAGTCAAGCAGCAAGCACACAACAAACACAAGCACACACCAACAAACAACACATTTACTCCAAGGGTCATGGGATCGCTCCTCCTTTACCTGGAGAACTCCCTCAAAAACTCTCCTGTTAGCCTTTCCTGGAAGGAGAGGAGGTGGCCATAAATACGTTCCATCATGGAATTTTTAACTATGTCGAGTGGAAAGAAAATTTTCACCAGTTTTTTTACTACCATACATTGTTTTTGATCCAAATAAATGTTTGAGTAATAATAATAATAATAATAATTGATACCAATTTCTGGTGCAGCATATGGGGACGTAAGCCTGGAAACCTGCCACCCCTGAAATGGTGCCTATTGCGTTCTCCACCATATCACCCCTGCAAACCAGCGACTCTATTGCTTATAGCCTGGAGGAAAACAGCAGTGACCTCTGGGCTCTTCACCAGGAACACTTCTTGGCTTTTATGTGGGCTAAGCCTCCTCCATCTCCAGCAAAGCAACAGCACCAGGCTTACCAGACCCATGGGTGCAGGGAGTTTGGGCAACCACAGAGAAGCAGATTAAAAGCCTGGGTTAATGGGGACATTCCTGACCCAGCTGGGGTGTTCCAGGAGATGCACACATGTAGAACCAAGGCTGGTCGTGGGTCCGGGCCTGTCAAACCGTCTCTGAGAAGGGACTCAGCATGTGGCACTGCAGGGCAGAAGCTGCTTGGCTGCTGCCAGCTCACAGAGCAGTTCAAAGGCAGGAGCTGCAACAATGAGTGTTCCTGAAACTGACTGCAACAGGGGCATGTCCCGAAGAGGCTAGTTCTCAGGGCATGGCGTCCAGCCAGGTCCAGGTACCTCAGACAGCTCTGCTCCACACAGGTCCCCCTTGTCAGGGCATGAGGCAACTTATGGCCATAGGAAGTGGCTACCACCTACAACGGGCAGAACTCCTGTGATGCCAAACATAGCAGTGCAGACTCAGTCACTGGGAACACATCAGGGCTTGGCCAGACCCAAGGGAGCTGGGCACTGGTGAGAATTGTGAAGCCTCAACTCTTCAGAAGGGATTTCCCAAGGTGCCTAGTGGAGTTAGGCACCCAAATCCCTTGGAAATGGGAGTAGGGCATTGGAATTCATCTGACCCCTCTGAGGTTCAACCTAGGCATTTCCACTGGAAACAGATGGTTAGGGCTCCCCTGCCCTCCCTTGGTTCTTATCACACAGACAGAGAGCAGAAGCCCAGAGTCCAAAGTTCAGGCAATGCAATGTTTATTGGGGTTAACAAGCCAGCATAACCATAGCACTGTAATCAGTAGAGCTTTTCCTTCTCCCTCCCCCCTCCTTTTAGCAGGCTTCATTGTATCTGTATTTCACGCCCTGGTCACACCCCTTCAAAATTATAGTCATGTTCTTTTATGGAGTTGTGAGTCTGGGGGCCTTGGTGCCACCTCTTTTGTATCCCATGAGAGGGGTAAGGAGTGAGGTTCATACTGGCCAAGGCCACCTTTTCTTTGGATTTGAATTTTTCTTATTACACCCCTCCCCCCACTATCTCCTCCCCACTAGTTGTTTGACCTTGTCTTGGGAAAGGAGTTTTACATTCATATATCAAACTCCCACCATATCCAGCAGCACTTTAACTCTATTTCTTATCTTTTCTCATTATTCTAAAAGCCCCCATTGGGCTAGTCAGAAGCAACACACAGTGTCTTTTTCTCTGTTCACACGTTAGTAAGGATATAAAAATATCAGAAGTCAAATGGGCAAACAAAACCTCAAATTATATCTCAGGCTCCCAGACAGGCCTAAATACTACATTACCATCACTGACACAGACCCCGCATCGTAAGGAATGCACTGGACTGATGGGAAATCCTGGCTAAAAGTCTGAGAGCTGCTGCTCTTCTTGTATCCGCTGTTGTTGCCACTGATGTTGCAATCATGCTGTTGTGTGTGATTTTGTTCCCAGTGGCTATACGTTATAACAGTGCACACCTGGCAGTAGGTAAGAAGTGAGGAAAGATGAGATCGTGCTTTCTAGGGCCACTAGAGGGCAGAGGAATGGGCTAGGTGTGAGGGTGCTGCCCAGTGGATAGCGACTGAAATGGAAGCGTAAAACAGGAGGAGTTATGCTGCCTAATGAGAAATGGAAGTAAGTGGAAAGGGAGGTGAAGCTGTAGAACGGTGTATGAGTGGTGAGGAAAAGGCCCTGAAGAGAAAAGGACCTCGATGCTAACTAATTAACTGTGTATAGTAGCAGACATTAAGGAAGGAAAAATGGGCTGTTATATTGAATAATGGGCAGCAGGGGGCACAAGAGAGTCAAGCATTGGAAAGAGGCAGCTATAGCTAGAAGAAAAAGAAGAAACCACTTGAGGAGAGGAGACAGTTAAAAGAGAATAATAGGCTGTTGTGCTGTGAAATCAACCCTAGACAGTGGCTAAGTGTGGCAGAAATGAGAAGTCAGAAATAGTAAATAGTGACCAATGGATTTCAGTAGTCAATAAAGATTGGAAAAAAGGCAGTGATGTTATAAAATGTTCACAAGGTGGCAGCATAGTGCAAGAATGAAATATGGGATAGAATTCTCTGAAATGCCCACAGGATGGCAACATCTATGGACTTTTAATAAAGGGGCAGTGCAAGTACAGTAGAAGAGCCCATCTCCTGGGACAAGTATCTTCCAAAAAATGTAAGTTGGCGTTTAATCATCTAAAATATTTTCCCCATAGGCTCATTAGACTTAAAATAAGATGTAATTATACAAGGAGCATTGTCTGCAAGTCCTATTATTCAGGTCCCATTGGGCATTGTTAGCCCCAAGGCTCTGGAGAAACAAAATTAACCAAGTGGGAGAATGGCTGAAGTAGGACGATAGTAAAAAGCATAAAGACATCAGCAGTAGATGCCGGTCTCTTTACTGAGAAGATCCAGTTTCTGTAGAATGATGAAAGACAAGAACCTCAGTGGAACCTGAGTCCTGTCCCCCAAACACTGAGAAACAGGAGTTCATCAACTCAAGCTTGAGCTGTCTTGTGGATAGAGGTAGGCATCCACTCCCAAACTGCTGTTACATCACATTTATATATCAGCAGCCAAACAGGGATATCAAAGTGCTTTAGCAGTGGAGCATTAGCAATTGAAGCTTCTTCTTCTGTGATTGCTAAAAGGTAGCTAAAGGTAAAAACTCTAAACCAGTAGCAATAGACAGAACACTATGGCCTGTTGCTCAAAGGGAAAATTCCAGGAAACCAAGATGAGAAAAGTCCCTCTGACTTCCTCTAGAGAAATGCATGAACCCAGTCAGGGTCTGGAAATGAGACACACATATTGACCAATGAAGGTAATTAATCATTGGAACAATTTATCAGAGGGTTGTGGTGGATTCTCCATCATTGACAATTTTTAAATCAAGGTTGGATGGTTTTTCCAAGGGGTGTGCTGTAGTTCAAACAAGAATTAATTCAGGGAAGTCTCATGGTCTATGTTACACAGAGGTTCACACTGGATGACCACACGGGCCCTTCTGGCCTTTGAATCTACGAATAAAAGGGGAGAGATTCTAACTGGGATGTCAGACTGTCCGAAAGATCATGGCTGTGGGGAAAAACCATCTGACTGGACATGGGCAGTGCCTGAGTTAAGTGGAACCAGCATGAACTGGTAATGAAGGGTGATTAGAGAGACAAGGTGGGTGAGGTAATAGACCTCTGTGTGGATCGAAAGCTGGTCTCTCTCACCAACAGAAACTGGTCCAAAAAAACTTCACCTCACCCACTTTGTCTCTCCAATATCCTGGAACCCACATGGCTTTCTTCTACACTGCGTACAATGAAAGGTTATTTTGAGGTAAGACATTATGTACATACAGGGCCGGTTCCACGGTTTTTGCTGCCCCAAGCAGCAAAAAACAAAACAAAAGCCACGATCACGGCTCTACTGCTGTCACTTCAGTCTTCGGCGGCTGGTCCTTCGCCCTGAGATGGAGTGAGGGACCTGCCACCGAATTGCCCTTGAAGAGCTGGACGTGCCACCCCTCTCTGTTGGCCACCCCAAGCACCTGCTTGCTGGGCCGGTGTTTGGAGCCAACCCTGTGCACATAGAATATTATTGTTTTAACTCTCCTTCCCTCTGCTGGTTACATTTCTGTAACCAGCAGAGGGAATGTGAATACCCAGCATATTTTAGATGATTAAACGCCAATTTACATTTTTTGGAAGATACTTGTCTCGGGAGATGGGCTCTTCTACTGTACTTGCACTGCCCCTTTATTAAAAGTCCATAGATGTTGCCATCCTGTGGGCATTTCAGAGAATTCTATCACACTTGTTTTTTGAAGAAGCCTTCCCAAGTCGCTGTGAAATAAAAGTTATTAACTTTCTTAGCAATATAGTTTGAAATTTACAAATTGCCTTAATGGATTTAGGAGCCAACTCATCAAAAAGGATTTGGGTACCTAACTCTTTTAGAGTGCTATGAAAGTCTCAGCTTACATAGTCTACATCTTCATGTTACTGACAGTGAATACCCAGCACATTTTAATAATCTTTCAGCTTCCACAACGTAGAATCATAGAATATAGAATATCAGGTTTGGAAGGGACCTCAGGAGGTCATCTAGTCCAACCCCCTGCTCAAAGCAGGACCAATTCCCAACTAAATCATCCCAGCCAGGGCTTTTTCAAGCCTGACCTTAAAAACCTCTAAGGAAGGAGATTCCACCACCGTCCTAGGTAACGCATTCCAGTGCTTTACCACGCTCCTTCTGAAAAAGTTTTTCCTAATAGCCAAACTAAACCTCCCACACTGCAACTTGAGACTGCTTGTTCTGTCATCTGCTACCACTGAGAACAATCTAGATCCATCCTTTTTAGAACCCCTTTCAGGTAGTTGAAAGCAGCTATCAAATCCCCCCTCATTCTTCTCTTCTGCAGATTAACAGTTCCAGTTCCCTCAGCCTTTCCTCATAAGTCATGTGCTCCAGCCCCCTAATCAATTTTTGTTGCCTTCCGCTGGACTCTTTCCAATTTTTCCACATCCTTCTTGTAGTGTGGGGCCCAAAACTGGACATAGTACTCCATATGAGGCCTCACCAATGTCAAACAGAGGGGAATGATCATGTTCCTTGATCTGCTGGCAATGCCCCTACTTATACAGCCCAAAATGCCGTTAGCCTTCTTGGCAACAAGGGCACACTGTTGACTCATATCCAGCTTCTCGTCCACTGTAACCCCTAGGTCCTTTTCTTCTTCCTAGCCATTCGGTCCCTAGTCTGTAGCAGTGAATGGGATTCTTCGGTCCTAAGTGCAGGACTTTGCACTTGTCCTTGTTGAACCTCATCAGATTTCTTTTGGCTCAACCCTCTAATTTGTCTAGGTCCCTCTGTATCCTATCCCTATCCTCCAGTGTATCTATCACCCCTCCCAGTTTAGTGTCATCAGCAAACTTGCTGAGAGTGCAGCCCACGCCATCCTCCAGATCTTTAATGAAGATATTGAACAAAACCGGCCCCAGGACCAACCCTGGGGCACTCTGCTTGATACCGGCTGCCAACTAGACATGGTGACATTGATCAGTACCCATTGAGCCTGATGATCTAGCCAGCTTTCTATCCACCTTATAATCCATTCATCCAGCCCATACTTCTTTTACTTGCTGGCAAGAATACTGTGGGAGACTGTATCAAAAGCTTTGCTAAAGTCAAGGAATAACATAAGGAATTTCCCCTCATGCACAGAGCCAGTTATCTCCTCATAGAAGGCAATTAGGTTAGTCAGGCATGACTTGCCCTTGGTGAATCCATGCTGACTCTTCCTGATCACTTTCCTCTCCTCGAAGTGCTTCAGAATTGATTCCTTGAGGACCTGCTCCATGATTTTTCCAGGGACTGAGGTGAGGCTGGCTGACCTGTAGTTTCCCAGATCCTCCTTCTTCCATTTTTTAAAGATAGGCACTACATTAGCCTTTTTCCAGTCATCCAGGACCTCCCCCGATCGCCATGAGTTTTCAAAGATAATGGCCAATGGCTCTGCAATCACATCCGCCAACTCCTTTAGCACCCTAGATGAAGTGCATCTGGCCCCATGGACTTGTGCTCATCCAGTTTTTCTAAATAGTCTGGAACCACTTCTTTCTCCACAGAGGGCTGGCCACCTCCTTGCCATGCTTTGCTGCCCCATGCAATAGTCTGGGAGCTGATCTTGTTTGTGAAGACAGAGGCAAAAAAAGCATTGAGTACATTAGCTTTTTCCATATCCTCTGTCACTAAGTTGCCTCCCTCATTCAGTAAGGGGCCCACACTTTCCTTGACTTTCTTCTTATTGCTAATATATCTAAAGAAGCCCTTCCTGTTACTCTTAACATCTCTTGCTAGCTGCAACTCCAAGTGTGATTTGGCCTTCCTGAGTTCACTCCTGCATGCCTGAGCAACATTTTTATACTCCTCCCTGATCATTTGTTCAAGCTTCCACTTCTTGTAAGCTTTTTTTTGTGTGTGTTTAAGATCAGCAAGGATTTCATTCTTAAGCCAAGCTGGTTGCCTGCCATATTTACTCTTCTTTCTACACGTTGGGATGGTTTTTTCCTGCAACCTCAATAAGGATTCTTTAAAATACAGCCAGTTCTCCTGAACTCTGAAACCTTTCCCCCTCATGTTATTCTCTCAGGGGATCCTGCCCATCAGCTCCCTGAGAGAGTCAAAGTCTGCTTTTCTGAAGTCCAGGGTCCGTATTCTGCTGCTCTCCTCTCTTCCTTTTGTCAGGATCCTGAACTTGACCATCTCATGGTCACTGCCTCCCAGGTTCCCATCCACTATTGCTTCCCCTACTAATTCTTCCCCGTTTGTGAGCAGCAGGTCAAGAAGAGCTCTTCCCCTAGTTGCTTCCTCCAACACTTGCACCAGGACATTGTCCCCTACACTTTACAAAAACTTCCTGAATTGTCTGTGCACTGCTGTATTGCTCTCCCAGCAGATATCGGGGTGATTGAAGTCCTCCATGAGAACCAGGCCCTGTGATCTAGTGACTTCTGTTAGTTGCCTGAAGAAAGCCTCATCCACCTCATCCCCTGGTCTGGTGGTCTATAGCAGACTCCCACCACAACCTCAACCTTGTTGCTCACACTTCTAAACTTAACCCAGAGACTCTCAGGCCATGTCTACATCTAAAATTTTGCAGCGCTGGTTGTTACAGCTGTATTAGTACAGCTGTATAGGGCCAGCGCTGCAGAGTGGCCACACTTACAGCAACCAGCGCTGCAAGTGGTGTTAGATGTGGCCACACTGCAGCGCTGTTGGGCGGCTTCAAGGGGGGTTCCCGGACGAGAGAGCAAACCGGGAAAGGAAACCAGCTTCCCCGCGGTTTGCTCTCTCGGTCCCGGAGCCAGCCAGCAAACCGCAGGGAAGGAGACCTGCTTGCTCGGGGTTCCGGGACCGAGAGAGCAAACCGGGAAAGGAGACCAGCTTCGCCGCGGTTTGCTCTCTCGGTCCCGGAGCCAGCCAGCAAACCGCAGGGAAGGAGACCTGCTTGCTCGGGGTTCCGGGACCGAGAGAGCAAACCGGGAACGCCGCGGTTTGCTCTCTCGGTCCCGGAGCCAGCCAGCAAACCGCAGGGAAGGAGACCTGCTTGCTCGGGGTTCCGGGACCGAGAGAGCAAACCGGGAACGCCGCGGTTTGCTCTCTCGGTCCCGGAGACAGCCAGCAAACCGCAGGGAAGGAGACCTGCTTGCTCGGGGTTCCGGGACCGAGAGAGCAAACCGCGGCGTTCCCGGTTTGCTCTCTCGGTCCCGGAACCCCGAGCAAGCAGGTCTCCTTCCCTGCGGTTTGCTGGCTGGCTCCGGGACCGAGAGAGCAAACCGCGGCGTTCCCGGTTTGCTCTCTCGGTCCCGGAACCCGAGCATGCAGGTCTCCTTCCCTGCGGTTTGCTGGCTGGCTCCGGGACCGAGAGAGCAAACCGCGGCGTTCCCGGTTTGCTCTCTCGGTCCCGGAACCCCGAGCAAGCAGGTCTCCTTCCCTGCGGTTTGCTGGCTGGCTCCGGGACCGAGAGAGCAAACCGGGAAAGGAAACCAGCTTGATTACCAGAGGCTTCCTCCTTCCACGGAGGTCAAGAAAAGCGCTGGTAACTGTCTACATTGGATTACCAGCGCTGGATCACCAGCGCTGGATCCTCTACACCCGAGACAAAACGGGAGTACGGCCAGCGCTGCAAACAGGGAGTTGCAGCGCTGGTGGTGCCCTGCAGATGTGTACACCTTCAAAGTTGCAGCGCTGTAACTCCCTCACCAGCGCTGCAACTTTCTGATGTAGACAAGCCCTCAGATTTTTCTGCAGTTTCATACTGGAGCTCTGAGCAGTCATACTGTTCTCTTACATACAATGCAACTCCCCCACCTTTTCTGCCCTGCCTGTCCTTCCTGAACAGTTTATATCCATCCAAGACAGTACTCCAGTCATGTGAGTTATGCCACCAAGTCTCTGTTATTCCAATCACATCATAATTCCGTGACTGTGCCAGGACTTCCAGTTCTCCCTGCTTGTTTCCCAGGCTTCTTGCATTTGTGTATAGGCACTTTAGATAACTCATTGGTTGTTCTGCTTTCTCAGTAGGAGGCAGGAGTCCTCCCCTCTTGTGGTCTCCTGCTCATGCTTCCTCCCGGTATCCCACTTCCCCACTTACCTCTGGGCTTTGGTCTCCTTCCCCCGATGAACCCAGTTTAAAGCCCTCCTCATTAGGTTACATAACTTACATAATGAAAAGGGTTTTTAACACTTATTAATATTTCCTACAGGTGGTATATGTGATTATATCTGTTGTGAATTTTTGATATTCTGGAATTGTGCAATTGTGTGAAAGTTCTGTAGAGGAACATTTATAGATTTATAGATTGGAAGGGCACAAAGAACCATTAGATCCTCTAGCCTGGCCTCCAAGACTAGATGTGTAGGCTGATTATTATGGATTTTACAAAAATATCAGGTTATTCTCAGTAATATTAGCTCACATTTGGACAATTTTGTCATGAGAAGAGATGAGATTACAAAACCAAATAATGGTATTTTTTCTCTTCTATGATTTTTATTCTTCCTAGAAACACCCCATGGCAAACACAGATTGGGGAAATCAAACGTCCATCACAGAATTCATCCTCCTAGGATTCGGGGATATCCCTGAGCTGGAAATCTTCCTCTTCCTACTGTTTCTACTGATCTACATTGTGACTGTGTCTGGGAACGTCCTCATCATTGTGCTAGCTATTACTGAGCGAAACCTTCACACCCCCATGTACTTCTTCCTGGGGAACTTGTCCTGCTTGGAGACCTGCTACACCTCCACCATCCTGCCCAGAGTTCTGGCCAGTCTTCTGACTGGGGACAAGACCATTTCCATCAGTGGTTGTTTAACACAATATTATTTTATTGGTTTCTTTGCAGGTGCAGAATGCTATCTGCTAGCGGTGATGTCTTATGATCGGTTCTTGGCGATATGCAAACCTCTGCATTATGCTGTCCTCATGAACGGCAGATTCTGTCTGCAGCTAGCAGCAGGATCTTGGATAAATGGATTTCTGGCCATGACCGTAGTAATAGTTCTTATGTTACAATTAATTTTCTGTGGCCCCAATGAAATTGATCATTTCTACTGTGAATCCACAGAAATACTTAATCTTTACTGTAGTGACACCAACCAGATAGATCTTGTCATTACCTTCCTGGCTGCTATATTCACTCTGCCCCCATTTGTATTAACTATGGCATCCTACATATGTATCATCATCACCATCGTGAGAATTCCTTCCACCACTGGGAGGCAGAAGGCCTTTTCCACTTGCTCCTCTCACCTCACTGTGGTGACAATTTTCTATGGGGCCATAATGATTCTCTACATGCTACCAAAAACAAACTCGCTGAGAGCCCTGAACAAAGTGTTCTCTGTCTTCTACACAGTTCTGACTCCTATGGCCAATCCCTTCATATACAGCCTGAGAAACATAGAGGTGAAGGACACTATAGGAAAAATGGTCAGCAAATGTCTAGATTTTACAAGAAATCAGCGATCATGTGGTTTTTTTCTTTCTGTACAAAGCAAAAATGGTGAGATGCACAGCTGATTCATTGTTTTATTGAGATAGATCCTCTGTGGTCCCTAGTGCTGGCTAGGTCTTTTGGAATGTGCTGCTGTCATATATCAGGGCCTGCAATGATCTGAAATTGTAAGATCAGTGAATGCCAGGATCTTTATTTTATAATACATGTTTTGAGTTAGGAAATTCCGTACACCGTCATCATCAATTCCTGGGACTTTGAGGATGATTTTCCTATAAAATAATAGCCAGTTATCGATGGTGGACCTGTCGGTGACTAATGAGGCCTATCCAGGATTAACAGAGCTTGTCAGAATTGGGGTAGACATTTTCCATTGGAAGAGGTGGATCTGTATTGTTAAATCGGGCTGCAGCACATTCTTTCCTTGTTTCCTGGATCTCTGTTTCCTGTTGTCTCCATTGGATATCAAAATACTGGCACCCTTACCACAAAATCCTTTTCTATTTTGATTGATCAAGGCCTTGGGTTTCCTTTGGGTTTATGTCAACATTGCACTTCTCCATGCTAACTTTGAGAGTGTTTTTAAGCACTTTTTTGCTTGCCCCCTCCATACACTAAGCCCATATAAGAATATAGTAGAAAAAACTATTTACGCTCAAATTTTCAAAGTATTCTAAGAGGATTAGGTGTCCAGCTTTCAATGGGACTTAGTTACCCTATTGAAAATCCAGCTGAATTACAAAATTGAAAGCATACATTTATTTTTGGATGTTCAGTGATTGGGTAGCCCTACTTGAGACAGCAAGATTTTTCAGAGTGCACAGAATTTTCATAACTTGTTTTATTTTCAATGGTGGGAAAGGGTCAGTTCATGTCACCCTATCTAGCTACATTAACCAGGTGCTCACGAAAATACTAGCTGAACAACCCACAGTGATTAACAATGGGATACCTCAAGAAAGAATCGCTTGTCGACACAGAGAGCAGCTATGTGAATCTGAAGAAATATGGACCCTGTTTTTTGAAACATTGGTAGAAATAATGCGGAAATAATGCCAGGCTTCCATTTCACCCGACCTCTTCTTTTTCCTTTGCAGTTATCCCCCGTTTTCCTCATGTCCTCTTATTGCCAATTTGTGTGCCTTTTTTCAGTATTGTTACCCCCACCCTCACATGTGTAATGTTTGTCTGATTTTGTATTCTCTCTTGTCTTTGAGAAGAGGTCAAGTTGCATAATGGCATAATTCTATTCTCTATCCTAAGAAATGTGTGGCACTGGTTACCATGGACAGGCTATCATAATGTTTATTGGTTGTTTCCCTATGAAGATTTATAAAATTGAATCACAAAAATAAAATAACAGGACACCTCACAATTACTATCAGAGGGTAGGGGAGGAATATCCCCATATTGCACAAGGCAGATTATGTCACACACCCAGACCCACACAGAAGGTCTGCGGCTGAGCAAGGAATGGAATCTAGGAGTCCTACATCATGGTCCAGTGTCCTATCACAGCATCATCTTTCTGATCTGGAGAGGGCACAGCCTGTCCATTCTCATTGTTTAACCTCCTATGCTGTCTACTGGCCACAAAATACTGACCCCACAAGCAGACGGCGAGGTTGAGAAACAGTCATTTATTCACTGTAAGAGCCACTGGATGATGAACGAGGCAACTGATGATGGATGCTGTGTTGTATAATGGCTACCCTTGTAGAGAGTGAGGGATGGAAAAGATTGGCTATACTGTATAATGGGCACTAGGGGCAGCAGAGGGTGGGGCTGCAGAAGAGGCAGCTGTACTGTATAATGGGCAGTAGGGAGCAGCAGTAATTCTGAAAAAATGCCCTCTTCAATGCAGTTTTATGAATATCGACAAAGCAACATTGTTGTTTTAATTATTTTTTCTTATTATGGCCGTGCTGTAATAGGACCATCCGGAAACCGGTCCTCATTGTGCTCTGCCATGTCCAGGGCCGGCTCCAGGCACCAGCTTATCAAGCAGATGCTTGGGGCGGCCACTTCGGAGTGGGCTGGCACTTTCATGTATTCGGCGGCGTGTCCCTCACTCCTGCTCAGAGTGAAGGACCTCCCGCTGAATTGCCGCAGATCGCGATCGTAGCTTTTTTTTTTTTTTGGCTGCTTGGGGCAGCAAAATCCCTAGAGCCAGACCTGGCCATGTCTAAATCCAGAGTGAGAGACAATCTCAGAGAGCATCTAATCTAAATAGACATGAGAAACCTGGGGTGTGGACAGGGCTATAACTAGGCATGGAAGGATTAGATTTTTATTGGTAAATGTTGGTAAACTTGGATTTCAAAGCAGATAGAAAAGGGACAAAAAAATTTCCCTCCATCATCATAAAAATATGCAGCTAGGCAAAGTAAGAAACACGCTGCTTGAGAATTTATTAAAGTTTGATATAAGGATATAGTTTGACGTGATGTTGAAAATTTGTTTTTTAACAGTTATAGGGCTTTAACTTTTTGAATCTCAAGAGCTCCTGGCATTAAAGAATAGTCTGACCCACTTTCCATAATTCCCACAAACACAGTGAACATTTAAATGAATACAAAGAATAAAATTGCTTAAAAATAAACACTGAGATTCCCAGTGGAAATAATAAAGAAAATTAAAATGAGTTCTGCCAACCCAAGATATAGCAAACACAGAGGAAGGAGATTCTCAGCCTCTAAATATGACATAAGGGGCAAGCATTTTTTATTTTAAGTGTGATTATTGCATTGGTTTTGTATTTAGTTAGGAAGGATTCTCCTCAAAGGAAAGACAAAGGGGTGTGTGTGTGTGTGTTTGGAGGCAACACTGCAAGAGATGAGGGACAGAGAGAAGTGAAACAGATGGAAGCCATGAAGGAGGGAGAAAGTACTTAAGGCATTATTCTTGCATTTGGGCTTAGAATTGGGTGAAAATTTTTGTTTAAACAGTTTATTTGCTGAAAAATGCAGTTTTGGTTGACCCAAAACTCTTGGACATCAATTAGCCTATGACTTTCGGCCCAAAACATTGGAGGGGAGGCAGAGTGAATTCACTAAGGGGCTGTTCAGGAAACGGCTGGAGGAGGCGAGCGAAGCTGATCTCCCCCTTTCAACTTTTAGCCCAGTAGTTAGGACACTCACCCAAGATGTTGGAGACCCAGGCTCAAATCTCAGGACCACTAAATATTTAATATCAGAGGGGTAGCTGTGTTAGTCTGGATCTGTAAAAGCAGCAAAGAGTCCTGTGGCACCTTATAGATTAACCAGGGGTGAAAGTAATTTACAGGATTTACCGGTACTGCCGGAGTCCTGAGGGGGGCATGGCCTCAACCGGAAGAGGCGTGGCCTCAACCGGAAGAGGTGGTGCCTCTCAAGATTTAAAGGCCCTGAGGCACTGGCTGTGGCTGGGAGCCCCAGGGCCTTTAAATCAATCCAGGGCTCCCAGCTGCAGAGGTGGCTGGGAACCCCCTGGGGCTCAGAGGCAAATTAAAGAGCCTGGGGCTCCTGCCACCGCGGAGCTCCGGGCCCTTTAAATCCCCACCGCAGCTCCGGCTGCTGGAGCTGCAGGCAGGATTCAAAGGGCTCTGGGCTTCCCGCAGCTGGAGGAGCTCTGAGCCCTTTAAATCTGGACCCAGCCCCACTGCCGGAGCCATGAGCAGGATTTAAAGGGCTCTGGGTTGACCAAAGCCAAGGCAGCCCAGAATCCAGCCACACAGCCCAGAGCCCTTTAAATCTGGCCCCAGCCCGGCCACCAGAGCCATGGGTGGGATTTAAGGGGCTCTGGGCTGCCTGCTGTGGCAGGCAGCCCAGAGCCCTTTAAATCCCTGCCGCGGAAGCCGGTGCTGTCAGGCACGGTGTACTGACTCTTGCCAATATGCCATACGGGACCGGACCGGCTTACTTTCACCTCTGGGTAAACTCATAAATTGTTCGCCCTCTATAACACTGATAGAGAAAGATGCACAGTTGTTTGCTACCTGATAGAGAAAGATGCACAGTTGTTTGCTCCCCCAGGTATTAATACATACTCTGAGTAAACTAATAAGTAAAAAGTGATTTTATGAAATACAGAAAGTAGGATTTAAGTGGTTCCAAATAGTAACAGACAGAACAAAGTAAGTCACCAAGCAAAATAAAATAAAACAGGCAAATCTATGTCTAATCAAACTGAATACAGATAATCTCACCCTCAGAGATGCTTCAGTAAGTTTTTTCTCAGACTGGACACCTTCCAGGCCTGGGCACAATTCTTTCCCCTGGTACAGCTCTTGTTCCAGCTCAGGTGGTAGCTAGGGGGTTCTTTATCTTTAGCCAGCTGAAGACAACAAAATGGAGGGGTCTTCCAGGGGTTTAAATAGACATTCTCTTGTGGGTGGAGACCCCTCCTTACTTCTGTGGAAAGTCCAGCTCCAAGATGGAGTTTTGGAGTCACCTGGGCAAGTCACATGTCCATGCATGACTCACAGTTTTTAAGGGTAGCATCCATTGTTTACATGCTACCTTGAATGTCCTCAAGTAGACTTCTTATGTGTATGGGAGCATTCCAAGATCCATTGTCCTTTAAGTGTTTCTTGATTAGGTACCTAATTCTCCAGGAACTGACTAAATGCTCTACTAAGGTTATTTAGAAATCAAGCCAGTACACAGCTAACATTTATAACATTCATAAGTTTGAATACAAAAAAGATCCATGCATACAAATAGGATTAATACATTCAGAAGATCATAACCTTTACAGAGATATGTTACATGGCATATGTAGCATAAAACACATTCTAAGTATATTTCCATAAAGCCTTATGGGAGGTACCATCACACTAGGTATGAACTATGATCATACCTGGCTTAAAGTTTCTCATAGCATAACTTCTCCCTGTTCCCCTCTTTCCCAGAGAACAACATTGTTGGGATATGTGTGGGTTAAACAGAGACCTGGGAAGCTGCTAATGTGCTGACATGGCATTAGGGACAAAGGCATAAGAAGGCTGTAGTTCTTTGCTTAATAAATAAGTTGCCATATTTTGCTCTTCCCTGTTGCTTGTAAGAATTGATAAGTGTTGCAGCTGCATAAGAAATGTGGGGATCTAGAGGATACCTTTTGGGTAAAGCAGTGTTATCTCCTTCTCCCTTCCTTTCCCAGCTACATAAACAAGTCCTGGCTCATGGCCCCTTCCTACCTCCCCTAAGAATTGCTGACCAGGGAGATTTGTGGCAAAAAAATTGTTGAAAATAAATATATTTTCAAGGTAAAATGCCTGTGAAATTGTCAAGGTTCCTTACTCACTCTGAACTCTAGGATACAAATGTGGGGACCTGCATGAGAACCTCTAAGCTTAATTACCAGCTTAGGCCTTGGCTACACTTGAGAGTTGCAGAGCTGGTGGGGGCTTTACAGTGCTGTAACTCACTCCCTGTCCACACTGGCAAGGCATATACGGCGCTGTATCTCCACGGTTGCAGCGCTGCTTGTACTCTACTTCCATGAGAGAAATAAAGAATATAGCACTGCTGCTGCAGTGCTGCGCCGACAGTGTGGCCACCCAAAGTGCTATGATTGGCCTCCAGAAGTATTCGGCAGTATCCCAGAATGCCTGTTCTAGCCACTCTGCTCATCAGTTCGAACTCTACTGCCCTGGCCTCAGGTGACTAACCATCAGACTGGCCCTTTAAATACCCCGGGAATTTTGAAAATCCCCTTCCTGTTTGCTCAGCCAGGTGTGAAGTGTAATCAGTGAATCTTTCCAGGTGACCATGCCTCCACGTGCCAAAAGAGCCCCAACATGGAGCAATAGTGAGTTGCTGGTCCTCATCAGTGTTTGGGGGGAGGAAGCTGTGCAGTCACAGCTGCGCTCCAGCTGTAGGAATTACAATACCTTTGAGCAAATATCAAGGGTCATGATGGAAAGGGGCCATGACCGGGACACACTGCAGTGCAGGGTTAAAGTGAAAGAGCTGTGGAGTGCATACTGCAAAGCCCGTGAGGGAAACTGCCGCTCTGGTGCTGCTCCATTGTCATAAGCAGATAGTTAAGGGTTAATAGAACAGAAGTACTTCATGTCTCTTTTGCCTGTAAAGGGTTAACAAGATCAGTGAGCCTGGCTGTCACCTGACCAGAAGACCAATCAGGGGACAGGATAATTTCAAATCTTGAGGGAGGGAAGCTTTTTGTGTGTGCTGTTAGTGTTTGGTTGTTGTTCTCTCTGGGTTCTGAGAGTGACCAGACATGCAACCAGGTTTCTCTCCAATCTCTATGATACAGTCTCTTATATGTCCAGAATAGTAAGTACTAGGTAGATAAGGCGAGTTAGGCTTATGTTTGTTTTCTTTATTTGCAAATGTGTATTTGGCTGGAAGGAGTTCAAATTTGTATTTTGCTGAAAGGATTTTAATTTGTACTTGTATACTTAGGCTGGGAGGGTATTCCCAATGTCTATAGCTGAAAGACCCTGTAACACATTCCATCTTAAATTTACAATGATAATTTTTACTGTTTTTTCCTTCTTTAATTAAAAGCTTTTCTTGTTTAAGATCCTGATTGTTTTTTTTATTCTGGCGTGAGACCCCAGGGGACGGGGTCTGGATCCACCAGGGAATTGGTGGGGAGAAAGGAGGGAAGGGGGAGAGAAAGGTTAATTTTCTCTCTGTGTTAGGATTACTTTCTCTCTCAGGGAGAGTCTGGGAAGGGGAGAGAGAAGGAGGGGGGAAGGTGAAGTTTCCTCTCTGTTTTAAGATTCAAGGAGTTTAAATCACAGTGATCTTCCAGGATAATCCAGGGACGGGAAGCCTGGGAGAGGCAATGAGGGGAAAGGGTTTACTTTCCTTGTGTTAAGATCCAGGGGGTCTGGGTCTTGGCGGTCCCCGGGCAAGGTTTTGGGGGGACCAGAGTGTACCAGGCACTGGAATTCCTGGTTGGTGGCAGCGCTACAAGTTCTAAGCTGGTAATTAAGCTTAGAGGAATTCATGCTGGTACCCCATTTTTTGGATGCTAAGGTTCAGAGTGGGGATTTATACCATAACATCCATGACCTGTCGTTTCTACAAAGAACTGGACGTGATACTTGGGGATGACCCCACCTCCACTTCGAGGACCACCATGGACACTTCAAAGCGGGGGGAGTAGGAGGAGAAGGAGGAGGAAAGCGAGACTGAGAGTACTGGGGTGGAGGGAGACACCCTGGAGTCCCTGGAGGCATGCAGCCAGGAGCTCTTCTCAAGCCAGGAGGAAGGTATCCAGTCGCAACAGCTGGTACTTGGTGGAGGACAAACAGAGGAGTAGGTTGCCGGTAAGCGGCTCTTATTTTCAGGATGGAAACTTTTCGGGAGAGGAGGGAGGGTTAGGGCTGCATACAGGCATGCCTAGATGCAGAATAGTGCATTGATGTGGTCTATCCCATTGCGGTAATCGGCCTCGGTAATCTCTTCGAAAGTCTCATCCAGAACGTGGGAAATGCGCTTGCACAGGTTTATTGGGAGAGCCACTGTGGTCCTTGTCCCAGTCAGGCTAACATGTCCACACCACTGTGCCACGAGGGGTAGGGGGACCATTGCTGCACACAGGCAAGCTGCATACGGGCCAGGGCAGAAGCCGCATTGCAGTAGAAGACCCTCCCTTGCTTCCCAGGTCACCCTCAGCAGCGAGATATCTTCCAGGATAAACTCCTGTGGAAAATGTTGGGATAGTGTTCAGTGTAGGTGCCCCCTGCAGCTGTTGACTCTCCCCAGGGCACAGAAACCCAGAGAACAGTACAGCCCTGAAACAATCAGTCCCTCTTACTCACCATTTCGGGGTTCCCATGGGTTATGTGTGCTCTCTTTGGGATGGGAAAATTATGCTATCGTGTAGACTGTGTGTGCCCTCCTTAAGTGCGGGGGAATCATTACTCTGTCTGGTATAAACAATGCTGCCCCTGTTAAGTGTTGCATTTTGCCTTTACAGATGCAACCTTGAGATCTTGGCTGTCTGTGTTATCACCGGCTGAGAGACTGCAAAAGCTCCGGAAGAGACTGCGTAAAAGCAAAGACGACATGCTGCACGAAGTGATGCATCAATCTGTCACAGAGAATCAAAAAGCGCAGGAGTAGAGGGAGAGGGAAAGCAGGCTATGCAAGGAAAACGCAGCGCACCAGAAGCAAAGCACGGAGCAGCTGATAAGCATCCTGGAGCGCCAAGTGGACTCTATCCAGGTGCTCGTAGCCATGCAGGAGGAGCACTACCACCCCGCCCTCACCCCTGCCACCCTTGTCGCAAAGCTCTTTCCCTTGTGCCCGCATGTCAGCTCCAACCTCCCTTCTCCAACATCTAGGTTCTTACCACCACCACCAGCTGCCTCCAACACCTGTACGTTCACCAAGCAGCCCTGAGAACTACGACCCTTACCCTCTGCACTCAACCCCCCTTACCATGCAGTATAGCCATCCTGAAGTGCAGCACTCATTGCACAGCGCTCCAGACAGGATATATGTAAATCTGTAATTGTATAGTTCCCCACCCCACCCCCTTGCCCTTTCAGATTCCCAAAAAGTTGTGTTTCTTTCAATAAATTAATTTTCTTTTCAATAAAGGAATTTTTGGCTTTGAAAACAGTCTTTATTATTGCATAAAGAAACAGGCACTGCAAATCAGCTTAGCAAACACAGATTCCTACTAACATTGTAACCACTGAATTTCACTCCCGTGCAAGGCACCAAACATTACTGTTGGTTTTCAGCCTCAAATTCCTCCCTCAAGGCATCCCTAATCCTTGCAGCTGTGTGCTGGGCCTCTCTAGTAGCCCTGCTCTCTGGCTGTGCAAATTCAGCCTCCAGGCATTGAACCTCGGAGGTCCATGCCTGACTGAATCTTTCACCCTTCCCTTCACAAATATTATGGAGGATACCGCACGCGGATATAACCGCAGGGATGCTGTTTTCGCCCAAGTCCAGCTTCCCATACAGAGATCGCCAGCAGCGCTTTAAACGGCCACAAGTACACTCCATAGTCCTTCGGCACCGGCTCAGCCTGTAGTTGAACTGTTCCTTGCTGCTGTCAAGGCTCCCTGTGTATGGTTTCATGAGCCACGGCATTAACAGGTAAGTGGGGTCTCCAAGGATCACAATGGGCATTTCGACGTCCCCTACTGTGATCTTCTGCTCTGGGAAAAAAGTCCCAGCCTGCAGCTTCCTGAACAGGCCAGTATTCTGAAAGATGTGTGCATCATGCACCTTTCCGGGCCAGCCTGCGTTAATGTCAATGAAATGCCCACAGTGATCCACAAGTGCCTGGAGAACCATAGAGAAATACCCCTTCCGATTAACGTACTTGGATGCTAGGTGGGGTGGTGCCAGAATAGGAATATGCGTCCCATCTATCGCCCCTCCACAGTTAGGGAAACCCATTTGGGCAAAGCCATCCACAATGTCCTGCACATTCTGCAAAGTCACGGTTCTTCTTAGCAGGATGCGATTAATGGCCCTGCAAACTTGCATCAACACGATTCCAATGGTCGACTTTCCCACTCCAAACTGGTTCCCAACTGATCAGTAGCTGTCTGGAGTTGCCAGCTTCCAGATTACAACAGCCACCCGCTTCTCCAGCGGCAGGGCAGCTCTTAATCTCATGTCCTTGCGCTGCAGGGTGGGGGCGAGCTCCTCACACAGTCCCATGAAAGTGGCTTTTCTCATCCGAAAGTTCTGCAGCCACTGCTCGTCATCCCAGACTTGCATGACAATGTGATCCCACCACTCAGTGCTTGTTTCCCGAGCCCAAAAGCAGCATTCCACGGTATTGAGCATGTCTGTGAATGCCACAAGCAATTTCATGTTGTACGCGTTACGTGACTCGCTATCATCGTCGGACTCCTCACTGTCACTTTGGATCTTAAGGAATAGCTCAACTGCCAAACGTGATGTGCTGGCAAGACTTGTCAGCATACTCCTCAGCAGTTCGGGCTCCATTTCCCGCAGACTGAAACGGAACACAGAATCGTGCTGTACAGAAACCATTGAAAGATGGCGCCAAATGTGGACGGAAATACAGGGATTACTGGGATGTGAAGAGATGCATCACGGGGCATTGGGACAGGAACCAGAATGCCCCACACCCTCCGCCCCCTTCCCATAACCCACGGCGCCAGAATGGGAAGAGGTGCTCTGTGGGATAGCTGCCCATAATGCACCACTCCCAACACTGCTGCAGATGCTGCAAATGTGGCTATGACAGTGCACTGGTAGCTGTCAGAGTGGCCAGACTGCAGCGCTTTCCCTACACAGCTGTACGAAGACAGATTTAACTCCCAGCGCTGTACAGCTGCAAGTGTAGCCATACCCTTAGATCTGGTTTTTCTGCCACCACCCAAATCATGTAAGAGTTATTTAGTTATTTGGGAAACTCTACCTCCCTCCTAAAATATCTCCCTCCCAAGTGCTATAACTTTTCCCTGGGTAGCCTTAAGAGACTCCTTCACCAATTTCCTGGTGAACACTGATCCAAACCCTTGGATCTTAAAACCAGGAGAAATTCCCCCTCCTTTTCCCCCACCAATTCTTGGTGAGTGCAAATCCAACCCCCTTGGTTCTGAAAACAAGGAAAAATCAATCAGGTTCTTAAAAAGAAGGCTTTTAATTAAAGAAAGAAAGGTAAAAATCGTCTCTGTAAAATCAGGATGGAAAATAACTTTACAGGGTAATCAGATTCATAGAGCCCAGAGGAATCCCCTCTAGCCTTAGGTTCAAACTTACAGCAAACAGAGGTAAACCCGTTAGTGAAAAGGAACATTTACAAGTTGAGAAAACAAAGATAAACCTAACACGCCTTGCCTGGCTGTTACTTACAAGTTTGAAATATGAGAGACTGGTTCAGAAAGATTTGGAGAACATGGAGATTGATGTCTGGTCCCTCTTAGTCCCAAGAGTGAACAACCCCCAAAACAAAGAGCACACACAGAAACCTTCCCCTCCCCAAGATTTGAAAGTATCTTGTCCCCTTACTGGTCCTTTGGGTCAGGTTTCAGCCAGGTTACCTGAACTTCTTAGCCCTTTACAGGTGTAGTGCCCCTCTCCACCTGATTACCTCCTTTAATGGCAATCCACTTACAGGTTCTGATGGACAGGTCTGGGTTCTTTTGGATCCCGCCACCTACTCAGCAGAGTGAATTTTCCTTTTTTTTGTTATGAAATTATTTGGCGGAGCCTCCACCCCCCTCGCTCCTTCCTGGCAGGATCACCAGGGAAGCTTGGGCGGAAAATTCTAACTACAGGGGAATTCACACTTACTTGTCAGATAGTTGGAGACTTCCAAGAAATAACACAACACATAAAAATATATTCAACACAACAATTATATTAAACAGGCAACAAATACAACATAACAGGGTGAAACACTATTTTTAGGGTCACCGGTGCCCACACTGAAAATACCCCTGACTTGATGTAACAAGTGTAAAATTAGTGTCTTGTTGGTATGCGTACTTTGCTGGGGCCCTTGATGACCTATACAATTCTCTGCAGTGGTTTAGCAGTGCGGCTGACTGGGTTCAGCACAGCCCAAAGGACTGACAAATGGGAGGAGGTGGTGAATCCCTCCCCAGGTGTAATAAACAGCAGGTTATAAAATCCTCAAACCCTCACTCCCTGTCTTGAGGACACAGTTCAGGGAGTAGGGGGTTCCCAAAACAAATTCCCTAACTAACTAAAAGCTGGTGCACTCACAACCTCCATGAATGACCTTCAGGTTGGAAGATGACGCTGGACTCCTCAGTCACTGCAGAGGGGCTGCTGTCTGCTGACAGGGATGCTCCTCAGGCAGGATTCAGGCTGTGTTGGTCCCAGGGTTTCCTCTCATCACAAAGGGGTGCAGGGCTAAACTACATACATAGGGTATACAACTACCCTAACATCCAAACTGTAGCCTCCCAGCCCAGCCTCCAGTCACACGCCCAGCAGGCAGCAGCCCTGGACTAGCAGCACTGATCATGTGGCGAGGACTGGTCTCACCAGGGGAGCTGGAGGTGAACCCAGCCTGGCTGGGGAAATTTCTCAGTAAACGTAACAATTGGGAATCATCTGTGGGGAAGGAAAACCCAGCTGAGGGATCTGCGGTCGGGTCCCTAGAGGCCAGTTCGCAGAGGGAACCCTGCTTGTAGGCCTGGGACTCACCAGCTTCTCACACAGCCAGTTTGGCCCTTCCCCTGAGTGGCTCCCAATAGACTTCAAAATGGCTTCCCCCCTTCTCCTCAACTCCCTGGGAGGGGCATCTCCACTCCCTAGTGGTTGCCGGGCAGACTCTGAGTTTGCCTTGGCTCCTCCTCCCTGAGCTGCCAGCAGATAGAGCTCCAGGAATCTGTGTAATCTCCTTGGGGGTTACACAGGTAAAAGGATTTTGGTGTCTCTGGCCAGGAGGGATTTGATAGTATTGTACACAGGAGGGCTGTTCCCTTCCCTTTATAGTTATGACAGTAATGCTGTGCACAATAGATAGGGTGGGTTTACTAACAAAAATGGAGCAAAGAATCCTGTGGCACCTTATAGACTAACAGACGTTTTGGAGCATGAGCTTTCGTGGGTGAATACCCACTTCCTCAGATGCATGTAGTGGAAATTTCCAGGGGCAGGTATATATATGCTAGCAAGCAAGCTAGAGATAACAAGGTCAGTTCAATCAGGGAGGATGAGGCCCTGTTCTAGCAGTTGAGGTGTGAAAACCAAGAGAGAAGAAGCTGGTTCTGTAGTTGGCAAGCCATTCACAGTCTATGTTCAATCCTGAGCTGATGGTGTCAAATTTGCAGATGAACTGAAGCTCAGCAGTTTCTCTTTGAAGTCTGGTCCTGAAGTTTTTTTTGCTGCAGGATGGCCACCTAAAGGTCTGCTATAGTGTGGCCAGGGAGGTTGAAGTGCTCTCCTACAGGTTTTTGTATATTGCCATTCCTAATGTCTGATTTGTGTCCATTTATCCTTTTCTGTAGAGACTGTCCAGTTTGGCTGATGTACATAGCAGAGGGGCATTGCTGGCATATGATGACGTATATTACATTGGTGGATGTGCAGGTGAATGAACCGGTGATGGTGTGGCTGATCTGGTTAGGTCCTGTGATGGTGTCGCTGGTGTAGATATGTGGGCAGAGTTGGCATCGAGGTTTGTTGCATGGATTGGTTCCTGAGCTAGAGTTATTATGGTGCAGTGTGCAGTTACTGGTGAGAATATGTTTCAGGTTGGCAGGTTGTCTGTGGGCAAGGACTGGCCTGCCACCCAAGGCCTGTGAAAGTGTGGGATCATTGTCCAGGATGGGTTGTAGATCCTTGATGATGCTTTGGAGGGGTTTTAGCTGGGGGCTGTATGTGATGGCCAGTGGAGTCCTGTTGGTTTCTTTCTTGGGTATGTCTTGCAGTAGGAGGCTTCTGGGCACATGTCTGGCTCTATTGATCTGTTTCCTTATTTCCTTGTGCAGGTATTGTAGTTTTGAGAATGCTTGGTGGAGATTTTGTAGGTGTTGGTCTCTGTCTGAGGGGTTAGAGCAGATGCGGTTGTACCTCAGTGCTTGGCTGTAGACAATGGATCATGTGATGTGTCTGGGATGGAAGCTGGAGGCATGAAGGTAGGCATAGCGGTCGGTAGGTTTTTGATATAGGGTAGTGTTAATGTGACCATCACTTATTTGCACCGTGGTGTCTAGAAAGTGGACCTCCCGTGTAGATTGGTCCAGGCTGAGGTTGATGGTGGGGTGGAAGCTGTTGAAATCGTGGTGGAATTTTTCCAGAGTCTCCTTCCCATGGGTCCAGATGATGAAGATGTCATCAATGTAGCGTAGGTAGAGAAGGGACGTGAGTGGACGAGAGCTGAGGAAGCGTTGTTCCAGGTCGGCCATAAAGATATTGGCATATTGTGGGGCCATGCGGGTGCCCATAGCAGTGCCACTGATCTGGAGATATATATTGTCATCAAATTTGAAATAGTTGTGTATAAGTATAAAGGCAAAGAGCTCAGCAGCCAGTTGTGCTGTGGCATCATCAGGGATAGTGTTCCTGACAGCTTGTATTCCATCTGTGTGTGGGATGTTTGTGTAGAGAGCCTCTACATCCATGGTGGCTAGGATGGTGTTTTCTGGGAGGTGACCAATGCATTGTAGTTTCCTCAGGAAATCAGTGGTGTCATGGAGATAGCTGGGAGTGCTGGTGGCATAGGGTCTGAGTAGAGAGTCTATATATCCAGACAGTCCTTCAGTGAGAGTGCCAATGCCCGAGATGATGGGGCGTCCAGGATTTCCGGGTTTGTGGATCTTGGGTAGTAGATAGAATAACCCTGGTTGGGGCTCTAGGGGTATGTTGATTTCATATGCCAGCAATGCCCCTCTGCTATGTACATCGGCCAAACTGGACAGTCTCTACGGAAAAGGATAAATGGACACAAATCAGACATTAGGAATGGCAATATACAAAAACCTGTAGGAGAGCACTTCAACCTCCCTGGCCACACTATAGCAGACCTTTAGGTGGCCATCCTGCAGCAAAAAAAACTTCAGGACCAGACTTCAAAGAGAAACTGCTGAGCTTCAGTTCATCTGCAAATTTGACACCATCAGCTCAGGATTGAACAAAGACTGTGAATGGCTTGCCAACTACAGAACCAGTTTCTCCTCTCTTGGTTTTCACACCTCAACTGCTAGAACAGGGCCTCATCCTCCCTGATTGAACTGACCTCGTTATCTCTAGCTTGCTTGCTAGCATATATATACCTGCCCCTGGAAATTTCCACTACATGCATCTGAGGAAGTGGGTATTCACCCACGAAAGCTCATGCTCCAAAACGTCTGTTAATCTATAAGGTGCCACAGGATTCTTTACTGCTTTTACAGATCCAGACTAACACGGCTACCCCTCTGATACTTAACAAAAATGGGTGTTTTAAATGACTTAATAAAGGTTTTGGGGGTGTTGGAATGGATGTAGGCGTGTACATACTAACAAACAAAAAGAATGTGCTGTAACTAAATTGGGGATTACTGGACAATTGGGTCCAGGGGAACAAGTATCGCAATAAAGAAGCCTGTACTCATATCCGCCTCTGGGTCAACCTTCTCTTTCTTCTAACATCTGGCGTCATGAACAGGATCGCAGGGGAGAGTCGTGCCCGATCACCACATCTCGCTATGGATTTAATGAGTAAATTGAACTTGAACGGGCCCTTTACTGCAACCCCAGTTAAGAAGTTTATTAATAAACTGGTGTGTGTGTGAGTCCTCATGTGGCTCCCTCTGGAGATTGTCAGGATTGGCCATCCAAGGGTAGGTGGAAGCTTCCCTGGCAGCCAAGTGCTTCTGGAAGTTTATTAATAAACCAGTAGGGAAATAGGGGGTGGGGTCCTTATGCAGCCCACCCCCTGGGGATTGTCAGGGTTGGCCATCCATCCATCCATCCATCCATCCATCCATCCATCCAGGGGAGCGTGGAAGCTGCCCTGGCATCCAGGTGCTCCCAGCATAAGAAAAAGGCTGTTTTGTTGCAGACTCCCTGTGAGGGTCTGTCAGGTTTTAGCTAAAAATCTATGAACGATTTTAATCATCTTAAGTTAAAGAACCTGGCCCAGAAGGGTCAAGTCGACGCCTTAAAGCAAAATTCTTGTTCCCCAGCCCCTATTTACCCCGCCCCATGCCTTCTCATAGGCTGCCTGTAACCTTTCAAGTGGAGTGCTGCTTCAGCAAGGGCTGCTGAAGGGGTCTAAATCAGAGTTAGGGGGAGTTAAAAATAATTTAGTACAACAGGATTTAAAGTCAAAAGCAGAGTTAACAAACTACCTTAAAAAAATGAGCTGAGACTTGGTCCTGGGGGAGTGAAATACCGGCAGGGTTTGCAGGAGCTTGTAAAAGAGCCCATTCCCCTCCCAGAGGCAGAATGAGAACCTAGGGGTGAGGCTTCCAACTGTTTCAACCTAGAAAGCCCAGCTCTTAGCTCAGAGCTAACTATATTCTTTCCTTCTTTTTCTCAGTATACTTAATTGGCTGCTGGTAGCCTGTACTTTAAACAAGCCTAACAGGGTTAACTGCTTTCTTTCCACCTCTTCTTCCTCCTCCACCCTTTCCCCCGCCCCCACCCTTTTGGTTTTCTGAAGTTTTAGTGAACCGTACTTTGGATACTTAGCGAGAAGTTTGTTTGGACAAAGCATGACAGAAGTCTGCTGCATTTATTATAATAATAATAATAATAATAATAATTAATAAAGGAAAAGGTCCACGGGTGACCATAGGGATACGTTTTACTGCCTTTTTAAACAATGTCAAGGTAAGGGAGGCACAGGGAAGGCTGCTGCTTTGCAGGAATTGTACTGGGTGGCTAAGTTTGTTACAAGCAAAATATACCACCATAAAGAATTAAATGAACCAGTAAATAATTTAAAGTAAGTAAATAGCTACAAGTAGCTTTGTAAAAAAAAAAAAGACTACTACAAAGTTTAGGGGAAGTTTAAAGAAAAATAAATGGTTGGGAGTTGTAAAAATGCTGCTAACAGTTGTCGTGTTATAAAAAGGAAATTTGTACTTTACAAATAAAACCCAGTTATGTAAATCTATGTGTAACTCTGTACAGTCACATTGGGTGGAATTCTGGTAGTTAAAAATTAGAGAAGGGGGTCAGATGGCTACTACCACCACTGTGTTTTTGACCCCAGGAGCCTTTATAGCTATTCTGAGGGGAAAATGGGCCCTTTTCCCCCAGAAATGGTCTGTAAAGGACTGCTGCAGGTAGCAAGCAGCCAGATACTCTGATCTATATTATTTGACTATTAAACAAGCTAATCAAAATCACTAAAAAAAGTCAGAGGTTTGTATTGGAACTTAACTTGACTGTTTCTAGTTGTACAAAATGGAAATGTAATCAGGGTACAGTTATATAAAAAATAATAAAAGCAGTGCAAGGGGTGTTAAGCAAAAAAAGTGTGTGTGTGTGTGTGTTGTGTGTAATTATGTAAGGTTGTAAGGACCAAAACCAACACTCGTGGTTTATAAAATCCTGTTTGTAGGTTTAAAATAATTTTTTTTAATAACCCCCCCCCAATAATGCTAAAGTTCCATTTCAATCTCTCATTTAAAGTTGCAACACTGACAGATCCTTGTGCTACACACAGGCAAACAGTGTAATGCGGCTTTGGTATTTAGCATTTAACCCTTTGGGTACTTCCATGTTTTTTATAAAGTATCTTTTAAAATAAGAACCAAAGAATGTGTTCCTGGCTGGGGCAGCCAGAACTGGAAGAATAGGAAAAAATTCTGGATTTTTTTGGGGGGAGTAATAAATAGTAGCTAAAAACTGCCGAAGAAAAACAAAAAGTTAAAGAACAGTGTGCTTCTGAAGAAAAGGCAAGGATAAAATGTGTAAGGAAGTAATGTTAAAAATACGGGTAGCTCTGGGTGAGCAAACTGTCGCTTTGGTGGGGGTACATGAGAACTAGCCCAGGAGAGGAAGTTACACCTTGTGTAAAAGTTGATGTGACTAATATAATGTTCTATAGTTGAACTGTGGAGGGGGCATGCATTTTCCCAAAATATGTGCAGTGTATATTGTAGAAGGAGTAAAAAAAAAAATGCAAACAAAACATGCAATGTAATTAAAATCCTATTAGGGCTCCAAAAGGAGCCACAATAGGTGGTATTTTCTTTCTCAAATGGCTGCATGTTTTAAAAGCAAGAGTTAAAAGTCAAAAGTAATCAGAACTTTGGGAAAAGTGAATTGTGTCCCTTTTAAAACAAAGTCTCTGAGCTGCTAATAGCTTTGGGTCTAAGAACAAGCCCAAAAGCATCTGTGGGAATGCAAATGACCTAACTGATAGGGGAAGGAAAGAACTGCCCATAAATGGCAACACAAAAAACCCCCAAACCTACAAATAATAAATAAACCGGGTCTGTTGTACCTCAGTTTTTTCTTTGTACACAACTTCATGAATTTCATAAATGAACAGTGGAATAATTCACCCTTTCCCTTTAAGGATAAAAACCTAGCCTGCCTAGAAAACAAAACAAGGAAAGTATAAAAGTCATTCTTTAGTTTTCCTGCAGTCAGCAAAAGAATTTGTAAAAAAGAAAGGAGTATTTTTAAGCAATAATCTGTCCCCACCAAGGGGCTGGGAATTGTTTATTTTGTTTTTCAGATACTGTGGGCAAGCTAGTGCCAGTGGAAGAACAACCCAGAACACCATGGGTCTACTACCGCAACGAAGATTGTGTTGTGTGTTTTGTGTTTGTCTTGTCATTATGGTATTTTGGTGTATATTGTAAATTCTTCAGGCACGACACCCCCTTTTAGACATATTGTGCTGCCCCTTTCGTGAGCAAGAGAAAATGTACCTTAATTAAACCTCTTCCACTACCTACTCCTCCACCTCCCTCCAAATTGTCTGTGACACACCCATCCCCATAGTGGTCTACCCCCATCTGGAGACCTGTGGTTCTTAATCCATCTGGTTTACAAATGACTATTACTCTGTCCTCCACTGACTTATATCTCAATACTACATTTGCTAACTGTTTTTAATTAACCAAAGTAGGTAAAGAAAAACTGCTATGGGTAATTTCAAACTTGTTTGAATTGAATGGATGGGAATTAAGCAAAAACATCGGAAAATGGCGAGCCCTCACAAACTACCTCTGGGAAGGCTGGAACTCATTGCAGGAAGCTGACTCAGTGGCTTGAATCCAATGCTTGGGACGTGCCCTGGAGCTACTGAATGGGGGAAATTATTACAGGGTTTTGAGCTTATCTCAACAGGCCATTTATTAGGAAATGTTATTCTAGCCCTCAAGAATATTACAAAATCTCTTATAAATAAATTAGTAAACAATGTAAAAATTGTTTTGTGGGGAGAGGCATGTAACCAGGTTCAACAAACGCTCACCAATCATCTTGAATACCTCTTGAAGGATGCCTGCCGGGGGTTATGGCCATCTGTGTTGGAGGGGACCAATGTGGTAAATCAATTAAAGGTATATGGGTCCTTTAGAGCCACCTAGCAAACAATTTTGGGGAACTGTACACTAAGCCAGTGTACCCGTATTGTCAGGGGAGTGGTTGAAGAAGAATGGACCTCAGCCACCCTTTTACAGCTGGGGTTCGGGGATGGGTGCCAAGTAGTAACAACAAATAATGACCCACAGTTTCTAATGGGATCTGAGGTATACTATCCACAAATGGGTCTTGTGTGGGTGGAATAGGGAAATACTTGAAAGCATTGGCCACAGGAACCACCACCCCTGCAATGTTCAGCACTGGTACCCCCTCAGCACTGGATGAAAGAGGGAAATAAAATTTGCTGGAAGGGATCGACCATGCTTAATGATCCGGTTCTGGAGGGTGTGGGATTGGAACCAGGAAACTTTTCCTTACAGCTGGGAAACTCCACTTACCAGATCCTTATACAAGCTATGCATCAGCTTAATGTAACTGGACACCAAACAATACCTACTAAGTGGACTATGGTGGTACCAGAACCCACCTGAATGAACTGGGACCATATGATACAGCTACTCCAGAAGCTCCAGGTTGAGCATCGCTGAATGCTGATTTTGGAAGCCAAAGCCCTTGGAGGAATGAATGCCTCCCAACTGGCTACTAAACTGCCTGGTAATTGTGCTTGGACTGATGTTGCCTATGCCCTTCAAACAGGCCTAATGGGCACTCATTCACTTCTTGGTTGTATTCCTCATGTTGTAGAAATGTTATTCTTATTAATGGTAATATTAATCCTACTCATGAGGTATCATACTTGAGCAGTGAACAGCAGAGGCTAACAGAGGGAGTTTGTCTGGGATCTGTCTGAGATGAGGTACGCTAAGTGCTGCATTAGGGGGGCTGTGTTGGTGAGTATCTGAGTGACTGTTGCAGGGGACAGTTTGTCAGTTTGTCAGTGGGTTTGATTGTTTGTTTGAAAAGTGTGAATTGGGAGAGCTTTGTTCCAGGTGGGCCTTGAATGGGCCTGTCATAAACAGATAGTTAAGGGTTAATAGAACAGAAGTACTTCATGTCTCTTTTGCCTGTAAAGGGTTAACAAGATCAGTGAGCCTGGCTGTCACCTGACCAGAGGACCAATCAGGGGACAGGATACTTTCAGATCTTGAGGGAGGGAAGTTTTTTGTGTGTGCTGTTAGTGTTTGGTTGTTCTCTCTGGGTTCTGAGAGTGACCAGACGTGCAACCAGGTTTCTCTCCAATCTCTCTGAAACAGGCTCTTATGTGCTCAGAATAGTAAGTACTAGGTAGATAAGGCGAGTTAGGCTTATGTTGTTTTCTTTATTTGCAAATGTGTATTTGGCTGGAAGGAGTTCAAATTCGTATTTTGCTGAAAGGGTTTTAATTTGTATTGTATACTTAGGCTGGGAGGGAATTCCCAGTGTCTATAGCTGAAAGACCCTGTAATATATTCCATCTTAAATTTACAAAGATAATTTTTACTGTTTTTTCTTTCTTTAATTAAAAGCTTTTCTTGTTTAAGAACCTGATTGTTTTTTTATTCTGGTGTGAGACCCCAGGGGACGGGGTCTGGCTTCACCAGGGAATTGGTGGGGAGAAAGGAGAGAAGGGAGAGAGAAAAGTTAATTTCTCTCTGTGTTAGGATTACTTTCTCTCTCAGGGAGAGTCTGGGAGGGGGAAAGAGAAGGAAGGGGGTAAGGTGAATTTTCCTCTCTGTTTTAAAATTCAAGGAGTTTGAATCACAGTGATCTTCCTGGGTAACCCAGGGAGGGGAAGCCTGGGAGAGGCAATGGTGAGGGAAAGGGTTTACTTTCCTTGTGTTAAGATCCAGAGGTACTGGGTCTTGGGGGTCCCTGGGCAAGGTTTTGGGAGGACCAGAGTGTACCAGGCACTGGAATTCCTGGTTGGTGGTAGCGCTACAGGTTCTAAGCTGGTAATTGAGCTTAGAGGAATTCATGCTGGTACCCCATCTTTTGGACGTTAAGGTTCAGAGTGGAGGTTTATACCATGATAGGGCCTGACTGTTATAAAAAGGCAGTCAGCAGTGAACCAGCTGAGTGGCGAACAGCGGAGGCTAACAGAGGGAGTTTGCCTGGGAGTTCGCCTGGGGAGAGCCCACTGAGGCTTTCATCCCGTGGGCTTCTGTGAGTTGCTGCAACAGCTGAGGAAGCTCTAAGAAGGAAGAAATAATGGAAGGTGAGCATTCTAGCCAAGCATGCCATCTTTGTCTTTCTTCCACAGGACAGAAGCGACTTTGTCTGTACAAAGTGCAAGCTGGTCTCCATATTGGAAGAGAAGTTTTGAGGTCTGTAGCAACAAGTATCGACCCTGCATTGCATAAGAGAAAATGAAGATTTCCTGGACAGACGTCAGGATATGCTTCTACGGGCACAACATTCTGAAGAATCGGAGCAGGCTGTGCAGAGGGGAGAGAGAGACGGTGAAGAAATTTGGCAGCATGTGACCTCCAGAAGAAGAAAGAGGAGTGTCCATGTACCAGCAATGGAGATACAGATGAGCAACCATTTTCATGTTCTCTCCACAGATACTAATGCGGAGAGTGGAGTAGATGATACATCTGAGAGAAGGGAGCAGAAGGAGACTCCACTGATTGGAAGGCATGAGATGCACTGTCCTAGGGATGGGGGTTCCACAACCACCGCTCCCAAGAGGAGGAGGAGGGTGGTGGTGGTTGGGGACTCCCTCCTCAGGGGGACTGAGTCATCTATCTGCCACCTTGACCGAGAAAACGGAGAGGTCTGCTGCTTGCCAGGCGCTAGGATTCATGATGTGACGGAGAGACTGCCAAGACTCATCAAGCCCTTGGATCGCTACCCATTCCTGCTTCTCCACGTGGGCACTAATGATACTGCCAAGAATGACCTTGAGCGGATCACTGCAGACTACGTGGCTTTGGGAAGAAGGATAAAGGAGCTTGAGGCGCAAGTGGTGTTCTCGTCCATCCTCCCTGCGCAGGGAAAAGGCCTGGGTAGAAATTGTCGAATTGTGGAAGTCAACGAATGGCTACGCAGGTGGTGTCGGAGAGAAGGCTTTGGATTCTTCGACCATGGGATGGTGTTCCAAGAAGAAAGACTGCTAGGCAGAGATGGGCTCCACTTCACGAAGAGAGGGAAAAACATCTTTGCAAGCAGGCTGGCTAACCTAGTGAGGAGGGCTTTAAACTAGGTTCATTGGGGGAAGGAGACCAAAGCCCTGAAGTAAGTGGGGAAATGGGATACCGTGAGGAAGCACGAGCAGGAGAGTGCAAGAGGGGAGGACTCCAGTCTCAGACTGAGAAAGGGGGACAATCAGCGAGTTATCTTAAGTGCCTATACACAAATGCAAGAAGCCTGGGAAACAAGCAGGGAGAACTGGAAGTCCTGGCACAGTCAAGGAACTATGATGTGATTGGAATAACAGAGACTTGGTAGGATAACTCACATGACTGGAGTACGGTCACGGATGGATATAAACTGTTCAGGAAGAACAGGCAGGGCAGAAAAGGTGGGGGAATTGCATTGTATGTAAGAGAGCAGTATGACTGCTCAGAGCTCCGGTATGAAACAGCAGAAAAACCTGACAGTCTCTGGATTAAGTTTAGAAGTGTGAGAACAAGGGTGATGTCATGGTAGGAGTCTGCTATAGACCACCAGACCAGGGGGACGAGGTGGATGAGGCTTTCTTCTGGCATCTAGCAGAAGTTACTAGATCGCAGGCCCTGGTTCTCATGGGAGACTTTAATCACCCTGATATCTGCTGGGAGAGCAATACAGTGGTGCACAGACAATCCAGGAAGCTTTTGCAAAGCGTAGGGGACAATGTCCTGGTGCAAGTGCTGGAGGAAACTACTAGGGGCAGAGCTCTTCTTGACCTGCTGCTCACAAACAGAGAAGAGTTAGTAGGGGAAGCAAAAGTGGATGGGAACCTGGGAGGCAGTGACCATGAGATGGTCGAGTTCAGGATCCTGATGCAAGGAAGAAATGAGAGCAGCAGAATACGGACCCTGGACTTCAGAAAAGCAGATTTTGACTCCTTCAGGAAACAGATGGGCAGGATCCCCTGGGAAAATAACATGAGGGGGAAAGGAGTCCAGGAGAGCTGGCTGTGTTTTAAAGAATCCTTATTGAGGTTGCAGGAACAAACCATCTCAATGTGTAGAAAGAAATAGTAAATATGGCAGACGACCAGCTTGGCTTAACAGTGAAATTCTTGCTGATCTTAAACACAAAAAAGAAGTTTACAAGAAGTGGAAGACTGGACAAATGACCATGGAGCAGTATAAAAATGTTGCTCAGGCATGCAGGAGTGAACTCAGGAAGGCCAAATCACACTTGGAGTTGCAGCTAGCAAGAGATGTTAAGAGTAACAAGAAGGATTTCTTCAGGTATGTTAGCAACAAGAAGAAAGTCAAGGAAAGTGTGGACCCATTACTGAATGAGGGAGGCAACCTAGTGACAGAGGATGTGGAAAAACCTAATGTACTCAATGCTTTTTTTGCCTCTGTCTTCACAAACAAGATCAGCTCCCAGACTATTGCATGGGGCAGCAAAGCATGGCAAGGAGGTGGCCAGCCCTCTGTGGAGAAAGAAGTGGTTCCAGACTATTTAGAAAAACCGGACAAACACAAGTCCATGGGGCAGGATGCGCTGCATCAGAGGGTGCTAAAGAAGTTGGCAAATGTGATTGCAGAACCATTGGCCATTATCTTTGAAAATTCATGGCGATCGGGAGAGGTCCTGGATGACTGGAAAAAGGCTAGTGTAGTGCCCATCTTTAAAAAAGGGAAGAAGGAGGATCCGGGGAACTACAGGCCAGTCAGCCTCACCTCAGTCCCTGGAAAAATCATGGAGCAGGTCCTCAAGGAATCAATTCTGAAGCACTTCAAGGAGAGGTAAATGATCAGGAACAGTCAGCACGGATTCACCAAGGGCAAGTCATGCCTGACTAACCTAATTGCCTTCTATGAGGAGATAAGTGGCTCTGTGGATGAGGGGAAAGCAGTGGATGTGCTATTCCTTGACTTTAACAAAGCTTTTGATACTGTCTCCCATAGTATTCTTGCCAGCAAGTTAAAGAAGTATGGGCAGGATGATTGGACTATAAGGTGGATAGAAAGCTGGCTAGATCGTCGGGCTCAACAGGTAGTGATCAACGGCTCCATGTCTAGTTGGCAGCCGGTTTCAAGCAGAGTGCCCCAAGGGTCGGTCCTGGGGCCGGTTTTGTCCAATATCTTCATTAATCATCTGGAGGATGGCGTGGACTGCACTCTCATCAGGTTTGCAGATGACACTAAACTGGGAGGAGTGGTAGATGCGCTTGAGGGTAGGGATAGGATACGGAGGGACCTAGACAAATTAGAGAACTGGGCCAATAGAAACCTGATGAGGTTCAACAGGGACAAGTGCAGAGTCCTGCACTTAGGATGGAAGAATCCCATTCACTCTTACAGACTAGGGACCGAATGGCTAGGAAGCAGTTCTGCAGAAAAAGACCTAGGGGTTACAGTGGACGAGAAGCTGGATATAAGTCAACAGTGTGCCCTTGTTGCCAAGAAGGCTAAGGGCATTTTGGGCTGTATAAGTAGGGGCATTGCCAGCAGATCGAGGGACGTGATCATTCCCCTCTAGTTGACATTGGTGAGGCCTCATCTGGAGTATTGTGTCTAGTTTTGGGCCCCACACTACAAGAAGGATGTGAGAAAACTGGAAGGAGGCCAGCAGAGGTCAACAAAAATGATTAGGGGGCTGGAGCACATGACTTATGAGGAGCGGATACAGAAGAAAAGAAGAAAAGTCTACAGAAGAAAAGAATGGGGAGGGCGGGATTTGATAGCTGCTTTCAACTACCTGAAAGGGGTTTCCAAAGAGGATGGATCTAGACTGTTCTCAGTGGTACCTGATGTCAGAACATGGAGTAATGGTATCAAGTTGCAGTGGGGGGAAGTTTAGGTTGCACATTAGGAAAAACTTTTTCATAGAAAGGTGGTGAAGCACTGGAATGGGTTACCGAAGGAGGTGGTGGAATCTCCTACCTTAGAGCTTTTTAAGGTCAGACTTGACAAAGCCCTGGCTGGGATGATTTAGTTGGTGTTGGTCCTGCTTTGAGCAAGGGGTTGGACTAGATGACCTCCTGAGGTCCGTTCCAACCCTGATATTCTATGATTCTATGATTTAAAATTATGTGTTGCCTTAGCCTCTCCTGGGAAGCCATATTTGTAAATTCACTGGCTTATCCCTTTTTATGACCTACCTTCTCTCTCTCCTTGTAGCATGATTAGGGGACCATGGTATCAGGCTAGCTGGAGCCAGGGCCTCCAGCCCGAATGCCCTGCCATTCAGTGTGCAAGAAGGAGAGGGGCCTGGAGCCTTCTTTGAAGAGAGTGGGGGAGTGTTGGGATATGTGTGGGTTAAGTAGAGACCCGGGAAGCTGCTAATGTGCTGACATGACATTAGGGGACAAAGGCATAAGAAGGCTGTAGTTCTTTGTTTAATAAATAAGTTCCCCTTTGCGCTTCTTGCCCCCTGAGGGTCCTGCTGGGACTTCTGCCCCATCTACATCTCCCTGTCACCTGACCGCCTCCGGATGCCCCCGTCCATCACTGCCCCCTGCTGCTCCCCCCTTCCTGACTGCTTCCCTGGAACCTCTGCCCCATTCAACCCCCGTTCCGCACCCTCTGACCTTCCTGACCTCTATCCACACTCCCACCCCAAACTCCCCTGCCTTCTATCCAACCTCCACTGCTCCATGCCCCCTTACCGCGCTGCCTGAAGCACTGGTGGCTGGCGGCACTACAGCTGCGCCACCCAGAGCACCAGGACAGGCAGCTGTGCTGCTCATCTGGAGCCAGCCATGCTGCCACGCAGCACAGAGCACCAGGTCAGGCCATGGCTCTGCAGCTGTGCTGCCTGGCAAGAGCTAGCAGCCCCGCCGCCCAGAGCATTGTGCCGGCGGCACAGTGAGATGAGGCAGCAGGGGTAGGGGAACAGCAGGTGGGGAGCCGGGGGCTAGCCTCCCGGGCCAGGAGCTCAGGGGCCGGGCAGGAGGGTCCCACGGGCCGGATGTGGCCCATGGGCCACAGTTTGCTCACCTCTGATCTATAGAATACCTTTTGGGTAAAGCAGTGTTATCTCCTCCTCCCTTCCTTTCCCAGCTACATAATCAAGTCCTGGCTTATGGCCCCTTCCTACCTCTCCTAAAAACTGCTGACTAGGGAGATTTGTGGCAAATAAATATATTTTCAAGGTAAAATGCCTGGGTTTTGAGGGTGTTGGAATGGATGTAGGCATGTACAAGAATGTGCTGTAACTAAATCAGGGCTTACTGGACAATTGGATTCAGGGGAACAAGTATCACAATAAAGAAGCCCTTACTCATACCCGCCTCTGGGTCAACCTGCTTCTTCTTCTAACGAACAACAGAGAGACAAAGGGAAGTTTTTTCCCCCAATTTTAAAAAGTTATAGCCTTCCCACTGGCTCTTTTGGTCAGGTGCCCACTCCCTTCCTTTTACCTGTGGGCTTGTTAACCCTTCACAGGTAAAGTAAGAAGAGAACAATGTTATGGGTTGGATCACAGAAAACCCCTTGAACTGCCACCTGCTGTGCTGAGATTACCCCAAAGCCCACTTTCCCTGCCAGCGGGGGGGTTCAGTGCCCTACCTGGTTTGAGCCAGACCTGCTAGCCTGCTACAATCCCCGACCCAGGTCTGAACTACGTCCCTCCAAAAGCTGCAGCCTTAACTGAAAAGAGCTCACAGAAGTGTTCCTGTCTAACAACCAGCTCCCCAGCTCCCAATGGGGTGCAAACCCAAATAAACCTGTTTTACCCTGTATACAGCTTATACACGGCGCATCTCTTGGGTTTAATTAATAAGTAAAAAGTGATTTTATTAAATACAGAAAGTGGGATTTAAGTGGTTCCAGGTGCTTACAGAGAGAACAAAGTGAATTATCAAGCAAAAGAAAATAAGACATGCAAGTCTAACCCTACATAGAAAACCTAGACTATGAGGGTTAGAAGGTGTGATGTTATTGACATAATCTGGGACCATATAGAACATAGTTGCAACCAAATCCTGTAGTGGCACTGAATCTTGTATAAAGGGGGTCAAATGAGGTGTCTAAGACAAGGTTATGGTTTGCTGGTTATAATTATGGTGTCTATATGTGTGTAGCATTTTTGTAGTTGAAGTTATGAATATTGGCTCTATACTGTCTGCACTTCAAACTTATGCTATGCTTCTGGGTAACATCCCAGACAAGCTGGGGTCAGTTCTGCCTAGCCTGCTTGATGGCCCATTAAGGACCATCAGCTACACAACTGACCCATGGAGAGAAGGCAAATACGCCTTGTAACTCAGCAAAGTATGCAGGAACTTGCCCATGTGACTCCAGACTTCATTTTGCTGTAATTTTCCACAGTAAGAACAAAGAAGTGTTCTTACACCTGGAAAAGACTATAAAAGGCTGATGCCTCATCTCCATATTGTCTTCAATCCTGCTTCTTACCTCTGGAGGGACTTTGCTACAAACTGAAGCTCTGAACAAAGGACTGAATGATCCATCCCAGTGGGGGATGTACTCCAGAGACTTGATTTAAACCTGCAGTTTATTTCATCACTGCTACAAGCCTGAACCAAGAACTTTGCCATTACTGCATGTAATTAATTCTATTTAACCAGTTCTAGCTCTCATCTATATCTTTTTCCTTTTATGTATAAATCTTTAGATTTTAGATTCAAAGGGATTGGCAACAGTGTGATTTGTGGGTAAGATCTGTTCTGTATATTGACCTGGATCTGGGGCTTGGTTCTTTGGGATTGAGAGAACCTTTTTTCTTTTACTGGGGTGTTGGTTTTCATAACCATTCATCCTCATGATGAGTGGCACTGGAATGATACTGGGAAACTGGAGTGTCGATGGGAATTGCTTGTGTGACTTGTGGTTAGCCAGTGGGGTGAGACCAAAGTCCTCTTTGTTTGGCTGGTGTGGTTTACCTTAGAGGTGGAAAAACCCCAGCCTTGGGCTGTAACTGCCCTGTTCTAAGCAATTTATCCTGACTTGGCACTCTCAGTTGGGTCCAGTCAGAACCAGCATCATTACAGAAGGGCCCTCAGGAGGTCATCTAGTCCAACCCCCTGCTCAAAGCAGGACCAATCCCCGGACATTTATAAATATTTCCTGTCTGTGTGTTCCATTCTATGCATCCGAAGAAGTGAGCTGTAGCCCACGAAAGCTCATGCTGAAATAAATTTGTTAGTCTCTAAGGGGCCACAAGTACTCCTGTTCTTTTTGGGATACAGACTAACACGGCTGCTACTCTGAAACCTGTCATTATGCAAGGCACTGCATTTAGCCGTATGGAGTGGAAATCCATCAACTTCATGAAAAAACTCGTACAGATACAGACAGACATCATCTTCCTTTCCAAATGCAAACAGATGGACATCATACCAAAAGGACTAAAAGTAAAAAATCCATTACAATCTACACATCACACAGACTATGCTAACAGATTGTGCCACACACTCTCAAAGAAACTGCGAAACCACCTGATCAACATCCTATACAGCAAACGGGAAGATTAAGACTGAACTCTCAAAACTAGATACTCTCATGAAAAATCAACCTTCTACACAAACTTCCTCATGGATGGACTTTACAAAAACTAGACAAGCCGTTTACAACATACACTTTGCTTCTCTACAAAAGAAAAAGGACACTAAACTGTCTAAACTGCTACATGGCACAAGGAGCTCCCTCAACCCACCCAACAATAGTGTTAATCTTTCCAGCTATTCTCTTAGTCTAGCAGAAGAATCTGTCCTATCTCGGGGCCTCTCCTTTTGTCCTTCCAGACCCACGAACATGATACAGTTCTGCGGTGACCTAGAATCCTACTTTCGCCGTCTCCGACTCAAAGAATACTTCCAACACATCTCTGAACAACATACTAACCCACAGAATCCTTCCTACCAATGCTATAATAAAAAGGATTCTGCATGGACTCCTCCTGAGGGTCGAAACAACAGACTGGACTTCTACATAGATTGCTTCCATCAACGTGCACGGGATGAAATTGTGGAAAAGCAGTATCACTTGCCCCATAATCCAAGCTGTGCTGAACACAATGCCATCAACAGCCTCAAAAACAACTCTGACATCATAATCAAAAAGGCTGACAAAGGAGGTGCTGTTGTCATCATGAATAGGTCGGAATATGAACAAGAGGCTGCTAGGCAGCTCTCTAACTCCACATTCTACAGGCCATTACCCTCTGATCCCAGTGATGATTACCAAAAGAAACTACACCATCTGCTCAAAAAACTCCCTGACAAAGCACAGGAACAGATCTGTACAGACACATGCCTAGAAACCCGACCAGATGTATTCTATTTGCTACCCAAGATCCATAAACCTGGAAATCCTGGATGCCCCATCATCTCAAGCATTGGCATCTTAACAGCAGGACTGTCTGGCTATGTGGACTCTCTCCTCAGGACCTATGCCACCAGCACTCCCAGCTATCTTCAAGACACCACTGACTTCCTGAGGAAACTACAACCCCTCGGTGATCTTCCAGAAAACACCATCTTGGCCACTATGGATGTGGAAGCCCTCTATACCAACATTCCGCACAAAGATGGACTACAGAATGGTGTCCCTAGCCTCTGTTCACCAGAGGATGGAGATGGATGGCAGGAGAGAGATCACTTGATCATTGCCTGTTAGCTTCACTCCCTCTGGGGCACCTGGCATTGGCCACTATCAGTAGACAGATACTGGGCTAGATGGACCTTTGGTCTGACCCAGTATGGCCGTTCTTATGTTCTTATGTTACAAGCCATCAGGAATAGTATCCCCGATAATATCATGGCTAACCTGACGGCTGAACTTCGTGACTTTGTCCTCACCCACAACTATTTCACATTTGGAGACAATATATACCTTCAAGTCAGTGGCACTGCTATGGGTACCCGCATGGCCCCGTAGTGTGCCAACATCTTTATGGCTGACTTAGAACAACGCTTCCTTAGCTCTCGTTCTCTAATGCCCTTACTCTACTTGCGCTACATTGATGACATCATCATCTGGACTCATGGAAAAGAAGCCCTAGAGGAATTCCACCATGATTTTAACGATTTCCATCCCACCATCAACCTCAGCCTAGACCAATCCACACAAGCGTTCCATTTTCTAGACACTACTCTGCTAATAAGCGATGGTCACATAAACACCACCCTATACTGGAAACCCACTGACTGCTATACTTACTTACATGCTTCCATCTTCCATCCAGGACACACCACACGATCCATTGTCTACAGCCAGACTCTAAGATACAACCGTATTTGCTCCAATCCCTCAGACAGAGAGAAACACCTGCAAGATCTCTATCAAGCATTCTTAAAACTACAATACCCACCTGCTGAAGTGAAAAAACAGATTGACAGAGCCAGGAGAGTACCCAGAAGCCACCTACTACAGGACAGACCCAACAAAGAAAATAACAGAACGCCACTAGCCATCACCTACAGCCCCCAATTAAAACCTCTCCAGCGCATCATCAAAGATCTACAACCTATCCTTAAAGATGATCCCTCACTCTCACAGATCTTGGGAGACAGGCCAGTCCTCGCTTATAGACAGCCTCCCAACCTGAAGCAAATACTCACCAGCAACTAGACACCATACAACATAAACACTAACCCAGGAACCTATCCTTGCAATAAAGCCCGATGCCAGCTCTGTCCACATATCTATTCAAGTGACACCATCACAGGACCTAATCACATTAGCCACGCCATCAGGGGCTCATTCACCTGCACATCTAGCAACGTGATATATGCCATCATGTGTCAGCAATGCCCCTCTGCCATGTACATTGGCCAAACCGGACAGTCTCTGCGCAAAAGAATAAATGGACACAAACCTGACATCAGGAATCATAACATTCAAAAACCAGTGGGAAAACACTTCAACCTCTCTAACCACTCAGTGACAGACTTGAAGGTGGCAATTTTGCAACAAAAAAACTTCAAAAACAGACTCCAAAGAGAAACTGCTGAACTTGAATTAATATGCAAATTAGATACAATTAACTCAGGCCTAAACAGAGACTGGGAATGGTTGGGTCATTACACTAATTGAATCTATTTCCCTATGTTAAGTTCTCTTCACACCTTTTATGGGTCATCTTAATTATCACTTCAAAAGTTTTTTTTCTCCTGCTGACGATAGCTCATCTCAATTGATTAGACTCTTCCTGTTGGTATGCATACTTCCACCTTTTCATGTTCTCTGTATGTATAAATATCTCCTGTCTGTGTGTTCCATTCTATGCATCCGAAGAAGTGAGCTGTAGCTCATGAAAGCTCATGCTGAAATACATTTGTTAGTCTGTAAGGTGCCACAAGTGCTCTCGGAATAAATCAGGAGTTCCTGCAGTGAAATGATTGAGGTTAGACCACTGTAAAGCTGATGCTGATGATGGGTTCTGCTCGATAATGATCCAAATCAGTGTGGATTGACACATGTTCACTTTCATCATGTGAGTCACATGCCACTGGCAGAAGGTTGATTTTCTTTTTTGGTGGTTTGGGTTCTGTAGTTTCTGTATCGGAGTGTTGTTCTTTTAAGACTTCTGAAAGCATGCTCCACACCTCATCCCCCTCAGATTTTGGAAGGCACTTCAAACTCTCAAAACCTTGGGTCAAGTGCAGTAGCTATCTTTAGAAATCTCACATTGGTACCTTTTTGTGTTTTGTCAAATTTGCAGTGAAAGTGTTCTCAAAACGAGTATGTGCTGGATCAACACCAAAACTGTTACAACATGAAATATATGGCAGAATGTGGGTAAAACAGAGCAGGAAACATACTATTCTCCCCTAAGGAGTTCAGTCAAAAATTTAATTAACTCATTTATTTTAATGAGTGTCATCAGCATGGAAGCATGTCCTCTGGAATGATGGCCCAAGCATGAAGGGACATATGAATCCTTACCATTTCTGGCAGGAAATACCTTGCAATACTGGCTACAAAAGTGCCATGCGAACTCCTATTCTCACTTTCTGATGACACTGTAAATAAGTAGCAGGCAATATTATCTCCCGTAAATGTAAACAAACTTGTATATCTTAGCAATTGGCTGAACAAGAAGTAGGACTAAGAGGACTTGTAGGCTCTAAAGTTTTACACTGTTTTGTTTTTGAGTGCAGTTATGTAACAAAAAAAAATCTACATTTGTAAGTTCCATTTTCACGATAGAGAGATTGCATTATGGTACTTGTTGAGGTGAATTGAAAAATATTATTTTGTTTATATTATTATTTTTATTACAAATATTTTCATGGTAAAAATGATGAAGTGAGCACTATACACTTTGTAGTCTGTGTTGTAATTGAAATCAATATATTTGAAAATGAAGAAAAACATCCAAAAATATTTAATAAAATTCAGTTGATATTCTATTGTTTAACAGTGTGATTAAAATTGTGATTAATCATGATTAATTTTTTAAATTGCGTTTAATTTTTTTGAGTTAATTGTGAGAGTTAACTGTGATTAATTGTTAGCCCCAGTATCTATTTCTTTCAATATTCTGTATAGTGCTGCACTAATCTCTGATTGGTATTCTTTGCTTAAGTAATTACAATTGAGCCTGTTATTCAACAAATTTGAGCCATACATTAAAGATACTTAAACTTAATTCAATGAGGTTTTTTCAAGGGTATTGCAGGAGTGATTGCCATATCTGTCACAGCATCCATCCATCCATCCCTTTCTCTTTCTCTTCCTTCCTTCAGAACCTGACTTCTTGCAGATCTTTGCGCACTGATGACAATCTCTTAACCCTGATGATGCGAGGTCTGATCAGTTCCTCATCCCAGTAGTACTCCGGGGACAGCAGGCGTGTGGGCTTGTGATACAGTAAGTATTTATTCAGGTGGCTTTCCTCGTGCCACTTGGCTTCGATGCCATTGGCTCTGTCCTCTGTGACCCCTTTGAAGCAAGCTGTGGTCAACTTGTAGACTTCAGACACGCTCCCTCCGTAGAAGCTGGCTGCATAGTAGAAATCTCCTTCCCCATGGGGGATGGCGGCTCGTGACTCCGGATGCCGCTCATAGGAGTTGCTATCCCGGGGCTTGGTGTATTGCCAGGAGCTGATGGTCCCCACAAGTGTATCGATGATCTCCACCCCAATGTGCTCAAACATCTGGACATCAATGTCCATGGAGTAAAGGTAGTCTACTTCGTATCGCCAGTGGCTGTGGATGTGGTTGCTGATGATGTCCATGCGGTTCATGGAGATGTCTTGCCACCGTGAGTAGTTCTGGACAGGGATGATGAAGAGACGCTTCTCAGGGGCCAGATTAATGGATGGGACTTTCTCTGGGTGGTCAGTGAAGAGATAGAAGTTAACCCTGTGCCCAGAGAGGAAGAATTTGTTGGCGGAGCCAAGAAACCCTTCTATGAACCGGACGTATCTGAAAGGAAAATGAGTGCAACAGTGAATGAAATGAGTTATCAGTGTGGAATGAATGGAACAGGAAATCATTGAGTGATCCATCCCATCAACCATGCTCAGTTTCTTGCAATCAGAGGCTAAGGACACTCAGAGAATGGGGCTGAATCCCTGCACATCCTGGCTAATAGCCATTGATGGACCTATCCTCCATGAATTTATCATTTTCTTTTTTGAACCCTGTTATAGTTCTGGCCTTCACAACATCCCCTGGGAATGAGTCCACATTCTCATGCTTGCTCTCTCTGGCTCAGTGACTAATTATTTAATCTGCAATGGAACAGCTACAACATGATAGATTGAGGGCACTCTACATCAGAATGTCCCACAGCCCAGTGGTTCAGGCATGCACCAGAGAGATGGCAGATCTCTGTTCAAATACCTTCTTCTTCTTCGTCTCCTGAAGCAGAGAGGGGACATGAACTAAGGGGTCTCTCACAGCCCAGAGGGAGTATCCTGATGCAACTGGATTTCTGGTTCTTGAGTGGGGCACCTAGGTGGCCATGATAATAATAGTTTACTTGCAATTTGATTTGGCCGCTTCTTAATTCCCTTAGGCCCCGGCCTTCAAAGTTATTTAGGCCCCAACTCCCACTGAAATCAATTGAAGTTAGGTGCCTAAATACCTTTAAAAATCTGGCTGTTAAGGCCTTGTTGAAATCCCCAGCTTTAAAAAATATTCAGTTTTAAATATAGGCCTCTAGTTCCTTTCATAGTAGGAGCTGAGTTACTGCACACAGGATCCCCCGTTTAACAATCTTATCTTAGGGCTTAAACATTCCAGATATTTTCTTTTGTGGCCCTACGGCCTGTTGAGATGGGTTAGTGAGACTGGTGCTGTGTGACAAGGGGTGGGTGGAGCTAAGTTCCAGAATCTCAGTTGTCGCTGTGCTTTAACGGCTTTCCGCACACCGCAGCCATAGGCCTGGTCTACACTAACACTATAAATGGATCTTAGTTAAGTAAGTACTGTAACTTAAGTCGACATAGCTTCCGCCTCTCATTGACGTGGATTACAGATGTCAATACCGCTGCATCGATCACAGTGGTGCCGATTTAGCCATGTAGTGTAGACAAGGCCTCAGTGTGTGGTGGAATGGGGCTAGGAGCATTACAGGGAGCCTTTCAAGGACATCTATCACACTCTATGGTGCAGCACAACTAAGCGTAGTGTCACAGGTCTTGGACTGTGTAAGGGAAGTCGTACTTTTTAACCGCAAATGTGGCCACCCCAACAACAAAATTTTTTTGTCTGTACTGGGCATTCAGGATGTCTCTGTTGAAGGTGCCTTCCCATACGATGGGAGCCAGCCACGGGGACACGAGCAAGACATCAGTTCTCCTGCATGAAATGAGAGAGAAAACTCAGTAACGGCCAGACTGAATCAGACTGGGGTCTAAAGGGCCAGATATCCCCTCTCTATCATTGGCCAGCATTAGACTCTTCAGGATAAGGTGCAAGTGTCCCTCTTTTGGGCAATTATGGAGCAACTTATCCATAAGTGACAATTGTATCTATCTACCAACCAACCCAAGTTGTACATATTCTTCTCCTATCGATCTGAGCACATGATGTAGCAGGGAGCAAATAACGACAAATTTCATGACTTTTCACACAAACATATTCACAATTCCATTTCAGGATATTCTGTCACTCAGAAATCTTGGTTAATGTTCACAGTGGCTGGAATTTACAAAGGACCAGAGGGGAGTGAGACATTTGAGTCATGTTAAAACACAGGGGTTTGACTGCATAGCACCCCTTGAAAATCCAAATGAAATGAATTTTTTTTTATTCATTGTGACAAGTGGAAATGTTAAATGATTTGCATGAGAAGCCAGATAAAATTCTAAAATGTAAAATGACAAAAAAGGTTGTATTTTTCTCCCTAAAAATATCCTCCTGTAAGTGAAAATAAATCTTTTGCACTTAATGGTGTGTTCTACTGAAAAAAAAGTCAGTTAAACAAACTGGCAGTTGTCAAAAATCGAACTGAAATAATTTTGAGACTTCTTTATGCAATTTATTATGCTTGCAGGGCTAATTCTGTAGGTTCTTAGAGTGGTTCTCATTCCTGTAACTGCTGAGCAATAATGTGGTCTACATATAACTATCATGTTTTTTTTCCTGTTTAATTTTTTTTTTTAATATTTATCCAATTTAAAACAAAATGTGAGAAGGGGAGACTTACTGAGGCTTGTCCACAAATGGCTGTGGATATGACATTCTGTTGAAAGAAGATATGAATTACTGGGATATAACTGTATGTATGTAGTATCTTTAACCTTCTATAATGGCCAGAAGAATAAATGAGAAATGGGCATCTATACCATATAACGGGCACTAGAAAAAATGAGTATGATAGAGTTGTATTCTACATAGACCAATTCTGGGAGTAATTTCCTTTTAAGGTACTGGTTAAAGAGACGTTCTTCATCTCTATGGCCCAACCTGCAAAATCACCATAAACATGATCAGTGGGTATGGAGACAGTAGAAGATCTCAGGGAAGAATCACCTTCCACATTATCAAGACCTTACCTAGACTCTGTCTTTCTATATATTTATCGCCTGTGCAGCCCATAGAGCTACCTTTAGCATTTATTTTATTTAGATGTAATGTAAGGAACCCACAGGACTGTATCCTGTAAGACACTGATACTTTACCTTACCTGTATCCTGTGAGACATTGCCTTCAGGATTTAGCATAAGGCTTCAGGGCTGTAAACGTTGACAGAGATAAATGGCCCAACGGTCACTCCTAAATTTTGTGGGACTGGGAACAGAGTGTGTCAGGGGGAAATTTTCTACATAACAACACTACGCTACACCTGCTTCGATCTTCATTGCTTTGTTTGCTATGACCACAGTCTCAGCTCTTTATTTTGTTATATATTATGAACAGAGGGCAGCCCATCCTTACCGTGGAAGCACTGAGAAGGTCTCATTCAAGTCAGTTTGTCTAGGAAAGAGAAGGAAACCAGAGATGTTTCATTGCTCTCTTAGCATCACAGAAATAATGGAACAGATCCTTGGCTGGTGTGAATCAGTACCAATCCATCAACATCCATGTGATTTGCACTGACTGGGGTTCTAGCCCAGCCATAGTCAATAGGCAGACTGCAGGCAAGCACTGGACCTCTAGACACTTTTAAAAGGACCATGAACTGTTTTTAGTTACTTATTATAATTCTTCTTATTATTATTCTTTTTGTATTATTTTCTCCGGACTCTGGATCTTGAATATACTTTTGCCAAGAAACTTGGACTTTGACAAAGAATAATGAATTATCCCTGATCTAGCCCAATAAGCACAAACTTTTCAAAAATACATTCTATTAACTGAGCTACCACCTCTTGGATAAGTGGATTAACAACAGCAAGAGAAATGCCATCAAATTAAGAAATGTCTACACTACAGTGCTACAACAGCACAGCCATACCTGTGCCACGCTAGTTGCTGTAGTGACAACACATCCTCATCTGTGGCTATGAGATTTTTCTTCCTAAAGGGATTATCACAAACTAGTAGAATTAGTCTGCCCAGGGAACCAGGCTCCTAGGAGAGAACATGGGCTTGACCAACAACACGGAAAGGACAACAGGGAAAGGTAATATTATGTTGAAATGTGCTTCAACAAATGAAAATGAATTACTTCCATTTCAGGAAGGTCAAAATGCTTTGTTTCAACAGAAAAAGTCAAAATAAAATGTTTTGACATTTGCAAATTGACATTTTTTATTTGTGTTCTGCAGAAAATTTCAAATATTTTGTCCTGTTTTGGAACAAAAATAGATGTTGGAATGTGGGAAATCTGAATTTTGCTCCACTCTAGTTACTACTTAACATGCACAAGGGTAGTAGAAGGCACCTAGTGAAGCCATAACACAACAGTGGTAAAGATAAATACAGAACACAGCTACGGGAGAGCTGGATGTAGGTAAAATATGTCCTTACCTTATGGGCTGGCATGAGGGCTGGCTGATATATGGTATGCTAGGGAAACAGAAGAGCACCACTGGTTAATATAAATGGAATGATCCTTTCAGGATGAGGCATGTAGGGTCTCATTTACAGCCGTGTAAATCCAGACTGACTCTATATAGCCCCTCACGGCAGCACACACCCCTCACTCGGCATCCTCACAAATTTACACTAGTCTTCCAGCAGAACACAACCCACACACAGCAACAGAAGCAATACATGCAATAACCCCAAACATCACTCTGAAGTCTAGAATGTTTGTTGAGGGCCCCTAAGATCAAGATCTCCCCCAGAAACAGGTGCAATGCCTGAGTGCCCTGGTCTCAGCAACGGAGCAGCCAAGACTTCACGCTCTTCCCATCCCGCTGCCTGAATTGTACCTGAAGGCCCTGGAGCTCTGTTTCCGTATAGTCCCGGATTATCTGTGTCTGTTGGGGGGCTGCTCTGGAGGCCTCTTAGTTTGGTTAGTAACCAGGGGCCGGATCTCCTTTGCACTGCCTCCGTCTGCTTCAGTCTCAATTTCGTCTTCCCACCCATCATTGTGATCGCCGGAGTCCTGGCAGCCAGGGAGGCCACACGTCTCCAGTCTAGCCCGTGACTGGGAAACCCCTGCGGCCAAGGTACATGCCAAGACTAGCCTGACTTGCCCTGTATTCGCTGCCCAGAGGAGTTGCCGGGCCTGCCCTGCGCTCGCTACCCAGAGGAGTTGCTAGGCCTGCCCTGCACTCGCTACCCGGAGGAGTTGCCGGCCTGCCCTGCGCTTGCTGCCCGGAGGAGTTGCCGGGCCTGCCCTGAGCTCGTTATCCAGAGGAGTTGCCAGGCCTGCCCTGCGCTCGTTACCCGGAGGAGTTGCTGGGCCTGCCGCTTGCTCACTGCCCCGAAGAACCTATGTTGCTGGACCCCCCAGAGAACACCACCCTGACCCAGGTACTACTGGAGGGGAGTGTGGAAGTAGCCGGGGGCAACCGACCCTTGTTTGGCTGCAGCACTGCCAGAGCCGAAGTCAGTGTGTTGCGGCCAGGATCCCCACAGACCCAGCAGTGGGTCATCTGCCGCTGCTAGGGCCCCGGGCTGGGGTGCAATGGAGTGGGAGGGCCTGCCTCCCCCCTGCCACCCAACTCACGGGTGGCAGTCTCCCCCTTCCCGGGCCTGAGGAGGCTTGGGCCTGCTGTCATTGCTCAGCTCTTCCTGAGCTCTTGACTCATTACTGCTTTTACTGTCACTGCTCAGCCCTGCCTAAGGCCATGTCTACATCTAAAATTTTGCAGCGCTGGTTGTTACAGCTGTATTAGTACAGCTGTATAGGGCCAGCGCTGCAGAGTGGCCACACTTACAGCAACCAGCGCTGCAAGTGGTGTTAGATGTGGCCACACTGCAGCGCTGTTGGGCGGCTTCAAGGGGGGTTCGGGGAACGCGAGAGCAAACCGGGAAAGGAGACCAGCTTCGCCGCGGTTTGCTCTCGCGTTCCCCGAACCCCCCTGCAAACCGCAGGGAAGGAGACCTGCTTGTTCGGGGAACGCGAGAGCAAACCGCGGCAAAGCTGGTCTCCTTTCCCGGTTTGCTCTCGCGTTCCCTGAACCACCCTGCAAACCGCAGGGAAGGAGACCTGCATGCTCGGGGGTTCGGGGAACGAGAGAGCAAACCGGGAAAGGAGACCAGCTTCGCCGCGGTTTGCTCTCGCGTTCCCCGAACCACCCTGCAAACCGTAGGGAAGGAGACCTGCTTGCTCGGGGAACGCGAGAGCAAACCGGGGAAGGAGACCAGCTTCGCCGCGGTTTGCTCTCGCGTTCCCCGAAGCCCCCTGCAAACCGCAGGGAAGGAGACCTGCTTGCTCGGGGGTTCCGGGAACGCGAGAGCAAACCGGGAAAGGAGACCAGCTTCGCCGCGGTTTGCTCTCACGTTCCCGGAACCACCCAGCAAACCGCAGGGAAGGAGACCTGCTTGCTCGGGGTTCGGGGAACGAGAGAGCAAACCGGGGAAGGAGACCAGCTTCACCGCGGTTTGCTCTCGCGTTCCCTGAACCACCCTGCAAACCGTAGGGAAGGAGACCTGCTTGTTCGGGGAACGCGATAGCAAACCGGGGAAGGAGACCAGCTTCGCCGCGGTTTGCTCTCGCGTTCCCGGAACCACCCAGCAAACCTCAGGGAAGGAGACCTGCTTGCTCGGGGTTCGGGGAACGCGAGAGCAAGCTGGGGAAGGAGACCAGTTTGATTACCAGAGGCTTCCTCAGGTATGCTGGGATACCTGCTTATTCCACGGAGGTCAAGAAAAGCGCTGGTAAGTGTCTATACTTGATTACCAGCGCTGGATAACCAGCGCTGGATCCTCTACACCCGAGACAAAACGGGAGTACGGCCAGCACTGCAAACAGGGAGTTGCAGCGCTGGTGGTGCCCTGCAGATGTGTACACCTCCTAAGTTGCAGCGCTGTAACTCCCTCACCAGCGCTGCAACTTTCTGATGTAGACAAGCCCTGAAGGCCTAGGCTCCTGACTCATCGTTGTTGCCCCGCCCTGACCTAAGGCCTGGGCTTGTTGCTACTGTTTATGCGGCCACTAATCAGCTCCTGCCAGAGGGGCCTGAGTGTCTGATTCATTGCTGCCCTGCCCTGACTCTGGGCCAGGTTTATTCCTATTGAACTGCGGTTGCTGTACCCTGCCCGAGGGCCTGAGCACCTGACTCAGTATTGCCCCGCCCTGACCCTGGACCTGGGCTTACAGTGCTTATTCCTGTTACTGCAAGGGCTGCTGAGGGAGACCCCTGTGGATGGATTAATTCCCCTGAACATCAAGTGTGTGTAGTGAGCCGGTGTGGCTCCCTGCCGCCCTGAAGAGGGTCGAGCCCTGGCTAACCCTTGTATAGGGTCCAAAACCCAATTCATAATGGGGATTTCAGGCTGTAAAACCACAGTCTGTCCCTCAGTCAGGTGCTCAGTTACAACCAGGACCCAATAGCAAGCCAAAAGCTGCTTCTTGAATGGAGTATACCGGCTGGCTGCCTCAGGGAGTTTACGAGACCAAAACCAGAAGAGCCTCTTATCATGGGCACCCAACAATTTTTGCCACAGACTCAAAGAGACGTAATCCTCCAGCACTGACACTTCTGGCGAAAGGGGCTATGAGGATCACAGGGGCCCAAGGGCACTGCGATCTGGATGGCAGCTTTAGCCTCCTCAAATGCCCACTGCTGGGCTTCGCCCCAATCAAATGCCGTCTTTTTCCTGGTGACATTATAAAGGAGCTTTAAAACCAAAGCAAGGTGCAGAATGTGGTTATGCCAATACCCAAATAACCCAATCACTCGCTGCACCTTGACCTTGGTGGTCGGGGCTGCAAGCTGTGCAGTTTGGTCTACAACAGAAAGAGGGAACTGGCGCTGAGCCCCTTGTCACACCATCCCAAGGAATTTCATGGGTCAGCTGGTGGGCTGTACTTTGTTTGGATTAACAGCTCACCCCCTGGCCTGCATGAGTGGTGAACACCTGCAAGGTTCACTCCACTACATCATGATCCATCCCCTGAAACATCAAATCATCAATATAGTTGTGAATAGTCACTGATTCTTCGGGGGTAAACATCTGGAGGTTGCGCACCACCAACCCATGGCACAACGTGGGAGTTGTGTGAAAGTGTACTGGCGCCCATGCCAGGTGAAGGCAAATTGGGCTTGTGCCTCTTCAGCAATGGGAATTGAGAAAAAAGCGTTGGCCGGGTCAATAACGGCATACCATTCCCCCTCGGTCTGCCCAATGGCCTCAATTAAAATCACAACATCAGGAATGGCGGTCGTGATGGGGGGCACCTTCCCATTCAGGGCCCAGGAGTCTACCATCATCCACCAAGACCCATCGGGTTTTTTCACAGGCCACACCGAGCTGTTAAGAGGAAATACCACTGGCTTAATGACAACTACCCGCTGCAACTCAGCTATAGTCTCCCTTATACTCTTCTGTTCCCTGGGAAGCCGGTACTGCCTCAGTGAAACAACTGACCAGGGCTGGGGCCGGACCATAAGGCATGGCCCACCACAACCACCTGCACCCCAAACCAGTACTCCCATCAAAAAGGGAAAGAGAAAGGCCCTGCAGAATGTCAATACCAATAATACACTCTCGCACAGGAGTAACAACCAGTGAGCACAAACGGGGAGGGGTATGCCCAATTTGCAAAACTAAGGCCACCCACCTGCCAAGTATGGCCTGCTCTCCAAATCCATTAACCTGTATCGACGTACCCTGGAATTTGGAAGGATTACTGTAAACAAGGGATAGCTCCACCCCAGTGTCCACAAAAGCACTGACCTGCTGCTTTTTGTACGGTGACTAATGAATCCAGACATTTACATGGGGGCATGGGTCTGATGGGGCAGTTCCCTTTATTAACCCAACGGTGTCGGCCCTGCTGGCCTCCTATCGGGGGTCCGGCGTTTGCCACTCATCCAAGGAGGGGTAGATCCTGGGAGCAGGCAGGGCAGGCATCTCCGCCTCCCCCTTCCCATTTCCCATTGGAGGGCAACTAGTTCTTTGGTGAGGAGCCCATCAGTCTTGTTTTTTTGGGTTCCCTCCTTCATCAAGGCTACAAAATAATTCCTTCTCGAAAAGCGTGTGGGCTACTTCTTTGTGTCCCCCTTTCGGTTGGCCAGACTCGCCTGGACCTTCGCCTTGATGTCCTCAATGTCCCCCAACTGCCCCAGCAGCAAGGCAGCCTCACCCACCTGGTAGCCCTGTGCGGGACTCAGAGCAGCCAAGAGGGCCCCTTTCAAATGGAGTGGGGCAGTGCGCAACAAACGGTTCCGCATCCAGGCTGTGGCGGTCTCATTGTTGGGTCCTGGAAGTTATTTGTATAGAGCGCTACTTGTATCCCCATTTCCCGAAGGCGAATGGAAGCCTGAGGAATTGTACTCCAGAGTTTATCCATATCATGCCAATCCATGGGATCTGGCCACTGTACTGTACAGCAGCAAAAATCCACTCCAGCAACGTCCTACTCCCCGCTGTCCCCGAGCACTCCTCAGGAGCTGATTGATCGAAATAGCCGAGAAAAGGGCCTCTGAGGGGCAGGCTTAGAGCTCCCTAGCTCCACCCGCTCTGGCCTGCAGATGGGCTCGTCCTGCTCCTGGGCGGCGGGGAGCCACACCACCTTACTACAGATCCCAACACTGGAAATAGAGTGGGCATGCCATAACAGAGTTCAGTTGTGAAGTGGAAGTGGTACATCAGTGACCGCACCTGTGCAGGACCCTACAGCACGAGTAAGCTTCATAAACAGTTGGCGCAGCCCTAGAAGAGGGGTGGGGTGACCCCCCCACACTGCAGACCCCGACTGAAGCCCCCACTGTGCAATGGGGAGCCTCATTTGATAGTTTGAGTGCCACCTAGCGACCCTACGCCTGGTTTACTGATGGCTCAGCCAGGTTTGTAATACGCGGCGCTGGAGAGCTGTTGCCTTAAATTCTGTTCACCAGTTCATGAGACTGCCGAGGGACACGGAACCTCCAGCCAATATGATTAGCTTTATGCTGTGCTGCTGCTGGTGAGGTGGGTGCTTGCCCTTGGGGACCCCAAGGTAAGCCTGTACACTGACTCTTGGGCAGTGACTCAAGGACTGGCCACCTAGAGACGCTGCTAGAAAGCCCAGGATTGGGCCATCCATGGCAATCCTGTGTGGGGTGCCCCTATTTGGCAGGAATTGTATTCCGCTGTGCAGGACCTTTGAATTGATGTGTTTCATACAAATGTCCACCAGAATCGTGCCCAGGAACATCATTGGAATACTGCCATGGACCAACTGGCCCACATAGCCTAGTGTACAATGGCCCCTGCCGATGAGGGGGAGGCTCTTTCCCTCTTGGCTTCCTGGATACACACACACTCAGGGCGCTTGGGCCCTGAGGGCGCGTACCATTGGGCACATGCCTAAGGTATCCCCACTTCACATGTAGCCCTAAAAACAGATAAAGCCATTTGTAAAATTTGCCAGATTGTTAAGCCCTTACAGGTGGAAGCTGGCTCCTGGGACACGAGACCACCCTGCTCAAATTTGGCAAGTTGATTATGTTGGCCTACTTCCTCGTGACCAATGCAAGGCGTATAGCCTCACCATGGTCGACATGGCCACCTGCTGTGGAGAGGTCTGGCCGGCATCCCATGCCAACCAGTGTAATAAAATCACTGGCATTACCGAGTGAATTGTAGTTCACCATGGAGTTCCCTCTCAACTGCTTTCTGATAATGGGTCCCATTTCACCGGTAACACAGTGCAGGATTGGGAATGCGATGGGTGTTTCACAATGGGCAGGTGTCGTGGAATGGTGTAATGGATTGCTGAAACAGCAGCTATGGCTCCTGTCACTGAACTGCCCACTTAGGGAGTGGTATGGGGTACTGACCAAGGCCACCTATTAGCTGAATATGCGTCCATACTATGGCTTGACGCCAATATGGTGGAGTGACTATGTGGCCAGTGAATGAGGAGGCCTAGGGCTCGAGGCAGTCGGACCTTGATGCGTTAGGAGTTGTATTGCTACACCCCACTGTCCGTCTCCTGACTAGAGGGACACCAGAGTCAGCAGAGGTGGATTTGTATGCAGTTGCCCCCGACACCATTGATCCTGGCACTCAGAAATTGATTCCCATTGAGATATGGGTACAATTACCCAGATGGTGTTATGGGAGGGTGGCTCCCCACTCTGGGCTGGCTTTATGTGCGGGAGTGCACGTACAGGCAGGGGCTGTGGACCATGACTACCGGGGAGAAGTATGAGTTTTGCTGTTCAATCTTGGAAAGGAGCCCATGAGTATACAACCAGGCAATCGGGTGGCCCAGCTCATCTGTGGGCAGACTGTCCTCTCTGAAGTGAAGCACCTGCAGGAAATGGAGGTGCCAGACACCGCCTGTGGAGTGGGAAGGTTTGGGTCCATGGATAGGGCTGAAGAAAAGGGTGGCTGGGTACGGGTATGATACCCTGGGTGACGCCTCCAGTCAGGGGAGATCATTGCTCAGGGGCCCAGGGACACTTACTGGGCCAGCACTGACAGGGATAATGATCTTGTTTGTCTTGATGGGGGCAAACTACTCCGAAGATGATGCTTGTGTGCGTCCTTTGGGCCTCTGTGCTCAGTGGGCAAATGGGATCATTGTGCATTGAGGACATTTGCGATGGAGTGCTGCCACCACAAACCGGACCATTGGTAATTTTACCTGCTCTGCACATCAGAGCTGCCCCGTCATGAAGGTCCCGATCAATTGTGTGTATGCTCCAACTCCCAGGCCACTGGCCAGATACGCTCTTGGTGTACACTGATTTGACAGTCAACGTGACTCTTCATTTGCTAAATGATTCCTCCCACTGGTACGGACAGGTGATGCCACAAATCCAGTTCTCCAATACGACTGCCCTATGAAAGTTTCTTAACTGCACTGGGAATGATACCCATTTTCTCATAGCCCGTGGTACTATGTGGAACTTCACCAAGAAGACTTACATAGAGGGGTGAGGCCCCTTTTTGATATTGCTATATGTACTTCATGTTTTTGCCACGCTGAATCGAAGAAAACCTCATTTAATGGTTTTGCCTGATACGTGTAGCCCTGTAATTGTGGGTCCACAGATAGATGTAATTAATGTAAATATTAATGAGAATGCAGTCCATGTTGGGTTGTACAATGCGAGTGGTCAACCCTGGACAGATGATTTGTGGGAGCAATGGCGATCCTCAGTTGGCCCCCTGGTGGAGAAGGGGTGCAAAAAGGGGTGTCTTATGGAGACAGTGCTAGGAGAGGTTGGAACTGGTACAAGTATATTAAATTACTTTGATATAGAAGTACTGCGAAATAAGCTTGCCACACTGGGCACCCTCAATTTGGGAGTGATCCAGCTGCAGGCGGATCGGCTCCCCTTGTTGCTGGGAGCATCAATTCAAAATTGGAAAGGACAATGGCAAATGTGGAAGGTATTAAAACATAGTGGTTGGGAAACAGCTCGTGTTGTTGCTAATATTGCACAGAATAGTAGTTTAATGGTGTCATATGTAGTGGAGCAAGTTGTAGCTTTGATGCAAATAGAGATGTTGTGGTTAACCAACAGAGAGAACCAGTTGGGTTACAATGAGTGCTTGCCCCCATTTTTCGAGGGGCATTGAAAGACTGGGTTCGTGTTAGTGCTGGCTCAATTTTTATCGATGAGCACCTGCGTGTCCAATTTCAAACTGTGTGCGCACATCATAGAATCATAGAATATTAGGGTTGGAAGGCATCTCAGGAGGTCATCTAGTCCAACCCCCTGCTCAAAGCAGCACCAATTCCCAACTAAATCATCCCAGCCAGGGCTTTGTCAAGCCTGACCTTTAAAACCTCTAAGGAAGGAGATTCCACCACCTCCTTACGTAACCCATTCCAGTGCTTCACCACCCTCCTAGTGAAAATGTTTTTCCTAATATCCAACCTAACCTCCCCCACTGCAACTTGAGACCATTACTCCTTCTTCTGTCATCTGGTACCACTGAGAACATTCTTGATCCATCCTCTTTGGAACCCCCATTCATGTAGTTGAAAGCAGCTATCAAATCCTCCTTCATTCTTCTCTTTTGCAGACTAAACAATCCCAGTTCCCTCAGCCTCTCCTCAAAAGTCATGTGCTCCAGCCCCCTAATCATTTTTGTTGCCTTCCACTGGACTCTTTCCAATTTTTCCACATCCTTCTTGTAGTTTGGGGCCCAAAACTGGACACAGTACTCGATCCAGGGCAAGTTCCCTCCCTGTGGTGTGATTATCTGGCCCTGCCACGTATCACTGGCACCAGTACGTGGGCTCCTGAGTTCTACAGAGATCTGAGAGACTGCTTGGGTGTGCCTTGAGATCCCCCCCACTCCAGAACCCTGCAGCCTCCAGCATGTCACGGCCACTTGTGTGTGGCAACCGTTTGCTGCCAATGACACGTGTGTTTATGACAATGGCTGGAGTTGGTGTGTGTGTTGTCATTTCACACAGTAGTTTGGGAGGATGGGGAGTGCAGTGAGCCCCCATGTAGCTGACCACACCATAGGTGTGATATACTGGGCTACCACGAGAGATGCTTATGAGCAGTGGCTTGAGTTCAGGCCCTGGAACGTTTCTCTGGAGCTTGGGGTTACCACTGGTGAATTGGAATATTTTTAGCACCAATACCTTATAGTTTCTCAGGTGCCAGCGAAGCATGGTGTGGCACTCACACGAACCCGGGTAAGAATGTTGCATGATCATGGCTCCCTTCTCTGGATGGCAAAGGCTGAGTCGGAGCTAACTGTTCATCACTGCTGGGATGTATTTAAGGGGTGGTCCCCTAAGATCACAGCTGCCCTAAATTTAATGTTGCATCCCGTTGTTGTTGTTTTTGTAGTGATGGGGGGCTGCTGTGTATTCTGGGTTGTTATATTCGATGGATGACACAGTGGGGGCGAGTGCTCATGGCATATGATGAAGCTGTGTATGCTCCCCCATCAGCATAGCTCTGCCAGGTGGAGTGTTGGGGCTGACTGCAAGTTACCTTGGCTGTTATTACAGGATGGTTCAGGTGGAGCTAGTAGTGAACTGGCTTTGACCAGCCAGGCTGGCTTGCAACCACTCCAACTGGATAAACAAGTGAAGAGAGAAGTGGGGCCCAAGTGTGCTAAGTGTGAGAATAGAAAGCAACAGTGTTTCCTGCCAGAGCCTACCTGTTGATGTAAATGCCCCCTGAGAAAGAGATGATGATAAAAATGGCTACGAGAATTGCTTTAGACAAACAGTCTCACCTGTGGACCTTGGCCTTGTGAGTGCCCAGGAACTCCCCACGCTGGAGCAGCACCTGCCATGAGCCCTCAAGGACAAGGCTGGAGGGTCTGGGACTGTCTGTAGCAGAAGGGGTATAAGCATTGATTCTTGCTTGCCAGCTTGGTTGCTGGAAAGCACGTATTTAGTAAAGCGTGAAGGCCGGGAAGCTTCTTATACTCTGTCAGTAAAACCGGATATAATTATACACCTGGTGTGGTTTCATTGAGTGAATCTGAGCCCCGCTTTGACGCGACATGGGGAAGGGTCAGCCCTCCCCAATCTGAGATCCCGGTGCCAAGCTGGAGGGATGCTTTTAACCCAGACTGAGTTCTAACTGCAGAAGGCAGGGATTTCTTCCTACAGATGATGCACTTGGAAGTGGAAGACAAAAAAGAGGCAAAGCACTTGGAGTTGGAAATGGACAGAGAGGTGAAGCACTTGGAGGAAGAAGTTGGAAGAAGAAGGGAAAAGAGAGGCGAAGTGCTTGGAGGTGGAGTTAGAGCTGAAGTTCTTAGAGCTAGAAAGAGTTAAGCTGATTTCACCAGGTAACCCTAACAGTCCTTCTCCAGGTACCATTCCCCATCCCAAGAAATTCCCCACCTACAAGGTAGGCGATGATACCGGGAGCCTGCCATGGGTACAACCCTCCTCTAGACCAAGGTTGCAACTCAGTGGACCCTTTGCAGAGGTGGCAGCTGAAATGCCTAAAGAACACATGAATGAATACGAACTTTTTAAACAAAAGGCTAGAATTAGAATGGGGCTAACACCTGAGCATGCCCATCGGTGGTTCAGAGCCCTAAGGTGGAAATCAGACTTGGCATTTTCCCAACATGCCTATCACATTTTAAAAAATTGGGATGCCTTTACATCAGGAGCAAATGTTAAATCTCTGGAAGATCTGTCTCTCTTAATTTTTTTTTAAAATATATCAGAAGCAGAAAGCCTGCTAAACAACCAGTAGGGCCACTGGACGATCGAGATGCTAAAGGAGTACTCAAAGATGATAAGGTCATTGGGAAGAAACTAAATTAATTATTTGCTTTGGTCTTCACTGTTGAGGATCTGAGGGAGATTCCCAAACCTGAGCCATTCTTTCTGGGTGACAGATCTGAGGAACTGTCCCAAATTGAGGTGTCATTAGAGGAGGTTTTGGAACAAATTGATAAACTAAACAGTAGTAAGTCTCCAGGACCTGATGGTATTCGCCCAAGAGTTCTGAAGGAACTCAAATGTGAAATTGTAGAACTACTAACTGTCATCTGTGACCTATCATGTAAATCAGCTTCTGTACCAAATGACTGGAGGATAGCTAACATGATGCCAATTTTAAAAAAGGGCTCCACAGGTGACCCTGGCAACTACAGGCTAGTAAGCCTCACCTCAGTAATGGGCAAATTGGTTTAAACTATTGTAAAGAACAAAATTGTCAGACAGATAGATGAACATAATTTGTTGGCAAATAGTCAACATGGTTTTTGTAAAGGGAAATCATGCCTCACCAATCTACTAGAATTCTTTGAGGGGGTCAACAAGCATGTGGACAAAGGAGATCCAGTGGATGTAGTGTATTCAGATTTTCAGAAAGCCTTTGACAAGGTCTCTCACCAAATCAAAATAAGCAGTCATGGTGAAGGGTTAATATGCAAGTGGCATATGGATTGTGTACAGGCCCAAAGTCCAGAGTATGGTCAAGGCCTAGCAAATAGTGATCAGCTAAGAGAAAGCTGGGGTAAACAGATAATCTTGTTTTGCTAAAATAAGCCTAGCCAGCAAATTGCCAGGTGTTGGAGCTGAGAACTAAATAATTGTGTCTTATTCAGAGTTGCAGATTGAACAAAGAAGCCCTGTTTTGGTTTCTTTTGTAGGGAGATGTTGTTCCCACACATTCAACCTTGAGTTTATGAAAGGTGGCAAATATCAGTATAAGATATGGCCTCCTCCCACCTCCCTTTCCCAGGGACCAATATCTGCCTTAAAACACAAAGGAGACAATCTGTATTGCCATATACTTTGTTTTAACCCCTAGGAATGTATCTGCTGGACAATCAGAGGAGCTACTCCATTCCTATGGACTCCAAATCAGAATTCAACATATATGTTTTATACTAGTAACATTTTATCAAAGTATTAATTGCTAACTTGAGACCATGGGCGGAAACATTATGTAACCTTTTAACTATTGGCCAGTGTGCTATCTTGTCTTGCTGCAAAACCTATCCCGGGGTGTGGAACTGCCTACCCCGTCACTTTCCCCTACCCATGGAAAATCTGTAGTTTCTATTGTAATCAATTGATTGACAGTGTCTCTGAGCCTAATAAGCAAGGTGACACTCTGCCAGTGCTGTGTGTAATAAACTCTTATTCTTGATTTCTAAACAGTGTGGATTTATGTTCCTTCACATGGGATAAGATGGAAGGTTCTCTCATCAATTGGTAACTGGTTAAAAGATAGGAAACAAAGGGTAGGAATAAATGGTCAGTTTTCAGAATGGAGAGAGGTAAATAGTGGTGTCCCCCAGGGATTTGTACAGGGCCCAGTCCTATTTAACATATTCATAAATGATCTGGAAAAAGGGGTCAACAGTGAGGTGGCAAAATTTGCGGGTGATACAAAACTACTCAAGATAGTTAAGTCTCAGGCAGACTTCAAAGAGCTACAAAAGGATCTCACAAAACTTGGTGACTGGGCAACAAAATGGCAGATGAAATTTAATGTTGATAAATGCAAAGTAATGCACATTGGAAAACATAATCCTAACTATACATATACAATGATGGGGTCTAAATTAGCTGTTACCACTCAAGAAAGAGATCTTGGAGTCATTGTGCATAGTTTTCTTAAATCATCCACTCAATGTGCAGCAGCAGTCAAAAAAGCTAACAGAATGTTGGGAATAATCAAGAAGGCATAGATAATGAGACAGAAAATATCATATTGCCTCTATATAAATCCATGTGTAGTTGGGTGGCTCCCCCACTCCTGTGAAAAAGGGTTAAAGTCTGTCCTAGGAGAAGGTTGCAGTTGAGAGCTGCGGAGCTGGGCTGACTGGGGAAGTGGCCACAGCTGAGTCATGCTCCAATCAGGCCACAGCTGGTCTGTATAAAAAGGCTGTGAGCCAGAGGCTGAGGAGTCTTTCTCCAGGCTGGGAGAGAGCAAGGCCTGGCTGCCTGCAGAAAGGGGACTGGGAGTGAAGCAGGGCTGGGGAAAGGCCAGAGGAGCAGGGGAGCTCCAGGTTGGCAACGCCCCAGGCTGCAGGGCCTGGACCAAGGCCCACAGAGGTACTGGGAGGCAGAGGAAGGCAGCAGGTCCGAACCCCCTTGCCTGTGATGAGTGGCATTTACACTGCAGTCTGCCCCAGGGAGCAGGGGCTTGGTGATGACTGGCTGTAGCCCAGACTGAGGCAAGGTGGGGATTAGAGGGTTGGGGGGGTTCCCAGAGAGGGGAGACCCATAATGACTGGTAGGGATATTGCAAGGGAGCAGCCCCAGGGTAAAGGGGCACTGTGGTCCGGGAAGGACATGGGGCCAGCTACAAGTGGGACAGAGGGCGTCCAGGCTGGAAAAGGGCTAATTCCATGAGATGACCAGCAGGAGGCGCAGCAGGGGTGAGTCCTGCACGTTTATACCATGGTACGCCCACACCTTGAATACAGCGTGCAGATGTGACTACCCCATCTCAAAAAAGATATATTGGAATTGGAAAAGGTTCAGAAAAGGGCAACAAAAATGATGCGGGGTATAGAACGGCTTCTGTATGAGGAGAGATGAATAAGACTGGGACTTTTCAGCTTGGAAAAGAGGAGACTAAGGGGGGATATGATAGAGGTCTATAAAATCATGAGTGGTATAGAGAAAGTAAATAAGGAAATCTTATTTACTAGTTCTCATAATACAAGAACAAGAGGCCACCAAATGAAATTAATAGGTAGCAGGTTTAAAACAAACACAAAGTATTTTTTCACACACTGCACTGTCAGCATTTGGAACTCCTCGTCAGAAGGTGTTGTGAAGGCCAATACTATAAGGAGGTTCAAAAGGGAACTTGATAGATTCATGGAAGATAGGTCCATCAATGGCTGTTAGCCAGGATGGGCAGGAATGGTGTCCCTAGTCTCTGTTTGCCAGAAACTGGGATTGGGTGACAGGGCATGGATCACTTGATGATAACTTGTCTGTTCATTCCCTTTGGGGCACCTGCCATTGGCCACTGTCAGAGGACAAGGTACTGGGCTTGATGGACCTTTTGTCTGACCCAGTACAGCTGTTCTTATGTTCTAATGCAAATGGAGCACTTCTCAGAGGATGTACCTGAGGAAATAGAAAGCTACATCCTCGATAGGAAGCCCAGAACTGTAATTGAGGCAGGGGAGATCAGAACCAAATGGGTGGAGGTGGCAGAGAAAACGAAAGTTAGTAGCAGCTGGAGCAGATACCGGAAGGGGCAACCCAAGACAGCACCCCACCATCTGACTCAGCCTAAGGTCCCACCTTGCAAGAAGAAGCCCTCCACACAGCCAGGGAGACCCCAGATGCCCTTTCGTTCCACCACCCCACTCTCCAGCCACCAGCCTCGCCCCAGCCCACAGTCAGCTGAGTGAGGCTTTAAATGTAATGAACTAGGACATGTGAAGGCCAACTGCAACAAGAGTAGCAGATGACTACAACTTATCTCCCTGAGATGACTACAACTTATCTCCCTCCAAGAGCCTTCAGGCCCAGATGTCTCACAAATACCCCATCGACATCCATGTGATTTGCACTGACTGAGGTTCTAGCCCAGCTGAAGACAATAGGCAGACAGCAGGCAAACACTCCAGACACTTTTAAAAGGATCATGATATTTTTTTAGTTACTTATTATAATTCTTCTTCTTCTTCTTCTTCTTATTTTTGTATTATTTTCTCTGGAATCTGGATCTTGACTATACTTTTGCCAAGAAACTTGGACCTTGACAAAGAATAATTGATTACCCTTGATCTAGCCCAATAAGCACAAACTTTTAAAAAATACATTCTGATCATTTAATTTATTTATTTGGTGGGAGGCCTTAATTTTAGGATGACCAGTTGTAGTCAACTAGGCGAGGATTTGCAAAGCCACCTGTATTTGTAGTTAACATGTTTATTGCAGAAATGCCTAAGAACCAGCCAAGAGCTGGGCCCTAAAGTGCTAAGCAATTCATCCATTCTTTTAAACAGGAATTGTGTGGGTCCAATTCCCTTGGTTGGCTTTGAAAATTGCAGCTTGTAAATTTGAGTGGGAACAAAGGCCCACATTCCACAGTGGGAGAGACAGACAGAGCTCCTATTTGTGACCTCATCAGGCACCCAGATCTCTGAGGCAGCTTTGAGAACATAAGTCTTGCTATATTGTTAAGGAATGAAAAGCATGCTCAGTTCTCACTGAATTCATCTTCCATGTTGGGGTACTCAGCCCGTTTTATGGCCATGTCCATGTTATCTAAAGCTGAGTCCAAAAATCACAGGCAGCTGAAATTAGGGTCGAGTTTAGAAAGCTGAACCCTGAATCAAAGTGTTAGGCAGGCCTAGTGTGCACTTAAAAATTAGATCGACTGATCTACGTCCCTCAGGGCTGTGAAAAATTCCACATCCTGTGTGATATAGGTAAGTTGGTCTAATGCTTGGTGCAGACATGGCTTGGGTGACAGAAGAATCTTCTATTAACCAAGCTACTGCCTCTTGGATAAGTGGATTAACAACAGCAAGAGAAATTCCATCAAATTAAGAAATGTCTACACTACAGTGCTACAACAGCACAGCCACACCTGTGCCATGCTAGTCGCTGTAATGACAACACATCCTCATCTGTGGCTATAAGATTTTTCTTCCTAAAGGGACTATAACAAACTAGTAGAATTAGTCTCCCCAGGGAGCCAGGCTCCTAGGAAAGAACATAGGCCTGACCACCAACTCCTGTTGGACAACAGGGAAAGATAGTTTAATGTTGAAATGTGCTTCAACAAACCAAAATGAATTGCTTCCATTTCAGGAAGGTCAAAATGCTTTGTTTCAACAGAAAAAGTCAAAATAAAATGTTTTGACATTTGCAAATTGACATTTTTTATTTGTGTTCTGCAGAAAATTTCAAATATTTTGTCCTGTTTTGGAACAAAAATAGATGTTGGAATGTGGGAATTCCCCACAGGACAGGAACTCTGAATTTCGCTCCACTCTAGTTACTACTTAACATGCATGAGGGTAGTAGAAGGCACCTAGTCAAGCCATAACACAACAGTGATGAAGATAAATACAGAACACAGCTACGGGAGAGCTGGATGTAGGTAAAATATGTCCTTACCTTATGGGCTGCCATGAGAGCTTGTTGGTATGTGGTAGGCTAGGGAAACAGAAGAGCATCACAGGTTAATATAAATGGAATGATCCTTTCAGGATAAGAGATGTAGAGTCCCACTTACAGCCTTGTATATTCAGACTGACTCTATAAAGCCCCTCACGGCAGTCAACACCCCTCACTCGGCATCTGCGCATATCTACACTACGCTCCCGGCACAACAAAACCTGCATGCAGCAACACAAGCAGCAAACGCAACAACCCCAAACATCGCTCTGAAGTCTAGAATGTCTGTTGAGTCATCATGAAGTGATGGAAACAGCTACAAGAATGGTAGAAGAGTCTTTTTTCAGAATATCACCAAGTACAACCATCACTGGCATTCACAGTCTGCTGCTGTCCAGTTTTTAGGTCCTCAGCCATTTTGACTTTTAACACACGTGACTTTATTAATGACATCCAGAAAACAGCACGAGTTTCCAGTTACTAGTCATTAGGTTACAAGAATAGCACCAAATCTTCAATCAAATTGGCATACCTCAATTTCAGGGGAGCTCTGCTGATTTACACCCCTGTGGGACTTGGCATCACTGATCTAAAGGGAAGTACATTTACACAAGCTAGGGATTTGGTCCCTTGTGTTTAACTTGTGTGATTTTCAAATGTGTTGTATTTCAAAATTAAAGTTTTGAAGAGCTAAACTCCACTGAATCAGTATTTTGTTAGTATCTTTGACTTTGTGAACCCACTTCAGTGCAGTATGGTCCATCTGCAGGTGGAATTGATCACAAGATACCTTTGCTGTTATTACAGGATGGTTCAGGTGGAGCTAGTAGTGAACTGGCTTTGACCAGCCAGGCTGGCTTGCAGCCACTCCGACTGGATAAACAAGTGAAGAGAGAAGTGGGGCCCAAGCGTGCTAAGTGTGGGAATAGAAAGCGTTTCCTGCTAGAGCCTGCTTGTGGATGTATACACCCCCTGAGAAAGAGATGATGATAAAAAATGGCTATGAGAATTGCTTTAGATGAACAGTCTCACCTGTGGATTTTGGCCTTGTGGGTGCCCAGGAACTCCCCATGCTGGAGCAGCACCTGCTTGAGCCCTCAAGGACAAGGCTTGAGGGTCCGGGACTGTCCATAGCAGAAGGGGTATAAGCATTGATTCTTGCTTGCCTGCTTGGTTGCTGGAAAGCATGTATTTAGTAATGTGTGAAGGCTGGGAATCTCATTATACTCTGGCAATAAAACCAGTTATACTTATACACCTGGTGTGGCTTCCCTGAGTGTATCTGAGCCCCCCTTTGGCACAACACCTGGGTGTAGCTGGCAGGATACACTCAGTGATATTCCTGGGAGGTGTAGCCGGATGTGGGGTAAGCGAGGATGTGAGGTTGTGGCCACCGACAAGATACCTGGCTGTAGTAGTACCTCCCGCTGGGCACCGGTGGCTAAATTGTTATGCCGGGTGCCTCCCCTGGTTGGATGGGACAGGGACCAAGTTCCCCTCACCCTGGCCAAATTTGCCAACTAGATAGAGAAGGCAATAGAGTTATATGGGCATAATAAATTCTATAAGGATTGGGGATGGAGATGGTTGTTCCTGACGATGGTGCAAAAGCTGTCTGCAGATACTGAGCAGCTAGAGAAGAATGTCAGCATCCTGGCGGACAATCAGTGCACTCTCATGGATAAGAATAACATGCTAATAGAGGTGTTGGAAGCGGCTCAGAAGAGGCCCACAAGCAGCAGGAGATAGCTGAGATTATGGCGATCCGCTACACCCGGGATCACCATTGCTGCCTCCTGCAGAACTCCCGTCCCACTGTGTCCTTGTCCAAGGTTAGGGCCCTTATGGCATTGGACTGGGACCCCGAGACGTGGGATGGGGACATATGGGACTCCAGTGATGACAACAATGGGTGGGAAGGTGAAATTGAGACTGAGGCAGACATAAGCAGTGCAAAGGAGGTCCAGCCTCTGGTTACTAACCAAACTATGAGGCCTCCCAGAGCAGCCCCCCAACAGACACAGATAATCCGGGACTATACGGAAACAGAACTCCAGGGCCTTCAGATACAATTCAGGCAGCGGGATGGGGAGAGCATGAAGTCTTGGCTGCTCTGTTGCTGGGATCAGGGCACTCAGGCATTGCACCTGCTCTCTGGGGAGAACTTGATGTTAGGGGACCTTGCCACGGACATTGCGACCCATCAGCTCCTGGAGTGCTCAGGGGACAGCGGGGAATAGGACGTTGCTGGAGTGGATTTTTGCCATTGTAGAGCACGGGTGGCCAGATCCCATGGATTGGGATGATGTGGATAAACCCTGGAGTACAATTCCCGAGGCTTCCATTCGCCTTCGGGAAATGGAGATACAAGTAGGGCTCTATACAAATAACTTCCAGGGTCCCAACCATGAGACCTTCACAGCCTGGATGCGAAACCGTTTGCTGTGCACCTCCCCACTCCATTTGAACAGGGCCCTCTTGGCAGTTCTGAGTCCCATACATGACTGCCCAGTGGGTGAGGCTGCCTTGTTGCTGGGGCAGTTGGGGGACATTGAGGACACCAAGGCGAAGGTCCGGGTGAGTTGAACCAACCAAAAGGGGAATACTAAGAAGGAGATCCCATGCCTTTCAAAGACAGATTTTTTTGTAGCCCTACTGAAGGGAGGAACCCCAAAAAACAAGACAGATGGGCTCCTCACCAAAGAACTAGTTGCCCTCCAATGGGAAATGGTTAAGGATCAGGAGAAGGGTGGGAAGGGGGAGATGGAGATGCCTGCCCTGCCTGCTCCCTGCCTCTACCCTTCCTTGGATGAGTGGCAAACGCCGGACCCCCGATAGGAGGCCAGCAGGGCTGACGCCGTTGAGTTAATAAACAGAACTGCCGCGTCAGACCCGTGCCACCATGTAAATGTCTGGATTCATTGGTCACCATACAATAAACAGCAGATCAGTGCTCTTGTGGACACTGGGGTGAAGCTATCCCTTGTTTACAGTAATCCTTCCAAATTCCAGGGTGCACCGATACAGATTAATGGGTTTGGGGGGCAGGCCATACTTGGTAGGTGGGTGGCCTTAGTTTTGTAAATTGGGCATACCCCTCCCCATTGTGCTCACTGGTTGTTACTCCTGTCCGAAAGTATTTTATTGGCATTGACAATCTGCGGGGCCTTTCCCTTTCTGATGGGAGGTACTGGTTTGTGGTGTTAGTGGTTATGGTGGGCCACACCTTATGGGAACCCCTGGTCCAGCCCCACCCCTGGTCAGTTGTTTCACTGAGGCAGTACCGACTCCCTGGGGAACAGAAAGGTATAGGGTAGACTATTGCTGAGTTGCAGTGGGTAGTGGTCATTAAGCCAGTGGTATTTCCTTTTAACAGCCCAGTGTGGCCTGTGAAAAAACCCAATGGGTCTTGGTAGATGATGGTAGACTACCGGGCCCTGAACAGGGTGGTGCCCGCCATCGTGGCCACCATTCCTATGTTGTGATTTTAACTGAGGCCATCGGGCAGACCGAGGGGGAATGGTATGCCGTTATTGACCTGGCCAATGCCTTTTTCTCAATTCCCATTGCTGAAGAGGCACAAGCCCAATTTGCCTTCACTTGGCATGGGCACCAGTACACTTTCACACAACTGCCACAGAGATATGCCCACAGTCCCATGTCGTGCCATGGGTTGGTGGTGCGCAGCCTCTGCTTTTTACCCTCGAAGAATCCGTGACTATTCTCCACTATATTGATGATTTCATGATTCAGGGGATGGATCATGATGTAGTGGAGTGAACCTTGCAGGTGCTCACCACTCACACGCAGGCAAGGAGGTGAGCTGTTAATCCCAACAAAGTGCAGCCCACCAGCTGACCGATGAAATTCCTTGGGATGGTGTGACAAGGGGCACAGTGCCACATCCCCCTTTCTGTTGTAGACCAAATTGTCCAGCTTGCAGCCCCAACCACCAAGGTCAAGGTGCAGCGAGTGATTGGGTTATTTGGTTATTGACATAACCACATTCCGCACCTCGCTTCGGTTTTAAAGCCCCTTTATAATGTCACCAGGAAAAAAGATGGCATTTGATTGGCATGAAGCCTAGCAGCGGGTATTTGAGGAGGCTAAAGCTGCCATCCAGATCGCAATGCCCTTGGGCCCTGTGATCCTCATAGCCCCTTTCACTGGAGGTATCAATGTTGGAGGATTATGCCTCTTGGAGTCTGTGACAAAAATTGTTGGGTGCCCACAATAAGCGGCCCCTCGAGCTTTGGTTTCATAAACTCCCTATACAGCCGGTATGCTCTGTTCAAGAAGCAGCTTTTGGTTTGCTATTGGATCCTGATTGAAACTGAGCACCTGACTGAGGGGCATTGACTGGGAACCGTGCCAATGGGAGCTGCAGGGGCAGCACCTGCAGACAGGGCAGTGTGCAGAGCCACCTGGACGGCATCATGCGTACGTGTAGGAACCGGAGAGAGGACATGCCACTGCTTCTAGGAGCTACCGGGGGCAGTGCCTGTGGTTGCGGCAGTGCGCAGAGCCACCTGCCCACACCTCCGTGTAGGAGCCGGAAAAGGGACATACCCCTACTTTTGGGACCTGCTTGAGGTAAGCACTGCCCGGATCCTGCACCCCTGACCCCCTCCTGTGGCCCAACCTCCTGCACCAGCCCTGATCCCCTTTCTGGACTCTGAATCCCTTTGTCTCAGCCCAGACCACCCTCTTGCATCCAAACCCCTCATCCCCAGCCTCACCCCTAGCCGAAGCCCTTACCCTCACGTACCCCAACCTCCGTCCCACCCTGGAGACCTCTTCCTCACCTTGAACTCCTCATTTCTGGCTCCAATCCAGAGCCCTCACCCCCTTCCGCACCTCAACCTCCAATTCTGTGAGCATTCATGGCCCGCCATACAATTGCCATACCCAGATGTGCCCTTGGGCCTAAAAGTTTTCCCATCCTTGCCCTAGATGGTGTATTAAATGTTTTGACACCTAAAATAATGGAGACACAAGGTGGGTGAGCTAATATCTTTTATTGGACAAACCTTGGTTAGTGAGAGAGACAAGCTTTTGAGATTCACAGAGTAAAATCTGTGTAATCACAGGACAAAATGCGGGGGTTAGTGGGTTATGGATAGTTGTAATAAGCCATAAATCCACTTTATTTTTGTCCCATGACTACATGGGTGTTAATAGGCCTGTGATGGAGTGCACTCATCCAGCACTGGGCGACAAAGGGTTAGCTCCACACTGTGGGCTGAGGAAGCCACACACCCTGAGCCCTGCTGGGCATGCTCCAAGAGTAGCAGCACTATAAAAGGGGAGCAACTCACATCAATTTGGGCAGATAGCCAAGGAGAAAGGAACACAAGAATGGCCATACTGGGTCAGACCAAAAATCCATCTAGCCCAGTATCTGGTTTTCCCACAGTAACCAGAGCCAGGTCCCCCAAGGGGAATGAACAGAACAGATAACCATTCCCGCCTTATGGCAAACAGAGGCTAAGAACACCACCCCTGCACATCCGGGCTAACAGCCATTGACGGACCTATTCTTCATGAATTTATCTACTTCTATTTTGAACCCTATTCTGAAGTCTTGGCCTGCACAGCATCCTCTATCAAGGACAGATGACAGGTTGACTGTGCATTGTGTGAAAAAATACTTCATTTTTTGGGGGTTTAAATTTGCTGCCTATTAATTTCATTGGGTGATCCCTAGTTCTTGTGTTATGAGAAGGAGTAAATAACACTTCCTTATTTCCTTTTTCCATATCAGTCATGATTTTATAGATCTCTATCATATCCCTCTTACTCATCTCTTTTCCAAGCTGAAAAGTCAAAGTCTTACTAATCTCTCCTCATACAGAAACCATTCCACACTCCTAATAATTTTTGTTGCCCTTTTCTGAATCTTTTTCAGTTCCAATATATTTTTTTAGATGGGGCAACCACATCTGCATGCAGTATTCAAGATGTGGGCGCACCATGGATGTATCTAGAGGCAAGATGATATTTTCTGTCTTATTATCCATCCCTTTCTTAATGATTTCCAACATTCTGTTAGCTTTTCTGACAGCCACTGCACATTGAGTGGATGTCTTCAGAGAACTATCCATAATGACTCCAAGATCTTTCTTGAGTGGTAACAGCTTAGGCATTACTTTGCATTTATCGACATTGAATTTCATCTGCCATTTTGTTGCCCAGTTACCTAGTTTTTAGAGATCCCTTTGCAGCTCTTTGCAGTCTGCCTGGGAGGTTACTATCTTGAGTAGTTTTGTATCATCTGCTAATTTTGCCACCTCACTGTTTACCCCTTTTTCCAAATCATTTATAAATACATTGAATAGGACTGTTGCCAGTACAGATCCCTGGAGGACACGACTATTTACCTCTCTCCATTCTGAAAACTGACCATTTATTCCTACCCGTTGTTTCCTATCTTGTAACTAGTTAACAATCCATGAGAGGACTTATCCTCTTATCCCTTGACAGCTTACTTTGCTTCAGAGCCTTTGGTGAAGGACCTTGTCAAAGGCTTTCTGAAAATCTAAATACACTATGTCCATTGGATCCTCCTTGTTCACTTGCCTTTTGACCCCCTCAAAGAATTCTAGTAGATTGGTGAGACATGATTTCCCTTTACAAAAACCATGTTGACTCTTCTCCAACAAATTATGTTCATCTATGTAACTGACAATTTTGTTCTTTACTATAGTTTCAATCAATTTGCCTGGTACTGAAGTCAGGCTTACTGGACTGTAATTGCCGGGATCATTTCTGGAGTCCTTTTTTAAAATTGGCATCACATTAGCTATCCTCCAAACATTTAGTACAGAAGCTGATTTAAATGATAGGTTACATTTAACTGCAGTTAGTAGTCCTGCAATTTCACATTTGAGTTCCTTCAGGACTCGGGTGAATACCACCTGGTCCCTTAGAATATGTGCTAACTACTAGTGGTGCTAAACTATCTGTTTGATCTTGTATTCAGATGTGACATTCTGAATACTTTTCCCAGACATGAAGAAGAGCTCTGTATAGCTCAAAAGCTTGTCTCTCTCACCAACAGAATTTGGTCCAATAAAAGATTTTACCTCCTCCATGTTGTCTCTCTAATATCCTGGGACCCACATGGCTACAACAACATTGCATACCTAAAATGGTAACATGCATCAGTAGAAACTGGAATTGAACCCCCCAACTATTCAACATCAGGAATGCAGCACATTCAGTTACTCAGACACATCTTCTGGGTGGGTGATGAATGCTTTGTCACTGGATGAAAAACATGGGAGGTGACTCTTGGGAGAGCATAGGGAGGGAACAAATCAACAACAACAAAAAAACCCACTGTGAAGTACTGGGAGTGTATCAACAAAGACCTGTCTCAATATCGTAGGGCCATATCCTCAGATGCTGAGAATTGGCATAGATAAGCAGACTCTAAGAGAGCTACTTTTATCAACACTAACTGTAGATCTGGCCCCATCAGAGCTATGGATCCATTGCTCCAGTGTTGATAAACTATATAGCCAATTGCTTGACCACACTTTGGTTCATTATGAAATATATTCAAGAGGACAAATGACCAGTATCACTCAGGTTTATTGCTATAAGCCAATAATCATAGAATTATATTATCGCTAGACCATCCCTGAGAAGTGTTTGTCTAACCTGCTCTTAAAAACTTCCAATGACAGAGATTCCACAACCACCCTAGGTAATTTATTACAGTGCTTAACCACCCTGATAGTTAGGAAGTTTTTCCTAATCTCCCACCTAAACCTCCCCTGCTGCAATTTAAGACAATTGCTATCATGTCCCCTCTTAGTCTTCTCTTCTCCAGACTAAACAAAACCTGTTTTTAAAATGTTTCCCCATAGGTCATGTTTTCTAGACTTTTCATCACTTTTGTTGCTCTTCTCCGGACTTTCTCCAGTTTGCCCACATCCTTCCTGAAATGTATCAGCCAGAACTGGACGCTATACTCCAGCTGAGGCCATATCAGAGTGGAGTAAAGCAGAAGAATTACTTCTTGTGTTTTGTTTACAACACTCCTGCTATTACATCCTAGAATGACTTTGACTTTTTCATAACATTGTTACACTGTTGACTTATGTTTAGCTTGTGATCCACTATGACCCCCAGATTCCATTCTGCAGTGCTCCTTCCTAGGCAGTCATTTCCCATTTTGTATGTGTGCAATTGATTGTTCCTTCCTAAGTGGAATACTTTGCATTTGTTCTTATTGAATTTCATCCTATTTACTTCAGATCTTTTCTCCAGTTGGCTAATGGCTCAGATATCTTCCCAGTCAGTTACCTGAATATTGTAGAATGTATTTTGTCAGGCTCTGGCACCTTGAAGACGTTTAACTTGTCTAAGTAATTTTTCACTTGTTCAGTCCCTATTTTAGCCTCAGATACAACCTCATTTTCATTGGTGTTCACTATGTTAGACATCTAATTGCTACTAAACCGTTGGTGAAAAATGAAACAAAATAGTCATTTAGCACTTCTGCTGTTTCCATATTTTCTATTACTGTTTTTCACACCTCGTTGAGCAATTGACCTACCCCGTCCTTGGTCTTCCTCTAGCTTCTAATGTATTTGTAGAAATGTTTTCTTGTTATCCTTTCTGATTATAGCTAGTTTAATCTCATTTTTGCCTTGGCCTTTCTAATTTTATCCCTATATGCATGTGTTGTTTGTTCATATTCATCTTTTGTAATCTGACCTAGTTACCACTTTTTGTAGGCCTTATTCTGACTCCTATTGTCTTCACTGGAGTTACTCTGTATACTCAGATTTAACTGAGAGCAATCTGTACATGCACCAATTTCCTGAGTAGAACCGATCATAAAAATGAATAAAAACAAAATTCTGTGGGGGAGGGGAAAAATGAAATTTGAGTCTTTTAAAAAACCTGCAAAATTAAAATGACATGATTTTCTATTGTTTATTGGAAATTGTTATTGGTTGGTTTTCCAAAGTCTTTTGAATTTCAAAATTTTCCGGTTTTATTTGTTTTTCACTTTTCTTTCTTTCCTCTCCCCTTTCGTGTACTTTTTCTCCCCCCACCCTTTTGTATCTGAACAAGTGGGCCAATAAGGACAAAATGACATAAACAACTAAAAATGCCAAAAAAAACCCAACCCATGCACTCCCTGAACAAGAACAACCCACTTCACCCAAAAGAGTCTACATGTTTCCATTTCCTAATTGGACTGGAAAAGGGAATATTTACTTTAATGAATAATTTCCGTGAAAATTTTGAATTAATGGTTTTCGATGAAAAAAACATTTGAAAAAGGTTCTGTCATAAACGGATAGTTAAGAATTAATAGAATAGAAGTACTTCATATCTCTTTTGCCTGGAAAGGGTTAACAAGAACAGTGAGCCTGGCTGTCACCTGACCAGAGACCAATCAGGGGACAGGATACTTTCAAATCTTGAGGGAGGGAAATTTGTGTGTGTGCTATTAGTTTTTGGTTGTTGTTCACTCTGGAGGCTCAGAGGGACCAGACATGCAACCAGGTTTCTCTCCAATCTCTCTGATACAGGCTCTTATAAGTTTAGAATAGTGAGTACTAGGTAGATAAAGCGAGTTAGGCTTATGGTTGTTTTCTTTATTTGCAAATGTGTATTTGGTTGGAAGGAGTTCAAATGTGTATTTGGCTGAAAGGAGTTCAAATTGGTATTTTGCTGAAAGGATTTTAATTTGTACTTGTATACTTTGGCTGGGAGGGTATTCCCAGTGTCTATAGCTGAAAGACCCTGTACCTATTCCATTTTTTAAATTTACAAAGATAATTTTTACTGTTTTTTTCTTTCTTTAATTAAAAGCTTTTCTTGTTTAAGAACCTGATTGTTTTTTTATTCTGGTGAGACCCCAGGGGACTGGGTCTGGATCCACCAGGGAATTGGTGGGGAGAAAGGAGGGAAGGGGGAGAGAAAGGTTAATTTCTCTCTGTGTTAGGATTACTTTCTCTCTCAGGGAGAGTCTGGGAGGAGGAAAGAGAAGGAAGGGAGGAAGGTGAATTTTCCTCTCTGTTTTAAGATTCAAGGAGTTTGAATCACAGTGATCTTCCAGAGTAACCTAGGGAGGGGAAGGCTGGGAGAGGCAACGGTGAGGGAAAGGGTTTACTTTCCTTGTGTTAAGATCCAGAGGGACTGGGTCTTGGGGGTCCCCGGGCCAGGTTTTGAGGGGGGACCAGAGTGTACCAGGCACTGGAATTCCTGGTTGGTGGCAGCGCTACAAGTACTAAGCTGGTAATTGAGCTTAGAGGAATTCATGCTGGTACCCCATCTTTTGGACGCTAAGGTTCAGAGTGGGGAATTATACCATGACATGGTGTGCAGCGTCTGGGATAGATAGATAGATAAGGTAGAATCCAAAAGTCAGTGAGGTTTTTATTTCTCTCCCTGCTAGCTATCTGCAGGCAGACTGAGAGGTTTGGGTTTAGGAGCAAAAGCCAGTAGGATTTTTTCTTTCTCTTTCGCTGCTAGCTGTGTGTAAAGCAGGCTAGAGGAGATTGTTTTTAAAAGCAAAGGTCTGCAAGTTTTTTGGTCTCTCCCTTCTGAGTACTCTGAAGGCATAGGCATTAAGTTTAACAAGGGTCTTTTGTTAAACAAAGGGACTCCAGTTGTGAGTCACCATATACCAGCAAAACACATTTGCAAATTAATGTTTTTTTTTTCTTTCTAACTCTGTTGGGAATAGCTAGGTAGAAGGAGTTAAAAACAGACTCTGTTGCTAAGTAACCCTAAGGAGGCAACAGAGAAGCAGCATTTCAGGCAATAAACACCAGAGGGTGCCCCAACACAAGAAAGCAGAAACCGTGACTACCAAGGACACCGTGAAACAGGAACGGGGAAAACTGGAGGCAGAGGAGCAAATCAAAGAGGCAGACCACAGGCGAGACATGGAAAAGAAACAAAAAGAACTAGAAATAAAACAAAAAGAGATGGAACTGAGGAAAAAAGAAATGGAATTGAGAGAAAAAGAGCTGAGAGAAAGAGAAAAAGAGGCTGCCCACAGGGGAGAACTGGAGATAAAAGAAGAGAGAGAAAGCATGAACTGGAATTAGCACAGGCTAGGCAGCATGCTCCAGCCAACCCCAACAACCCTTCTCCAGTTATTGTTCCACATCCCAAGAAATTTCCCAACTACAAGGCAGGTGATGACACTGAGGCCTTCCTAGAAAATTTTGAAAGGACCTGCCATGGGTACAGCATCTCTGAAGACCAGTACATGATAGAGCTGAGGCCACTGCTCAGTGGACTGTTAGCAGTGGTGGCAGCTGAAATGCCTAAGGAGAACATGAACGATTATAAACTTTTTCAAACCAAGGCCAGAATCAGAATGGGGCTAACACCTGAGCACGCCCGTCGGAGGTTCACAGCCCTAAGGTGGAAACCAGATGTATCATTCACCTGACACACCTACCACATTGGAAAGAATTATAATGCCTGGATATCAGGAGCCAATGTTAAATCTCTGGACGAGATGCACCTCCTAATACAATTGGAGCAGTTCTTAGAGGGTGTTCCGGAGGAAATAGGAATGTATATCCTAGATAGGAAGCCCAAAACTGTCACCGAGGCAGGAGAGATTGGAGCCAGATGGGTGGAAGTGGCAGAAAAGAAAAGAGCTACTATCAAGGGGAGCGAATATCACAGGGGTCACACCGACAATAAACTCTATAACCCAGGGCAACACAAGACCCCACCTACAACCCAAGGAAAGCCGCCGATGCCCTATTCTCTCACCTCACCAATCTCCAGTAACCCACCTCGGCCAAGTGACCAGTCAGCTGGGCGTTGCTTCAAGTGTAATGAACTGGGACATATAAAGGCCAACTGCACCAAGAACCCCAACCGAGTGCAGTTCATTATATCTCCATCACTCCAAAGTTCCCCAGGCCCAGATGCCTTTCAAATACCCTCGGAGCAAAAGGAAATTTTGAGAGTGGGCGGAAAGAAGGTTATTGCATGGAGAGACACGGGGGCACAAGTGTCAGCTATCCACCAATCCTTAGTGGACCCCAAATTCATCAACTCAAAGGCCCAAGTGACAATTTACCCCTTCATGTCACAAGCTGTAAACTTGCCTACAGCTAAACTGCCTATCCAGTACAAAGGCTGGTCAGGAATGTGGACTTTTGCAGTCTATAACAATTATCACATCCCCATGCTACTAGGGGAAGGCTTGGCCAACCAGGTAAAGCGGGCCAAGAGGGTGGGAATGGTCACATGCAGCCAAGCCAGGCAAGCTTCCACACCCATCCCTGTTCCTGAGCCGTCCACAGGGGCCCTGTCTGTGTTAGCAGAGACCCAGACAAAGATAGTGGACCTGGATCCCTGCCAACGACTGCAACAGTCACAGTACCTCCAGTCCCAGACCCGGACCTGGAAACGCAACCAGCACCAGAACCATTGCCAGCACTGACACCAGCTCTTGCAAAAGCATCTTCAACTCCAACGCCAGAGGGCGCCAGCGAGCCTGAACTGGCAGAAGCAGCAGACCACCATACCCAAAAGGCTCCTCCAGAACCTGAAATACCACCTGGTGCACCAGCGGAGAGCAGTTCACCAGCCACGAAAACAACCCCATCACCTACATCGCTTCCCGAGGGACCAAGCCCAAATCCACAGTCTAAGGAAGAACTGGTGTCTCCAGCCTCCAGGAAACAGTTCCAGACTGAGCTGGAAGCAGATGACAGCCTTCAGAAAGCTTGGGCGGTGGCACGGAGCACCCCACTGCCTCTCAGCTCTTCTAACCGATCCCGGTTTGTTATAGAACAAGGGCTTTTATATAAGGAGACTCTTTCTGGTGGACACTGGGAAGACTGGCATCCACAAAAGCAGTTGGTGGTTTCAACTAGGTACTGGGGAAGCTTTTAAGCTTAGCCCATGATCATCCCATTGGCATGCTGGGGTGAACAGAACCAAAGACAAGTTGGGGAAGTCCTTCCACTGGGAGGGGATGGGCAAGGAGGGTTGCCAAGTATGTCTGGTCTTGTGAGGTGTGCCAAAAAGTGGGAAAGCCCCAAGACCAGGTCAAGGCCCCTCTCCAGCCACTCCCCATAATTGAGGACCCATTTCAGAGAGTAGGTGTGGATATTCTGGGTCCTTTCCCAAAAAAGACACCCAGAGGAAAGCAGTACATACTGACTTTCGTGGATTTTGCTACCCGATGTTCGGAAGCAGTAGCTCTAGGCAACACCAGGGCTAAAACTGTGTGCCAAGCCCTAACAGACATTTTTGCCAGGGTCAGTTGACCCTCCGATATCCTTACAGATTCAGGGACAAATTTCCTGGCAGGGACCATGAAAGAACTGTGGGAAACTCATGGGGTGAATCACTTGGTTGCCGCCCCGTACCACCATCAAACCAATGGCCTGGTGGAAAGGTTTAATGGAACTTTGGGGGCCATGATACGTAAATTTGTGAATGAACACTCCAATGACTGGGACCTAGTGTTGCAGCAGTTGCTCTTTGCTTACAGGGCTGTACCACATCCCAGTTTAGGGTTCTCCCCATTTCAGCTTGTGTATGGCTACGAGGTTAAAGGGCCATTACAGTTGGTGAAGCAGCAATGGGAGGGGTTTACACCCTCTCCAGGAACTAATATTCTGGACTTTGTAAGCAACCTACAAAACACCCTCTGACACTCTTTAGCCCTTGCTAAAGAAAAACCAAAGGATGCTCAAAAAGAGCAAAAGGCCTGGTATGATAGACATGCCAGAGAGTGTTCCTTCAAGGTAGGAGACCGGGTTATGGTCTTGAAGGCGCAACAGGCCCATAAAATGGAAGCATCATGGAAAGGGCCATTCAAGGTCCAAGAGCGCCTGGGAGCTGTTAACTACCCAATAGCATTTCCCAATTCCTCCCTAACGCCCAGAGTGTACCACGTTAATTCTCTCAAGCCCTTTTATTCCAGAGATTTACAGGTTTGTCAGATTACAGCTCAGGGAGGACTAAGTACTAAGCTGGTAATTGAGCTTAGAGGAATTCATGCTGGTACCCCATCTTTTGGACGCTAAGGTTCAGAGTGGGGAATTATACCATGACAGGTTCCAACCTGCTCTACTGAATCTATTTTCTCCCTGGGACTATTCAAGCCTCAAGAGAAACGAAAGTCTAGCTCAGGGGTCAGGAACCTTTCAGAAGTGCTGTGCCGAGTCTTCATTTATTCACTCTGATTTAAGGTTTCGCGTGCCGGTAATACATTTTAATAGTTTTGAAGGTCTATTTCTATAAGTCTATAATATATAACTAAATTATTGTTGTATGTAAAGTAAATACGGCTTTTAAAATGTTTAAGAAGCTTCATTTAAAAGTAAATTAAAATGCAGAGCCCCCCAGACTGGTGGCCAGGACCCGGGCAGCCTTCGGCACCCGTGCCATAGATTGTCTACCCTTGGTCTAGCTTATTGACTAGTGTAAATGGATTTATGCCACCAGAAGATCAGGCCCAAGTATTTACTGAAACACTTACTGAAAGTATCCAAGGATCCCAGCCATCAGTATTCCACCCAGAATGAGTACTTTTTTCATGACCGTGATGATGGTGCTGAAATGAGAAAGGTGAAGTACAGAAGGGAGTAATGTAATAAGAGCACAAAAAATAGAACAGATTTATTAATAATGTTCTTGACAGCCTTACTCAGGCTTCAGCATTTAAAACGTCTAAGCCAGCAACAGATGCTGTTTCTTCCTTTCTCAGGGTTGTTTTAGGTGGTGTAACTGCAACATAGTCTCTCATGTTGTGAATTGCTTTCCTCTTTCATAGACTTTAAGGCCAGAAGGGAACATCATGATAATCTAGTCTGACCTCCTGCACATCGCAGGCCACAGAACTTCACCTATCCACTCCTGTAAAAGAGCCCTAACCTCTGGCTGAGTTACTGAAGTCCTCAAATCATGGTTTAAAGACTTCAGGGTAGAGAGAATCCACCACTTACACTAGTTTAAACCTGCAAGTGACCCGTGCCCCATGGTACAGAGCAGTGGTCCCCAACATGGAGTCTGCGGGCGCCATGGCGCCCACGGGCGCAACTTAATGCGCCCGCATTCTGGCTCCCAGGAGAGCATCCACCAAAATGTTGCTGAATTTCAGCGGCATTTCGGCGAGGACACCTCTCGATGACGACGCTTGTAGCGACAAGTGATGTCATCGAGAGGCATCACCCTCGAATTTCGGCGGGGATGCCTCTTGCTGACACCGCTTGCCATCAGCAAGTGATGTCATCGAGAGGCGTCGTTCCCGAATTTTGGCAGGGATGCCTCTCGATGACGTCGCTTGTCAACGGCAAGCGGCGTCATCGAGAGGCATCGCCACTGAAATGCCACCGAAATTCAGTGGCATTTCGGCAGGTGCTCCATCGCCGCAGTGGTCCTTCGGCTGGTGCCCGCCAGCCAAAAAGGTTGGGGACCACTGATACAGAGGGACGGCGAACCCCCCCCCCATGGTTTCTGCTAATCTTACCTGGGGAGAAATTCCTTCCTGACTCCAGATATGGTGATCAGCTAGACCCTGAGCATGTGGGCGGGACCCTCCAGTTAGACACCTGGGAAAATCTCTGTAGTAACTTTGCTACTTTCACCTTTTCCCTCTGCATAACTCATGGGCAAAAACCACCTTTTGAGAGCAGACACACAGCAGATTGAGCTCTGACTGCAAAACAGTTAGAGAAAGAATCCTTCAGTCACTGGGGAAATAAAAAAATCTGACAGGGGGTCAGTTAAAATGTGCCATAGGCCAGCACTGCCATGCAGCAGTTCCCAGCTTCTGCCCATCCTTTCCCCTTCAGATCAGCAACCCCGGAACCCTGCCCCTCTAGGGTTACTACCTCTGAAGTACAATGAAAAAACAGGACTTCTAGGACAGCCCAAAGGCCACGAAACTAGACAGCTGGCAACATGCACTGAGCATCATACAGACTTCCTGAGACAGCTATGTCAGGACAGGGCCTAAATAGCTTGGAAGGGCTGGTCTCTAGGAGGTGGTCTCTCAGTGGAATATTTATTACAAACACACACACACACACACACACACTTCCTCCAGCAGGGCATAACACATACACACATATACACACTGAGCACTTCTCTTTCCTTCCAGCAGGAAACAACCTCCTGTTCCCCAACAACTTCATAATTCTCATTTATGTTTCAAAGAATTCCTTGTCCTTTTTCATGGCTGTAAGACGTCTGTATATCATGTTACAGCATTTTTACAAATCTGTCTTCTGTTCTGAATTGGGCTTCCTTTTCTGTAAGCTACTGTAACTGCAGTTTCCTTCCTTTCAATTATTTATCTGTGTTTTGTTTGACTGTTATTTGTATTACTTATTGCCTTTAGCACACTATTTTGTTTCTCTCAGCACTGTGCCGGTTGATGACCTGAAGCTATTTAATGCATGTTTTAATAGCAAGCAATCAGGTTTACTTTTAGGTATTTTTTTCCTATTTTTATGAATACAGATTTCACAATTTCAAGGAAATTATGAGGTGTATGTGTGACGTTGCACTCTATACGATTTTATGACAATATGCTAATGAGTTTAAATATAATGTAACTGGAATATGCTTCATGCAAAAGGTCTCTTGTAAGGTATCATTACAACACTTATAATCTACTGAGTTGTGGCCATCCTATTTGTATAAATGTATCTCTCTTGTATCTGAAACTAGAAATATGAAATATAACTTTGAGGGCCTATTGTAATTATGCAAAGTGTGGGCCATTAATGGTGGTCTGGAATCTTGATGACTCCCATTAACCAGGACAATTGACTGTAGACGGCTCTGTTTTACCTGTAAATCTCCCTGTATACGTGTGTGCTGGCAAGTGGGTAATGAAGTCTTACAGTGACATGTGATCATGTCACCTGAACTGGAATCCATCTTTAACCTGGTGCTTTTCCATTGAGAAGGAGTAGGCAGAAACCTAGAGAGGGACAAAGGATTCCTGTTTTATGCAAAATATACATAAATGGGTGGAACAGAAAAAAGGGAAAGTCATCATAAGGAATACCCCAGCTACCACCTGAGCTGGAACAAGGGCTATACCAGGGGAAAGGACTGTGCCGACGAGGAAGGCATCCAGTCTGAGAAAGACTTATTGAAACATCTCTCAGGGTGAGATTTTATCTGTACTCAGTTGTATTACTGTATTAGGCTTAGATTTGTAAAAGCAGCAAAGAGCCCTGTGGCACCTTATAGATTAACAGAAGTTTTGGAGCATGAGCTTTCGTGGGTAAATACCCACTTCGTCAGATGCATGGGATCCGACGAAGTGGGTATTCACCCACAAAAGCTCATGCTCCAAAACTTCTGTTAGTCTACAAGGTGCCACAGGACTCTTTGCTGCTTTTACAGATCCAGACTACCACGGCTACCCCTCTGAGGCTTAGATTTGTGTGTTTAATTTTATTTTGCTTGGTATTCACTTTGTTCTGTCTGCTATTACTTGGAAACACTTTAATCCTACTTTCTGTATTTAATAAAATCACTTTTTACTTATTATTTAACCCAGAGTAGGTATTAATACCTGGGGCGGGGGAACAGCTGTGCATCCCTCTCTATCTGTTATAGAATCATAGAATATCAGTATTGGAAGGGACCTCAGGAGGTCATCTAGTACAACCCCCTGCTCAAAGCAGGACCAGTTGCCAACTATATTATCCCAGCCAGGGCTTTGTCAAGCCTGACCTTAAAAACCTCTAAGGAAGGAGATTCCACCACCTCCCTAGGTAATCCATTCCAGTATTTCACCACTCTCTGAGTGAAAAAGTTTTTCCTACTATCTAACCTAAACCTCCCGCACTGCAACTTGAGACCACTACTCCTTGTTCTGTCATCAGGTACCACTGAGAACAGTCTAGATCCATCCTCTTTGGAACCCGCTTTCAGGTAGTTGAAAGCAGCTATCAAATCCCCCCCACCATTCTTTTCTTCTGCAGACTAAACAATCCCAGCTCCCTCAACCTCTCATAAGTCATGTGCTCCAGCCCCCTAATCATTTTTGTTGACCTCTGCTGAACTCTTTTCCAATTTTCCCACATCCTTCTTGTAGTGTGGGGCCCAAAACTAGACGCAATACTCCAGATGAGTCCTCATCAATGTTGAATAGAGGAGAATGATCACATTCCTCGATCTGCTGGCAATGCCCCTACTTATACAGCCTATAATGCTCTTAGCCTTCTTGGCAACAAGAGCACACTGTTGACTCATATCCAGCTTCTCGTCCACTGTAACCCCTAGGTCCTTTTCTGCAGAATGGCTTCCTAGCCATTCTGTCCTGAGTCTATAACAGTGAATGGGATTCTTCCGTCCTAGGCAGGACTCTGCACTTGTCCTTCTTGAATGTCATCAGGTTTCTATTGGCCCAGTCCTCTAATTTGTCTAGGTCCCTCCGTATCCTATCCCTACTCTCCAGCGTATCTACCACTCCTCCCAGTTTAGTGTCATCTGCAAACCTGATGAGAGTGCAGTCCACACCATCCACCAGATGATTAATGAAGATATTGAACAAAACCGGCCCCAGGACCGACCCTTGGGGCACTCCCCTTGAAACCGGCTGCCAACTAGACATGGAGCCATTGATCACTACTTGTTGAGCCCGACGATCTAGCCAGCTTTCTCTCCACCTTATAGTCCAATCATCCAGCCCATACTTCTTTAACTTGCTGGCAAGAATACTGAAGGAATGTCTAGTATAGTGAATGCTTACGGGAAGAAGGTAGGTTTAGAAGAGAAAATAAGGAAAGAGCAAGTAAAAAATCACTTAGAAAAGTTAGATGCCTGCAAGTCACCAGGGCCTGATGAAATGCATCCTAGAATACTCAAGGAGTTAATAGAGGAGGTATCTGAGCCTCTAGCTATTATCTTTGAGAAATCATGGGAGACGGGGGAGATTCCAGAAGACTGGAAGGGGGCAAATATAGTGCCCATCTATAAAAAGGGAAATAAAAACAATCCAGGAAACTACAGACCAGTTAGTTTAACTTCTGTGCCAGGGAAGATAATGGAGCAGGTAATCAAAGAAATCATCTACAAACACTTGGAAGGTGGTAAGGTGATAGGGAATAGCCAGCATGGATTTGTAAAGAACAAATCATGTCAAACTAATCTGATAGCGTTCTTTGATAGGATAACGAGCCTTGTGGATAAGGGAGAAGTGGTGGATGTGATATACCTAGACTTTAGTAAGGCATTTGATACAGTTTCGCATGATATTCTTATAGATAAGCTAGGAAAGTACAATTTAGATAGGGCTACTATAAGGTGGGTGCATAACTGGCTGGATAACCGTACTCAGAGAGTAGTTGTTAATGGCTCCCAATCCTGCTGGAAAGGTATAACAAGTGGGGTTCCGCAGGGGTCTGTTTTGGGACCGGTTCTGTTCAATATCTTCATCAACGATTTAGATGTTGGCATAGAAAGTACGCTTATTAAGTTTGCGGACGATACCAAACTGGGAGGGATTGCAACTGCTCTGGAGGACAGGGTCAAAATTCAAAATGATCTGGACAAATTGGAGAAATGGTCTGAGGTAAACAGGATGAAGTTCAATAAAGATAAATGCAAAGTGCTCCACTTAGGAAGGAACAATCAGTTTCACACATACAGAATGGGAAGAGACTGTCTAGGAAGGAGTAGGGCAGAAAGAGATCTAGGGGTCATAGTGGACCACAAGCTTAATATGAGTGAACAGTGTGATACTGTTGCAAAAAAAGCAAACATGATTCTGGGATGCATTAACAGGTGTGTTGTAAACAAGACACGAGAAGTCATTCTTCCGCTTTACTCTGCGCTGGTTAGGCCTCAACTGGAGTATTGTGTCCAGTTCTGGGCACCGCATTTCAAGAAAGATGCGGAGAAATTGGAGAGGGTCCAGAGAAGAGCAACAAGAATGATTAAAGGTCTTGTGAACATGACCTATGAAGGAAGGCTGAAGGAATTGGGATTGTTTAGTTTGGAAAAGAGAAGACTGAGAGGGGACCTGATAGCAGTTTTCAGGTATCTAAAAGGGTGTCATCAGGAGGAGGGAGAAAACTTGTTCACCTTGGCCTGCAATGGTAGAACAAGAAGCAATGGACTTAAACTGCAGCAAGGGAGATTTAGGTTGGACATTAGGAAAAAGTTCCTAACTGTCAGGGTAGTTAAACACTGGAATAGATTGCCTAGGGAAGTTGTGGAATCTCCATCGCTGGAGATATTTAAGAGTAGGTTAGATAAATGTCTATCAGGGATGGTCTAGACAGTATTTGGTCCTGCCATGAGGGCAGGGGACTGGACTCGATGACCTCTCGAGGTCACTTCCAGTCCTAGAGTCTATGAGTCTATGAGTCTGTCGGAGACCGTATCAAAAGCTTTGCTAAAGTCAAGGAATAATACATCCACTGCTTTCCCTTCGTCCACAGTGCCAGTTATCTCCTCATAGAAAGGAATTAGGTTAGTCAGGTATGACTTGCCCTTGGTGAATCCATGCTGACTGTTCCTGATCACTTTCTTCTCCTCTAAGTGCTTCAGAATTGATTCCTTGAGGACCTGCTCCATGATATTTCCAAGGACTGAGGTGAGGCTGACTGGCTTGTAGTTCTCTGGATCCTCCTTCTTCCCTTTTTTAAAGATGAGCACTATATTAGCCTTTTTCCAGTCATCTGGGACCTCCCCCGTTCGCCATGAGTTTTCAAAGATAATGGCCAATGGCTCTGCAATCACATCCGCCAATGTCTTTAGCACCCTTGGATGCAGCGCATCTGGCCCCATAGACTTGTGCTCGTCCAGTTTTTCTAAATAGTCCGGAACCACTTCTTTATCCAAAGAGGGCTGGTCACCTTCTCCTCATGCTGTGCTGCCCAGTGTAGCAGTCTGGGAGCTGACCTTGTTTGTGAAGACAGAGGCAAAAAAAGCATTGAGTCCATTAGCTTTTTCCATATCCTCTGTCACTAGGTTGCCTCCCTCATTCAGTAAGGGGCCATCCCTTTCCTTGATTTTCTTCTTGTTGCTAACATACCTGAAGAAACCCTTCTTGTTACTCTTAACATCTCTTGCTAGCTGCAACTCCAAGTGTGATTTGGCCTTCCTGATTTCACTCCTGTATGCCTGAGCAATAGTTTTATATTCCTCCCTGGTCATTTGTCCAATCTTCCACTTTTTGTAAGCTTCTTTTTTGCGTTTAAGATCAGCAAGGATTTCACTGTTAAGCCAAGCTGGTCGCCTGCCATATTTACTATTCTTCCCACACATCGGGATTTTTTTTTCCTGCAACCTAAATAAGGATTCTTTAAAATAGAGCCAGCTCTCCTGGACTCCTTTCCCCCTTATGTTATTTTCCCCAGGGGATCCTGCCCATCAGCTCCCTGAGGGAGTCAAAGTCTGCTTTTCTGAAATCCAGGGTCCATATTCTGCTGCTCTCCTTTTTTATGAGTTTGCCTTGTATAAGCTTTATACAGGGTAAAATGGATTTATTTGGGGTTTAGACTCCACTGGAAGTTGGGCATCTGACTGTTAAAGACAGGAACACTTCTGTCAGCTGCTTTCATTTAAGTCAGCAGCTTTGGGGCACGTGGTTCAGACCGTGGGTCTGTGTTGGAGCAGATGGGCATGTCTGGCTCAGCAAGACAGGGTGCTGGAGTCCCAGGATGGCAGGGATAGCAGGGGCAGAAGTAGTCTTGGCACATCAGTTGGCAGTTCTCAAAGGAGTCTCTGTGATCCAACCCATCACAGTATGTTTGAGAGATAATAGGGGACAGACAATAATTATTTAATGACAGTTGATGGTGCAATTCAAAAAATTAAAGCTTTATATCCATTAAAACACAAGCTGTCAACACCGTATGACAAGATACACAAAGTAACTATTCGTTAATCAAACTCTAGTTCTCAAGGAGCATTTTCTTTACTTTGCCTAGCTGCACATTTTAATTATCATCGATGAAAATATTGTTTTATCAATTGGTGTGCGTGTGATGAAATTGATGTTTACTGACATTTGCCAATAAAATACTGCTGCTTCCAAACCTAACTACATTGGCTTGTCATTGGGTAATTGGCCCCTTAGGAGAGATGGGTCCAGTACTGCCTGTGACTAATCAGCTGCCTCCATGCTGATTTTTTTTTAATTGAAATTCTTCACATGCTGGACATCATCATCATCATATCAGGCAATATACACATTAAGTCACTAAAAACAGAGTCAAACCAGCCCACAGCATCCATAACCGCTTTAGTTGCTTCCTGGCCCACAGTTTCCTCTGCCCAGATGAGAGGAGCAAACCGATTACTCAAAGTGAGACGAGAAGAGGGAGAAGGAAACGGGATGGGGATTACAAGGGAAGGAAGGGCCATCTGAGCCATCCTAGAGTCCTGTGAGGCAGATGCAGGCCTTACCCGCTGCAGGACTGAGACATGGAGAGAGCTCTGCCCTTAGTCCTCACCTCTTCCACAAACTCTGAGTCTTCAGGAACCTTGCCCTCAAATGCACTGACCACCTCAAAGGATGAAACCCTTCCCCCTCCTCAATCTCTGCCAACAAGGCAGCCCGGACTCCTGGGTTCTAGTCCAGTTCTAGGAGGAAAGCGAAGCGGGGGAGGGAACCCAGACTGCTGGGTTCCAAGTATAGAGCTGGGAGGGGAGTGAGGACTAGTATCTTGGAGGCGGGCGTTGGGGGGCTGGGAGCCTCCTGGGTTCCGAGCCCCACCTGGGTGGGGGGTCTAGTGGCTGGGGAAGGGGGCCGGACTCCTGGGTTCCAAGCCCAGCAGCCAAAGCCCCCCACTACCTCCAGCGCTGGCCCTGCCCAGCTCTTACCGCAGGGGGCGCCATGCTCCGCCAGGAGCCCGCTTGGATCCAGTGTCCCTGGGCTGGACTACCACTCCCAGCATGCCCTGCGCGGGACTGCAATTCTCGACATGCCCTGCGGGGCCTCCCCGCCTCTGCGCTGGGAGGGGGATGGAGAGGGGGGAGAGTGTATGGTTCTGCACCCCCATCTTTCCCCATGCACCCCAATCTCCTGCACCCCATCCCTATACCCCCAGCCCTGTACTCCAGCCCTACCATTGCACCCCCAGCTCTCCCGATGCACCGCACCCCCAGCTCTCCCGATGCACCCCAATCTCCTGCACCCTATCCCTTTACTCCCAGCCCTGCCAATGTGCCCCCAGCTCTCCCCGTGCACCCCAATCTCCTGTACCCCCATCCCTGTACCCTCAGCCCTGCCAGTGTGCTCCCAGCTCTCCCCATGCACCCCAATCTCCTGCACCCCATCCCTGTACCCCCAGCCCTGCACCCCCAGATCTGCCTGCCCCTGCATCCCCCATCCCTGTACCCCTGATCTGTGCCTGCACACCAGCCCCTCTGTATTCCAGCCCTGCCAGTGTACCCCAGCTCTCCCCATGCACCCTCAGACCCTATACCACCAGCTCTCTCTATGCACCCCAACCCTGCATCGTAGCTTCACCTCCAGCCCCGCCAGTGTACTCCAGCTCTCCTCAAGCACCCAAATCTCCTGCATCCCCCATCCCTAAACTCTCAGCTCTGCCCCTGCACCCCCCAGCCCTGTACCCCCAGCTCAGCCCTGTACCCCCAGCCCTGCCCCTGCATCCCCCACCTCTATACTCCCAGCTATGCTGCTGCACCCCAACACTCCCTGCCCCCCACACTCCCCAAAGTATTTGGGGAAAAATCACTCTGTGAATGGTTCCTGGGGAGGGGCATTGGCGGGGAACAGGAGGAGAGGGATTTGGGGCTGCAGCGAGGAGAGGGGGGCTATAGGGAGGAGGATAAACAGGGATGGGAGGCAGAGGAGGGAAGAGGGGTTGGGGTCGGAAGTGTTGGGGGGTGGAACACTGGAGAGAACAGGTGCAGGGGCAACTGTCAGCCCCACATGCTCTCTTCTCCTGTGCGTGTGCCCAGATCTGAGGGGTCCAGCCCCTAGGTGGGACAAAGCCCTCTCCCTGCCCCTTACATGTGTGTGCCGTGATCAAGGGAGCCCTTTCACTCCTCTCTGCCCCTCCCCCCAGTGCCCTTTCCTCTCAGCCTGTCTGCCGAAGGGTCCTGAAGTCCCCATGCAAGGCCAGGTTTTCAGGTAATTTACCATCCTCATCTCTCCAACAACTGCTGCCACCTGCTAGTGTGGGGCTGCTCACCACCTGGACTGCAGCCACATAACCCCCAGTGTGATGGCCCCCTCCAGGGGCCCGGAAGGGGGGTGGGTGGGCAAGCTTTTGGTCCCTTCACCATGTCCCAGGACTCCTGGGGGTGTGAGGGGGCTGGGAAAGGAAGAGAAGAGCATTGTGCATTTCAGCCACAGCGGGGCTGGTGGCGGAGCACTGCATTATCTGTGTTCATGAAAAGTCACGGAATGAGGGCAGAGTTATGATGATGCGGGCATCCTTAACAGTGCATTTTCTGCTGTGGCCAGGTTTTGTTCAGCACACTTCAGCATCCTGCAAAGAGATAACCTGCTGCTAAGTGGCCTGAACTCCATGTAAATGCAGATTACGGAGAGCTCTGTGTGTGTGCAGAGAGATGATAGCAGTTCAGGAAAGTCGCTACTCACAGTTCTTCTCCATGTCCAAACCCTTCCCCTCTGGACTGCGGTGAACAAAGGGTTAATGGCCAGCCTAGCCCACCCAGGGCATGCTGTGAGGAATGCTGGGAGTGATAGTTCTTGGCCACTTCCCTACTAGGGTTAGGGCATGTCTTTCCAGGACTCCCCTCTTCACATTGCAGATTGGGGGTGGGATTCAGTCATGGCACAGAGGCTGGAAGGGAGATGCCCTCCACTCTAACCACTATACCTCCACCCCTCCCTGGGGCAGTATAGAACCCAGGAGTCCTGGCTCCCAGCCCACCCTTCTCTAACCAGTAGACCCCACTTTCCTCCCAGATCTGGGGATAGAACCCAAGACTCCTGGCTTCCAGCCCCCTTGCTCTAACCAATACACCCCACTTCCATCTCTGAGCTAGGATAGAACCCAGGAGTCCTGGCTCCCAGCCCCCCCAGTTCTAACCACTAGACCCCACTCCCATCCCATAGCTGGGATAGAACTCAGGAGTCTTGGTGCCCAGCCTCAGGTTCCACTGGATCCCGAAACTTAGACTGGATTTTGAGGGTGAGATGCAGAGGAGTCTGGGAAACGGGTTACGTAGCAGTAGGGCTGGGTGTGTGTGTGTGTGCGCCCATCCTTGGAGGCAAGGAGAGTACCAGCTGCTCGGGGCATCCCCAGGCCACTGAGACACCTAATTCCCTCCCCCCAGAGGGATTGGCACTGGGAGAGCCATGGGTGCAGGAGACTGGCACTTTCTGCTAAACCAGCTTCACCGAGACCAGAGCTGTGCCCCCGGCCGAATCCAGGACCCAAAGCAGTGCTGGGCTTGTGGGGTGCTGAGCCCAGGGGCCGGGGCAGCTGGATTGAGATACAGTCTGCCTCCCTGTGAGTTCAGCTGCTGGGGTCCCTGGAGGAAGGGGTAGCTGACTACCCAGCCAGATCGCTGCCTATGGGGCTGGGGTAGGTGCTAGCTCTGCTTCAGAGCAGCTTTTGAATCCCCATTGCCTGGAATCTTGGCACATCTCCTGGAGACACTGGGTCTGGCAGTGCCTGAGCTGCAGCACCTCCCCCCTTCCCCGCCCCCTCAAACCAGCTTCTCTTATGTCCCCAAGCTTTTCTCAGCATTGCTGGGCTGGGCGTTGAGGAGGAAACCCGGGCATTGCTCCTGGTATGGTGGGGGCCATGGTATGGAGGTTGCAAGTTGAAACCTGCCCCTGCGTGGAGATCTGCCCGTGGCTCTTTGCAAAGATTTATTCGAGGGAGATGTAAGCTGTGCCCAGCGGGCAGTTCAGATGGGGCTCAAAGGGCTTTTGGGAAGCAAATGAAATGTCCCATGTGACCACTCACCAGGAGCAGGAGGTGAATTAGCAAGCAGAGCCCAGCCAGACCATCTCCTCCAATTCCCGACCCGGGAAATCTCCATGTGGTGATATGGTCGCCTGCAGCGCCCGGAGCACCGTGTCCTTTAAATCCCCGCCCGACCCCGGCTGCAGGAGCTCTGGCAGTGCTTTAAAGGGCCCAGGGCTCCCCACAGTGGCTGGAGCCCTGGGGCCCTTTGAATCACCACCGGAGAAGCCGGTCCAGTCTGGCACGGCGTACAGGCTCTTGCTGGTACGCCATACTGGACCGTACTGGATAGTTTCATCTCTGACGAAATGGCTTTTTTAGCAATCAGGCGTCAATTGAGGGCAGGCCACAGAAAGAGGGGTTTAAAACTGTTGGGAAGGGAGAATCCCATTTTGCCCCTGGGATGAGAGAAGGGGGTTGGAGGCCTAAACATTCACCTACCCCAAAACATTCCTCTAACCCCCATCCCAAATCTCCTGTAAACGTAGAAGAGCCCTGAAGGTGCTATCAGTGTAATTCCACTGATCACCTGAAGAATAAATGTCCCGTGCTAGGAGGAAGTGGGCAACAATAGCTCACATTAGTTTTGCTTTCCTCAACACAGAACGCCTCTGCCCCCCTCGCAAACAATTGCAACCTATCATCTTGGTTCTGTGAGGTTAGCCTCTGCAGAACCAGATGTAGTAAGATGAGGCCCTGAGACATAAACCTTTGGTATCAGAGGCCCGGTCTGAGGCCTGAAGTAATGGTCAAGACATTGCAAACATAAAGCAAAGTTAGGCCGTGAGCCAGAGGCAGGCCCTGCTCACAGAAGTTGGCAAGAGGAAGGCTGCTAAAAGAACGTGTGCCAGGATGGCACCAGAATGGCTGTGTAAGAACACATCCCACACGGATAACAAGGAACAGGCAAACCCAGCCTAAAGACAGTATAAAAGGACAATATGATGGATAGGCAATAAAAAAGGACAATATGATTGATAGACAGCATGATGGATAGACTTATTTGGTCAAACCAACCTGTACCAGGAGAAAGGCAACACCATAATGCATATGGGGGCTGTACCTCAGTGTGTTCAATGATGTGTAACCTGTTTATACCTGGGTATAAGAACGTCTGAGTGGACGTCTTTGTCTAGCCTAGGGGGCAGTGGAGTGTCCCGCCACTGACTGACCTGGTCCATTGTCAGGGAGCACATATGTACTAGCAGAACTGTAGACATCTGATCTGGGGAGCTAGAGGCTGTGTTTCATTTGACAATAAACCTGGCCAAGTGCTTCGTGCCTTATCGGAGTCTTTGGTCATTGGGGGTTCTCCTGTGGTCTGCTGTGTTGGCAATCTGTGCAGAGCCGGGGCAGCACACAGAGGGAACATGCACGCAGCCGACTCTTATCAACATTAAACAGAGCAGAGCACCACACCGATGGCGTCTGATAACATTGGTGACCTCGACCGCTGATCTGGTGAGTAAGCGAGCTGTCCGCTGTAGGAATCGTGATCTAACATGACAGAAAACCACGAGCTAGGGAATCCCCTTAACCCTTCCCTGCAAATCCTCACAGAGTTTTAAAAATATAATGGGGAAAAACATGTAATGTAATCTGTAAGGCTAGCGCAGAGACTGCAGTCGTAAAATGTAAACTATTGCAAATTATAACGATGGCTATTACAGCATGCACAAAATTGGTGGGGCAATAGCAGTAACAAAGAAGGAGTTAAAATAATCAAAAGGAGATACAAAGCCCTGGAATGCTCCCACCCCCCCTGCAGGATGGCGAGCAGCCCAGAGACAACCAGCACAGAAACAAATTAAAACATTGGAAACAGCTGCAAGGCTACAAAAAATACATGTGCCATCCCCAGTTATAAATATTTGCGATCAACAGCAGGTTTCAGGTAGCTCCCTTTTGCCCGAAGAATGGGGACAGAATGGAAAAAGGTGGCCCTAGTAAAATTAAAAGCTGTAACAGGGTCCTCTGCAGTGCAACCACCACCTTATGATAAAAGCCAGGTTCTGGTACAACCTAAACCGTGACCTAGACTGGTGCCTGTCAGAATGGGACAAGTAAGCGCACAGATGGAAAAAGTAGCACACAATACTGTCATGGAATTGAAGGAAAATATGGAACAGTTCACAGAGCACATTCGGAGACAGGAGCTGCGACTTGATTGCAGGGGAGTGAATAAAAAGGAATTTCAAAGTAAAAACTGAAATTAAGCAGGTTAACAACTAGAATTGATGCATTAACGCAGGGAGTTGCCCCAAAACAGTTAACTGCAGCAAAAAAGGGCACTCCCACCATCTATTTGGCATGCAAACAAAAGCAACAGATGCTGGGGGAACAAATTCAGGTTTTACAAGAGCAGGTAATAACCCCCACTCTCCTCTCAAAGCCAGGATAAAAACCAGGGGCACAGTCTCAACTGTGCAGGTTTCCAACTGCTTTGACCCACGGAACCATACTTGGTGCTCATATCTAAAAATATAACCTTCTTTCTCAAATATTTTTGTATACCAGTTAAGTTTTTTCTTTTATATGCCTTCTCAGTTTGCTAAACTCGCCGCTGCTGGCCGTACTTTCAAATATCTTGATGCAGTTAATCTCTCATGGCTCAGATCTTGCTACCTTCCTAGGTTGCTCTTTGCCCCCCCACCCCTTTTCCCCGACCTCTCTTCACTTCTGCTCTCTCTTTGTTTAAAAGTTAAAAGTTATAGTTTTTACAGAAATCTCCAAAAGATAAAGCAATTGAAAACAGAACAAAACAAGAAACAAAAAGGAGATAAGGTAAAAACGTTACTTTAAATAAATCCAGTAAATTAATTATTTTAACCTTCAGGAACGCAACAGCTGGAATTATTCCTAACTTTCCTGAAGATATGGCTGCCAAGCAACAGAAATTCACACTCTGCTTCTAATTCTAACCACTAACTAATATTTGAAAGATGGGCTTTTCTTTTTTCCATATAGCAGAGTTTTAAAGTAATGTTAAATATAATGGAATGCAAAATTCCTTGTTACCAAATTAATACAATACATTTGGCAAATATTAATATATTTTAAAAGTATGTTTGTTAAAAGTTTTAAATAAGGTAATAACTTGTTTATTCAAATGTTTAACCCTTTCAATGTTTTGTTTTTGTTTGCCTTATTTTCTATAGTTATGAATAGAATTCTGATGTCATTTGTTTTGAATTGTAAGTTTGTCCTTTACGTCATGTGCATTGTCCTGTGTTGTATGTTGTGTGTGTTACATGACTATTTTTTATTATATTTATTTTGTTGCAACAAAAGTCAATTTTATACTCTTTTAAAATATATGTATATGTGGTACCATACTATTTTAATATTATGGTTGTGGTATAACCATCATAATATTATTAATAACTTTTTTTTCAAAGTTCAACAAGGTCTCAGTTATAAATATATGTACATATATTTCTGCCTCAACAAATAATGAAATTGCAAACAAAAATAATTTTCTTTTAATAATCACAGTTTTGTTTTGTTTTTTAAGTTTTCTTTAATTTTTTATTCAAAGAAAAAATGTAACGGAAAACCTCAACATTAAGGTACAGATAATATTAACAAAATGTCAATTTCTTGTTTGGGTTTTTATGAACTTGTTTGTTGTTTTTTTTTTTTTAAATTGTTTGCACTTCTAAACTTGTTTGCACTTATAAGAATGTGATAGCAAAAATGTTTAAAAACAACAACTTATGCATAGTGCTAACCAAACAATTTCAACAGGTTTCCACCTTTGGCTCCCAAACATAACAAAAGCATCATGAAAATTTAATACTCTCAAAGTATTTGCATGGACCTATATTTAAAATTTATTTTGGTTTAATTTTATAGTTAGTTTAATTTTACATGGTTTTCTTTTGTTATGTTAATAGGAAGCAGTGGTTGTTACAGTTTGTGCTTCTAAACAGTTAACAAGAGTGAAGTTGGTATCACAAGCAAAGTAACTCTAAAAAGCTTGTTAAAATTATGTTCCTAATTCTTTTCCTGAAACAAAGTGTTCAACAAAGGAAAGCAATACACCTGCCCATGGAAGACTGTAAGCATCTATTTTAGCTGTTAAGCATTACATTCAGTATAAAATATTAGTAATGCACCGTAAGTGAAAATGAATGTCTGTACAACAATTGCAAAACTATAGCTTGTGTTTAAAAGACTTGGTCCCTTTTGCATTGTAAACACTAAATTCATCTGTGTATTAAATTTGGGTTACTAAAAACAAGAGAAATGTAAAAACAAACAAACAAAAACGTTATTATATTAACTAACTTGAGAACAAAGACACTAGAAGATATCACACCACAAAGACACCAGAAGATATTTGTCTACAGTGAAGAAACCCCCAAGAATCAAGAAAAGAAAATTGAAGTGCTGCATAAACAAGAGACTGGTCAAATACACCTCTATCTACCAGATATGGACAATTAATTTAACAATCAGCTAAAAACCACTAGCTGGACCAGGATAAACTGTCATTTAATTTCAACTTGGTTACTGTGTAAAAACAACTGTATTATTGCAGTACTACTATACTATCATTGTACTATTGCTGTATTGTATTATTGCTGTACCAGCACTCCCAGCTATCTTCGTGACACCACTAATTTCCTGAAAAAACTACAATGCCTTGGTGAACTTCCAGAAAACACCATCCTAGCCACCATGGATGTAGAGGCTCTCTACACAAACATCCCACACACAGATGGAATACAAGCTGTCAGAAACAGTATCCCTGATTATGCCACAGCACAAGTGGTTGCTGAGCTCTGTGACTTTATCCTCACACACAACTATTTCAAATTTGGTGACGATATATACCTCCAGACCAGTGGCACCGCTACGAGCACCCGCATCGCCCCACAATATGCCAACATGTTTATGGCTGATCTGGAAAAACGCTTCCTTAGCTCTTGTCCACTCATGCCCCTTTTCTACCTACGCTACATTGATGACATTTTCATCATCTGGACCCATGGGAAGGAGACTCTGGAAATATTCCACTACGATTTCAACAGCTTCCACCCCACCATCAACCTCAGCCTGGACCAATCTACACGGGAGGTCCACTTTCTAGACACCATGGTGCAAATAAGTGATGTTCACGTTAACACCACCCTAAACCAAAAACCCACTGACCGCTATGCCTACCTTCATGACTCCAGCTCCCATCCCAGACACGCCACATGATCCATTGTCTATACCCAAGCACTGAAGTACAACCGCATCTGCTCTAACCACTCAGACAGAGATCAACACCTACAAAATCTTCACCAAGCATTCTCAAAACTATAATACCCGCATGAGGAAATAAGGAAACGGATCACCAGCGCCAGATGTGTACCAAGAAGCCTCCTACTGCAAGACAAGCCCAAGAAAGAAACCCACAGGACTCCACTGGCCATCACATACAGTCTCCAGCTAAAACCCCTCCAAAGCATCATCAGGGATCTACAACCCATCCTTGACAACGATCCCTCACTTTCACAGGCCTTGGGTGACAGGCCAGTCCTCGCCCACATACAACCTGCCAACCTGAAGCATATTCTCACCAGTAACTATACACAGCACCATAGTAACTCTCACTCAGGAACCAAATCCATGCAACAGATCTCGATGCCAGCTCTGCCCACATATCTACACCAGCGACACTATCACAGGACCTAACCAGATCAGCCACACCATCACCGGTTCATTCACCTGTACATTGTCCACCAATGTAATATACGCCATCATATGCCAGCAATGCCCCTCTGCTATGTACATTGGCCAAACTGGACAGTTCCTACAGAGAAGGATTAATGGACACAAATCAGGTATTAGGAATAGCAATATACAAAAATCTGTAGGAGAACACTTCAATCTCACTGGACGCACAATAGCAGATTTAAAGGTATACATCCTGCAGCAAAAAAACTTCAAGACCAGACTTCAAAGAGAAACTGCTGAGCTTTCAGTTCATCTGCAAATCTGACACCATCAGCTCAGGATTAAACAAAGACTGTGAATGGCTAGCTAACTACAAAAGCAGTTTCTCCTCCCTGGTGTTCCCACCTCAACTACTAGAAGAGGGCCTCATCTTCCCTGATTGAACTAACCTCGTTATCTCTAGCCTGATTCTTGCTTGCATACTTATACCTGCCTCTGGAAATTTCCACTACATGCATCCGACGAAAGTGGGAATTCACCCACGAAAGCTCATGCTCCAATACATCTGTTAGTCTATAAGGTGCCACAGGATTCTTTGCTGCTTTAACATTTACAATGTGCATAAATTTGCGAAACTGTTTAACCAACAGACAGGTAAAAATCAACAAATTAATGGCAGCAAACAACATGAAGGCAAAGAAAAAAACAAATTGATAAAGAAATTAAGTTACAAATTGATAAAGAAATTGGTGAACAAATTCCGTGTTAGCACTCATCGTAATTTGGGTTACTGACACTGCATCCTAACTAAGACATATGTTATTCAAAACAATCTTGCTATGTGTCTGGATACCAATACTACATCCTGACACAGCAATATTTGATAAATTGGTTACTGTCCATTCAGTAAGTTATCTGGAAAACAACGTCCATAAAAACAGTTGGATCTATGTCAACTACTGGTATATCATGGGACAATGCAATCCATGGAACACAAAAGCTAGACATTCCTGTTTCCTGCCCAGCAAAACTTACCAGACGGTGACAACCAGCAGTAAGGGTGACCCATAACATGAATACACAGAACTGGGTGGTAACTAATTACAAGACATTTATATATATAAAAGCCTCATTTGTAGTGTCACTACTCCAAATTTCTGTTTTACTTCTCATATATATAATACTGTGGAACAAACTATAACAATGCCTGTTCCAGTGTTTCAAAACACTCAGCCTACTACTAATGATGATACAGGTGATAACTGCTATTGCCATAATAGGAGTGTGTCTCTATCTGTGTCACCAAAGTAAAAGAGTCTGTAGTGAGGCGGCGTGGCTCCCCTCTGCACCAGAGGAGGGAGATCCCAGCCGGAGACCAGAGTGGGCGGAGCTAGTGAGCTCTCAGCCCGCCCCCCAAAGGGTCAGGCGGTGACCCGGAACTATAAAGGCCGGCCCTCAGAGCTCAGTCAGGCCCCAGCTGCCGGAGCGAGCAGATCTCTCTCAGGGAGCTTGAGACTGGGAATCCCCTGTGACCTCCCAGAAAACACCATCCTAGCCACCATGGATGTAGAGGCTCTCTACACAAACATCCCACACACAGATGGAATACAAGCTGTCAGGAACACTATCCCTGATGATGCCACAGCACAACTGGCTGCTGAGCTCTGTGCCTTTATACTTACACACAACTATTTCAAATTTGATGACAATATATATCTCCAGATCAGTGGCACTGCTATGGGCACCTGCATGGCCCCACAATATGCCAATATCTTCATGGCCGACCTGGAACAACGCTTCCTCAGCTCTCGTCCACTCACACCCCTTCTCTATCTACGCTACATTGATGACATCTTCATCATCTGGACCCATGGGAAGGAGACTCTGGAAAAATTCCACCATGATTTCAACAGCTTCCACCCCACCATCAACCTCAGCCTGGACCAATCTACACAGGAGGTCCACTTTCTTGACACCACGGTGCAAATAAGTGATGGTCACATTAACAACACCCTATATCGAAAACCCACCGACCGCTATGCCTACCTTCATGCCTCCAGCTTCCATCCTGGGCACATCACACGATCCATTGTCTACAGCCAAGCACTGAGGTACAACCGCATCTGCTCTAACCCCTCAGACAGAGATCAACACCTACAAAATCTCCACCAAGCATTCTCTAAACTACAATACCTGCATGAGGAAATAAGGAAACAGATCAACAGAGCCAGACGTGTACCTAGAAGCCTCCTACTGCAAGACAAACCCAAGAGAGAAACCAACAGGACTCCACTGGCCATCACATACAGCCCCCAGCTAAAACCCCTCCAACGCATCATCAAGGATCTACAACCCATCCTGGACAATGATCCCACACTTTCACAGGCCTTGGGTGGCAGGCCAATCCTTGCCCACAGACAACCAGCCAACCTGAAACATATTCTCACCAGTAACTGCACACCACAGCATAATAACTCTAGCTCAGGAACCAATCCATGCAACAAACCTCGATGCCAACTCTGCCCACATATCTACACCAGCGACACCATCACAGGACCTAACCAGATCAGCCACACCATCACTGGTTCATTCACCTGCACATCCACCAATGTAATATACGCCATCATATGCCAGCAATGCCCCTCTGCTATGTACATCGGCCAAACTGGACAGTCTCTACGGAAAAGGATAAATGGACACAAATCAGACATTAGGAATGGCAATATACAAAAACCTGTAGGAGAGCACTTCAACCTCCCTGGCCACACTATAGCAGACCTTAAGGTGGCCATCCTGCAGCAAAAAAACTTCAGGACCAGACTTCAAAGAGAAACTGCTGAGCTTCAGTTCATCTGCAAATTTGACACCATCAGCTCAGGATTGAACAAAGACTGTGAATAGCTTGCCAATTACAGAACCAGTTTCTCCTCTCTTGGTTTTCACACCTCAACTGCTAGAACAGGGCCTCATCCTCCCTGATTGAACTGACCTCGTTATCTCTAGCTTGCTTGCTAGCACACATATATATACCTGCCCCTGGATATTTCCATTACATGCATCTGAGGAAGTGGGTATTCACCCACGAAAGCTCATGCTCCAAAACGTCTGTTAGTCTATAAGGTGCCACAGGATTCTTTGCTGCTTTCCTGTGACACAGGGCAGCTGCCCAGGCTGGCCTGAGCTCCCCCAGGCCTGCTACTTCGAGGAGTTGCTGGAGCCTTCCCACTCCCGCTACCCGGAGGAGCCGCCGGAGCTTCCCCGCACCTGCTATCCAGAGGAGCCGCCGGAGCTTCCCCGCGCCTGCCTATCCAGAGGAGCCGCCGGAGCTTCCCCGCACCTACTACCCGGAGGAGCCGCCGGAGTTTCCCCGCGCCTGCTACCCAGAGGAGCCCCCGGAGCTGCCCTGGGCTGACTATCCGGAGGAGTTGCCGGCCCTACCGCCCAGCCCCGGCAGCAACGAGCCCATGCTCCTGGACCCTGCAGAGGCTGATGTCAGGACCCAGTAGGTCCCGAGGGGGAGTACGGAAGGAGCCCGGGGCAGCCGACCCCAGTCTGGCTGCAGCATTACCTGAGCCTATGTCAGTGTGTTGCGGCCAGAATCCCCACTGACTAAGCAGCGGATCTTCAGCTGCTGCTAGGGCCTGGGCTGGGACGCAGTGAAGTGGGAGGGCCTGCATCCCCCCTGCCACCCAACCTCTGGGTGGCAGACTCCCTCTCTCCCTGGCCTGAGGAGGCCAAAGCCTATTAGAATGGCTGTTGTTGCTCAGCCCTGCCCCAGGGCCTGAGCTTTCTGACTTAGTGTTTGTTGCCTCATCCTGCCCAAGGGTCGGGCCTTAAACTGTTACTGTTGCTTAGCCCTGCCCAAGGGCCTGAGCTTCTTGACTCAGTGCTTGCTGGTGCGCCCTGACCAAGGGCTGGGCCTTAACTGTGATTGTCGCTCAGCCCTGCCCAAGGGCCTGAGCTCCCTGACTCAGTGTTTGCTGCCCCGCCCTGGCCTAGAGCTGGGCGGGGCAGCAATAACAACTGTTATTGTTGCTCAGCACTGCCGAAGGACCTGAGCCCTCTGCCCCCACAGGGCAGGCGATTGCCGTGAGGACTGCTGGGCTATCCACCCGGACCCACCAGCATGTAGTGAGCCGGCGTGGCTCCCCTCCTCCCCCCGGAAAGGGTCGAGCCCCAGCTGCACTCGTCTACATGTCAGAGTACAACACCAGACTGGAGAGACATGGTTATGCTTAGACATAGGGTGGTGTCATAGGTACACATACATACCATACATATATACCCATATATGCTACAAATATATATGCCATATCCATATTATTCATATATATATTATTTGGGAGTGCCACTAAGGCTCAATCACAGTACTACATTCCTTGGTCATGGTCCCAGGCCTAACATTCCCAGGCCCACCATAAGGGACTTGAAAGAATTGGATAATAAAATCTGTCTACCAGTCGTACGAGGGAATGTGCAGACTAAGAACAGATGGGGCATGAGTGTATGGCTGGTGAAATGAGGTGACCACATAACAATATTTAGCCCACTGGGTTATCTTCAGTCCATGCATTATGCTTTTCTGGGACGATGGGTAAACATCATCCCATAAAAAGACAAAAAGTGGGGGGATTTAGTAAGATGAGACCCTGAGACATAAACCTTTGGTATTAGAGGCCCAGTATGAGGCCTGAGGCCTGAACTGAACTAATGTTCAAGACCAGGGGCCTCAAACTCAAATGATCACAAGGATCGCATGAGGACTAGTGCATTGGCCCGAGGGCCGCATCACTGACACCCCCCTCTTGCTGCCCCTGGCCCCGCTCCCACTCCACCCTTCCATGAGGTCCTGCCTCTTCCTGTCCCTTTCCTGCCCCCATTCCAACCCCTTCCCCAAAGTCCTCAACCCAACTCTGCCTCCTACCTGCCCTCAGGGGGTGCAGGAGGGGTACGGGGTGTGGCAGGGGCTCAGGGCAGGGACTTGAGGTGCAGGAGGTATGCAGGGTACGGTAGGGGCCCAGGGCAGGGAATTGGGTTGTGGGGTGCAAGAGGGTGAGGGTTGCTGCAGGGAGTTGGGGTGCAGGGTGCAGCATGGGGCTCAGGGCAGGGAACGCAGAAGGTATGCAGGGTGCGGCAGGGGGCTCAGGGCAGGAAGTTGCAGTATGGGGTGCAGGAAGGGTGAGGAGTGCAGCAGGGGGTTGGGGTGCAGGATGCGGCAGGGGGCTCAGGGCAGGAAGTTGCAGTATGGGGTGCAAGAAGGGTGAGGAGTGCAGCAGAGGGTTGGGGTGCAGGATGCGGCAGGTGGCTCAGGGTAGGAGGTTGCAGTATGGGGTGCAGGAAGGGTGAGGGGTGCAGCAGGGGGTTGGGGTGCAGGATGCGGCAGGTGGCTCAGGGCAGGAAGTTGCAGTATGGGGTGCAGGAAGGGCAGGGCCGGTGCAACCATTTAGGCAAACTAGGCGGCCGCCTAGGGCACCTAGTGGTTGGGGGCGCCTAAAAGTCCCCTCAGGCGAGGAGGTGGAGTGGAGGTGAGCTGGGTGGGGGGGCGCGCGGGGAGGGCTACCCGCAGTAATGGGGGGGCACACAGGGGAACAGCTCCCCACCCCAGCTTACCTCCACTCTGCCTCCTCCGCTGAGCACACAGCCTAGCTCTAAGTCTCCAATAAGTGCAGCAAGCCTGGGCGGGGAGGAGAATTAGAGCAGCGCCGCGTGCTCAGTGGAGGAGGCGGAGCCGCGGTGAGCTGGGGCCGGGTACCAGGCAGAGTTAACTTCTGCTGGGGGAGGTCTCCCCAGGCAGGGTTAGCTGTCGTGGTGAGTGGCGGGGAGAGGGGGGAAGTCTCCCCAGGCAGAGTTAGCTGCCGTGGCAGGAAGGGGTGGAAAGGGGGGAAGTCTCCCCAGGCGGGGTTAGCTGCCATGGGGGGACAGGGGGAATCTCCCTGGAGGAGGTTAGTTGCTGTGGGGGGACAGGAGGGAGAGGAGTTAGCTGTTGCAGTGGGGGGGTATCTGCTGCGGGAGGGCTCCCCGGGTGGGGGGCTGAGTTAGCTGCCATCGGGGGGGCGGGGTTAGCTGGGTGGGGGGTGCAAGGTGGAAGTTTTGCCTAGGGCACGAAACTTCCTTGCACCGGCCCTGAGGAAGGGTGAGGGGTACAGCAGGGGGTTGGGGTGCAGGGTGTGACAAGGGGCTCTGGGCATTGGGTTGAGGTGCAGGAGGGGTGCAGGTTGCAGCAGGGGGTTGGGGTGCAGGGTGTGGCAGGGGGCTCTGGGCAGTGGGTTGAGGTGCAGGAGGGGTGCAGGGTGCAGCAGGGGGTTGGGGTGCAGGGTGTGGCAGGGGGCTCTGGGCAGGGGGTTGGGGTGCAGGAGGGGTGCAGGGTGTGCCTGGTGCCACTTACCTAGAGTGGATTTGGGGTGACAGGGCCGCACATCATGGCCAGGCCAGGCTTCCTGCCTGCCTTCCCTGACCCCGGGCCCTGCTCCTCTCCTCTCTGCTCCAGGAAGCAGCTGGAATCCCTGGGGGTGGGGGGGAAACGGCACCATGTGCTGCTTGTTATATCCTTGGGGGCAGCAGCTTTAGGAAGAAATCACTGTAAACAGTGAGCTGTAAACCTTGGAGAGAGCTGTAAAGCTTGGAGCAGCTATTTATTGTTATACACAGAACTAACCAACAGCCAACCACACAGGCTGGGCTATCCCCTAATAATCCGACTCATTGCCATGGCAACACAAGATTCTATTACAACCAAATACACAACACTGCTCCTCCAGGTACCTTCTGCAAAGCTCCCATTGGTTGCGGTTCCTCATACCCGGCCAATGGGAGCTGCAAGAGCACGAAGCCCTCTACTCGCCCTCCCACCCCCTGCCCGGGGCTGCTGGGACATACAGTAGTTCCAGCCTCTTCAGGCAGTGGCATGGGGCTCGCGGCCGCAAGGGATAGGCAGGGGGGTGAGAGGGTGCGGGCAGGGGGGTGTGGGGAGCTTGGCGGGCAGCACAAAAGAACTCCCTGGGCCGCATGTGGCCTGCGGGCCACGTGTTTGAGATCCCTGGTCAAGACTTTGCTAACATAAAGCAAAGTTAGGCCGTGAGCCAGAGGCAGGCCCTGCTCACAGAAGTTGGCAAGAGGAAGGCTGCTAAAAGAATGTGTGCCAGGATGGCACCAGAATGGCCGGGTACGAACACCTCCCACACGGATAACAAGGAACAGGCAGCTCCAGCCTAAAGACAGTATAAAAGGACAATATGATGGATAGGCAATATGAAAGGACAATGATTCTATGATTCTATGACAATATGATGGATAAACAGCATGAGGGATTGACTTATTCAGGGGTGAAAGTAACTTACCGGTACTGCTGGAGTCTTGAGGGGGCGTGGCCTCAACCAGAAGAGGCATGGCCTCAACCGGAAGAGGCGGTGCCTCTCAAGATTTAAAGGCCCTGAGGCACCGGCTGTGGCTGGGAGCCCCAGGGCCTTTAAATCAACCTGGGGCTCCCAACTGCAGCGGTGGCTAGGAGCCCCCCGGGGCTCCTACCACTGCGGAGCTCCGGACCCTTTAAATCCCCACCGCAGCTCCGGCTGCTGGAGCCGTGGGCGGGATTCAAAGGGCTCTGGGCTTCCCGCAGCCAGGGGAGCTCTGAGCCCTTTAAATCCACCCCCAGCCCGGCCGCTGGAGCCGCGGATGGGATTTAAGGGCCTTTGGGCTACCTGCTGTGGTGGGGAGCCCAGAGCCCTTTAAATCCCCTCTGCAGAAGCCAGTGCGATCAAGCACGGTGTACTGGCTCTTGCTGGTACGCCATAACAGACTGTACAGGCTTACTTTCACCTCTGGACTTATTTGGTCAAACCAACCTGTACCAGGAGAAAGGCAACAGCCTAATGCAGAGAGGGGCTGTACCTCAGTGCGTTCAATGATGTGTAACCTGTTTGTACCTGGGTATAAAAAAGCCTGAGTGGACATCTTTGTCCAGCCTAGGAAGCAGTGGAGTGTCCCGCCACTGACTGAGCCGTGTCCATTGTCAAGGAGCACATATGTACTAGCAGAACTGTAGACATCTAATCCGAGGACTGTGTAGACATCAGCTGGAGACAGTGTTTTGTTTGACAGTAAACCTGGCTGGGTGTTTTGTACCTTATAGGAGTCTGTGGTCAATGGCGGTTCTCTCAGGGTCTGCTGTGTCAGAGATCTGCGCAGAGCCTGGGCAGCACACAGAGGGAACACGCATGCAGCTGACTGTTATCAACATTGAACAGAGCAGAGCACCACACTGGTGGCATCTGACACCATCAGATATGGAGCATGTGAAGGCTGTCCAAATTGATAGCAGGGAATACTTGGGCAGAGGGCTACAGGGGCCCAGATCTCACTAGTTAAACAGAGTGTGGTCCCAAAGGCCAGTATACTGCCTGGCCAAATGACAGAGATTGTGGGGGTGGGTAAAAGCAGATTCCTCGTACCCCTAGCTAAAATCATAGACTCATAGATTCATAGACTCTAGGACTGGAAGGGACCTCGAGAGGTCATCGAGTCCAGTCCCCTGCCCTCATGGCAGGACCAAATACTGTCTAGACCATCCCTAATAGACATTTATCTAACCTACTCTTAAATATCTCCAGAGATGGAGATTCCACAACTTCCCTAGGCAATCTATTCCAGTGTTTAACTACCCTGACAGTTAGAAACTTTTTCCTAATGTCCAACCTAATCCATGTGGTTTGGGAAGGTTTGGAAAGAATTTTGATTGTGGAGGTAATGGAGCACCTCCTATTCGACCTGCTCCTGGGTAATGATTTTTTCTGTGTAGCTCACGTTAAAATATTTGCCTGCAGCAGGAGGGAGTGTTGTGCTGGGACCCCTGAGGGAAAGGGTAAGGTCTCAGGAACTGCTGAGAGAATGGGAGAGAGTCTTCTTGCTTCTTCTGCAGCAGGGAGAAATCACATGCTTCCAGGTGCGAGGGTGGTTGAGATCAACTTCTGCACTGCAGCTGGAGGAAGGGATCAGGGTGTAATGCCTGCCAGAGAGTGACCGGTCCAGGTTATTAGCTGCTAGCAGGTCACAGCTGAACCAGAGACAAATCCGGCTCCAGGGAGCAGAGAGCAATGCGTCCCAGAGAAGAGCCCAGAGAAGGGGCAGGGGATCTCAGAAACCACTGAGGTGGATGAGGATTCCTGTGACTCCATAGCACAGGGAAGCAGGGTGCTTCCAAGTATGGGATGGGCTGAGGCTGGCTCCTTTCTAGCAGAAGGCAATGTGCCCTCAGGCCCAGGGGCAGGAGAGGTGTTGTCAGTGATTAAGGAAACTGTCCCAGTTGTTAGCTGGCAGAGTTCGCAGATGAACAGAAGACAGAACCCTTCCTATGGTATGGCTACACTTGCAGCTGTACAGCGCTGGGAGTTAAACCAGTCTTCATACAGCTGAGTAGGGAAAGCACTGCAGTCTGTCCACACTGCCAGCGCACTGTCCTGGCCACATTTGCAGCATTTGCAGCCACATTGGGAGCTGTGCATTATGGGCAGCTATCCCAGCGTTCAAGTGGCTGCAACATGCTTTTCAAAAGGGTCGGTTGGGGTAGGGTATGACAGGGAGTGTGAGGGAAGAGAGAGTGGGTTTTTAGAGTGCTGAGAGTGTGCCAGCTCGCTGCCTTGTAAGTTCCGACCCTACCCCCTCTCACTCACTGAAAGCAAACAGCAGCTGTTTGTTTTTTCTCATACACCAGATAAGCAGCCGCTGAGCCTGAAACGGACGCCAACTCTCCCCGCGCCGCCTCTCTCTTCAAGCAAACATTAGTTGTCTGCATTCCGAACAGGGCGCCCCTGCCTGCCTCTACTCATTCAAATCAAACAGTAGCTGTGTTTGCAGGGCCGGGGCAAAGATGTTTCACCCCCTAGGCGAAAATTCCACCTTGCACCCCCTGGGGAAGCTCCCCCCCCGCCCTGAGGCACCCCCCCATCCCAGCTTACCCCTGCTCCATGCACAAGCACAAGCATGCCGAGCACACTGTGGCTGCTTCACTTCTCCTGCCTCCCGGGCTTCCGGTGTCTAAGCTGATTGGTGCTGCAAGCCTGGGAGGTGGGAGAAGTGAAGCAGCCACAGCGTTCTCGGGGAGGAGGCAGGGCAGGGGTGAGCTGGGGCAGGGAGTTCCCCTGCATGCCGCCCCCACCCTTACTTGCTGCATGCAGCCCTCCCCGTGCTCCTCTGCCCCAGCTCCCTCCACCTAAATGCCAGCGGCGACCGGGGCAGCTGAAGATCTGGCCACCACAGTCGCTGCCGAAGAAAATGGTGCCTCCCAAATCCTGGCACCCTAGGCGACCGCCTAGGTCGCCTAAATGGTTGCACCAGCCCTGTGTGTTTGTTTTTTTGATACACAGCCCCCAAAACGGAGCTTTGAAAGGACATCCGAAGTTCACAACAAAACAAAGAACGGAATCACAACAAAACAAAGAGAGGAAGCTTCAGTTAAAAGGATTATGGGGACTTTCCGGAGATCAATCACTGCGTAATAACGTTACTCCCCATTTACATTGCAGTAGCAGCGTCTCAGCCATTACACAACAGCTGTTGTTCCTCTCCTGGAGGTGGCGTACCAGCAGCGCTGTAGCCACGGAGATACAGCGCTGTACGTGCCTTGCCAGTGTGGACGGAGAGTGAGGTACAGCGCTGTGGGTGGCTTTATTGCACTGTAACTCTCAAGTGTAGCTAAGGCCCTAGCAGGGCCAGCCGGGGGGGGGGGGGGCAAGTGGGACAATTTGCCCCAGGCCCCGGGCCCCACAGAGGCTCCTATGAGACTTTTTCGGGGCCCCTGGAGCGAGGTCCTTCACTCGCTCTGGGGGCCCAGAAAACTCTCACGGGGCCTGGGCCCCTGGAGCTTCTTCCGCTCCAGGTGTTCGGAAGCAGGGGGGTCCTTCCGCTCTGGGACCCGCCACCAAAGTGTTGGGTCTTCGGCAGCAATTTGACAGCGGGGGCCCCCCACCACTGAAGACCTCAGGCCCCCTGAATCCTCTGGGCAGCCCTGGGCCCTAGGGAGCACAGAGAAATGTGTCTTAGGAGGACACCCAGAGGAGGAAACTGGGGAAGAAATAGTGGGGGTACAGGAATGTCTCCTCACTAGTCACTTGGGGCAGGATGCCCAGGACACTAGGAGGATGGCTGGGTCAGCATCTGTTCACCCAGGCACTCAGCCTGTGACCCAGGGGTTTTGAGAAGGAACTGGGTAACTGACCTCCTGGAGGGGAGCAGTCACACAGCTGACTTCTAAGAGACAGAGAAAGGGGTGGTGGAGGGTATCCCAATCCAAGTCCCAGTTTTCAGGAGGCTATTTCTGACAAGTTTTTGGAAGGCAACTCTGTCTCTTTATATCAAGGTGCAGCTCCAACTTGGTAACAGCAGAGGAGTTGAGACCAGGAAATTGCCAGGTGGTAGTTTGTGAGAACACAAACTACCAAGCTCATGGTGTGTGTGTGTGTGTGTGTGTGTGTGTGTGTGTGTGTGTGTGTGTGTGTGTGTGTGTGTGTGTGTAAGCTGCTGGGAAAGGGTAAATCTGATCAAAGGGTAAACGGACCTAGCCCAGAAAGAACAGATCACAGCCCTCTAGAGGGCAGGGAAGGACTCAGTGCTGGGAGGGGGAAACACAGGGTAACCCCAAAAGGGAAGCTGGATTTTCTGCATATGTACAGTCCCAGGGTTGGGAGACTGCTCCCCAAAGGGCCAGCCAATGTGCAGGATCCCCCTGAACACTCATCTTGCCAGACCCAGTGGCATCAAAATTCCAGTATCATGATTAAATTAAGAGCCCCCACATAGGGAAACATTAAAGGGAAGGAAAAGCCAGTGATGGGTTACATGGCAGAGAGTCAAATGGGTAATGAACAAAGTAACCTCAAACTAAAATATCTGAACAGAGGGAGTGATATCATAAAGATACTTGTAAAAGCACAGCTGAGATAAAATTTTTGATATTAATATTAAGTTTTGGAATAAGAATTTTGTTGCTGATGTTAACCCTTATGGTAATGCTACTTTTAAATTAAATACCTGTAAACAGGTTAAAAGCTTACCACAGGAGAGCAACCATAAAAAAAAACTGGTTTGCTGTGTGTGATTGGGGAAACTGAGGCACGCTGCCTCATGGCCTTAATAGCTGGATGCCAAGAGAACTATAACAACAAACTGCCTTTGAGATAGTCAGTGACTAACCCTCTTGCAGTAAACTAAGAGGAAAGGTGTGATGCTCTGTACCTTGGGGGAACACCCAACACCTCCATGTTCATCTTTATAAAATGATTGTGTGGTATCCAGTGCAAAGTTTGTCATGCTGGGTGTCTTCGGAAGGTTCATGATGCACTGAGCATGGTTGTTATAGTAATTGTTACAGTAATTGTGACAGTAAGGTTATAGGTTATAATTTCATGCATATAGTTATGAGGCTGAAAATGTATCCTCATGGCTTAAAGCAAGATCAGGCAAAAACTCTCTAAGAACAGAGAGGCAGTTCACACCTTGTCAGGGCATAGATGGGACAAACCCAGCCCAGCCTAACAGGAACAATGGACACTGGCTTAGGCAGCAAAAAAAGAATCCGTTAAGCTCTCGAGGGAGTCAACCCCCTACCTTCGGGCAGTTTGGGACTGTGATGATGTAATGCTAAGATGACTCTGAAGGGGGCAAAGCCAAGGGGAAAGAAAGGACATGATAAAAGGGAGAGACATTTGCCATGCTTTCTCTCTTCCATCTACATCTACAGACACCATCACCACCACCACCAAGTGACTGAAACGCTGATCAAAGGGGAGAGCCTGGCCTAAAAGTAACCAGCTAGTCTCTGATGAGAAGCATCTAAGTTTTTAAGGACATTGAAAGTGTTAAGATCAGCTTAGAATGTGTTTTGCTTTTATTTAATTTGATCAAATCTGACTTGTGCTTTGACTTATAGTCACTTAAAATCTATCTTTATAGTTAATACATAGAATCGTAGAAAATTAGGGTTGGAAGGGACCTCAGGAGGTCATTGTTAGGGGGCTTATTCCTTCACCCTCTCACTTCCCTGGTCCTTCTTGCATGAACAGAAAGCAACAATATCCGAAGTCCAAAGGCGCAAACAATTTGATGTTTATTGGAGTGAACTTCCAGCAAGCATGATTCCAGTTTCCTTTCTCAGTGTCCCCCTTCCCAGCTCTGACACCACAAAGCCTTGCCTGTGTCCCTGTTCCTGTTCCCATCCCCTGTTCCCATTCCCCTTTAGCAAAACATGATCCCAATTCCCCCATCCCCAGTCCCTGTTCCCATTCCCCCCACTTCCTGATTGACTGCAGACTATATAGTAAAACCTGAGTTTTGCTTAGCTATACCTTAACCAATCATTTTACTGAAATTTAACTAACCAATCCTAACATATTGTAACATGGTTATTTAACCAATTATATTTCACCACCTTCATTAGTTTACACCCAACATCAGACAAACAATTACAGAACCAGACAGAGACCATGCAAATAAACATACAAAACAATACAGAAGTGAGGATTTCACGACTACATACATACATAAGGGTTTTCCAGCTGTGTCTATTGATAAGTGAGTTCTTGCCAGACAGGATGTGATCAAACTAAGTTTCCTTTTACATCTTCTAGGCTCTTCCCTTTCTCTGAAGGTGATAGGAATATCAGGGCATGATTGTATTTCTAATAGCCCAATAGCACCTTATTTCAATGTGACTAGTTTGGAATGTGAGGATGTGACCGCACACTTCCCAGCTTATGGCTGTCTAACTATATCTTGGCTGAAGACCTTAGCCTGTCACAGTAAGTGAAGGCCATTACACAGACAGTGATCTTTGATTCTTTCTTTTATGCCTTTATAACTAGCTAAGTGATAAGAATACACCTAAATTCTTAAAGTATAGGCCTTTGCAGACAGGCCTGAATATCTATATCCTAACAGTCATCAAGTCCAACCCCCTGCTCAAAGCAGGATCAATTCCCAACTAAATCATCCCAGCCAGGGCTTTGTCAAGCCTCACCTTAAAAACCTCTAAAGAAGGAGATTCCACCACTTCCCTAGGGAACCCATTCCAGTCCTTCACCATCCTCCTAGTGAAAAAGTTTTTCCTAAAATCCAACCTAAACCTCCCCCACTGCAACTTGAGACCATTGTTCCTTGTTCTGTCATCAGGTACCACTGAGAACAGTCTGGATCCATCCTCTTTGGAACCCCCTTTCAGGTAGTTGAAAGCAGCTATCAAATTCCCCCTCATTGTTCTCTACTGCAGACTAAACAATCCCAGTTCCCTCAGCCTCTCCTCGTAAGTCATAAGTGCTCCAGCCCCCTAATAATTTTCGTTACTCTCCGCTGGACTCTTTCCAATTTTTCCACATCCTTCTTGTAGTGTGGGGCCCAAAACTGGACACAGTACTCCAGATGAGGCCTCACCAATGTTGAATAGAGGGGAATGATCACGTCCCTCGATCTGCTGGCAATGCTTCTACTTATACAGCCCAAAATGCCGTTAGCCTTCTTGGCAACAAGGGCACACTGTTGACTCATATCCAGCTTCTCATCCACTGTAACCCCTAGGTCCTTTTCTGCAGAACTGCTTCCTAGCCATTCGGTCCCTAGTCTGTCCTGAGTGCAGGATTCTGCACTTGTCTTTGTTGAACCTCATCAGGTTTCTTTTGGCCAAGTCCTCTAATTTGTCTAGGTCCCTCTGTATCCCATCCCTACCCTCCAGCATATCTATCACTCCTCCCAGTTTAGTGTCATCTGCAAACTTGCTGAGAGTGCAGTCCACGACATCCTCCAGATCATTAATGAAGATATTGAACAAAACCGTCCCTAGGACCGACCCTTGGGGCATTCTCCATTTGCCAGCCGCTGAGGAAACGTCTGGCTTGTTTCTGGGAGGCTGTATAATTTCCTGTTACAATCTCCTGGTGGTTTCAGTCCTGCAGGCCTGGCTCAAGGAAGGGCCCAGCATCTTGTCGATTCAACTGCACCCGTGAGGAGGAGGATTGCCGGCAGGAGAAGAGGGTTATAATTTCGTATAAATCAACATATTTCACGGAAAGCAGGGGGCTCTCAAGGAGTTTTCTGGGTAGGAAAAAGCACATTGCAATGAACATTTTCACTGTTTTTCAAATCTCAATTTGTGTCTTGAGTCTGTTGTCAAATATCTAAAAAAACACACACACCCCCCCTAACTTTTTGGATTATTTCCCCCCCTGCCCTTTGTTTTCTTCTTTTTAAACATTTTCCCCACTGGACATGCCGGTGAGGGGATTTACATTGTCCCTCTAATCCAGTGGACTCTGAACTGTGGAGCGTGCCCCTCTAGTGGGGGGTGGAATATGGGGGGGGGTGCGGCACGCCTAGGGCAGCCTGCTGGGGGTGAGGTGTGAGTGCCACAGAGCCCCGCTCTGCGCCTAGCTCCACTTGGTCCCCAGCCCCAGCTGCTGCTCTCCTCCCAGCCCCCTGGCCCCAGCTTAGGGTTGCCAGGTGTCCAGTTTTCGACTGGATGGGGACCTGACTAAGAGCCCAGTTGCCTGTTACTGGGGGACAGGAAGCCTGGAGAAGCATTTAGAGATGGCTCCAGCAAGAGAGGCAATGACAGCTCCCCTGTCCTGCCCCGAGTGACATAGGCACCGACTTTGTGGGTGCTCCAGGGCAGGAGCCATAGGCGTCAACTCCGTGGGTGCTCTAGGGCTGGTGCACCCACAGGGAAAAAGTGGTGGGTGCTCAGCACCCACTGGCAGCTCCCTGCCGCAGGCCCCCCCTACTCCAGCTCACCTCTACTCCACCTCCTCCCCTGAGTGTGCTGCCCATGCTCCAGTTCTCCCCCCAGGGCCGGCTCTACCATTTTTGCTGCCCCAAAGGAGGGGAAAAAAAAAAGCTGCCTAGACTCTGCTGCCCCAAGAATGGAGGGAATGCCGCCCCTTAGCATGTGCCGCCCCAGGTACATGCTTCCTCCACTGGTGCCTGGAGCCAGCCCTGTCTCCCTCTTCCTCCCAGGCTTGCCGTGAATCAGCTGTTTCCGTGGTGAGCCTGGGAGGGAGGGGGAGAGGCGGAGTGGCAGTGCGGTCAGGGGAGGAGGTGGAGCGAAGGTGAACTGGAGGGGGAGGGCGCAGGAAAGGAAGTAACCTTGGTGGGGAGGGGTGCAGAGGAACTGCTTCCTGCCCCAGCTCACCTCTGCTCCGCCTCCTCCCCCCAGTACACTGCCACTCCGCATCTTCCCCTCTCTCCCAGGCTGGCCGCGGAAACAGCTGATTTGCAGCGAGCCTGGGAGGGAGGGGGAGGAAGGGGAAATCCATCCCGTGTGGAGGGAGGAGGCGAGGTCTGGTATTTGGGGAAGGGGTGGAGTTGGGGTGGGGCTGGGGACCAGGGCCATGAGCACCCACCGGTGCCTGGTAAATTCGGCAGATATGGCTGCAGCTAGAGTGACCAGATGTCCCAATTTTATAGGGACTGTCCTGATTTTTGGGTCTTTTTCTTATATAGGCTCCTATTACCCCCCACCTCTGGCTGGATTTTTCACATTTGTTGTCTGGTCACCCTAGCAGGAGCACCCATGGAAACAAATAGTGGAGGCTCTGCACCCACCCGGACTATCAGTTGCGGCAGCTGCAAATCAGCTCTCCCATGCAGAGCCCTGTGAACCTTTGATGGGCTGCTGGATTAGCTGTTTCTAGTCAATCTTCTGTAGTGCGCAGCCGCCTATCAGCTGTTTTGGCAGGGAGCCAGCAGGTGAGAGACTTGTGGCTGCAGTTTCTAACCCAGCTCCCAGGGCAGGTAGAAGTGGTCTGTTTCCAGGGCAGAGCAGGCCTTTACTCCTCCCTGAGCAAGAAGTGGATGTGGGTGTCCCACAGGAGCTGGAGCAGCAGCTCCTCTTTCCCCCTCAGCTCTGGGAAATGTGCAGGCTGCTGCTGCTCCGAGGCTGAGAGCAGGTGAGCTGTCTGCATTGCTCTGCCCGCCGCACCCCTTCGCACACAGGGGGCGTCTGTAATGAGTTTCTCAAATGCCCCCTCACTCAGGCTGAGCAGCTGAGAGCCTGGGCGAGGTAGAAATCCGCCCCGCCCACCGCAGCCAGCAGCAGCACTAGCAGCACCTGGGCCAGAGGTGCACTGAAAGCACTTCATGTGGGTAAATAGATCCCACCCAGTGGATAAGATGAGACCCAGGCGAGAGCAGTGTCTGCCTATCCTTGGCCGAAAGAAGGGACCAGGTGAGTGCTGATCTCAAGTCTCTCCCACAAAGCTGATTGGTTTTATTTTCAGCGTCACAGGCAGTGCTTCCCTGAGACATTTCAGTTGCTCTTGATGGAAATCAGAGGAAGTATTGTTGTACATACAACTGCTTCTCAATCTTTTTTCTTGAAATGGTCAATGGATCCTGAGGACTTTTGTTAATTAAAAAACAAACAAACAAAACCCCTCCTGCTGTGCTCTTAATTCTGCCTGGCTGTTACAGCCTTAGAAAAGGTCTCCTTAGTAACTTTCTTAACATTTGGAAAAAAGAAACACCATGGAGTACTTGTGACATCTTAGAGACTAACAAATGTATTTGGGCATAAGCTTTTGTGGGCTTCAGCCACTTCGTCGGGTGCATGCAGTGGAAAATGCAGTAGGAAGATATATATACACAGAGGACATGAAAAAATGGGTGGTGCCATACTAATTGAAACGAGAGTAATCAATTAAGGTGGGCTATTATCAGCAGAGTCATTACACAAAGTAAAACCTATTTCCCCATGCTCATTCCCCCCCTATACGCACACTGTTACTCACACCTTCTTGTCAACTGTTGGAAATGGGCCAGCCTCATTATCACTACAAAGGTTTTTTTCTCCTGCTGATAACAGCCCACCTTGAATCCTGCACTCAGCTTACTTGATGGCTACTCTCTCCACTTAACTTCCTTGCCTGCATCTCTGACCTCATGCATGGCACCCGAGAGAAACCCCCCATGTGTCACGCTAAGACGAACCAGATTGTACATGCATCACACAAAGCTATTACCCCATGGGTGAAGTATCAGAGGAGAGATGTCCTTAGAAAGACTGATTGCTTCGGCATCATTATTTGTGTTGCTGGGCACAGAAAACCCAGGAGCTCCCCTGGCTCAGTCATTCCAAATGTCCTACAATGGTGTCAGGGGAGACCTGGTCTTATCTAGTGAATGATATACACATAAGGAGGCATCTGCATTTCACGCTAGCAGGGAAGGCACATGTTCCAGGACAGATTGTGCTCCAGCACCTGCATTTCTCTTTAGTGAGTTATTACATTTGAGATGTGACTGAGAGAATGGAACCTGAATCCCAGAGAAATCAGAGACCCTCATTCCAAGCTTAAAATATACCAGAGCTTCGGGTAAGCCACATCATCCATGCTTCTGGGAGTTTATGGGGGTATGTCAATAATGTGTAGTCTATTAATCATGGAAATAAGGAAGTGTAACTTTTGAAAATACCGGGTGAAATCCTGGCCCTTCTGAAGTCCATGGGAGAACTCCTATTTGCTTCAACAGTGCTAGAATTTCACCTATCATGGGCCCTGGAAATGAGACACTCGGTTATCATCTGTCTGTCTCACATGCTGGATAATAAGACGGTCATATCTAAGGAGCATAAACAAGACTTGTGTGAAACTAGGCAGTGTAACTAAGGGCTTGGCTACCCTGGAAATACCCTGGAAATATGAAGATGTCATTTGATAACTCCCTGGATGAGCAAGCACAAGGTCATTAACACCCTCTCTTCGCAATCCAGAATGCTAGAAGGTCATTAGAGAATTTGAACTTGGAGAAGCTTTCAAATGTTGCCATTTGCCTGTTGAAACCTTTACATCCTCAGTTCATGAAGTTTGCTATCCTGGGTCCTGTGATGAGCAGAAGAAAGTATAAAATTCCTGTAATGGACAATTAGGGATTAATAAACTGATAAGCGAAGTGTCTTCATAATTCCTGGTTGCCAATGTCTGGTTATGACCTGAAATAGAAAGATTTATTCATTCCCCTTATACATTCTGTCCAAGCTACTAGATTTGTGGTCATTGTTCTTATTATTCAAAATAATTCTGTAAACATTTTTTCCCCAATCCTGCTAAATGCACTTCCTCACTGATGAGTTCCATGCATTAAATGAGAATAACATTTTAGTAGATACAAAAAGTGACTGATATTATTTAAATTAAAAGGGGAAAAATTAGCACTGGGATTTACAAAAGTAGTGAGAACCAAAAGGTGGCTGGGACATTCAAAGGACTTTCATAAGATTTGGGGTGTCTAATCCCCAAGGCACATTTGAAAATCCCACCTCATTTTATTATGCTTTAATTGTTCTTTCCCAGTTTTGGTTTGGGTTCCTTCCCCTTTGTCATTAATATTAAATTGTGTTGAGTATCTGGTCACCATTAAGCTTCTTAGTGAAGACTGAAGGAAAATAGGCATTAAACACCTCTGCCTTGCACACCCAGTGGAATACCTACACTTTCTTTTGTCTCGCTCCTGATGGACTTTGAACCCTTCTTCTTACTGCCTTTTATGTCCTTCACCAGGTGCAATTCATTTTCTGCCTTAGCCGTTCTGATTTGGTTCTTACATGCTCATGCTGTTTGTACTTTTCCTTAGCAATTTGTCCATGTTTCCACTTTCTGGAGGCTTTTATTTTATTCTCAGGTTAATAAAGAGCTCCTGATTGAGCCATATTGGGCTTTTGCTATTCTTCCAATCTTTACTTCGTATCCGAATTGTTGGCAGTTGTGTCTTTAATATTGTCTCCTTGAGAAACTGCCTGCTCTCCTGAACTCCTTTAGCCCTTAGATTTTCTTCCCTTGGGAACTCACCTACCAGTTCTCTGCGTTTGCTACAGTCTGGTTTTTAGACGTCCATCGGCCTTATTCTGATACTCCCTCTCCTTCCTTTCCTTAGAATCATGAAGTCTCTGGCTTTTCATGATCACTTTCACCCAAATTGCCTCCCTCCTTCTGATTCACAACCAGTTCCTCCCTGTTGGTGAGAATCACATTTAAAATGGCTTCGCCCCCTGGGCACTTCACTGAGTTCTGAAATAAAAATTTGTCCTCAACTTTCTCTGACCTTATTGGAAATGTTGTCTTTTACTGTATTACTTTTCCAACTGATGTCTGGGCAGTTAAAGTCCCCCATCAGTACCAGGTCTTGTGTTTTGGAGAGTTGTGTTATTTGTTCTAAAAATTCATGATTCCCCTTCCCTTCCTGATCTGATGGTCCATAGAAGACTCTTATCGTAATGACAACCCTATAATTTGTTTCCTTTCCCACAGATGCACCCGATGGCGAACTTAGAATAGGGAAATCAAATATCTACCTCAGAATTCATCCTCCTGGGATTTGGAAATCTTCCAGATCTGCACCTTCTTCTCTTCTTGCTGTTTCTAGTAATCTACATTGTGACCATGGCTGGGAACATCCTCATCCTGGTGCTAGCTGTGGCTAATCAGCACCTGCACATCCCCATGTACCTCTTCCTGGGGAACTTGTCCTGCTTGGAGACCTGCTACACCTCCACCATCCTGCCCAGGCCATAGTCCAGTCTCCTAGTGGGAACAGAACTATCTCAGTCAGAATCTGCATCATCCAATATTATTTCTTTGCTTTTCTGCCTGGTGTTGAGCGTTGCCTCTTGTCTGTGATGTACGATCGGTATTTAGCTATCTGCAAACCGCTGCATTATACAGCCCTCGTGACTGGCAGATTATGCCTCCAGCTAGCAGCTGGATTTTGGACTTATGGGTTTCTGGTTAGTGGAACAATGACATCCTTGACATCACAGTTATCTTTTTGTGGCCCCAATGAAACTGACCTTTTTCTTTTTGTGATCTCACCCAAGTAAAAAAACTGTCCAGTAGCAGCACCAGGCTGATGTACCTTGTGACTTTCATTATGGCTTCAATATTCACCCTGCCCCCATTTCCATTGTCCCCGAGATCCTGTCAATGCCTTTTTAATGTTCACAGGAATTTAGACAGGGCTCAAAGCTGAGAGCTTGTGTACAAGGGGAAAAAGCTTGGAGTAGTGAGTGCAAATACCTATTGCTGTGGAATGGTGCAGAATAACTATTGCAATGTAAATCTATATGCTAGCTCTTTTATACTAAGTTCCCGCTGAAAACCCATCTTGTATGTGATCTGTAATTGTTTCACCTTGCAGAGAAAATGGGGGACCTTCCCCACAATTTCTCATATATTTTAATTCCTTCCCCAACTGGTAAATTGTGGGGAAAAAAGGTTTTAATTTAACTTTCTTTCTTTCTTTCTTCTACTTTCTTTTGTATTGTCATTTTCATGCGAGTGTTCCAGGGAAAATTTTGAGTTTTGTGGGAAACCTGAAATTTCCTCCCTAGTTTACAGCACTCTGTCAGCTGCTGAGAACCACCAAAAACCTTTGGCCAAACTCTTTTCAGTTTTGTGATGAAAAATTGAATGCTTTCAAGGCAATCAGACCCTTTTCACAAAAATTCACATTTAGTCAAAAACCCAAGTTTCCATCAAAAAAGATTCTGATAGAAAATTTTTGCCCAGCCCTACTTAGAGGAATATACAGATCCACAAACACTTGGGAAGGGGAACATATTATTTCAATGAGACCGAAACACTCACTGCTGATAACATTTAATAGTCTGTTTCCTTCACTGCATATGTACAAAGTTCTTTCCTACCTTGATTTTCATAGATTCATAGATTCTAAGGCCAGAAGGGTCCACTGTGATAATCTAGTCTGACCTCCTGGAGAACACAGACCAGAGACATGCCCCCAAAATAATTCCTAGAGCAGATTGGTTAGAAAACTATGCCATCTTGATTTAAAAATTGTAAGTGTTGGGGAATACCTTATTTCCAGTCTGATTTTGTCTAGCTTCATCTTCCAGCCGTTGGATGTTAGACCTTTGTCTGCTAGATTGAACTACTGATTATTAAATATTTGTTCCCCAGGTTGGTGCTTACAGACTGGGATCAAGTCACTACTGAACCTTCTCTTTGCTGAGCTGAATAGATTGTGCTCCTTGAGTCTATCACCATCAGGCACGTTTTCTAAACTATTAATCATTCCTGTGGCTCTTTGACTTGTCTTCAATTTTACCTCAATTCCTTTGAAGTGGACTTCTCTGAATGGCCAACAATTTAATCAACAGGAGTGTCCCCTATTGATGGATGTAATCCTCCTCACATACTCACAAGCCTTTCTGTCTCACTCCCATTTATTTTCCCTTCTGAGTCAACTTTTGTATCTCACCCATTCTTCTATTTTCCAGAGTGAAAGTTTTAAGGCTTCAGTTTAAAGAGATGTTGAAGAGAATTGGACACTCAATGCTGATGAATGTTAATGGAAAGTGGGCATCCAAATCCCTTAGGTTGCTTTGAAAGTCTCATAGACTCATAGACTTTGGGGTCAGAAGGACCAATATGATCATCTAATCTGACCTCCTGCACAAAGCAGGCCACAGAATCCTACCCATCCACTTCTATAATAAACCCCTAACCTATGTCTGAGTTATTAAAGTCTTCAAATTGTGGTTTGAAAACCTCAAGCTGCAGAGAATCCACCAGCAAGTGACCCAGGCCCCACGCTGCAGAGGAAAGTGAAAAACCTCCAGGGCCCCTGCCAATCTGCCCCGGAGGAAAATTCCTTCCCGACCCCAAATATGGCGATCAGCTAAACCCTGAGCATGTGGGCAAGACTCACCAGCCAGCACTCAGAAAAGAATTCTCTGCAGTAACTCAGATCCCATCCCATCCAACATCCCATCACAGACCACTGGGCATACTTATCTGGCGATAATCAAAGATCAATTGCCAAAATTAGGCTCTCCCATCATACCATCCCTTCCATAAACTTATCAAGCTTAGTCTTAAAGCCAGATATGTCTTTTACCCCCACTACTCCCCTTGGAAGGCTGTTCCAGAACTTCACTCCTCTAATGGTTAGAATCCTTCATCTAATTTCAAGTCTAAACTTCCTAGTGTCCAGCTTATACCCATTTGTTCTTGTGTCCACATTGGTACTAAGCTTAAATAATTTCTCTCCCTCCCTAATATTAATCCCTCTGATATATTTATAAAGAGCAAGCATATGCCCCCTCAACCTTTTTTTGGTTAGGCTAAACAAGCCAAGCTCTTTGAGTCTCCTTTCATAAGACAGGTTTTCCATTCCTCGGATCATCCTAGTAGCCTGTCTCTGAACCTGTTCCAGTTTGAATTCATCCTTCTTAAACATGGGAGACCAGAACTGCACACAGTGTTCCAGATGAGGTCTCACCAGTGCCTTGTATAATGGTACTAACACCTCCTTATCTTTGCTGGAAATACCTCGCCTGATGCATCCTAAAACCGTATTAGCTTTTTTAACGGCCATATCACATTGGTGGCTCATAGTCATCCTGTGATCAACCAATACTCCAAGGTCCTTCTCCTCCTCTGTTGCTTCCAACTGATGTGTCCCCAATTTATAACTAAATTTCTTATTATTAATCCCTAAACGCATGACCTTGCACTTTTCACTATTAAATTTCATCCTATTACTATTACTCCAGTTTACAAGGTCATCCAGATCTTCCTGTATGATATCCTGGTCCTTCTCTGTGTTAGCAATACCTCCCAGCTTTGTGTCATCCGCAAACTTTATTAGCACATTCCCACTTTTTGTGCCAAGGTCAGTAATAAAAAGGTTAAATAAGATTGGTCCCAAAACTGATCCTTGAGGAACTCCACTAGTAGCCTCCTTCCAGCCTGACAGTTCACCTTTCAGTATGACCCATTGGAGTCTCCCCTTTAATCAGTTCCTTATCCACCTTTCAATTTTCATATTGATCCCCATCTTTTCCAATTTAACTAATAATTCCCCATGTGGAACCGTGTCAAATGCCCTACTGAAATCGAGGTAAATTAGATCTACTGCATTTCCTTTGTCTAAATAATCTGTCACCTTCTCAAAGAAGGAGATCAGGTTAGTTTGGCACGATCTACCTTTTGTAAAACCATGTTGTAATTTGTCCCAATTAGCATTGACCTCAATGTCCTTAACTATTTTCTCCTTCAAAATTTTTTCCAAGACCTTACATACAACAGATGTCAAACTAACAGGCCTATAGTTACTCGGATCACTTTTTTTCCCTGTCTTAAAGATAGGAACTATGTTAGCAATTCTCCAGTCGTACAGTACAACCCCTGAGTTTCATTAAAAATTCTTGCTAATGGGCTTGCACTTTCATGTGCCAGTTCCTTTAATATTTGTGGATGAAGATTATCTGGGCCCTCCAATTTTGTCCCATTAAGCTGTTCATGTTTGGCTTCTACCTCAGATGTGGTAATATCCACCTCCATATCCTCATTCCCATTTGTCATCCTTCCATTATCCCTAAGCTCCTCATTAGCCTTATTAAAGACCGAGGCAAAGTATTTATTTAGATATTGGGCCATGCCTAGGTTATCCTTAACCTCCATTCCATCCTCAGTGTTTAGCAGTCCCACTTCTTCTTTCTTTCTTTTCCTCTTATTTATATGGCAATAGAACCTTTTACTATTGGTTTTAATTCCCTTTGCAAGGTCCAACTCTACATGGCTTTTAGCCTTTCTCACTTTATCCCTACATGTTCTGACCTCACTAGGGTAGCTTTCCTTGCTAATCCCACCCATCTTCCACTCCTTGTAGGCTTTCTGCTTTTTCTTAATCACCTCTCTGAGATGCTTGCTCATCCAACTTGGTCTACAACTCCTGCCTATGTTTTTTTCCCCCTTTCTTGGGATACAGGCTTCTGATAGTTTCTGTAGCTTCAACTTAAAGTAATTCCAGGCCTCCTCCGCATTTAGATTCACAAGTTCTTCAGTCCAATCCACTTCCCTAACTAATTTCCTTAATTCTTTCAAGTTAGCCCTTTTGAAGTAAAAAAACCCTAGTCCCAGATCTTTTTTTGTTTATCCTTCCATCTAGTTTGAACTGAATTAGCTCATGATCACTCGAACCAAGGTTGTCTCCTACAACCATTTCTTCTATGAGGTCCTCACTACTCACCAAAACCAAATCTAAAATGGCATCCCCTCTTGTTGGTTCTTCAACTACTTGGTGAAGAAATCCATCTGCTATCACATCCAGAAAAATCTGAGCCCTATTATTCTTACTAGCACTTGTCCTCCAGTCTATATCTGGGAAGTTAAAGTCTCCCATGATCACACAATTCCCATTAGTGTTTACTTCATTAAAAACATTAAAGAGGTCTCTATCCATATCCAAATCAGATCCCGGCGGTCTGTAGCACACCCCAAGCGCTATCTCAGGGGAGGCTCTAGCAGCTTTTTTTCCCAGTGTGATTTTTGCCCAGACAGACTCTGTCTTATCCATTCCATCACTTCTTATTTCTTTACAGTTAACCTAATCATTGATATACAATGCTACTCCACCACCTTTGCCTTTATTTCTGTCTTTCCTAAACAGCACATAGCCTTCAATACCTGTACTCCAGTCATGACTACTATTCCACTATGTTTCTGTTATCCTTATAATATCTGGTTTCACTTCCTGCACCAGTAGCTCTAGTTCCTCCATTTTGTTACCTGGCTCCTCGCATTGGTCTACAGACATCTTAATTTTTGCCGTTTGGCTTCACAGACATTCTTTACCCGGTTAGGCACAGACATTCTACCACCAGCATCACCTGTTAGACTGGTATCTACACTACCCTTCCTCCTTATGTCAATTCTTCTGTCCATGGCGGTATCCCCTCTTACTTTGTTTTCTTCCCTCTCAAGGTTAAGGTCAAGCTGAAGAAGATAACGTGCTATGCACCTAAAATGGCTCTGGATTGGGGTGAATAGAGTTAGCTTGTCTCTGGCCAGGGCTTTTCCTGTGCAACTGCAGTCTTCCTGAGTTACCGAGACCTTCCAGAGGTTTCTGGGAACAGACTCCCTGCACAAAGGTCAATGGAGGCTTGAATGGAGAGGTGTAGAGATGTGAAGGGGATACCCTCATCCTTGCAAGCTGCCTTCCTCTATTTCTCCATCACCCGCATTGCCAGCATGATTCGTGCTTTCTTTGACTTTCTGCAGCTCTCCTGAAAACAACCATTTCTTCTTATATGTCCCCCCTCTGATAGAATGGTCATTTGCACACACCTATTGGAATAAGATAACTGTGTTCACAGGTGTCTTATTCTTTGCAGACTCCCAACCCCTTTCTTCTCATACTTATCTCTTATATTAAAAGAATCTGCACCGTCCTGAAGATGCTGGCAGCTGAGGGCAGACACAAGGCCTTCTCCACCTGCTCCTCACACCTCCTTGGGGTGCCTCTGTTCCATGGCTCAGGAACGGTTGTGTATTTACAACTGAAATCAACTGGATCAAGGGACATTGACAAACTCCTCTTCCTTATCTATACAGGTCATGTTCTGATGCTTATCCCCATCATCTACAGGCTGAGGAACAGGGAAGTGAAAGGTGCCATTTGGAAGCTTTTAGGTCAAAAATTATTGGACAAAACTACATGAGAAGCTCCTTTAGACATGTTCCAAATGCCCTGACACATTGTTCATTCTTCTGGGTAGTTTACTGAATCTTCCAGACTGATTCCCGTTTCCTCAAGGAAATATCTGGATTTCTTCTGATAATTTTTTTGCCTCCTTACAGATTTCTGAAAATACTTTACAGATTGCAAAAGACACTGCAAAAAACCAACAACGACATATCAAGCAATGTTCCACATCCCTGAAGAGGCATTCTAGACCTGTCAGATTATATTCTAGACTGTTAGATATTTCTCAATAGCTATGAAACAGATTGTGGTGATGGATTCCAGATTGCTCAAGACTCAGTCTAGAGAACACAAAACACTGTAAAGATTAGGCGAGAATGTTCCAGGATCCTTCAGCTCCATTCAATAGTCTTTTACACCACTGCAGTTTTCAAAGGGGGTTAAGGAGGTCAGGCACCCAACTCTCTGAGACATGTTTGAAAATCTGAGCTGTATGGTCTGTTTCTTGTATTGATCACAATCAATTACATTTTAACAAATAGAAAAATATAAATTGTGCTGTGGAAAATATTGTGGGGAAATGGTTTTTCAATATATAGTTCTTTTTTACATTTTGTTTTCTAAGTAATAAAATGTGATACTTGCATGGGATCCAGATGCAAAAATTGATTCTTTTCTTGTATTGGCCAAACAAAATAAACTAAAAGTACCACATGGATAAATGGCCACTAGATGGTCCAAAATGAGAAAAGCTATACTGTATAATGGTCACTAGGGGCAGCAGAGAGTGGGGGTGGGGAAGGGGCAGCGATACTGCATAATGTGCACTATATGTCATTAGAGGTAGTTTTGAATGTCGTATTGTTATACTATGTCATTGCCAGTAGATGGCTGCACAGTGTAATATTTGAGAAAGACAAAGGTAGGTGAGGTCATATCTTTTTTTGGACCAACTTCTGTTGGTGAGACAGTTAAACCTTTGGGCTACGGAGAGCTCTTCTAGGAAAGATACTCAGGCCTTGGCTACACTTGAGAGTTACAGTGCAATAAAGCCACCAACAGCTCTGTAACTCACTCCCCATCCACACTGGCAAGGCACATACAGCACTGTATCTCCGTGGCTACAACCCTGCTTATACTCCACCTCCCGGAGAGGAATAAAGAGTATAGCACTGCTGCTGCTGCACTGGTGCACCAGTGTAAACAGGGAATAACCTTAGTACGCAGTGACTGACCTCCAGAAGCTTCCCATAATCCTTTTAAGTGAAGGTTCTGCTCTTTGTTTTGTTGTGAACTCCAGGCTCTGGGAGCTGCTTATCAAAAAAACAAACACAGTTGGTGTTTGCTGTGAATGAGCAGAGGCAGGGGGACTCCCTCTGGAATGCCCACAGCTGGTGTTTGCTCGAGGAGAGAAGCAGTGCGGCAGGCGGGAGGGAGTAGGGGGATCCGTTTCAGCAAGCGGCTGCTTATCTGGCCTGTGAGGAAAAAAAAATGCTGTTTGCTTTCAGTGAGTGAGAGAGGTGTGTGGGAGGGGTTTGGAACTTGCAAGGCAAGGAGCTGACACAGTGTTGGCTCCAAAAATCCACTCTCTCTCTCTCCTCCACGCTCCCTGTCACACTCCACCTCCCCGCTTTTGAAAAGCACCTTGCAGCCACTTGAACGCTGAGATAGCTGCCCATAATGCACCGCTCCCAACAGCACTGCAGATGCTGCAAATGTGGCCATGACAGTGCACTGGCAGCTGTCAGTGTGGACAGACTGGAGCGCTTTCCCTACTCAGCTGCACAAAGACAGGTTTAACTCCCAGCGCTCTACAGCTGCAAGTGTAGCCATAGCCTCAGAAGGTTTCAGATAAATACATTGTGGAACAGGTTGCTTAATGTATGTAAGCAGAGTCAGGATGAGCAGAAGAGTTACACATAAGTAGTTAACATATATTGTAAAAGACCATTCGAGGAGAAGTGGCTAGTTAATGCCTCGGGAGTGATAGGACAATAAAGGGGGAGGAGTTAGTGGATAAGATATTGTTGTAAATAGCCGTAAATCCAGTTTTTTTATTAAGTCCATGATTTTTAGCATCTGTGAAAGTTGTGAATTTTGGCTCGCCGGCTCACCTTTTGAAGCTGTTGGGCAGGTTTGGTCTGAGGATGAGGACTGAGAGGTCAGACATGGAATGACAAATTTGTGAAAAATGTTTGCCCATGGGTGATATTGTAAGGGACCAGGATGGAGGCAGTCTGTCCCACTGCTCACAGCTGGGCTGGCATGCACAGGTCAAAGATGGCCACATGGCAGTGGTGAGTGAGAAGTCACTGAGGCCAGGACTGATAGACAAGAGTGAGGGTCAGAGTCAGGCCAGGGTTAGAGACTGGAGATCAGAAAGCCAGGTTAGGGCTGGAGTTAGAGCAGGCCGGAAGTCTGTGTTGCTACCCAGACATCTTCCAGGGGCACCCTCCAGTGTTCATTAGTGAGCATGGGCCAAACAGAGGGTGCTGTCCAGATGCTTTGGGTGGTACTTCCTGCAGTGCCTGATCTTTGCATTGCTCCTTGGCTACACCTCTGTATGGCATCTTGTTGGCAATGTAGAACCATTAGCTGTTCAGTGTGAGTTCATTTGAGAAAGGGGCAGAGAGGTATCAGCAAATCCTGAATTCTCACTAGGCCTCAGGTGGGGCTGTTTTAGTATACATCTACAGATCTGAAGCAGCGTTGCATAGACACTTACTACAGCGATGGAAGGAGTTCATCCATCAACTTAGCAGTGTCTACAGCAGGACTTAGGTCAGCTTATTTACATCGTACAGGCTGTGTAGTGAGGCCGACCTCACTTTGTAGTGTACACTGGCCCGGAGTCTCTGTTTTCCCTTTGACACCTGCACTCCACTTACTTGATGGCTACTCTCTCCTTTTTTTCTGCCTTGCCTGCATCTCTGACCTCATGCACGTCACCCCAGAGAAGCCGCCCATGGGTCACGCAAAGATGAGACAGACTTTACATGCATCACGCAGAGCAATTACCTAGTCGATCAGGTGTCAGAGGAGCGATGTCCTTGGAGGGGAAATGCTGATTGCTTTGGGATCATTATTTGTGCTGTCTGCACAGAAAACACGGGAATTCCCCTTGCTCAGTCATTCCAGATCTCTTTCAGCATTGTCTGAGGACACCCCATCTTCCATGGTGAATGATATATACACAAAGAGGTGTCTGCATTTTGGGACTAGAAGGGAAGGAACACGTTCCAGGACAGATTGTGGCTCTAGCACCTGCATTTCTTTTCAGTGGGTCCTTAAATTTGAGCAGTGACTGAGAGAGTGGAACCCGAATCCCGGAGAAATGAGAGACCATTTCAAGCTTGAAATATACCAGAGATTCAGGGAAGCCCCATCGTCCATGCTTCTGGGAGTTTTAGGGTGGATGTCAATAATGTATATTCCATAAATCGCGGAAATAAGTAAGAATCACCAGTTCTATGAGATAGGTATATCTCCACTTTCCAAAATACCGGGTAAAATCCTGGCTCTTTTGAAATATATAGGAGAACTTCCATTCACTTCCACAGTGGTAGGATATCACCTCATCATGGACCTCAGAAATGAGACACTCAGGAATAACCCGTGTGTCTGACATGTGGGCTAATAAGACAGGCATATTAGGGAGCATAAAAAAGACTGGTCAATGTAATTAAGCAGTTGATTAGCCTGTGATGGACAGAAGAAAGTATAAAATTCCTGTAATAGACAACTGGGGAGTAATAAACTTATAATGGAAGTTTCTTCATAACTCCTAGTTGCCAGTGTCTGGTTATAACATGACATAGATGGATTTATTCCCTTTGTACATTTCTATCTGAGCTATTAGGTCTGTGCCCATTCTTCTTATTATTCAGAATAATTCTCTTAGCCTTTCCCCCCTATCTTTACCTTTCTGTTCCAGCGAGTTCCTCACGTTAACTGACATTCAGGTAGGTACAAAATGTGCCTGATATGATATAAACTAAATAGGAAAAAAATTAAGACAAGATTGACAAAAGTACTGAAAACTGAAAGATGGCTTGGATTTTCAAAGGACTTTCATAAGGTTTGGAGCGTCTAACCCACAAGGCACTTTTGAAAATCCCACCTAATTTTCTGATGCTTTAACTGTTCTTTGCTGATTTTGGCTTGTGTTCCTACTCCTTTGCTGTTAATAATAGTTGTCTTGAATATCTGGTCACCATTAAACTTTTTAGTGAAGACTGAAGGAAAATAGGCATTAAACACCTCCGCTTTTCCCACAAAGTAGAAGACCTACATTTTCCTTTGTCTTACTTCTAGTGTATTTTTAAAAAAACCTCTTATTGCCTTTTACGTCCTTCGCCAGGTGTAACTCATTTTGTACATTAGTCGGTCTGATTTTGTCCCTACATGCTTGTGCTGTTCTTTTGTACTCCTCCTTAGCAATTTGTCCATGTTCTCATATTTTGTAGGCTTCCTTTTTGATTTTCAGTTCATTAAAAAGAGCTCCTGATGGAGCCATATTGGCTCTTGCTCTTCTTTCCATCTTTTCTTCATATCGGAATAGCTGGCAGTTGTGCCTTTAATATTTTCTGCTTGAGAAAGGGCCACCTCTACTGAAATTCCTTTATCCCTTAGATTTTCTTCCTCTGGGACCTTACCTACCAGTTCTCTGAGTTTGTTAAAGTCCGGCTTTTGGACATCCATCATCCTTATTCTGCTGCTCTCTCTTCTTCCTTTCCTTAGAATCATGAAATCTAGCTCTTCATGATCACTTTTATCCAAATTGCCTTCCTCCTTCCGAGTCACAAGCTATTTCTCCCTGTTGGTCAGAATCAAATCTAAAATAGCTGACACCCTGGTTACTTCACTGACTTTCTGATAGAAAGAGTTGTCCCCAACATGTTCCATGATGTTACTGGAAATGTGGTGTTTTGCTGTATTAATTTTCCAGTCATTAAAGTCCTCCATTAGTACCAGGTCTTTTGTTTTGGATAGTTGCATTATTTGTTCTAGAAATGCCTCATCCACCTTCCCTTCGTTTACCATGATGACAATCCTATAATTTGTTTCCTTTTCCATAGATGCATCCGATGGCGAAAACAGAATGGGAAAATTGAATGTCAATCTCAGAATTCGTCCTCCTGGGATTTGGAAATATTCTAGAACTGCAGTTTCTTCTCTTCTTGCTGTTTCTAGTGATCTACATTGTGACCATGGCTGGGAACATCCTCATTGTTACAATAGATGTGACTGATCAGCACCTTCACACCCCCATGTACTTCTTCCTGGATAACTTATCCTGCTTGGAGACCTGCTACACCTCCACCATCCTGCCTAGGATGCTGGCCAGTCTCCTGACTGGTGATAGAACCATCTCAGTAAGAATTTGCATCATCCAATATTATTTCTTTGCTTTTCTGTTAGGTGTTGAGTGTTGCCTCTTGTCTGTGATGTCTATGATCGGTATTTAGCGATATGCAAACCTCTGCATTATGCAGCCCTCATGAATGGCAGGCTCTGCCTCCAGCTAGCAGCTGGGTCTTGGATAAATGGGCTTCTGGTTAGTAGCACAATGACATCCTTGATATCACAGTTATTTTTTTGTGGCCCCAATGAAGTTGATCATTTTTTTTGTGATTTCACCCCAGTAAAAAAACTGTCCTGCAGCAAAACCAGGCTGATGGACATTGTGGCTTTCCTTATGACTGCAATATTCACCCTGCCCCCATTTCTGTTGACACTGACATCCTACATTTGCATCATCACCACTATCCTGAGAGTTCCTTCCACAACCGGGAGGAAGAAAGCCTTTTCCACCTGCTCTTCTCACCTCATTGTTGTGACAACTTTCTATGGGACACTGATGATTGTCTACATGCTCCCAGACACCAACACACTGAAGGTCCTTAACAAAGTGTTCTCCATCCTCTACACTGCTCTGACTCCCATGGTTAACCCCCTCATCTACAGCCTGAGGAACAGAGAGGTCAAGGAGGCCCTGAGAAGAGCCATCAATGCCTTTTTAATGTTCATGGGAATTGAGACGGGGTCAAATTCAAGGGCTTGTATACAAAGGGAAAAAGCCCAGTGTGGTGATTGCAAATAGCTATTGGTGTGGAATGGTGGCATCAGTGCAGACTAGCTAATACAGTGTAAATTCACAGCCTAGCTATTTTGTAATAACTTCCCTCTGAAAACCCATTTTGTATACACACTGCAATTGTTTCATCTTAGAGAGAAAATGGGGAACCTCCCCACTCTTTCTCATATATTTTAATTCCTCATATATTCTCCTATATTTTAATTGTGAAAAAAAGTCTTTCTTTCTTTCTTTCTTTCTTTCTTTCTTTCTTTCTTTCTTTCTTTCTTTCTTTCTTTCTTTCTTTCTTTCTTATGCAAATGTTGAATGGAAAATTTTGAGTTTGTGGGAAAACTGAAGCTCTGCAAAGCTGAAAATTTGACCACTATCTGCATGTTGTTCCAATTTTACAGCACAGTGTCAGCTGCATGATGCAAAAGTTTTCTGCCAAGAACGGTCAAAAACTTTTGTCCAAAACTATTTTAAGTTTTGTGATGAGTAATGAAACTCTTCCAAGGAAATCAGACCCTTTCTATGAAAATTCACATTTAGTCAAAAAAACCCAATTTTCCATCAAAAAAAGTCCTGATAGAAATTTTTTGGCAACCCTACTTGGGAGGAATGTACAGATCCACAAACACTTGGGAAAGTGAAAACATTATTTCAGTGATTCCAAAACACTCACTGCTGGTAACATTTAATGGTCATTTTCCTTCTCCAGATGTGGCTCCGCTCTTCGTACAGAGTTCTTTCCAACCTTGATTTTCATAGATTCATAGATTCCAAGGCCAGAAGGGTCCATTGTGATCATCTAGTCTGACTTCCTAGGACACAGGACAGGCCAGAGAACTGCTCCCAAATAATTGCTGAAGCAGATCTGTTAGAAAAATATCCCATATTGATTTTAAAATTGTCCATGCTGAAGAATTCACCATGACCCTGGTAAGTTGTTCCAATGTCTAATTAGTCTCCCTATTAAAAAAATTATACCTTATTTCCAGTCTGAATTTGTCTAGCTTCAACTTCCAGCCATTGGATCATTTTAGATGATTTTCTGCTAGATTGAAGAGCTGATTATTAAATATTTTTCGCCAGGTAGTTGCTTATAGACTGGGATCAAATCACCCCTGAACCTTCTCTTTGTTGAGCTAAATAGATCGACCTCCTTGACTCTATCACTATCAGGCAGGTTTTCTATTCATTTAATCATTCTAGTGGCTCTTTTTTGGACTCTCCGCAATTTTACCTCGACTCCCTTTAAATTGGTGTTCTCTGACTGTCCAACAATTCAATCAACAGGGTGAAAAGTCCCCTCTTGGTGGGTGAAAGCATGTCCTCACAAGCCTTTGTGTCTCACTCCCACTTATTTCCCCTTCTGAGTCATTTCTCAAATATGGGCTTCTAACTCCCTTAGGGATCTTTCAAAATCTGAAGCACGTGGTCTGATTCCTGTATGCATAACACTCAATTACAGTTTAAATAATAGAGAAATGCAGCTTGTCCTGTGGAAAATATCATGGGGAAATGGGTTTTCAATATATACTTCATTTAAACATTTTCTTTTCAAAGTAATAAAACGAGATACTAGCATCTGATGCAAAAATAAAATTGATCTTCTTTCTATGTTCGCCAAATTAATTAATCTAAAAGTACGTGCATGAAAAAATGGATACTAGATGGACCACAAAATGGGACTGATAGTATAATAGCCACAGAGGGAGGCAGCAGATATATTGTATAATGCAGAATGGGCAGCTATACTATATAATGGACACTAGGGGCAGCACAGCGTGGGGGTAGAGAAGGGGCTGCCATACAGTATCATGGGCACTAGGGGCAGCAGAGGGTATGAAGGGGCATCTGTATTGCATCACGTGCACAAGGGGAGGGGAGGTTGGGGAGGGGAACTGTCGGCTATACTGTATAATGGGCACTAGGGGCAGCAGGGGGTGAGGGGTGGGGAGGGGCACCTATATTGTATAATGGGCACTAAGGACAGCAGAGGATGGGGGTGGGAAGGAGCAGCTATACTGTGTAATGGGCACTGGGGCAGCAAAGTGTGGGGGTGGTGAAGGAGTGTGTGACATTTTACTCCATATGTTTATGGAAATATGCTTATGAGTGTAAATATAATGTAACTGAAGTATGCTTTATGCAAAAGGCCTCTTGTAGGGTATCATTACAAACCTTATAATCTATTATGTGTGCTCATCCTATTTGTATGAATGTATTATTCTTGTATCTGAAGCTGGAAATATAAGGTATTACTCTGAAGTCCTACTGTAATTATGGAAAGTGTGGGCCATTAATGGTGGCTTGGAATCTTGATGGCTCCCATTAACTAGGAAAACTGGCTTTGAATGGCTCTGTTTACTCACAAACCTTCCTGGTTATGTGCAGGCCAGCCCTGAAAGAATGGAGATTGAGGTCTTACAGTGACATGTGATCATGTCTTCTGGTACTGGAATACATCTTAAATCTGGTGCTTTTCCATTTAGAAGGAGGGTTGGGGACCCAGAGAGACAAAAGACTCCTGCCTTGTGACAAAGATATAAAAGGGGGTGGAACAGAACAAAGGGGGCTACCAGTCATGACAAATCCCCTAGTTACCACCTGAGCTGGAACTAACAAGAACTGTACTGGGGAAAGGATCGGGCCCAGACTAAGAAGGAGTCTAGTCTGTGAAAGAAGCTTATTGGAACATCTCTGAGGGTGAGATTTACCTGTATTCAGTTTCTTAAATGTATTAGGCTTAGACTTGCATTTTTTGTTTTATTTTGCTTGGTAACTTACTTTGTTCTGTCTGTTATTACTTAAAACCACTTAAATCCTACTTTTTATACTTAAGAAAATGACTTTTGTTTATTAACAAATGCAGAGTAAGTGATTAATACCTGGGGGAAGCAAAAAGCTGTGCATATCTCTCTATCAGTGTTATAGAGGGTGGACAATTTATGAGTTTACCCTGTATAAACTTTATACAGAGTAAAATGGATTTATTTGGGGTTTGGATCCCATTGGGAACTGAGTGCCTGGGTGCTGGAGATAGGTGACTTGCTGAGTAGTTTTTGGTTAGTCTGCAGCTTTGGGGGAGTGGACCAGACATGGGTCTGCGTTGCAGCAGACTAGTGTGTCTGGCTCAACAAGCCAGGGTTCTGGAGTCCCAAACTGGCAGTGGAAAATGGGCTCAGAGGTAATTAAAGCACATCAGGTGACAGCCTCAGGGGGGTCTCTGTGACCGAACACGTCACAGGGTGTCTATATTATATAATGGGGACTTGGGGCAGCAGAGGGTGGGGGCGGGGAAGGGGCGGCTATACTGTATAATGGGTGCTAGGAACAGCAAAGCATGAGGGGAGGGGCAGGGGTGGTTATACTGTATAACGGGCACTAGGGGAAGCAGAGGGTGGGGCCAGGGAAGAGGTGTCTATAATGTATAATGGGCATTGGGGCAGCAGAGGGTGAGGGGCAGGGAAGGGGTGACTATACTGTATAATTGTCATTAGGGGTAGGAGACGGTGGGAGCTGGGAATGGGTATCTATACTATATAATGCACACTAGAGTAGCAGTGTGGGGGCTGGGGAAGGGCAGGTCTACTCTATAATGGGCACTATGGGCAGCAGGGAGTGGGGTTGGGGAAGGGGCGGCTATACTGTATAATGGGCACTAGGGGGCAGCAGAGGGTGGGGGTGGGAGGGGGCGGCTATACTGTATAATGGGCACTAGGGGGCAGCAGAGGGTGGGGATGGGAGAGGGGCGGCTATACTGTATAATGGGCACTAGGGGGCAGTAGAGGGTGGGGGTGGGAGGGGGGCGGCTATACTGTATAATGGGCGCCAGGGGCAGCAGAGGGTGGGGATGGGAAGTGGCTGCTATTCTGTGGAAGGGGCACTAGATGTCATTAGGGGTTGTTATGAATGTCAGATAGTTATACTGTGTCATGTCCAGTAGATGGCTACACATTGTATTAGCTGAGAAATTCAAAAGTAGGTGAGGTCATATTGTTTATTGGACCAGCTTCTGTTGGTGAGACAGATAAGCTTTTGGGCTACTGAGAGCTCTCCTAGGAAACACACTCAGAGTTTCATAGTTAAACACACAGTGGAACAGGTGGTTTAACATAAGGAGTTAGCACATATCGTAAGAAAGCATTCAAGGAGAAGTGGCCAGTTAACTCCTCTGTAGTCTTAAAACAAAAAAAAAGGGTTTTGTGGATAACAAGATTGTTGCAATTATCCATAAACCTAGTTTCTTTATTACATTCACGGTTTTTAGCCTCTAGGGAGGTTGTGAATTTAAGCTCCCAGGCTCTCCTTTTAAAGCTGTTGGGGAAGTTTGCTCTGAGGATGAGGCCTGAGAGGTCTGACATGGAATGACAACTTTGTGAAAAGTGTTTGCCCACAGGTTATCTTATAAGGGACCAGGGCGTAGGCTGTCTGGCCTACCAGTCACAGCTGGGCTGGTATTCACAAATCAAGGGCGGACACATGGTGCTGGTGAGCAGGCAGGGATTGGAGTAGTTGCTAGAGCAGGGACTGATAAGCAAGAGTCAGTGTCCGGAGGTCAGAAAGCCAGGTTAAGTCTGGAGTAACAGCAGGCTGGAAGTTTGTGTGGTTACGCAGACATCTTTGTGGGCCACCCTCCAGGGTTTAATAGTGAACATGGGGCAGTCAAAAGACCTCAGGGTGCTGTCGCTCTGGACCCTTTGGACTGTACTTCCTGCACTGTTTAATCTCTGCCTTGCTCCTTATCTATATTGCTATAAATCCTCTGGTGGTGATGTGCTGCTGTCAGCTAACCCTGGCTCTACAAAACCAAGTTCTCATCCCACAGCTCCTTACAGGAGAGGGTGTCCTCATCTTTTATTAATTTTCCATGTGAGTTCATTTAAGAAAGGGGGAAAAATATGGCAGCAAATCCTGAATTCTCACTAGGTCTCGGGTGGAGCTGTCTTTGGGTGTCTACGGTAGAAACGCTAAAGTGGTACAGCTGTGGCTCTGAAGTAGCCTCACATAGACATTTACTACAGCGATAGAAGTTCTTTCATGAATCCTGCAATGTCTACAGCAGGGCTTAAGTTGTCTTATTTACATCGCACTGCCCATGTAGTTAAGATGACCTCACTTTGTAGTATAGACCGGCCCTAAGTCTCTGTTTTCCCTTTGACTCCTGCACTCAGCTCAGTTGAGGGCTTCTCTATTTTCACTGCCCTGCCTACATCTCTGACTTCATGCATGTCACCTCAGAGAAGCCTCCCCTGAGTTGTACTAAGATGAGCCAGACTTTACATGCATCATACAGAGCAATTACCCCGTTGATCAGGTATCAGAGGAGAGACGTCCTTGGAGAGGGAAAGGCTGATTGCTTTGGGATCATTATTTGTGCCATCTACACAGAAAACCCAGGAACTTTCCTGGCTCAGTCATTCCAAATCTTCTTCAACAGTGACAGGGGACATCCCATCTTCCCTGGTGAATGAGGTGTTTACTTTTCAGACTAGCAGGGAAAGAACACATTCCAGGATAAATTGTGGCTCCAGCATTTCTCTTTAGTGAGTCATTAAATTTGAGAGGTGACTGAGAGGGTCGAACCCGAATCCCAGAGAAATCAGAGACCATCATTCCAAGCTAGAAATGTACCAGAGTTTTGGGTAAGCCTCATTGTCCGTGCTTCTGGGAGTTTTAGGGCACATGTCAATAATATATATTCCATGATTCTGGAAATGAGACATTGAGGTATCACTTGTTTGTCTCACATGTTGACTAATAAGACGGATATATCTAAAGAGCATAAAAAAGACTTTTGTGAAAATGGTCAGTGTAACTAAGCACTTGGCTAGCCTGGGAATATGAGGATGTCACTGATTATTCTATGGATAAGCAAACACAAGGTCATCAATGCCCTTTGTTCACAATCTATAACGCTAGAAGGGTGTTAGAGAAATTGAGCTTGGAGAAGCTTTCAAATGTTGCCATTTGGCTGTTCAACCCTTTACATCCTCAGTGCATGAATTTTGCTATCCTGGTTCCTGTGATGGACAGAAAAAGTATAAAATCCCTGAAATGGACAACTAGGGATTAATAACCCAGTAATGGAAGTGTCTTGATAACTCCTGGTTGCCGATGTCTGGTTATGAGCTCAAATATCAGCATTTATTCTCCTTTTACATTTCGGTCCATGCTACTAGAGCTGTGGCCATTCTTCTTCTTATTCAAAATAATTCTCTAAGCCTTTTCCCTCAATCCTTGCTTTTCTGCACCAATGAGTTCTACAGATTAACTGAGGATCTCACATTCAGGTAGATACAAAAAGTGCCTGATATGATATACATTAAATAGAGGGGAAAAATTAAGAGTGAGATTTACAAAAGTACTGAAAACTGAAAGGTGGCTGGGACTTTCAAAGGACTTTCATAAGTTTTGGGGCATCTAACCCCCAGGGCACTTTTGAAAATTCCATCTCATTTTCTTATGCTTTAACTGTTCTTTGTCAATTTTGGTGAGTGTTCCTTCCACTTCGTTGTTAATACTAATTGTGTTGAGTATCTGGTCACCATTAACCTTTTTAGAGAAGAATGAAGCAAAATAGGCATTAAACACCTGCACCTTCCCCACCAAGTAGAGGACCTACATTTTCCTTTGTCTTGCTCTTAGTGTATTTTAAAAAAACTCTCTTCTTATTGCCTTTATGTCCTTCGCCAGGTGTAACTAATTTTCTGCCTTAGCCCTTCTGATTTTGTCCCTACTTGCTTGTGCTGTTTTTTGTATTCCTCCTTAGTAATTTGTCCATGTCCTCTTTTTGTAAGCTTCCTTTCTGATTTTCAGGTAATTAAAGAGTTTCCAATGGAGACATATTGTCCTGTTGCTCTTCTTCCTGTTTTTCCTTCGATCGCAATAGCTGGCAGTTGTGCCTTTAATATTGTCTCCTTCTGAAACTGCCAACTCTCCTGAACTCCTTTAGCCCTTAGATTTTCTTCCCGTGGGAACTCACCTACCAGTCCTCTGAGTTCGTTAAAGTCTGGCTTTTGGATATCCGTCATCTTTATCCTGTGACTCCCTCTCCTTCCTTTCCTTAGAATTAGGAAATCTAGCTTTTCACTATAACTTCCACCCAAATTGCCTTCCTCCTTCCGATTCACAACCAATTCCTCCCTGTTGGTGGGAATCAAATCTAAAATGGTTTTCCCCCTGGGTACATCATTTACTTTTTGAAAAAAAATTTGTCCCTAACACATTCCAAGACATTATTGAAAATGTTGTGTTTTGCCATATTACTTTTCCAACTGATGTCTGGATAGTTAAAGTCTCCTATTAGTGCCAGGTCTTGTGTTTTGAACAGTTGTGTTATTTGTTCTAGAAATGCCTCATCCACCTTCCATTCCTGCTTTGCTGGTCCATATGAGACTCTTATCATAATGACAACCTATAATGTATTTCGTTTTCCATAGACACACCTGATGGCTAACACAGCAGGCAGAAATCAAACGTCCATCTCAGAATTCATCCTCCTGGGATTTGGAAATCTTCCAGAACTACAGCTTCTTCTCTTCCTGCTGTTTCTAGCGATCTACATTGTGACTGTGGCTGGGAACATCCTCATTGTTGCACTAGTTGTGACTGATCAGCACCTTCATATCCCCATGTACTTCTTCCTGGGGAACTTGTCCTGCTTGGAAACCTGTTACAGCTCCAGCATCTGGCCTAGGATGCTGGCCAGTCTCCTGACTGGGGACAGAACCATCTCAGTAAGAACCTGTATCATGCAATATTATTTCTTTAGTTTTTTGGCAGGTGTTGAGTGTTGCCTCTTGTCTGCAACGTCTTACGATTGGTATTTAGCAATATGCAAACCGCTGCATTATACAGCCCTCATGAATGGCAGGTTCTGCCTCCAGCTAGCAGCTGGGTCTTGGATAAATGGGCTTCTGGCTAGTAATATACTGCGATCCTTGATATCACAGTTATCTTTTTGTGGCCCCAATGAAGTTGATCATTTTTTTTCTGATTTTGCTCCAGTAAAAAAACTGTCCTGCGGTGACACCAGGCTGATGGATCTTTTGGCTTTCATTCTGGCTTCAATATTCACCCTGCCCCCATTTCTATTGACCCTGGCATCCTATGTTTGCATCATTGCCACCATCCTGAGAGTCCCTTCCACCACCAGGAGGCAAAAGACCTTTTCCACCTGCTCCTCCCACCTCATCGTGGTGACACTTTTCTATGGGATGCTGATGATTGTCTACATGCTCCCAGATACCGACACACTGAAGGTCCTTAACAAAGTGTTCTCCATCTTCTATATGATTCTAACTCCCATGGTTAACCCCCTCATCTACAGCCTGAGGAACAGAGAGGTCAAGGAGGCCCTGAAAAGAGCTTTCAATGCCTTTTTAATGTGTACAGGAATTGAGACATTTCAAACTAAGGGCTTTTGTAGATAGGGAAAAGGCCCAGCGTAGTTAGTGCAAATAACTTGGTGTGGAATGGTGGTGTCAGTGTAGAATAGGTAATGCACTGTAAATTCACACCCTAGCTATTGCATATTAACTTCCCGCGGAAAGCCCATTTTGTATACGAGCTATAATTGTTTCATCTTACAGAGAAAACGGGGGAACCTCCCCTGACTTTCTTATGTATTTTAATTCCCTCCCCCACTGAGTTTCTTTCTTTCTTTCTTTCTTTCTTTCTTTCTTTCTTTCTTTCTTTCTTTCTTTCTTTCTTTCTTTCTTTCTTTCTTTCTTTCTTTCTTTCTTTCTTTCTTTTTCAGAGGAGAAAAGCAATTTTCTTTAATGTGAAAATGTAAAACGGAGAGGAAATAACACTTTCTACAACCCTGCCCTCCCTGTCTTTAAAACAAGAATGAAGAAGTGAAAACTGAGCTAAAGTGTGTGAGTGGAAGTGGGAGAGGGGGTTAATTAGAAAAAATTGGGAAATTAGAATGTGAGAGAAAGGGGAGGGAGGGAGGAATTTCCCCAAATTAAAACCAGTTACAAATATTCCTTGGAACAGTCAAAATGTCAGACAAAGTGAGAGCTGGTTGTTTTCTTTCCAAAAATGTTCATAGAAATTTTCAGTTTTTAAGATTCTGGGGGCTTCTATTAAAGCTTTTGCAATGCAGGATGTAGGATGCAAAGATTAAGTGACTAGAGAGACAGTGTTGACAGAAAAACCATCGACAGAAACAACTCCAGGATCAAGGTATCTTAAACAGCCAATGAAAACGGAATTTTAACTATTCTGACTAGCGTTGTCGTCTTCAAATATTTTGATTGCGAATTTGATTAGCAATGAGAATAAAAGAATGATAATAACATGGACATGTGGGCTGATTTTTGATCGATCTGGTCAACAATGATGCGAGGAGGTTTGGGAGATTTTGTTTTCTTCACATGTAGCTTTATTGGTTTTATGACACATTGCCACAATCTGTAGCACACCCTGCTGCCCACTAACCCAACAGTGTCCTATGACTACAGAGATGCTCATTCCTGAGTTCATTTTAAATGGTCTCCTTCAATATGTGTTAACTCCTTAAGATGAATGGTTTGTCCCACCTTGTATTTAGCTGCAGCACTCTGGTTACATTCTCAAGACCTGAAGAAGAGCTCTGTGTAGCTCTAAAGCTTGTCTTTCTCCCCAAGGGAGTTGGTCTAATAAAATATATTACCTCACCCATCTTGTCTGTTCCTCCCCTCCAAAAAAAGTGACCTCCAGTATATATTGGCCATTAACTGTCAGTAGAGGATACCTGTTGGGAAGGGGAGATTTATTCTGAAAGAGAACCACTAGCTGGAAGAATTGTGTCAGGAATGTGCACTGGGCAGTTATTTCAGGAAATTAACCATTGAAAGGCAGCAGAGAATGAATAGCAAAGAAACAGTACCTTGTAATGATCCATCATATCAGACAGGCACCTCTCAGATAGATAAACTAGTGTTTCATCATGATGTGAAATGTTTCCCCCCAGAGACACATTGAATCTGTTTCAATCATTACAATTACTTTTGGGGAAACAGAAGTCAAGTCACACCAGGCATTGTTAAGAACAAAGCTTCGGAGACACCAAATTGTCCATAATGGCGACAGGTTGAAGTGAGACATGGTTAAAAAGTTTTGGGACTCAAAAATTTTGGGAATTGGACAGTGAATATAAATCTCTGATGTACTTTTGCTGTCAGAAATAAGTGGATAGTTTTATTCTTCCTCCAAAACAATGGTATAATTCAGATCAATGTAGGACAGGAAATTTACTAATGAAAATATCAGATGTGGACAATACAGGGTGATTCACAATGCAGTGGTTACATAAACTATGGAAGACTGTTTACATTAATTGGTGTGTCTGTACACACATATGTGCATGTGTGTCCATCTGCAGAAACCACTGTCCTCTTCTTCTTGGTCTTAGATCTTCTCAAGTTTGCTCTTTTCTACATCTTGGAGAGCATGTTCTCTTGAGCTCAAGTTAGAGCCAGTACTTCCAAATCTGGGATAGCCTTGGTGTCTGCCAACCAGGAAAGCCAGGATTTCCAAAGGAACCTAAGGGAATTAAACACCAAACCCCAGCTAGACATGGGTGCCTGATTCCTTTAGGTTTAATCCAAAATTAATATGTGGTCAAGAATCAGTTCCAATGTTTGAGCCTCACCTATGTAGTGCCACCATGATGTTTAGGGGTTGAGACATGGGAATCAGTTCAAACACTTCTTCACAGGTGTTTGATCTTCCCTCTGACCATGAACTCTTGGTCACATACAAGGTGTTTATCTCAATATTCTTAGTTTTTGTGTGGGGTTGTGTGCAAGTGAAGGAAGGGGAGAGATCTGTTTTGTTTTTATGGAGAAAAGTTTGAGGAAGAAATCTCAGGCTTGGTTTATGCTATAGAAGTAGGTCAATGCAAGGCAGCTTATATCTATCTAAGTATGGAAGTGTCTTCACTTAAATTTCACTCCCACCAATGTAAGTGCCCCACTATGCCGACTTAATAACTCCACCTCCAGGAGTGGCACAGAGTCAAGGTTGATGTAATTAGGTTGACGCAGTGTCAGCTTAGACACTGCGTTGCTCATCTCGACTGTTTCTGGCTTTCAGGAGATGTCACACAATGCCTTGAACTGACAGTACAATCAATACAAGCCCTCATGGTGAGGACATGCACTGCCAAGTCAAGGCACAAAGTGCAGACATGCACAAGGGATGTAATTACTGTGGCGGCTGTATGCCGATGTAAATTAGGTCAATGTAATTTTATAGCGTAGACATGGCCTGAGAGCTTAGATGTTTTTAAGTGACTCATGTTTAATTTCTTTTTGTAAACAGGCCAAAGGACTTCAAACACGACAGGACAAGAAAGCCCCCAGTTATAGAAGTCCCTTGCTGCCCAAAACTTCTCAGGGTTTTCAGAAGTTCAATCAAAGAGATTGTTAACAAGTCCAATTGAGGTGGTAGGCTACCCTCATAAGGAACACTGTGAATGGTCAACTGGACTCAATCCTGAGATCCTTCCAATGATTTCCTTTATGTGCATTTGGCAGAGGCAGGAGCAGCTGGGGAATGAGAAGCCTGACACGCAGATGTGATCAAGCCAAGGGCGTCCATGATGATACCAGCATGTCTCATGTAGCAAGAGGCTGTTGCAATGGAATGGGATGTTGCTGCAGAAATTTGCGTCCGGTGAGTGAATGCAGCAGCGACAGAGATGAAGACATGCGGTGCGGGATGGGCAGTCTAAGGCTTTGGCTATACTGGAGAGTTGCAGCGCTGGTGGTTGTTTTACAGCGCTGCAACTTACTCCCCGTCCACACTGGCAAGGCACATACAGCGCTGTATCTCCCTGGTTACAGCGCTGGTTGTACTCCACATGGATGAGAGGAATAAAGAGAACGGCGCTGGAGTGCCAGTGTAAACAGTGATTAATCTTACTATGCTGTAACTGACTTCTGAAATTTTCCCATAATGCTTTTAACTAAAGAACTCTCTTTGTTTTGTTGTAAACTCGGGGCTCGAGCAGAGGCAGACAAGGAATGTCCACAGCTAGTGTTTGCTTGAGGAGAGAAACAGCACTGTAGGGGGCAGGGAAGGGAGTCTGTTGGAGCAGCTGCTTATCTGGTCTGAAGGCTATTTGCATTTAAGAGTGAAGTGGGTGAGGGAAGTGGTCGGAATTTGCAAGGCAGGGAGCTGACACAGTGTCGGCTCCAAAAATCCACTCTCTCTCTCTCCCCCACGCTCCCTGTCACACTCCACCCCACCCACCTCTTTTGAAAAGCATGTTGCAGCCACTTGAATGCTGGGATAGCTGCCCGTAATGCACCACTCCCAACACCACTGCAAATGCTGGAAATGTGGCCACACTGCAGCTCTTTCCCTACACAGCTGTACGAAGACAGCTTTAACTCCCAGCGCTGTACAGCTGCAAGTGTAGCCAAACCCTAACAAAGAAACCTGATCACTGCTCAGCACCCACTCACTGGTGATGACACAAGTTGCAGCTAATTTGTAGTGGCAAATCTTGGCTTTGTCATCAGTGATTCCCTGGCAGGGCCCAATTAGTGGGCTTAGGTCACTGAGCTGCACTGGTGTGCAATGCATTGTTCTGCCTGCATTTTGCTGGGGTTACAGTCTGGGCTGCTCATTGGGAACCAGTTCTCATGTCCAGGGCTGGCTGCAAGACCAGGCTCAGTTACCTGTTGTCAGGAGGCCTTTTCTGCTAGGTGAGAGACTTGGCTGGTTCTAAGATCCAGGACACCATTGTCTTGTTTTATTTTTGTGTAGTTCACTTCTGTACTGGGACTGCTGCCTCATTTGGTGTAATTTCCTTCATTCAAAGTGTGTTTGTTTTGGGATTTTTTTCACCTCATTAAAAAAATGGTTTTGTTGAAATAAAAATTTGTTTGGTTTTAAAATATCCTTTTTTTAACAAAAAAAGTGGAAGTGGAAAATTTGGACTTTACGACAAAAAAACAACCCTCCATTCATCTCTATGGGACAGGTTTCCTCACTTGACGACATCTGCACCATGGGATACCTTCTTCCTGAGCTACTGTGGTGCATCATGGGAATCCCATGGCTGCAGTGCTTCATGGGGGATGTAGTCTGGCTAGGGAGCCCAGCCCATAAAGGAGAATATAATCATGATCCAACTGAAGTACAGCTCCCATTAGATGCTGAGGCTGCATTTCAGAGCAGAGGCCTGAAAGTTTTCAGTTTTCAGACAAAAAATGTTAGGATGTTTGTTTTCCCCAGATAGCAGACATTTTTTTGCTAAATGATTCCTTTGTTGAAAACCAAATTTTCTGTGGAAAAACAGATTGGATAGGAATTTTTCAATCAGTTTTACTTGTGATTGCAGCATAGACAGAAATTAATCAGAAGGTTTAGTGCTTCATTATCTGCCCTCAGCAAGAATAACCATGGGAAGTCATTGGACCCCTCCCTCATTCATGCAGATAGAAGAGACTGGGGATTGTGCAAACAAAACTCACTAGTTTCTTCTCTTGCTGATAATGAGACTGGAGCCATGGACCTTGGAGAATGGATTTTCCTGTCACCCACAAAAGGGGTTCCTGCAGAGGAGGTTGAAGCACATTGACCAGGAGCAGGGAGTGGAGGAACTTTATCTAGCCACAAACTCTGCTTCTGTGTGTTCTTTTGAAAAACAGGTAACTTCAGGTGGGGTTTTCAAATAAGCCTGTAAGGGGTTTAGGCACCCAACTCCCACAGCATTTCAATTCCTGGTGTAACTCCCTGGAATCCAGTGGACTCACACCAGATGAATTTGGCCCAGTCTCAAGTGGTTTTCTACTGAATTCCTGCAATGCCAGCTGGGGATAATCACATCTCTGCATTCCCAATGGACAGTCTGAATTCTCCATGTGGCCCGGGTGCTCCACTTCCTATTGACAACTGAATCCCTGGGTTGACGTTACAGCCTTGCCACACTCTGCAGGATTTAAATATGGGCACATGGAATGCTTGACAAGGTGTCCTGGGGAATGATGACATGTCCTGACATAAGCCTCTGCTGGACAAACGGAGGAGATGAGGAGTGAAATGTTGAAAAGTGCCTAACGGCCAAGTGTTAAAGGCATTTAGACACCTAAATATTCAGATAGGTGCCTAGCAGGGTCCTCAAATATGCCTAACTCCCATTGATTTCAGGATTTCCACCCACTGTCACTAATGATCACCAACCTTCTGAAGGACCAATAAGTTGGCTCTGATCTGTGAAGCCCATCTGGATGGTGCAGAGGGAAGTCCAGTCTCCAGGTCCCATTCCTGACCTGCACCTCCACAGAGATTGTACCAACCATAACCTGTTAGGCAGCATAGCCAATCATAAAGCTCACACCAATTTGAAACAGCTGCACCAAAGTCTCATGACCTTTTGATATATTTTCTTCTTGGTAGGCCATGTAAAATCTACTGGCTAACAATTCTTTATTGTCTTTCTTACACGAACATTGTAAAGCTTCGACTAACAACTAATTATGGTCACACTTTATCTGATTAACCTTCCATTAGAAACGCTCACATATGTAGCCACAGAGAGTACTTCAAGACGAGATTTAAATTTGGGAATTAAAAACTGTAAATGACAAACAGAATTAATACAACTAGTGGCATTAGTACAAGAAAAACCTAAATCCTACCTCTAATCACATGACTCATTGATACTTCAGGCCTGCCATCATGAACTTGATCATCCATCTAGTTGTTCCTTGGACTGGGCCGTACTGGTACTGATTTGGATAATGTGAATGTCCTTTCTATTTAGTAACTTCTTAAGGTTTGGAGTTAAAGTAATTATGTGGACCCTGAACTTGGGTGATTCTTATTTATAGGACATCAAGTGTAAGTCGATGTTCATTTCCAGCACTTTCTGAAACCTTTTGGAACCCGGTCTACACTGCAGAGTTAGGCTGAGACAAGGCAGCTCACGCTGACCTCTTTACGTCATTGTCTACATTAAAACTTCGCTCCCACTGATGTAAGTCGCCCATTATGCCAACTTAATGACTTCACCTCCGCCGAGGTGTAGAGTGAAGGTTGACGTACTTAGGTCGGTGCAGTGTCAGTGTAGAGCCAGAACATCCTATTTGAGCTGCCCAGAAAACAAGGGTGGGGAGAGAAATAGATTTTCATTGAAAAACTGAAACCTCAAAATTAATATGTATGTATATGAATGTATATTCACTTTTGGCAAATGAAAACCAAAATGTTCCACTTAAATCCAGAAAAAAAATCCATTTACTGGTGCCAGTTTTATGCTTCAACAAAAAAAAATATCGCTGTTTTGGGCAAAAACTTATTTTTGTGACTGGCAGTTTCCTCTTAGTTAAAAAAAGCCAATTCGTGTCCAATAAAAATATTGGCAGCATTTTCTTATATGCTTTAACTTCACCACGATCCAAGACTCAGATGGTGTAATTAACACCAAGAATTGCTAAGGCCAGAAAGACCATTATATTTAAGCACAGTATATAGTATGTTAAAGCCAATTGGTGTCCCAGGATTATTTTTGCAATAAAAGAACAACCTCATATTTCTAGAGAGGGCTTTTTTTTTCATTCCTGCTTTGATTCCTTGGAATACTTGGCATGTCAGAGAAGAATCTTCTCTTGTTTGCTCTCTATCTTCACGCTGACAGCCCCTGGTTCACGTGAAGGGCCTGGGCGTTTATTGTATGAAATACTTCTGGCCCCAGATTGATGTTCACTCAGGTTTGTTCCTAAACTGATTCAGGGCTATATTCAGTGCTGTAGCTAAAGAAATCTGATTCCTATTTTCTGGCCCACAATTGCAATTTATCATCTCCAATAAGCAAGTATGAGCATGTGAACGCACACATACACACATGCAGTCTAGTCCACATACAAACTGCTACTGAAATAATAAATCTGTTGGAATTCACACCTATAGTTATTTTTAGAGCTAGTTGAAACTTTTTGTTTAACAGAACTGTCTTCTGTCAGGAAACGCTGCTTTGAGAAAATGAAATGTTTTATGGGAATGGGCCAATTTTTACAAAATGTTAGATGAGAAATTTGGAAGTAATTTGTTTCAGCTTTCTTGTTTTGTGTTATTGTCAAAATGTTTCATTTCAACTTCCCTTTCCTTTTGTAATTCTCTAAGAAGATAACTTTGGGTTAAATTGATATTTCAGTAATAAGATAATTTCTGTGATTAGAATTTCATTTGGTTGAATAGTTGCTGATAGTCTTGAAATTTCAACTAGTATCCAGTTTAACTGGCAAGTGGATAAGGACTTACACCAAGTATGCATATTTCCATACTGGTATCTAAATCTCTTCACCCGCAGCCTCCTTCCCCCCCAAAAAGAGCAGAACGTTGGAATCAATTTAACTTTTTGCGATAAGACTTTCATTGATCGTACTGTGATTCCAAAGTTCTGGATATGTTTTAGCCTCATACCATATTTTAAATGAATCCATTTTAACTTTGATAGCACTGTGTAAAGACCTGGGGACTAGAATATGAGTCTGCAGAACCTGAGGTGGCCATATTCTCCCAGTGCCACTCGAAGGTCATGCAGAGGCACTGCCAGGAAGTACTGTGGAGAGCAGGCACCACAGAAAGTACTGCCCATGAGACCCAGAGTGACAGTACCCTGCAGCCCTCTGATTGGCCAAGTGCCCCCTGGGCTTACCCCAGTAAAGTCATCTGGGCAAACATACAGGCCTTGACCTGCTTCAATACCAGACTTTGCCTTGTCTCCTCATCTCCAGTCTCTAACTCTGGCCTGACTTTGGCTTTGATTCCTGTCTCACAATACTAACCTGATTCTACCTCTGACCTCAGGTGTCTGATCCCAGCCAGACTCTGATCCTCACTCTTGGTTAGGGGGCCTTGTGGTTCCTCCAACTCCTGCCCGGTGACTCCCGTCCCTGCTGAGCAGACCTCAACCCAGCTGTGACTGCTAGGCAAGCTCATCTGTGCCCCAGTCCCTTACATGCTGCTGTGTATTTATTTTATCTTTTGTAATTTCTTATTGATCTTGAAGTTCTACTTTGATTAATAAAAGTTAAACTCTGTAAAGAAATTTGGACTTTGTCCTTTAGGCCCTCCCTTTGAAGGAAATTGGTTAAACCTGTGCTTAACTTTAAGCTCATTTTTAAGTCCCATAAAAGTTTCTGTATGTACTCTAGTGCCTGAAGCAGGGTCCAGCAAAGGACCATCAACATTCAAAATTATGGGAACAGCATAGTGTCTCTCCTAATGCTCTTATGAGTTATCTATTCTATCTACTTTACGTACAGTGTCTGACCCTGTAAGCTCTTCTGAGTGCTTAGTGTAGTATTGGGAAGTGCTCAAATACTACTGTGATGAGTATGGTATAAGAATATACATAGACTAGACTTGATTAGCAAATGAAATTCACTTTTTTTGCTACAGCATTACACTGTTGACTCATATTTAACTTGTGGTCCACTATAACCCCCAGATCCCTTTTTCACAGTACTCCTTCCTAGGCAATTATTTCCTATTTTGTATGTGTGCAACTGATTGTTTCTTCCTAAGTGGAGTATTTTGCATTTGTCCTTATTGAATGTCATCTTATTTTTCAGACCATTTCTCCAGTTTGTCCAGATCATTTTTATTATAATCCTGTCCTCCAAAGCACTTGCAACCTCTCCCAACCTGGTATCATTCACAAACTTTGTAAGTGTACTCTCTGCCACTGTCTAAATCACTGATGAAGATGTTGAATAAAACCAGACCCAGCACTGATCCCTGTAGGACCGCACTCATTATGTCCTTCCAACATGATTGTGAACCGCTGATTACTTTCTGGGAATGGTTTTCCAACCAGTTTTGCACCCACCTTATAGTAGCTCCATCTAGGTTGCATTTCCTCAGATTGTTTGTGAGAAGGTCATGCAAGACAGTATCAAAAGCTTTGCTAAAGTCAATATATACCGCGTCTACTGCTTCCCCCCTCATTCACAAGGCTTGTTACTCTGTCAAAGAAGGTATCAGTTTGGTTTGACATGATTTGTTCTTGACAAATCCATGCTGACAATTATTTATCACCTCATTTTCTTCTAGGTGTTTGGAAATTGAATGCTTAATTATTTACTCCATTATCTTTCTGGGTACAGAAGTTACGCTGACTGGTCTGTAATTGCCTGGGTTGTTCTTATTTTCCTTTTTATAGATAGGCACTATATTTACCCTTTTCCTTTTCTGGCATCTCTCCCATCTTCCATGACTTTTCAAAGATTCTTGCTAATGGCTCAGATATCTCCTGAGTCAGCTCCTTGAGTAACCTAGGATGCATTTCATCAGGCCCTGGTGACTTGAAGACATCTAACTTGTCTAAGTAATTTTTAACTGGTTCTTCTCCTATTTTAGCCTCTTCTGATCCTACCTCATTTTCACTAGGATTGACTATGTTAGACGTCCAGTTGACACCAACCTTCTTGGTGAAAACCGAAATAAAGAAGTCATTAAGCACCTCTGACATTTCCACATTTTCTGTTATTGTTTTCCCCCTTTCATTGAGTAAAGGTCGTACCCTGTCCGCAGTCTTCTTCTTGCTTCTTATATATTTGTAGAATGTTTTCTTGTTACTCGTTATGTCTCTAGCTAGTTTGCTCTCATTTGTGCCTTGGCCTTTCTAATTTTGTCCCTACATTCTTGTGTTATTTGTTTATATTCATCCTTTGTAATTTGATCGAGTTTCCACTTTTTGTAGGACTCTTGTTTTTTTAGATCATTGAAGATCTCCTGGTTAAGCCAAGGTGGTCTCTTGCCATATTTCCTATCTTTCCTATGTGTGGGATAGTTTCCTTTAATGCCCTTAATAATGTCTCTTTGAAAAACTGCCAACAGTCTTCAATTGTTTTACCCCTTAGACTTGCTTCCCATGGGATCTTACCTACCAACTCCCTGAGTTTGTTAGTCTGCCCTCTTGAAATATATTGTCTTTATTTTGCTATTCTCCCTCCTACCATTCCTTAGAATCATGAACTCTACGATTTCATGATCACTTTCACCCCAGCTGCCTTCCACTTTCAAATTCTCAACCAGTTCCTCCCTATTTGTCAAAATCAAATCTAGAACAGCCTGTCTCATAGTAGCTTTCTCCACCTTCTCAAATAAAAAATTGTCTCCAATACATTCCAAGAACTTGTTGGATAATCTATGCCTTGCTGTGCTGTTTTCCCAAAAGATATCTGAGTAGCTGATGTTCTCCATCACCACCCAGTCCTGTGCTTTGGTGGATTTTGTTGGTTGTTTAAAAAAAGCCTCATCCACCTCTTCCTCTTGGTTTGGTGGTCTGTAGTAGACCCCGACCATGACATCACCCTTATTTTTTACCCCTTTTATCTTTATCCAGAGATTTTCAACAAGTCTGTCTCCTATTTCCATCTCATTCTCAGTCCAAATATATACATTTTTAATACAAAAGGCAAAAATTGGCATTTAAAAATATATTTCATCTTGGATTACATTTGAGGATGGAGAACATTTCAGACTTGAATGCAGCTGTCTAGAAAATAAAAGAAAGAAAAAAGAATTTATATTATCAGGATATATTCTTCCATTTGATATGTTTACTTCATTAAAGTTACATCACATTTTATATTTACAAGAAAGCAGATGTGTAAAAATGTGAACCCTACATGAAAGAATTGCTTTGTATATGACATTTCCCTCAAGAGGACATTTTTTCCTCCACTCCTTAAACTATACATAATGGAGTTCAACATGAAAATTAAGCTATATCTTGAGGAATATGAAATGTATCTTGCAGAACATGTCTGAAGGAATCATTTCAGGAGGTTAATCATTTTATTGCTGAAATCATTTGACCAAAAGAAGGACGTTTTTCACAGAAAGCAGAAATCCCATCCCACTCCCCCCAAAATGTGTTTAATTGAAAATCCAATTTTCCATCAAAAACAACTACAGAGCCCAGTACTCAACTTGTGTCATTTGCAGTGGGTGTGTGTGGACCATGATGCTAGGAAAATGCCCAGAAAGAATTCCCGAGAACATTGGCTTGAGAAGGGCAAAGCCAGAGTTAGACTCTTAGGAAGAAGGATTCAGTCCAGATTCTCTGTTTGCCATCTCCTAAATGCACTCATTCTATGGCAGGGCAATTTAGGGATGGGGACAGTCACATTGTTCCAAACTGTGCATGAAAAGATGGTGGAGATGGTTTTATTCCATGCCTAGGATTTCAATATTGCTGTTGGGTTTAGGCTGTCATGCATTGTTCTGTGATTATGATTTTATCTGAAAGAGAATCTCATTACTGTATTCAGTTAGAAGACCTGCTCTAGGTTCTCCAGAAGCCCTAATGCCATGGCACCAAAATAAGAGATCATGGAGTCCCTGAGAAAAGCTCTCAATAAATTTATGGCTTTCAAAAGCATTCCAGCTATCCAAGCTAAGTTAGATAAGCCAAAGAAAAATGGATCCAAGAGCCACAGCTTGGGTTGCTCCTGTCCGTAGCCTTTTAACTCATCCCAGATGGGAAGGAGTGACTAATTGATACAGAACAATTTCTTTAATAAATAAAATCTTTCTCTGTTTGCGCATTGTCCATGGGCAAAAGTTGGTCAGAAATGAAAAAAAGAAGGAAAAAAAAAACCCAGCTGAATTTAAGAAGTGTTATTTCAAAGTTGTTCTCATTTGGAGGGGTTGGTATCTGAGCCATTTTTCAGGGGTCTGAGTTTTTTCACAGAATATTTTAAAAAATATTTTATGAAAAACGTGGAAGGCAGTTACTGAATTTTGCAAATATGTGGATTTTAATTTTTTAAAAATCTATTTACTGCTGTTGGGTGAATTAATAATTTCACTTACCAAGTTTGTATTGAACTGAACACAAAGTGCCATATAATTTTTCTCCCAAATTAAAAATTTCTGCAGTGTGGCTATACTTTTTGCCAATGTTCAGTTTGGGTGAAAAATAATCATTTTTCTATGAAATATTTTTTGTTCCGAAATGGTTGATCAACTGAGGAGGACTGTCAGGTTTATTCACCAAGAATATTATTTGTACAGTCCATGGGCTAACATTCATTCTCAGGCTATGTGACATCAGGAGTTTGAGTTATTTTCATTGGGTGCACAAACCACATGGCATAATTCTCTTTCCTGATTGGCTGAGTGTAGGTGTTGGCCTACACTTCCTGCTGGGTGTGCTCAGTGTTCTGAACAGCTGTGCAGATTTGTACTGAGTTTGCTGTTTGTGGAACATCCTTGATGAAAAACCTGCAAGGAGACATTCAAGGAAAGGAAACATCTATGGAAGTGAACTCACATGAAGGACTTTGGCAGGAGCCCTATGAAGGGGCTGTGAGTAGTTGCACTGTCCAAGGACAATTTTGTTCTTAGGTTCTTCGTTTGCTCTGAAGAAGAAGCATGAACCAGTTCTATAGCTTAGGTGCCTAACTGCCACTCTAGGCTCCTAAATCCCAGAATCAGATATCACTGCGATTCACAACCTCCTCACTCAGCTGCCTCCGAAGCCTGTAGATGCCTAAACTCGCTTGGAGTCAGTGCCTACATTTTTGCAGTAAAAGTTCCCTAGGTACGGATGTTTCGGTGTCTGAGCTCACATGCTGCTGCTCTACTCTGGGCACCCGGACGCCTAAGCCCAAGTGTGATGCATGAAGTAGGGGGAGAAAGATGTTCCTCCACCTGAGTCCCCTGCAGGCCTGGTCTGAGAAAGAAGCTCAGAACATGCAGATGGGGGCCTGTAGGTGAACTCACACAAAATGAGGATGTGGAGCCCCCGCCTCACTTTTAGCCGAATGGGTACAGGGTGCACCTGGGATGTGGGGGACCCCTGGCTGAGAGTCAGCCATCAGTTAATGGAGAGAAAGGATCTGTCATGTCTCAGGTGAGTGCCCTCACCGCTGGGCTATAGGCTATTCCAATGCAAGGCCCTCTCAGTCTGATTATGGGATTTAAGCTTTTAAATTAGGAGTTAGCTCCTAAATCTCTTTGTGAATCTAGCCCCTGCTGGGATTCAGAAAAACATTTAAGCAGGGTAGGCACCTAAATACCACTGAATACCCAGTGACAAAGTGATTTGCCCAAAGGCACACACAACTTGAAGCTGGGTCTCCCACACCTGGTGCTTTAACCACTGTACCATCCTTCCACCCAGCTGTTAAAGGGCAAATTCAAATCTTCTTAGTTTGTATCCTCTCCGGGGGCAGGGATAGTGTAAAACACTAAGCAGAACGAGGCCCCAGTTCTGGCTGCAACTTTGGTTATCTACCACAAGAATAAAGAAAAACAACAATTCATTCCAAATGAATCTTTATTCAGGATGTGAATTTAATTCAATTTTTGAGGAAAGGGTTCTGGGAAATGGTTTATGATATTTATATCCTGATCTATTAGTAAATGGATGAATCCAGGTATCAGTTACAGTTACATTTTGTGTGTGCCAGATCCTCAGTTGTTCTAACTCGGTATCATTATGCTTATTTCAGCATAGTGACGCCGATTTATACCAGTAGGAAATCTGGGTCGTCAGTTGAAATGGAGCTATGTTGGGAATGTAGCACCTCATTGCTATCCAAAGAGCATGTTTTGGGGAGTATACATTGTACTGTTCATGCAAACAGAAGCAGCTGAATCCTTGCTTTAGGTGCTGAACTCAACTGTAAGGGCTTATCCATACTGGGACATACTATGGGATTGTCAGAAGTGCCTAGTGTCTAACTGCTTTGAAATTAATAGACATTAGGCTCCGTGGTGGTTTGGAAACCCTCCACTATGTGTTTTATGTCCATCCTTAGGCACCTAAATACTTTTAAAAATCTGTCCCATCATCATCTCTTGGAGCATGTTCTGGTGGACAGCAAACCCCAGGTTACTGTGGTCCATGGAGGGCACCAGCTAGGATACAGCTTCAGATGGCAAATGCAGCACGTGGAGAAATAGGTATGGGGCAGATCTAGACCAATAACTCATGCACTCATGCTATCGATGCAGTTGGGAGTACAACATGAGATTTCCTTGGCTGCTAAATCTGGTGGGGCCTGGACTGCATCTGCATCTTGTACAAACTTGCACATCTCCACTGATTTAGACGGAGTTACGCAGTGATGAGCTGCCAAAATATTAACCACTGGTTCCCTCCTCCTCACCCCACGAGGGGATCATGCCCCCCCTGGGACTCCTGCCCACCCCCCGGGACTCCTGCCCCATTCAACCTTCCACGTTCCTTGACACCCCACCACCTAGACTCCTGCCCCATCAACTCCCCTTCCCTTCCTGTAACTGCCCCCTGCCACCCCATCCAACCCCTCCTCTTATTCCTGATGGCCCCCCCGGAACCCCTGCCCCATCCAACCACCCCTTCTCTCTGTCCTGACTGCCCCTGGAACCCCTGCCTCTGACTGCCTCCCACCGCCCCATTCAACCCCTGGTCCTTACTGACGGTCCCCCCCGGGACCCTTGCCCCCATTCAAACCCATTCCTGCCCTCTGACCACCCCAAGTCCCGACCCTAATCCACCCCCTGCCCTCTATCAACACCCCTGCCCTACCCCCCTTACCAAGCTGTCTGGAGCCGCGCTGCCCAGCCGGCCGGAGTCGGGGCTGGGGTCCGACCAGGAGCTGTGCCGGCTGGAGTTGGGGCTGTAGCTGGGGCCAGGGCCGGGGCCAGAGACGCGCGGCGCCTAGAGCCCTCCTCGCGCCTCCTGCCCCACCTCACCTGGAGGAAGCTGCTTCTTCCTTCTCAGCCCTCCCAGGCTTCCCACACTAACAGCTGATTGGCGGGAAGCCCGGAGGGGGAGCCTTCAGAGGAGGAGGCAGAGGCAGAGCTGGAGCCAGGTGAGCTGGGGCCGGGGCCAGGGCAGGGCAGGGAGCTGCTGGAGCTTTTGTTAAGTTTAAAAACCCTTTACAACCTGTTCTAAAAGGGTTTCTAAATTTACCGGTTCCCGCGAACTGGTGGGAACCGGCTCCAGCTCACTACTGGAGTTATGCTAGTTTGCACCATCTGAATGTGACCCAAAGTTTTTCATTTTAAAACCTCCCTTTTTTTCTCTACTTCCTTAGAAAATTCATCAGTCTAGCAGCCATTGTCCTCAGGGCATCATTCACATTCTTGTTCCTCAAGGAGTAGATCAGGGGGTTGAGCAATGGGGTGACCAGGCTGTAGAGAAGGGAGAATGTTTTGTTCAGGTTGACAGCAGAATTGGCTGTCGGCACTACATAGACAATGGCCAGTGCCCCATAGAAAGTGCTGACCACAGTAAGGTGAGAGGTACAGGTGGAGAAGGCCTTCTACCTCCCAGTGCTGGAAGGGTTTTTTACTATCGCTGTTATGATGAATGCGTAGGATATGAGGGTTAGCAGGAAGGGGATCAGGGTGGCTGTAGCGGAGAGCAAGAATGCTGCTAAAGTTATCAGGTGGGTGTCACTGCATGACAGCTTGACCAGGGGCATGAAGTCACAGAAGAAATAGTCGATTTCATTAGGGCCACAGAAACGTAGTCTGTAGATCCAGGCCATTATCACTGGGTTGAAGAGGAAGCCACCCAGCCAAGAGCAGGAAGCCAGCTCGACGTACACCCTCGCATTCATGAGGGCCATGTAACGCAGCGGGTTGCATATCGCCAAGTAGCGATCATAGGCCATCACTGTTAGCAGGAAGCTTTTGGTGGCTGCCTGGGAGCCGAAGATATAAAGCTGTGTAACACAGTCGCTGAAGGAGATCGCCACGCCCTTCTCAGCCAGGAAACCTTGCAGCATTTTGGGGACGATGTTGGATGTGTACCAAATATCCAAGAAGGACAAGTTCCCCAGGAAGAAATACATGGGGGTGTGAAGGCCCCGATCAGCCAGAATGGTGACAATGATCAGGGTGTTCCCAGCCACGGTGGTGAGGTACATTAGCAGAACCAGCACAAAGGGAGCGATCTGGAATGGATAGAAGATCCTGAACCCGCAGAGGATGAATTCTGTAATGTCGCTTTGGTTTCCCCTCTCAACATCTGCCATGTGCGCAGTGTCTAGAGAAAGCACAGTGCACCAATAAAGCACAGACAGAAAATAAACCAGAACGATTCAGGGACTAGACCCAGCTTTTAAAGCTCAATAAATATCTTATATCCCTACGGTTGAAAACACCCTTTGCTGAAAGATGGTTGACCACTCCTAAAGAAGAGAAAGAATGGGAAAGTCTTACTGCCTGCATTAGATTACTTCTATAGCTATTCAAGGAAAGATGGGCCAAACTGAATGAACTGATAGGATCAACCGCTCATGGAACTCTCACAGAAACAATGGATGAAATTCAAAATCTGCCGTGGGGATCTGGATGACAAAATTTCCATTAGTTGTAATGGGAACTGAGCATCCAAGTCTATCAAGGGGCTTTGAATATTCTTCCTATATGTTTACCTGTGGTTGGCATATGGGGGTTTGGCATGCAACTCCAATTACACTACAAAAATCCCCACTGTTACTCATGGAGTATTAAGATCTACATCTCAGTTTTGCTGGTTCCCCAGACCTTTTCATTAGTTGCCACCCACTCTTTTAATATTTATCTAAGAATAGAATTTGTACAGTCAACATTGCTCCTTGTCTTAAATTAAAAAAAGTGTGGGTAAGATTTCTAAAGGCACCTAAAGATGCAGATTGTTGCCTAGAGGGATTGACAACAGTACATAAGCAGTTTGAGTGCCTAACTCCCATTGGAATCAATGAGAATTAGGTGCCTAGGCACTTTAGAAAATCTCAATCAGCACTTATCTAAATCGTTAGGAGCCTATAACATTAAAAAATATGCCCCAGTAACTAAATTAGCTCAGCTCTGAAAATTGATGATCACTTGATGATTGCCTGTTCTGTTCATTCTCTCTTGGGCACCTGACATTGGCCACTATTGGAAGACAGGATACTGGGCTAGATGGACCATTATGTCTGACCCAATATGGCCGTTCTTATGTTCTAAAGCAGTGGTTCTCAAACTTTAGCAACCCAAGGAACCACATTTTGATTTAAAAAATTTTGGGGACCTCCTGCCCTCTCCTTCACAGAAACCCTGTCCCTGCCCTGCCCCTTCTCCGAGCCCTCACCCCCACTCACTCCATCCCCCCTCCCTTTGTTGCTCGCTTTCCCCCACCCTCTTCTCTTTCACCTGGCTGGGGCAGGGGTTTGAGGTGTAGAGGGGTGAGGGCTCTGGCTGGGAGTGTGGGCTCTGGGCTGGGGCCAGGGATGAGGGATCTGGGGTGCAGGAGGGGGCTCCAGGCTTGGGCAGGGGGTGTGTGTTGGGGGGCTGAGGGCTCCAGCTGGGTGTGCGGGCTCTGGCCTGGGGCCAGGAATGAGGTGTTTGGGTTGCAGGAGGGGGCTCTGTGCTGGGGGGTTGGGGGTGCAGATTCTGGGAGGGATTTTAGGCAGGAGAGAACTCTTGGCTGGGGCAGGGGGTTGAGGTGTGTGTGGGGGGTGAGGAGTGCAGGGTCCCAGTGGTGCTTACCATGGATCCTGGAAGTGGCCACTAGGACCCTGCGACTCCTAGGCACAGGAGTGGCCAGTGAGGCTCTGTCTGCTGCCCTCACTCCTGCAGGCGCTTCCTCCACAGCTCCCATTGGTCGCAGTTCCTGGTGTGGACCCCAATTTGAGAAATGCTGTTCTAAAGGAACTGTTTTAAAATGACTCCTTTTCACAGCAGAAATGAAGCGAGGAAGACGAGGCTTTGTTTGTTCCATGCTGATGAGGTCTTACTAAATTGAAATTGTGATTCCTTTCAGCATTCAGAGCTGGAGGTAAAACAGCCTGTGGGTGCCAGACCACCCGTTGGGGACAGAACTTTAAAGTCAGGAATGAACGTATTGGCCAAGGGAAAGAGGTGACACAGAGGGAATCCGAAGGAATTTCCTGTTGAGGTGTTAACAACTGGACGGGGGGACGCTGAGAAAACATTTAATGAAAACCTTTAATCTGATCCCTAGTTTCCCATGTGCCTTATTCCTGCCTTGTGTGCAGGGGACTGGACTAGACCTCTCGAGGTCCCTTCCAGTCCTACATGTCTGTGATTGTATGAAAGTTTTGGGAAGAGGGGTAAAGGCTGAGAGGGGACATATTAACAATTTTCAAGTACATAAAAGATTGTTACAAGGAGGAGGGAGACCAATTGTTCTTTTTAACCTCTGAGGATAGGCCAAGCAGCAAGAAGGTTGGACACTAGGAAAAACTTCTTAACTGTCAGGGTAGTTAAGCACTGGAATAAATTGCCTAGGGAGGTTGTGGAATCACCGTCATTGGAGGTTTTTAAGAGCACGTTGGACAAACACCTGTCAGGGATTGTCCTGATAATACTTAGTCCTGCCATGAGTGCAGGGGACTGGACTAGATGACCTCTCAAGGCCCCTTCCTGTTCTATGATTCGATGATTCTACATCCAAGAGCTACTCCAAATTCCATGGCTGAGGTTGGTGGGCTGCATCACACAGATTTGTGCCAGGACCCCATGATCTTCCAGTTTTGCACCACAGCTCCATTATGCTGTAACTGGATCCACACACATTCACCCCAGCTCAGGTCTTGTCCTATGTTTAATACTGATTTTTCACCGTTATTTTATGTCTTGGTAACTTATTTTAATTGGTACAAAAATGAACAGTCCTGGGTACCTCTAGCCAAATCTGTGCAATGGAGGAGGTCGGATTAGACAATCCTCATCATCCCAGCTGGCCTTAAAATTGACGAACGTATGATAATCAGAAGAGCAAATTATTTTAGCTCTTCCTGTCCCTTTCACTGCTGCAGGTGCTCTTAGTTTGTGATACGGTTCTTTAAAATGAAATATAGAAATAAGCTAGTGGGGAAGTTGGAGAAATGAAGCTTTGGGTTTCAACAGAAGTAGAAGGGATTGAGGACCCAAAATCAATGGAATTTGGATGCCTAGCTCTCTTCATTTCCTTTGAAACCCCTTTCCCAACACTCCCATCAAACATACCTCTATCAACACTTCCCTCTGCTGTGGAGCAGTGTACAACTCTGGTGGAGGGATGATGTAGATTCTAAACAGGAGAAACAATAGAGAGGTGGACCAGAGAAGATTGCAGCTGATGTCTGTGTTGAACTCAGGTGTCTAGAGAAAGGGTGAAATATTCAAAAAGCAACTAATGGCCAGATTTTCAAAGGTCTTTAGGTCTCTACAGATATAGATAGGCACCTTGGAAATAACAGCCATTATCAATTATTTTTTGCACTCTCATTGTGCAAGAATTAATGATGAGACAAGGTGCAAGGCACAAGAGAATCAGTGCCCTTATAGCTAGTCAATAGATCAAATGGAAATTGCTGTCAAACTGCAAGGAGGTGCTCACAGGGCTGAATGAATCTGTTTTATTTAATGTTATCCCAAGATTGACAGATTTCTGCCCATCCTCCTGCAGCAACTTGAATCAAAAAGTACAGGAGATAGGCATTCTTATTCTCTATCATTAATCAATATTTGGATTCTCTCCTGTTCCCACTGATGTTCGTTACAAAACTCCTGTTGACTTCAACATGAGCAGGATTGGACTGTTTTTTCTCTAGAAAATATAGTTTAAGAGAAAGTGTTCTGGACCAGATTTTGATCTCAAGCTAATGTAGCTGCACAGATATTGAAAAGTGTGGTATGATAGATAGATAGATAGATAGATAGATAGATAGATAGATAGATAGGAGGGGTGTATCCTTTGCTGATATAAATCAGTGTAGTTCTTGTGAAGTCACTGGAATTATGCAGATCTACACTAGATGAGAATCAAGCCACAGGAGTAAGTCCTTTGAAGTCCATTGTTGTTATAATAATTACTATAACAGTTGGGATACACTAATATATAATAATATATACATTTTCCTCTTCTTCTAAGAAGAGTATTCCCCCCTATGTGTTAGACACTTTCCAAGCACTTAAGAAGGACAATCCTTGATATGAAGAACTCAAAATTTGAGGACAGACAAGTTGACAGAAGTCAGGCAAAGGGAATAACCAGAGGCTACATATATACAATTTAAAGTCCTGTATGTAGGTAAATCAGCAAGATTCAGCATACAAAGAGTGGCAGGACTGGGTGTTTAAGAGGGAGTCACATGTGGCGAAGGTCTGAAGAGCTCGGAGAGACTGAACTATGAAGAGGTGGCTGCATGGAAGATGGCACAGAGGTGATGGCATGGATGAGAATCTGACAAGAGTGTTGGTAAGTACATTAGTGGAGGGGCGGGAGGTTTGACAAAGAGAAGATCATGAAGGAGGGACAAAACTATGTACAGCAATGAAGGCAGTGACACAAAGATTCAATATGATACAATATTGGTTGGAAAGCCAACAGAAGGATTCCAAGGGGAATTACATGATCAAAGTGATGGGCAAGAAAGAGTTTACGGGCTGCCTTTTGTATGGAATGATGAGGGTCACAGTGTGTGACTGGGAGTCAGAGTCAAGGATGAGATGATAGTAACGTAAAACTGGTGAAATTAAGATCAGAATTAGAGTCTATTATAATTAAGGAAATAATCTGCGGACTCATATTTTGCATTGGTTCCTCAGTTAGACAATTTTAGGTCAGATTCTACAAAGAGGCCAAAGGAGTTAATCCACCTTGACATTGGTCTACAACTGGGCAACCAAAAAGCAAGGAAACCAACATTATAGGCCACTTTGGAAAACGGTAAAATTTTGGAACAGTCAATTTTGCAGTAATTTCGTTCTTGCCTTTCCCACATGGTGAGATCTAATATAAATAGCATGCACTTACCAGGCAGATTTCAGGGTCTTGGCATCACTGGGTATCATTTTATTCAAAATAGAAAAAAAAATGAAAAAAAAAAGAAACCAATTCAGGTATGAATACCAGTAGCCAACCTTTTAATGGGATCTAATTTCATTGAACAAATGGATCTGATTGAAATCAGTGCTAGTTCCAGCTTCTAGAACCAGCTCTGTTGGAGGCTATTGTTATCAAACCTACTATCTGTGGAAGAGATAGAAGTCTAACGCTCTGGTGTGAAGATGTATTCTGTTTCAACAATGTATGAGGTTTGCAGGGTATGCTCTTTATATCTGAAATCAAGGCATTTGAGGACTGAGTGCCTTAAATTGCTCAGAGCGCTGGATCTCAGATGGGCTCATTAAATGATCTTTATGTTTCATGGGAGCTGGAGAGAATGGCTCCTAGATGTATTGATGTCAAATGTTTTTTAGGAGCTCACATGTTCTCTCTCTCTGTTTTTCAAGCCTTCTGCATGCATAGAGATAGCACTAGGTTTAACTTGAATTGCTGTTTTTAAACAGAGGCCTTTTCAACACACAAATGTGCACCATTTCCATTAAACCAGTTGTCGGACTGGTGCACATTCCAGTGTGGACACCCTTATTGCAGACCGTGAATGGCTCATTCATAAATTCATAGCTTTTAAGGGGAGAAGGGCCAATTATCAAATCAAATCTGACCTCCTGCAGAACACAGGGCCAAGATCTTCTACCACTGATTGTTCAATCAATCTGTACATTTTGTTTGAGCTGGAGTGTATCTTTTAGAAAGATATTCACTCTTGATTTAAAGACTTGAAGTAAGGGTGAATTCACCACGTATCTAGATACGTTATTCCAATAATGAATTATGGTCATTGTTAAAAATGTTTATCTAAGAACATAAGAATGGCCATATAGCCCAGTATCCTGTCTAGAGCCAAATGCTTCAGGGAGAAGGGACAGAACAGGGCAATTATTGAGTGATCCATCCCTTGTCATCCAGTCCCAGCATCTGTCCATCAGGGGTTTAGCTATCTTGGCTAATAGCCATTGATGGACCTTTAAGATGGTGATGGTGGAGGAGGCTGCCTCTATAAGCACTGCCATGACTGGAGATTCCCCCTCCATCAGAAAATTCTTCAGTGATCATAGAATCACAGTATCATAGAATATCAGGGTTGGACGAGACCTCAACCCCCTGTTCAAAGCTGGACAAACCCCAACTAAATCATCCCAGCCAGGGCTTTGTCAAGCCAGGCCTTAAAAACCTCTAAGGCTGGAGATTCCATTCCTTCCCTAGGTAACACATTCCAGTGCTTCACAACCCTCCTAGTGAAATAGCTTTTTCTAATAGCCAACCTAGACCTCTCTAACTGCAACTTGAGAGCATTGCTCCTTGTTCTGTCATCTGCCACTGCTGAGAGCAGCCTAGCTCCATCCTCTTTGGAATCCCCCATTCAGGGAGTTGAAGGCTGCTATCAAATCCCCTCTCACTTTTCTCTTCTGCAGAGTAAATACACCCAGTTCCCTCAGCTTCTCCTCATAAGTCTCTCCTCATAAGTCATGTGCCCCAGCCCCCTAATCAATTTTGTTGCCCTCTGCTGGACTCTCTCCAATTTGTCCACATCACTTTTGTACTTGGGGAGGGGGGGGGACGGGGAAGACTGGATGCAGTACTTCAGATGTGGCCTCACCAGTGCCGAATAGAGAAGAATAATCACTTCCCTGATCTGCTGGCAATGCTCCTACTAATGCAGCCCAATATGCCATTGGCCTTCTTGGCAACAAGGGCACACTGCTGACTCATATTCAGCTTCTCGTCCACTGTAACCCTTAGGTCCTTTTCTGCACAACTGCTGCTTAGCCAGTCGTCCCCAGCCTGTTGAAGTGCATGGGATTCTTCCTTCCTAAGTCCTACTCTAATCCTTTGTTTACCCCAGCTCTCTTGCCAGTGCTCCGCTAGACAGGAAGCTTTTTTTTTTATGATCTATTGCACTCTGTCACCCTCTAGTTGAAGCTATAGGTTAATATCGGTCCTTTCCCATTTCAACCTTTTCTTCACTTGTTTTGCTATATTTAGGTTTGGAAAGATTAGATTTTTATTGGTAAATGTCAATCTTACCATTCACACACACAAATCAATGAAAAAAACTACTTCCCTCAATAATAATCAAAAGTTACAGAGCATCAAAATAAGAAACGTGTGGCCTGAGAACTCATTACAATTTGATTTGAGGCTATTTACCATGTATATGTGGACATGTGAGTTTGACAATTTGTGTTCTAATGGTTATAAAGCTGTAACTTTTTCCATCTTGATGTCAGCTGTCATTAAATAATTGTTGTCTCCCCTCGCCATTGTCTGATCCCCCATAATGTCCCACACTTGTGAATTTAAATAGATTAAAAATAGAAAAAATACTAAAGAATAAATACCAGCATTGCCAGTCAACATTACATATATGAAAAAAATGAATTCTTCTAAGCCTAGCTATATTGAAAATATTGGGATTTCTTTCTTATTTTGTTGAAGCTTTTTGCTTTAAACAGAAGAGCTTCCTCACTTCTAAGACTCAGAACTCTGTGCCTCCTTAAATATCCATTCCTTTCTCTGGTCAAGTGTCCATGCTCACGTGTCCTGTTCTTCACCAGTGCTGCCAATATTGGGAGCCCATTTGTTTGCTATGCCTAGAAATCCCCTTTGACCTAGAGAATAGAGAACTTGGCTAGTGTTAGAAAACCTGGCTTTTATTCTCAGCCGTGCTACATATGTTGTTGGCATCCTTTCATCTATGAGAGACAGTGGGAATTGCATCCTATGAGGTAGAAGATTTGCAATGTCTCATGTGACTGAATAGTCCAGTCCAAGATTTGCATGATCTTTGGCAGTTATTGCAAATGTAGGTATCTTGGTTGGGAGCTGCTTGCTTCCTATGGGCTCTTTTCTCTTCAAGCTGTAGGAACCAGCTCCTGCCATGGACTTTGATACCTCTGATAGAGATGATGGTGCCATTTCTTACAATCATTTGCCAAGTTTTCCCACTGGTCAGATTCAATTCAAAATTCCTTCATATCTCACTTGCATGTGTCTTTATAGTGAAATTTGGGACGTCCTGTTGTTCTTGTTCCCTCTGATAGCTCCCTGTATAGCATGTCCTTGGGACTGTGTCTGTCTTTCAACCTACTCAGGTGGCCCAGCCCGCACAGTCATCTTTGCTTGAGCAGGGTTGTCACATTTGGTAAATTTGCCCTTTGAAGAATCTCTGCGTTGGTAACTTTATCTTGCCATTTGGTGTTGGCATAAACAATGTAGGTGGAAACTGTTTAACCTTTTCTCCTGATGAGCGCAAAATTGTCCGTGTTTCCCCACCATACATGAGAGCACTGAGGATGCAAGCCTGGTACACTTGCTACATAGGGAAAAGTACTTTCCCTCTCTGAGCCTTTGCTTGCCTTCCTATCCTCTGTCTCTTTTTGAAGTAGAAGCTCTTCAGGCCAGCAAATATCTGTGCAGCCTCAGAAGTGGCTTCTAGGTCTAACTGTAGTAGAAATCAGAGTAGCAGTTGGGATCAAAGAGCATGAATTTTAACTCTATGAGGGGCACAAAGCTTTCAGGCTGAGACTTTGAAAGCCAAAGGTATTTAGATACCCAATTCTGAGTAAGTGTAATGGGAATCAGTGCCTGAATCACCTAAGGGGCTTTGCAAACCCCTACTCTCAATCTGTACCCTCATTAAGATACGATGAGTGGATTCTCAGGAAATTCTATCTATAATTGTTTCTTTTGTTTTTTGGAATTTTGGTTTATTTCATTTTATTGTGGGATGCCCAAGGAGAGGGTGGGTCACATCCCCAGTGAAGACGGGAGGCCCTGTAAGGTGAGGGTGGGGTAAAGAGCAAGCCCACCCTACTGTCACCCCACAACTGCAGCTCCTGTCTCGTGATGCTGGACCCAGCTCCCTGCATTGTGACCTGGCACATGAATTTGACATGAGTCTTGTCAGTTTCACAACTGACTATAAGCTGGGAAACTGACCAGATTTTTGCTATCCAGCAAAGGCAGATTTATGGACATTGGAAATCTGGAAGCCCTGAATTTTCCATAGCTCAGCTAGGGACCAGATGTCTCAATATTATTGGGACCATCTCGATATTAGGGACTTTGTTTTATATATGCAACTATACCCTCTCCCCATTTCATTTTATTGAACAAAAAAATTCTTGGATCCCATGTTGTCATGTGTGAGACACGCATTTCCACATCCCTTTTCTAAGGGCCTCCTTCACCTCTTTGTTTCTCAGGCTGTAGATGAGCGGGTTGATCATAGGAGTCAAGACTGTGTAGGAAAGGGAGAAAAATTTGTGCAGATCTCTCAGTCTCTTGATGTTTGGTAACATATAGACAATCATCAGAGTCCCATAGAAAATTGTCACCACAATGAGGTGGGAGGAGCAGGTGGAAAAGGCCTTTTGCCTCCCGGCAGTGGAAGGGATTCTCAAGATGGTGGTGATGATACAAATGTAGGATGTCAGGGTCAACAGAAATGGGGGCAAAGTGAATACAGATGACAGCACGATATCCAAAAGTGTGACAAGGCGAGTGTTGCTGCAAGAGAGTTTGACTATTGGGGTGAAATCACAGAAGAAATGGTCAATTTTGTTGGGGCCACAGAAAATTAGTTTGGAAACCAATGATATTATGATGGAACTAGCTAGAAATCCACTTAGCCAAGACCCAGCTGCTAGCTGGAGGCAGAACCTGCCGTTCATATGGGCTCCATAGTGCAGGGGTTTGCATATCGCTAGATACCGATCATAAGACATCACAGAGAGGAGATAACACTCTATACCTGTCAGAGAAGCAAAGACATATAATTGCATGAAACAACCAGTAAATGACATTTCAGTTGTCTTTGTTGAGAAACTGGCCAGCACCCTGGGCAGGATGGTGCAGCTGCAGCAGGTCTCCAAGCAGGACAGATTCCCCAGGAAATAGTACATGGGGGTGTGAAGGTGCTGATCAGTCACAACAAGCACAAAGATGAGGATGTTCCCAGCCATGGTGACAATGTAGATCACCAGAAACAGGAGGAAGAGAAGGGTCTGCAGCTCAGGGAGATCTCCGAATCCCAAGAGGATGAATTCTGTGACAGACGTTTTATTGTCCCAGCTTGCCTTTGCCATGAGATGTATCCAACAAACCCTAGAAGCAAATACAGAGAAAATCTACTTCAAGTTTAGTGCATTGTCAGCAAATCATTCCATAAGTTTTAAAATCAAGACTGGTATGTTCTTTTAAAGATCTGCTCTAGTTCAAATGTGAACTATTTTAGGGAAGTTCTATGAGCTGTCTGTGTTCAGAAGAGGTGGTCCCTTTTGCCCTTGGAATCTGTGAACCTATGGATGTTTCCTTTTTAAAAATTCTTCCCTTCTGGTTACGAAATGAATTATTGGGTTTGGCAGTTGTGAGGAATCTGCATTCCTGTAACAGATTATTCATTTCTTCTAAAATAGTTCAACAAATTATCATTGTTTATGGATGAGAACACAAGAACAGCCATACTGTGTTAGACCAATGGTCCATCTAGCCCAGTATCCTGTCTTCCGACAGTGGCCAATGCCAGGTGCTTCAGAGGAACTGAACAGAATAGATAATCATCAAGTGATCCATCCCCTGTTACTCATTCCCAGCTTCTGGCAACAGAGGCTAGGGACACCATCCCTGCCCATCCTGGCTAATACCCATTGATGGACCTATCCTCCATGAACGTATCTAGTTCTTTTTTTAATCCTATTATAATCAGATTCAAGGCATGACATAAAGCGAGATGTTCTGGTTGTCCTGGTTATGTACACATTTTAATAGCTGCATGCAAAGAGCTGCAATGCAGAATAACATTGTATTGGAGCTGCAAACCCAGGAAAAATGCTGCCTAATCTTTTACTCAATGACCTAGCACCTTAGCTGTTACTAATTATTTAAATATATACAGGCATCTCTCTTTTTTTAAAGGGTATTTCTCTATAGCCTTTATTGAGTATAGTATTGAATGATATTGATAACCCATTTAAACTCTAGTATTAGTCGAAGATCTGGCCTCCATAACTTCTCCGTTATTAGTGCTAACACCATCATGTGGGATAGCATCATGGCAGGGATTGGAGACTTGAGGAGCGGGTTAGAAACAACCAGCACACTCACATTTAATTGGATGTACCTTTTTCACGAAGGAACCTCCCCTATAACTGCCACACAGATTGCAATGGGTAGGACAAGGTGTCCACCGCCAGTCTTCCTAATTCTTTCATACTCACATCTCAGTGTGGAATCCTGGCTCCTGTTGAAGATCAGGGGACAAAATGACCTCTAGGAAGTGAGGCACTCTAGCCAGCAGCTGGGCCCCATTTATAATAAGTTATGCATACACCCACAAAAGGTTGTTAATAGACATGAGGGTTGAATCCCACGAGTCAATCTTTGGGATTTATCAGGGGGCTTTTCACTTGGTAGGACAATTGGACAGTGCTCCTATTTACTCCTCAGCATTCATGTCACTGCATTACTGTGAGGAGGGGGCGGGTCTCAGAGCCCGGAGTCCAGCCCGAGCCTGAGCGCACGTACACTGCAATTTGCAGCCCTGCAGCCCAAGCTCTGTGGGTCTGAATCAGCTGACTCAGAGCCTGAGACTCAGTGCTGTGGACATTTTATCACAGTATAGACATACTCTCACATTTTGCCCGGACTATCAAGTCATCTTGTGGTGTCGACTGATCTCTGGAGCCCCTCCAAACTCAGCAGTTATTTCCAAAACATCAGAGTACAAACAGACACAAACTCATTGGGCTTATTATTAACTTACTTATGCTAAATTATCTTTATAACATAGGTAACGTATCCTCAGTACTAAGTCTTCATTTGGCTAAGCTAAACAATTCAGCTTTAAACCTGACAGGGGTGCTCAAACTTTTCAGGCTGTGACAACCCCCCAAAAAAGTTACTTCTGCATTGCTACTGTAAAAACCTTGCGATTCTCTGAGGGGTTGTGACCTCCAGTTTGCAGCCCCCTACCTTAAACTCTTTTATCCATTACCTATCATGTTTTAGTCTCATATATCCAGGTCTTATAACAGATACATTTATTAGTTACAAGCTACATCTGTCCCAGTAAGTATTTAGATAGATGAAGAGAAAGACAGAGCGATAGTTATGTAGACAGACATTGGATTATAAGAAAGCTTTTCTTCCTTTTAAAAAATAAGTAAATTGGTCCCCTTGGTGGATCTGCATGAATATTTGATATTGTAGACAGGGGTGGCCCTAGGCATTTCGCCGCCCCAAGCATGGCAGGCAGGCTGCGTTCGGCGGCTTGCCTGCAGGAGGTCCGCTGGTCCCGTGGCTTCAGCGGACCTCCCGCAATTGTGCCTGTGGGAGGTCCAGAAGCTGCGGGACCAGCGGACCTCCCGCAGGCAAGCCGCCGAAGGCATCCTGCGGCTCCAGCAGAGCACCCCCCGCGGCTTGATGCCCCAAGTATGCACTTGGCGTGCTGGGGCCTGGAGCCACTCCTGATTGTAGAACACTGATGTTTTGGGAATGAGCCATACACGTATTCTGGTCAGGGTTTTTTTTCGTTTGTCATACTTTCCACAACAGTTGCCAGCTCTGGTCATTTTCAGACTAAACAAGCCCAGTTTTTTCAATCTTTTCCCCATAGGTCATGTTTTCTAGATCCTTAATAGCTTTTGGTGATCTCCTCTGGACTTTTGCCAATATGTGAACATCTTTCCTGAAATGTGGCACCCAGAACTGGACACAATACTGCACTTTAGGACTAATCAGCGCAGAGTAGAGCAGAAAAATTACTTCCCAGGTCTTGCTTACAACACTGCTGCTAATACATCCCAGAATGATGTTCATTTTTTTGCAACAGTGTTACACTGTTGACTCATATTTAGCATGTGGTCCACTATGACCCCCAGATTCCTTTCCACAGTGCTCCTTACTAGGTAGTCCTTTCCCATTTTGTATACGTGAACTGATTTTTCCTTCCTAAAATGGAGTATTTTGCATTTGTCCTTATTGAATTTCATCCTATTTACTTCAGATCATTTCTCCAGTTTGTCCAGCTCATTTTGAATTTTAATCCTATCTTCCAGAGCACTTGCAAAGCACATTCCCAGGTTGGTATCATCTAGCAAACTTTAGAAGTGTACTCTCTACACCATAATCTAAATCATTGATGAAAATATTCATAGAATCATAGAATCATAGACTATCAGGGTTGGATGGGACCTCAGGAGATCATCTAGTCCAACCCCCTGCTCAAAGCAGGACCAATTCCCAACTAAATCATCCCAGCCAGGGCTTGGTCAAGCCTGACCTTTAAAACCTCTAAGGAAGGAGATTCAACCACCTCCCCAGGTAACCCATTCCAGTGCTTCACCACTCTCTGAGTGAATAAGTTTTTCCTAATATCCAGCCTAAACCTCCCACATTGCAACTTGAGACCATTACTCCTTCTTCTATCATCTGCTACCACTGAGAACAGTCTAGATCCATCCTCTTTGGAACCCCCTTTCAGGTAGTTGAAAGCAGCTATTAAATCCCCCCTCATTCTTCTCTTCTGTAGACTAAACAATCCCAGTTCCCTCAGCCTCTCCTCATAAGTCATGTGCTCCAGCCCCCTAATTATTTTTGTTGCCCTCCACTGGACTCTTTCCAATTTTTCCACATCCTTCTTGTAGTGTGGGGCCCAAAACTGGACACAGTACTCCAGATGAGGCCTCACCAATGTCGAATGGGGGGAATGATCACATCCCTCAATCTGCTGGCAATGCCCCTACTTATACAGCCCAAAATGCCCTTAGCCTTCTTGGCAACAAGGGCACACTGTTGACTCATATCCAGCTTCTCGTCCACTGTAACTCCTAGGTCCTTTTCTGCATGACTGCTTCCTAGCCATTCGGTCCCTAGTCTGTAACAGTGAATGGGATTCTTCCGTCCTAAGTGCAGGACTCTGCACTTGTCCTTGTTGAACCTCATCAGGTTTTTTTTGGCTCAGTCCTCTAATTTGTTTAGATCCCTCCATATGCTATCCCTGCCCTCCAGCATATCTACCAATCCTCCAAGTTTCGTGTGATCTGCAAAATTGCTGAGGGTGCAGTCCACGCCATCCTCCAAATCATTAATGAAGATATTGAACAAAACCGGCCCCAGGACCGACCCTTGGGGCACTCCACTTGAAATCGGCTGCCAACTAGACATGGAGCAGTTGATCACTTCCTGTTGAGCTTGATGATCTAGCCAGCTTTCTATCCACCTTATAGTCCAATCATCCAGCCCATACTTCTTTAATTTGCTGGCAAGAATACTGTGGGAGACCGTATCAAAATCTTTGCTAATGTCCAGGAATAACACATCCACTGCTTTCCCCTCATCAACAGACCCAGTTATCTCCTCATAGAAGGCAATTAGGTTAGGTTGAACAGAACCTGACCCAGAACTGATCCCTGTAGGACCCCACTCGTTATGCCCTCCCAGCATGACTGTGAACCACTGACAACTACTCTCTGGGAACGGTTTTCCAACCACTTTTGCACCCACTTCATAGTAGCTCCACCTGGGTTACGTTTCCCTTGTTTGTTAATGAGATGGTTATGTGAGACAGTATCAAAAGCCTTAATAAAGTCAAGATATACCACATCTACCACTTCCCCCATCCACAAGGTTTGTTACCCTGTCAAAGAAAGCTTTCAGGTTGGTTTGACAAGATTTGTTCTTGACAAATCCATGCTGACTGGTACTTAACCCCTTATTATCTTGTAGATGTTTACAAATTGATTGCTTAATTATTTGCTCCATTATCTTTCCAGGTACAGAAGATAAGCTGACTGGTCTGTAATTTCCTGGGTTGTCTTTATTTCCCTTTTTATAGATGGGCACTATATTTGCCTTTTTCCTGTGCATTGATTTGATTTCCTGTGAGAAATCACTCCCTCAACACTAAGAAATAAGGGATCAGCAGTCTAGTTCAGAGACAGAATGCAAAGGATGGGAATAAATGGGCAGTTTCCATTACTGGAAGTATTGCCCGTAGGCTGTCACACAGTTCTGTACTAGAGTCGTACCAGACAGATTAGAGAGAAGGGGCAGATTTTCAAAGGTGTTAGGGATGGATTTTTAAAGGCATCTAGTCTCTAAAGAAGCAGATAACTGACATAAGCACCTACAAGGATTTTCAGAAACATGCCAAAATTTCATTGAAACCAAAATCCCTCTAACTGTCTATCTGCTTCTTGAAGTGCCTGAATGCCTTAGTAACCCAAGTCCCTCTAAAAATTAAAGCCGTCCTCCTCTAGGACCTTCAAAATTCCCAGCCCAGAAAAAAAATGAGAAGGGCTTTGACAAAGGCAAACAAGGTAATGGATGATACAGAAGAGGAGGCATGGCACAGAAATGAAATGCACTAGGTCTAAAATGGACAAGACAGAAATGATTTCTCACACATAAAGCAGCAGGCCCATTTCTTGGAGCCTCGGTACCATTCCTCCACCTCCAACAGCCCTGTAAAGAAATACTAGGCTGCAGGACTCACTGCCACAAGCAATGAGGCAATGATGCAAAAAAGGCCCAAGCATTTATATGGATAGCTAGAACAGCCAGAGTTACATTACCTAGAATACTTCCCTCTCAATCAGCTTGTGCATGTAACTATTGACAACAAGACACTGGATGGACCAATGCCCTGATCCAACAGAGCCATTTCTGTGGTTCCAAAATATACTATGCAGGCTGAGACTGCCAAATCTTCCTAGGGGAACTGGAAGGATTCAGCCTATATAGTTAGATGGATGTTAACAATTTTTATCTATCTTCCTAACATCCCAGTGAGGCAGATCCCATCCTGAAAGGTAAAATCAAGCACCGAGCAGAGCAAATGGACATTATCAGCTTCTGGCTCCTGTCTGTCTGTAGCTGTCATTTAACTGAAAAGCATAATGAAGATTGATTTACCTTTATCTCAGGTCTATTTCAAGATGGAATCATTCAATATGACCCCTTCTCTCAGAACTTCAGGTTCAGGGGCTAGGATGCATGTTCTAATACAATCTCTCATTGTATTTGATTCCCTTCGGCAAAGTAACCTGCACATAGGATGTCCTGGTTCTGCTGCCCTGCTTGGTATGCATTTGCCATGTATAAAAGTAGCTCTCTCCATTGTCTCATTATTTATCCTTCATGCAGGAAGATAAATCTCTCTGGGCATTTCTGCAAATGGGAATTTTCAATTAGCATACAAGGAAAAGTTTAGACATTGTTAAGAGAGTCAAACTCCTAACCTGAAAGGGAAAGAAATGGGGAGAGGAGAATATCTAACCTCAAAGGAAATCTCTTCTCTCTGGTTTCTGTTTGTTTCTCTCTCATTATCAAGTCTATATCAGGGGAGATAATATATTAAGAGCAACATAATAATCCAACAGGTCCAGGGATAAAGTTTAAAGGTCTGTATCCTTTGTGCAATTAAACCCGATGTTGTCAGTTGCCATAAAAAATGAACTCCTTCCCCAGGCTACTACTTTCAGATGTCAAATGTCTTCCAGCTACTCCATGTCCATCACTCGGGAATAGAGCAAATGCAGTGAAATATACTGCCAATTTTAAATCAACATTAGCAAGATATTTGTAGGCAGTACCTGTCACCAGTATGGATGAGATTGACCCTGGAGAACAGGAGAGTAAGGTTTTCTAAGTAGCCCAAGGGAATTAGACACTCAACCTTCACTGAATTTAATGAAATTTGGTCACCAAACTCGGTTAGTTTCCTTTGAAAATCCGAAGCATCTCTGACCTAATTCATATTAATTGTTTAAACACAGTGGAACAACATCAATGTCAGAAAGTGAGAGATACTCAGATCCGAATCGCCCAGTCATACTCACCAGAGAGTTGGGAAGTCTGTGTTCAAATCCCTTCTCCCTTCAGGCAGAGAGGGAAATTGAGCTGGGGTCTCCCACATCCCAGGTGAATGTTCCAACCACTGAGCTAAAGGTTATAAGGGAGGCCTCTTCTCTCATGGCTCTTTTGGGTGGGGTTATCAGATCAGACCCTGTGGGCAAGATAGGCAAGCAGTGCCTAGGTTCACCTGGTTTCAGGATCGCGCCGGGGCTTAGGTGTGAAATAGGCCTCCTAGTGTAGCACATGTCCCAGAGGCAGAAACTTGGGTATGTTGGGGAATTTTACGGTGACCATTAAGGCACTGAGGGATGTTAAGTAACTCCAGAATTAGATGGTGGCTGTGCAGGGCTTAGTGGTATCCAAACATAGGACTAAGGCACCTCACATAGGAGATTGGCACTTAAGTCCCTTTGTGGATCTGTGCCTCCATGGCCCAAGTGTATCTGGGGATGACTGCACATCCGTACCATGCAGGGATGTTGTGAGGATATGTACATGAAAGGCTGTGAGATGGTTAGATATCATGGGAATGCAGGACAGATAAACACTGTACATAGATTTTGTCTTCTACCAGAGCACCTGCAGAGAGAGTTGGCAGGCATGGCCCTGATTTAGCAGCTACTAGGACTGTTGGTGGAAGGCTGGCTGTGCTTTCCATGCCTCCTAACTCCATGTTGGCAGGTTCTCCATGCCACCAATCATTCTCGCAACTCTTCTCCGAACCATCGCCAAATATTCAATATTCTTTTTTAAGTCTGGACACCAGAACAGGACATGCTATTCCAAGTGCTTTCTCACCAGCGCAGCAGTAGGGTCATTCTATAGGTTTTCTGACATGAATCATGCACTGTCCAGTTGGGAGGGCTCCTCTAGTTGGATCTCACAAGGATAAGTCCTGGGTTCGGTACTATTCAATTTTTTCATCAGTGACTTGGAGAATGGAATGTGAATGACATCAGGCTGGGAGAGGACAGGATTAGAATTCAAAATGGCCTTGACAAATTGGAGAATTGGCCTGAAATCAACAAGATGAAATTCAACTAAGACAAGTGCAGTATACAACACTTAGAAAGGAAAAATTAACTCTACTACTACAAAAGCGGGAAAAACTGGCTAGGTGGTCGTACTGCTGAAAAGGAACTGGGGTTATAGTGGATCACAGCTTGAATGAAAAGGCAAATATCATGCTGGGGTTTATTAACAGGATAGTTGTAGGACATAGGAGGCAATTGTCTCACTTCACTCAGTACTCTTGAGGCCTCAGCTGGAGCACTATGTCCAGTTCTGGACCCCACACTTTAGGAAAGATATGGAGAAATTGGAGAGAGTCCAGAGGAGAGTAACAAAACTATTGAAAGGGTTAAAAAACCTGACCTGGGGGTCAGGAAGAGCTGATAGTTTTCAAATATGTTAAGGGCTCTTATAAAGAGGACGAGGCTCAATTGATCTGTGTCCACTGGAGACAGGACAAGAAGTAATGGGCTTAATCTGCCGCAAGGGATATTTAGGTTACATGTTAAAAAAAACATTTCTCACTCTCAGGGTAGATAAGCTCTGGAACAGGCTTCCAAGGGAGGTGCTGGAATCCCCTTCACTGGAGGTTTTTGATAACAGGTTGGACAAACACCTGTCAGGGATGGTCAAGGTTTGCTTGGTCCTGCCTCATGGGGGGTGGACTAGACTTCCTGATGTCTATGAATTCTCACTGGACATTCCAGGGTGCCAAAAGGAGCTAGGCTCCACTGACAAACCCAAAGAAGACACTTAAAACGTCTAGTTGAAAGGAAAGAGCAAAAGAAAGAACAAGTAAGGAATGTGTGACAGTGTGGGGCTCACTGCTGCAGCACCTCCTGCTGGTCATCTCAGGGAATAAGCTCTTTCCAACACTGAGTGCCCTCTGTAGGCCAGTGTCCTGCTGCCACTGACCCCCATGTCCCTCCCAGGACCCTGGTGCCCTTTTACCTGAGATGCTTCCCCTCTAGGCAATACCCCACAGTCTGAGTCTTCCCTCCCCAGGAACCCCCACCCTCTATCCCCCCTCGCCTCAGTCATAGGCTGCTGCCAGGCACCAACTAGTCCCCACTCCCTGGGCCAGACTGCAGTATAAGCCACTCATCACAGGCAAGAGGGTTTTTGGACCTGCTGCTTTTCTCTGCAACCCAGTACCTCTATGGGACCTTGGACAAGGCCCTGCAGCCTGGGGAGTAGCCAGCCTGGAGCTCCCCAGCCCCTCTGGCCTTTCCCCAGCCCTGCCTCACTCTAGGCACCCTAAGCTTTCCAGCAGCCAGGCTCCCATCTCTCTCTCTGAAGGCAGAGAGAGACTGTCAGCTCCTGGCTCAACTGGCCTTTTATAGGGCCAACTGTGGCCCGATTGGGGCATAACCCAGCTGCCACTGCTTCCTCAATCAGCCTAGTAGCTGCGTTCTCCCCACCACAGCTCCCTGCAAAGGCTGATTTTAACTTCTTCAGGGCAGGAGCGGGATAACCACCCTGCTATAGAATAACAGATTGAGAGCAGAAAACAAATTTCAAGACATAGGATGGTTCAATAGAAATAGAAACCGGAATTATTTTGGGGAAGTTCTTTGCCCTGAATTATACAGGAGGTCAGACTTGATGACCACAATGGGAATATTTTACTACTGTTTAAATTTAATTGGATTAACTCTTAAAATATTGAGTACTATTTATATACAACAAAACATAACACACTTTATATATAGGCTTGGCAGAATTTATTTTCCTTTTTTTGATAATTTTGATGGATAATATTGATGTTTATTTTTAAACATTTTTGTGCAATTTGTATCTATTTAAATGTTCACAGTTGCACAGAATCATGGGTATTCAGCTTTTTTATTTTTATCAATTTAAATTTTCACAGTTGCAGGAAATTATGGAGAGGCAGACAAAAGGGGAGGACTAGAAAATAATTATTTAATGAGTGTAGATGCTGAGATTCAAAAATGCAAAGCTTTATCATTTAGAATTTTTTGGATGCATATTCCCACAAGAACAGAAGAACATAAGAACGGTCATAGTGGATCAGACCAAAGGTCCCTCTAGCCCAGTATCCTGACTGGCTAGTGCCAGGTTCCCCAGAGGGAATGAACAGAATAGGTAATCATCAAGTGATCCACCACCTGTCACCCATTCCCCGCTTCTGAGAAACAGAGGCTAGGGACACCACTCCTGCCCATCCTGGAGAATAGCCACTGGTGGACCTATCCTCCATGAACTTACCTAGTTCTTTTTTGAACCCTGTTATAGTCTTGGCCTTTACATCCCCAAAGATGGTGTTCAGGAGAGCCTAAGAAAGTGAAGGATGTTCACAATGCCACCATGCCTACAATCCCGCTGAAGTTTAAAGCCTGCTAGGGCTTGCAAATTAGTGTGGCAGATTTATTCTGAGGTTAGCTGCCATATCTGAGAAATCTAACCAGGAAGGATTGAATATGGGCTTGGACAGATGAATATAAAAATGCGTTTGAGGAACTAAAGAAATCCATTAGCAGTGAGGTAGTCATGTCATGGCTTGATCCCAGTACAAGAACTGAACGTTCCAGTCAAAATCAAAATTCTCAATGGACAAACGTGACCCAGCTGCTATACTTACTACTCTGAAGGACTTTGTGTGGATCACAGAATAGATTCTCCAAAGACACTCTGAAGAATACAGTCTTTCCTGTAGCAAGGAGGAAAGTTTAAAGTGGCACAATACTCTTTCAGCACTTAAAAAGTTTGCTTTGGAATTGGTAGAGGATGGTTCAATATCGTAGTTTGTCAAAGGTCTCTTGTGTTAGTTTTGGCCAGATTTTCAAAGGTGTGTAAGAACCTAAGAATGCAGACTGGTACCTGGGTTGGTTCAGTATCTGACGCCTATTGATTTCAAATCCTGCTGGGGGGAGGGGCGCGGGGGGTTGTATGTCTTTAGGTCACAAAAAGTACCTCTGTAAATCAGTTCCTCTGTGCATCAGTGCCTCATCTGTAAAGAAGGAATAATAGCAACTCACAGGAGTGTTGGGGAAATAGATACATGAAAGACAGAGAGGTGCTCAGATAGCATAGTGATGAGGGCCAGAGAAGGAGCTAGGAGGATAGAGGTGACCTGACAGGTTTTTCAAATTCCATAATTTTGCCTTGGGTTGGGAGTTTGAGAGAGATCATTGCCAAATTCTCCTTGAATTCCATGGAATTTAGTTACCTAACAAATGTACATTGCTTCAAAAACTGGGGCCTTCAAGGAACCTGTACAATAGGTCTATCACAAGCCAGAGTGTGATGTCACCTCCTTACTCAGGATTTCAGGACCCAGGATCCAGGTTATTCAGTCCATTTTCTCTCCCCACCTCATTCTTTCCCCACTTCACTTACTTCCGTTTTCATAGCAGATAGAATGAGATATCCCAGACGGGCTAGCATGGCTCTGTTGCTGTGTCTGGCAATGTGCCCTATTCATCGTACCCTCCACTAAATGGGGAACATCTTTTCTGATTCATTATATTTCTTTCTGAGGGAAGGTGCAGGGGAACATAACAGGCACAGAAAAGTTAATATCATCTTTAATTTCACGCTATGTCAGTAGAGTCAAATTTCTAATCTGAAAGGGAAAGTCCTGGAGAGGGAAGACACTTCTAATCGTAAAACGATTTTCTCTGTTTCTTGAGTGAATGCTGCATCAACTGTGAAGAAATAACTTACTAATTCTAAAAAATAAAGTTTACCTATGGGATTGTCAGAGCTGCCTAAGTGATTTAGACACTGAGTTCCTACCCAGCTCCCTTGGGCAGCTTTGAAAATCTCAGCATAGTTAGCTGAGCCTACAATTTCACCAACCAAATGTCCTGTTGCCCTCAATAGGAACAAAGCACGCACCCAGTTCCCATCTAAAGTCAATCAGACTTAGGCTCCTAAGTCACTTTTGAAAATTTTCTTGAGTGCTTTTGAAAATGTTACTCTCAGTTCAAGGCCTCCTGGTCAATCATTCCCAAGAAGAGCAAATGCTGTTGTTGCTCAGATAAAATGCAGGTGCAACAAGCTGGTCGATACATTTGGGCTGGATTTTTCAAAGCGATGTAATGTACACAACAAACATCCAACTCCAACTGAGTTGCTATGAGAGTTTGGCACCCAATTCCCTTAGGCTTCTTGAAAATGCCCAAAGGGTGCAAGTATTGAGGCTAGAGACCTGAGATTATAAAGTGCGAATAGTTTCTTCTCAAATCCTGAAAAGTTTCAGGGTCATATGGATCTTCAGTGCCACAGAAGTTGTACAAGTATCTGCCTGATGCGTCTTGCCCACATGCTCAGGGGCTAATTGGTCATCATGTTTGGGGTCAAGAAGGAATTTTCCCCCAGGTCAGATTGGCAGAGACCTTGGGGTGTTTTGCCTTCCTCTGCAGCATGGGGCACAGATCGCTTGCAGGTTTAAATTAGTATAATGATGGATTCTCTGTAACTTGATGTCTTTAAACCTTGATTTGAAGACTTCAGTAACGAAGCCAGAGGTCAGAGGTCTTTTACAGGAGCGGGGAGATGAGGTTCTGTGGCCTGCAATGTGCAAGTCACACTAGATGATCATGATGGTCCCTTCTGATTTATATGAGTCTATAATCTTATAGTAGAACTTCAGGCTCCTTTGTAGTCTATAGGGGAGTGTGATAAGCAACAGAACTGTTCTCATTCTGTCCTGTAGAGGTCAGTGCTATACATTTACACTAGCCAGTTCATTCTTCTATTTGAGTGCTATCAATATAACCATTTCATTTGTATGGCATATATTCATATGGCATTCACATGACAATATATTCTGCAACTTGATTCCAAAAGCTACTTCTTCAGCATGATGTGTTTTCACATACTGCTACTTCTTCCCCCTAAGGAAAGGGTAGTTCCGGACTTTACGGAAGAATACAAATATCCACTTCTGAATGCAAAACAAATGAGAAGATTGGTATTCCCTGGACCCTTCTAACATAATTAGCTCTCAAACATACAATAAGATCTCATTCCAGTTTACCATCAAGTGAGCAATTTTGTGTCTCCAAAGCATAATCCCTAATGTTGAATATTTGTGTCGCACTTAATAGCATTTTTCACAAAGAGATTCTATTTTTTTGGGGGTTATGTTTTTCAATTAATCTCTGGAGGAAATATTGCAGTTCAAGATAATTACCCCAGACCCTTTGTGGAAGCCAGCCTGTGGTAGGATTTTTGAAAGTCTCAAAGTGCCAAACGCCCTTTGAAATCAGCAGGGCCGCCCAGGGAGGGGAGGGGGGGGAAGTGGGGCAATTTGCCCCAGGCCTCGCAGGAGCCCCGCGAGCCACTCCGGGTTTTCGGTGGCACTTCAGCGGCTGGCCTTTCACTCATTCTGGGTCTTCGGCAGAGCTTCTTTCAGTGTAGTGGAAGACTCGGAGTGAGTGAAGGACCCGCCGCTGAAGTGCTGCTGAAGCCTCGTCGTGCCGCCCAGTGAGTAGAAGCACCGCCGCAAGCGACGGAAAAAAACAAGAAAAAGAAAAAGAAAAAAGCCATGATCAGTAGCAGCTCTACTGCTGCCGCTTCATTCTTTGGTGGTGGGTCCTCTCCTCCAAGAGGGACCCGCTGCTGAATTGCTGCCGAAGACTCGGCCCTGCCCCAGGCCCCCTGAATCCTCTGGGCGGCCCTGGAAATCAGTGTGTTTGAGGAGCCTCAGTGCTTTAGAAACACCCATGAGGCGCCTAAATACTCCAGGGAAAAGGATGCAGCCATTAAGAATACAACATTCAATAGTATCTTTGTTACTAAGGCTTAGCAGCCAAATCTCACTGAAAGTCAATGGGTCTTAGGCTCCTAAACCCCTTTTGAAATTTGCTCAAGTGTTTTTTCAAAATATCAGAGGGGTAGCCATGTTAGTCTGGATCTGTGAAAGCAGCAAAGAATCCTGTGGCACCTTATAGACTAACAGACATTTTAGAGCATGAGCTTTCATGGGTGAATACCCACTTTGTCAGATGCATTTTTCACAATGTTATCCTTAGTTCAAAACCTCCTGGTCAGACATTGCTGAAAAGAGCAAATGAAGATTGTTGCTCAGATAAAATGCAGGTATAACAAAGTGATTTACAAATATAGCTTGAGATTTTCAAAGGGGGAGGGGCAATAAATACAATAATCACCCAGCTCCCACTGAATTGTTAACCACCTGAGATTATAAAGTGCAAATGGTTTCTTCACATATCCCGGAAAAGTTTCAGGGATCTTCAGTGCCATGGCAATTATACAAATTAGAGAATCTTGTACCAAAATTATAGGTACCTTGCTGGTCTACTGGAGTATATGATAACCATTAGATCATTATTGATTACTCTCTTCTACTGGATTGGTTATATATTCCCACTAGCCAGTTCATGATCCTTTTTGGATACAGTGACTGCGATCGTTCCATTTGTGTGTATTACAGCATATTCTGCAATTTGATTAAAAAACTGGGCTTTTCCAGCACGACATTTTTAGCATACAGCCACTTCTATCCCTGAAGGAAAGGTTTGTTCCAGCCTTTACAGAAGAATACAAATATCCACTTATTTCTGAATGCAAAACAAACTAGAGTGTTGTTTTTTTTTTCATAATGCCCAGTGCTGAATATTTGTAGCACACATAATTGTATTTTTTAAAGAACAGACTTTCCATCAGTCAGTGGCTTTTGACTTGGAAAATCAATTTCGATTCTCAGCATTCCATTTTAGTGCAAGAAGTCATATTTCTTGGATTATCAGTTTTTTCAAAGCCAGGCGTGTACTGATGTATTTTCACCGGGACTTACTTACGCGAAGTCTCCACACAGATTTTGCACCAGTATAACTATTCTGGTTAGTGGTGTGACTTATGGAAATCATTCTACCAGTACAACTTTTAGTGCGCACACAGTTTACCAATATTTAGGTCCCTTATATTGGTATAGCTCAGGGATCGACAATCTTTGGCACTTGGCTCACCAGGGTAAGCACCTGGTGCGCTAGGCCAGTTTGCTTATCTGCCGCATCCGCAGGTTTGGCCGATCGCGACTCCCACTGGCCGTGGTTCACTGCTCCAGGCCAATGGGGGCAATGGGAAGTGGTGGCCAGCACATCTCTTGGCACGCGCCGCTTCCCGCAGCCCCCATTGGCCTGGAGCGGTGAACAATGGCCAGTGAGAGCAGCGATCAGCCGAACCTGTGGATGTGGCAGGTAAACAAACTGGCCCAGCCCGCCAGGATGCTTACCCTGGCAAGCCACGTGCCAAGGTTGCCGATCCCTGGTATAGCTTATTCCCTTTCCCATATGGGATGAACTATACAGATAGAAGCAGCTTTACACCAGTATAATTGCATCTGCTCTGTGTCAATGTGAGCATCTAATGGTGCCCCCTGCAGGCCTCAGGGCCAGAACTCAGCCCCTCACCTCAGTTTCCATTCTTCATTCCTCAAATAAATTACACACAGTTTTTTCCAGTCCAATCAAAATAGCCCCCAATTTAGGTTTCATTTATTAATTTAACATTTAAAACTAAACACAGACATCTTCCCTCCAGCTGCCTACACCCCAAACTCCCCCCCATCTGGTCTGAGTCCTTCCTGCCTTAGCAGATTACTCCCAGCTCTTCCTAGCTGGAGCAATTCCCATGGCTGCAGAGTTTCCCCTCATTCACTCTCTGAAGTTTCACTTCAGCCTCCTGAGCTTGCCTCTTATTCTAGCCCCCTTCTGCCCTTTATTGGAAATGGCCTGATTCCCCTCAGGTGGGGACCCTTCTCTAACCAGGGCTGGCTTGGGCCCTGACTTTCCAGTTCAGTGGCATGTAGCCCTGTCATAGGCAGGGATAGGCCACTATAGTTAAAGTGGTGCAGCTTCTATATGTAGACAAACCTTGGTGCATTTATTCCTCACACTGCATATGAAGGGGACAGATAAGGGGAAGCATGAAAACAAAGAAGAAAGAAAGAGAAGACTTAGATTAGTTCTTTTATTGGTAACAGATACACAGCTATTAGGATATCCTAGAAAATGGTAAAACATGAGAAGAAACTGGTAGAAACATCACCTGGAGTGGAAGGAATTCTCAGGATAGTGGTCTGGCTATAAAGGTACATGCTGGATTTTCCCATAAGAGACTAATGTTAAGCACTCAAATCCTATGGACAGTAAATGGGAGTTGGGCACCTAACACCCTTAGGTCCCATTGTCAATTATGGTGGAGTGGAGAGTGTACTAGACTGGGACTCTGGAGAGCTTGTTTCTATGCCTGTTCCTGCCACTAACATGCTGAGTGACTCTGGGCAGGTAATTTCACCTCGTTCTGCCTTAGTTTCCCTAGCTATTGTTACCCAGGGTTTTCGGAATCCAAAACAGTGGTAATTTAACTGTTTCACTTTAGGCAGGGTCAGGGATAAATCAACGGGAACACAGCAATTTCATCTCATAAATGATTAATGCAAGTAAGTGTGCTCTATCTAAAACTACAATTTATTAGATGATAAGCACACATAGACATAAGCAATAGGTTTAGAACATCCCAGATATACTTTCCCACAGTCTGAGATGGTTTTGAATGATCACCAGCCAGACTTCCAGGGGCCCTCTTTCCCTCCAACTGATGGGGAATTTAGATGTCAGCTCCTTTCCTGAAGAAAAGCTCCCTTGGATTGCTCTGAGATATTTACTTTTACCTAATCTTTTATAGCTAATGCTAACAAAGCACCCAGCCGATAGAGACTTCTAGTGGGTCAGCATAATAACCTCTGCTGGTTCAACAATTCTCCTAATCTCAACAAACTACTCATTATCTCAAAACATTTCTAGTATTTCTAGCCATAACAACAATATGTTTGGGGCACCTAAAACCAAAGTCGCTCTTCACTCGCTTTCCTTCATATCTTTCTATTCCATCCTCCCATTCTGATTAACAAACTGCAAATGTGCAGCTATCTGACCTTGTCTCACAAAGGCCATAGATTATTCCTAGCTATGTGATGTTTGGTTTTCAGCCGGCAGTGGCTGCACATAGAAAATGGCTGACTGCAGTGCTGTCAAGTTCTGGGGTACACATAGGAATATCAAATTCCGGGAGAGCATTATAACATGAGGATAAGGATGTGGAACTAGGGCTAGAGTCACAAAGCTTCCATGTTAGGCTGTGAGTCATAGAATCTACCCCCACCCCCGGATTCATAAAACCCCTATTCAGCTGCCAGAAAACCCTGTAGATACCTAAATTTTTGTGTTAAATGTGCCATAGGCGCCTATGTTTCTACCTCTGGACATGCCCTCTGCAGCTCCACACCAGGCATCCAGATGCTGAAGCCCCAGAGTAATGCAAACCTGGAGAAGGTAGGTGTTCCCTTGCCTGACTTGCCAGCAGGGAACTTAAATACTTAAAAAAAACTGGCTATATGTCACTTTTGAAAATGGGCAAATAAGCGGCCTGTGCTGGTGGCCTGTATTCTGTGGCACAGGTTAGAGGGTTTCCTTTGGCTTTTCTGTTTCTTTTGAAAGAAGCCAGGGGAGGTAATTAACTATCAGAAAAAAAGTTAATTGTACAATTTCCTAATACTAGAGTTCCATGCTAACGTTATATTTTTATAATGTAGGCACTGTGTGTGTCTGTGAGTACTTCTCACTGTGTCCATTTTGCATGCTGCAGTAGAAAGAGACAGCCTGAAGCATGGGCCTGGTGCAAGACCTGAAACCTGATCCAAAGTCAGCAAAAATTATGCTATGAGCAACAGTCCGGCCCTGTCAAAAGCAGATGCTTGCTGGCAAGTCAGCATCTGGTACATGAACTTGGCACCAGTATTTCTAGCATTGCTAAAACACATGGAATATGCATTGCTAAAACACACAGCAGGCCAGCACAAGAACCCCTTAACCTAGATCATGGTATAATGGTTTGACAAAAGTGATAAAGAGTGGTATTTTATCTGAAACATCAGGAGAAAGGTACAAGGGGACGTAAGAAAGAAACATGTCATGAAACGCATAAAGTGACGCATAAGTTGTTTATCCCAGACTATTTGTCTCAGCCTATAAATGTTGGGATACCTTACCTTAACCCACTGTCTGGCCTAGCGGGCAGTGGAAAGTCCCATCACTGACTGAACTGGTCCATTGTAATGGGCCTACATGATCAGTGGCCCTGTGGAGTCTACGGGATACCAGGACCGTGTTTCGTTAACAATAAACCTGGCTGAGCAACTTCGCTACTGACTCGGAGTCTGGTGGTTCTCTTGAGCCATTTGATTGAGGTCTGCTGTGTTGGCCATCTGCGCAGAGCTGGTGCAGCACACAGAGAGGACACACACACACACAGCTGAATGATGTACAACACCTGCACCCTCTCACTGAGCACAGTCTCCCCTACTCTCTTTATTTTGACCAGCCATCAGTTCAAGTCTCCCACCTGCCCAGTTGTGTCCCACCTGTGGCATCTGCGCTGGGTCCTGACAGGAATGGGGTAACAGATTTTTTTAAAGGTCTACACACCTCCGTTTTTTCCTCAGCTGTGACTCCATAAGAGCATGACAAGAAGCTCATGGAAGCAAATGGCAACATGACCTTGTATTTTTGTAGGCTTTGATTCTGGTCCTAAACCAGCCTATGGGATATCTATTTCATTTCAACCTAAGGAAACTGATCAGGTAGCATTGTCCAAACCTGAATTTCCTGCAAGCTTTCCTTAGGGCCTCCTTGACCTCTCTGTTTCTCAGGCTGTAGATGAGGGGGTTTACCAGGGAAGTCAGGACCGTGTACCAAACAGAGATGTCTACACAGGGACTTAGGAAGGCTTAGAGTGGCATAACTAAACTGTTCAGACAAATGGATTTCTGAGCAACATATTTAAGCTCACCTAACTTTGTAGAGTAGATCAGGCCTGAGTCTCGGCAATTCCTCCTGAATTATCTGTGTAGAGAGAACAAAGAACAGCCTTGATGCTTTCAGTCTTCTAAAGACAAAGGACACTTCTCTTCTTGGGCTTGCTGGATGGGACAATTGCTTTGTTTGAGTGGAGTGTAGGCTGGAATTTTCAAAGGTGCTGATGTGATTTTTTACTCCTGGGAGAATTCTGCACCATGGCACACATGCAGAATTCATGTCCTCCACAGACTTTTTTTCTCCGCAGAATATAGATACTGCGGGCAAGGTGCTGCAGTTTCACCTTTTGCTCACTAGGGGCTGCTGTGGCACCAGAAGAGAGAGCAACCAGATGGCAGAGAGCGAGGGCGAGAGGCTGCATTCCTCACAACAGTCCCAGGGGCGAAGCACAGGATGGACAGAGCAGTGCACATGGGGCTACTGGGGGATTCCAGAAGGGCTAGTGTGGGGAGACAGACTGGGGCATGGGCTCAGGAGCCCATTCAGCTTAGTGTCATCCACAAATTTGGGGGTACAATAAAGCAAGTCCACCCAGAGGATTCAGGGGCCTAGGGTCTTTGGCACTTTGGAAGGACCCCCCGCTGCTGAATTGCTGCTGAAGACCCGCCCCGGGATCCACCGCCGAAGTGCTGGGTCTTCAGCGGCAATTTAGCAGCAGGGACCCCCCGCCACAGGTCTTTGGGGCACTTCAGCAGCAGGTCCCGGAGCGGAAGGACCCCCCACCGCTGAATTGCTGACGACGACCTGGAGCGGAAGAAGCTCTGGGGGCCTGGGCCCCCCGAGGGTTTTCTGGGGCCCCCAGAGGGAGTGAAGGACCCTACTCCAGGGGCCCCGAAAAACTCTCGTGGGGGCCCCTGTGGGGCCTGGGGCAAATTGCTCCTCTTACCCCCCCTAAATCGCTTACTTCCACATTCAGTTTATCATATCTGAGCTTCATTATATTAGTCTTTGCTGCCATGGCTTTTAAAGTTTCACTGCCAGCATGGTTTTGTGAACTTGAACCCTCCGATCTCTCACTCAGAGTGCTGTGTTTATCAGCTGCTGTTTCTGCAGCATCATTGAGTTGACTCTTACACTTTTTCTTAAAATGGTGCAGTCTGCCAATAAAGACTCAGGGTATGTCTACACTACAAAATTAGGTGGATTTAATAGAAGTTGATTTTCTATAAATTGATTTGATACAGTCGATTGTATGCGTCCCCAATAAGTGCATTAAGTCGGCGGAGTGCTTCCACAGTACCGAGGCTAGCATTGATTTTTCGGACCGTTGAACTGCAGTAGCTATTCCACAGTTCCTGCAGTCTCTGACACCCATTTGAATGCTGGGTTGAGCTCCCAATGCCTGATGCAACAAAAACATTGTCGAGGGTGGTTCTGGGTACATGTCGTCAGCCCTGCCCCCTCCATGAAAGCAACAGCAAAAAATTGTTTCTTACCTTTTTTCCTGGCTTACCTGTGCAGATGACATACCACGGCAAGCATGGATCCCGCTCAGCTCACTGCCACCATAATCTCCTGGGTGCTGCTGACAGACGCAGTACTGCATTGCTACACAGCAGCAGCTCCTTGCCTTTGCAAGTTAGCAAAGATGGTTAGCAGCCATATTGCACCATCTGCTGCTGTCTCCTGGTTGCTCCTGCCAGCCTCGGTGAGGTCGGTCGAGGGCGGCTGGACATAAATGGGAGTGACTCCAGGTCATTCTTTTCTTTAAGTTTTATCTAATGGAGATTCAGTCCTGCCTGAATATCATGTGAGTTGGAGGCTTTTGCCTCAGGCTGCTCTCCCAGCTGGCAGCATGGCGTGGTCACACCTACCCCAGCCTGCCCCTTGCTCCCATGGCTCATGAAGCCTGGACAGTAGTAAGAAGCAGTTCAATTATAGGCTGAGCAAGTGCAGAATGGCGGTAGAATGTGCCTTTGGATGCATAAAATCTCGCTGGTGCTGTTTGCTGACTAGGCTGTTTGCAATTAGATTAGAAGAATACAGCAAGACATGCTTCGCGTCACAGAGGCTTTGAAACCAGTTTCATGACTGACCGGGCTTCGTGTGACAGGTGTGTGTGTTTCTCCTTGATGCAAACCCACCCCCTTTGTTGATTTTAATTCCCTGTAAGCCAACCCTGAAAGCCATGTCATCAGTCGCCCCTCCCTCCATCAGATCAACGGCAGACAATTGTTTCGTGCCTTTTTTCTGTGCAGATGCCATATCACAGCAAGCATGGAGCCCACTTAGGTCACAGCGGCAGTTATGAGCACTGTAAACACCACACACATTATCTTGCAGTATATGCAGAACCAGAAACTTCAAGTGCAGGTGAGGAGGAGACAGCAGCGCAGTGACGAGAGTGATGAGGACAATCATCTAATCATCTCAAAGCACGAGCCCAGGCAATTTGGACATCATGGTGGTAATGGGGCAGGTTCATGCCATGGAACGCCAATTCTGGTTCTGGGAAACAAGCCCAGACTGGTGGGACCACATAGTGTTGCAGGTCTGGGATGATCCCCAGCGGCTGCAAAATTTTCCCGTGTGTACCGGCACTTTCATGGAACTCTGTGACTTGCTTTCCCCTGCCCTGAATCACAAGAATACCAAGATGAGAGCAGCCCTCACAGTTCACAAGCAAGTGGCAATAGCCCCGTGGAAGCTTGCAATGCCAGACAGCTACCGGTCAGTCCAGAATCAGTTTGGAGTGGGCAAATCTACTGTGTGGCTGCTGTGATCCAAGTAGCCAAAGCTATCACTGAGGTGCTGCTATCAAAGGAAGTGACTCTGGGAAATGTGCAGGTCATAGTGGATGGCTTTGCTGCAATAGGATTCCCTAACTGTAGTGGGGCAAGAGACGGAACGCATATCCCTGTCTTGGGACTGGAGTACCAAGGCAGCCTGTACATAAACTGCAAGGGGTACTTTTCAGTGGTGCTGCAAGCACTGGTGGATCACAAGGGACATTTCACTGATATCAACATGGGATGTCTGGGAAAGATACATGACACTCACATCTTCAGGAACTCTGGTCTGTTTGAACAGCTGGAGAAAGGGACTTTCTTTCCAGACCAGAAAATAATCTTTGAGGATGTTGAAATGCCTATAGTTATCCTGGGGAACCCAGTCTACTCCTCAATGCCATGGCTCATGAAGCCGTACACAGATACCCTGGACAGTGGTAAGGAGCTATTCGACTATAGGCTAAGTGCAGAATGGTGGTAGAATGTGCATTTGGATGTTTAAAAGTGCGCTGGCGCAGTTTACTGACTTTGTTAGACCTCAGTGAAACCAATATCCCCATCGTTATTACTGCTTGCTGTGTGCTCACAATATCTGTGAGACTAAAGGGGGTACGTTTATGGCTGAGTGGGAGGTTGAGGCAAATCAACTGGCCGCTGATTACGTGCAGCTGACACCAGGGTGGTTAGAAGAGCACAGCAGGGCATGCTGCGCATCAGAGAAACTTTGAAAACCAGTTTCATAACTGGCCAGGCTATGGTGTGAAAGTTCTGTTTGTTTATCCTTGATGAAAACCCACCCGCTTGGTTCACTCTACTTCTCTGTAAGCCAACCACTTTCCCCTCTCACCTTTGATCACCACTTGCAGAGGCAATAATTAATTGTTGTTTCAAATTCATGCATTGTTTATTAATTTGTCACACAAATGGGATAAATGCAAAGGTAGCCTGGAGGCCTGTGGAGGAGGGCAGCACTGGGTGGGGTGGTGAAGAAGGGGAGGAGGGAAGAACAAGGTCACGTTGCACTTCAAAACTTATTTATTGAATGGCAGCTTTCTGTTGCTTGGGAAGTCCTCTGGGGTGGAGTGGTTGTGTGCCCGGAGGCCCCAGATGTGTTCTTGGACATTTGGGTGAGGAGGACATGGAACTTGGGGAGGAGGGCAGTTGGTTACACAGGAGCTTCAGTGGCAGTCTGTGCTCCTGCTGCCTTTCCTGCACCTCAACAATACGCCGGAGAATATCAGTTTGATCTTCTAGTAGCCTGAGCATTGCATCCTGCCTCCTCTCATCACCCTGATGCCACCTATCATCTTGATCCCGCCACATGTCCTTGCATCCATTTTGTGCTTTCCTGCACTCTGACAGTGTCTGTCTCCATGCATTCTGCTGGGGACAGGACTGCATGAGCTCAGAGAACACTTCATCGTGAGTGTGTTTTTTTCAACTTCTAATCTTCACTAGCCTTTGGGACAAAGCTGATACAGGGAGTGTTGAAACATTTGCAGCTGCGGGAGGAAAAAAAAGGAGAGTAGTCTTGAGAAAGACACATTTTAGAGAACAAGGGGTAGACGCTTTCACAGTGAACCAAGCTGTTAACGTTACATAGCATGTGTGCTTTCTTTACATGGTTGCATTTTGCCTCTTATATTGAGGGCCTGCCGGTTTGGTGTGAGAGATCATACACACAGGGCTGGCGGGCAACAGAATTCAGCTTGCAGGCAGCTGTGGTAATCCACAGTTTTCATAACATGTGGGAATGGTTTCAAACAGTAGCGCCCTCATTTCACATACCAAGCACCCATTGGGTTGGCAATTTAAAAAGGAGGGGCTGCGGTTTTTGGGTTAATGTGAAGCACAAACCTAACTAACCCCCCCCCACACACACACCCAGTTTCCTGGGATGATCACTTCACTCCTTCCCCCACCGCGTGGCTAACAGGCTTTGGGACTACATCTAGGAGTTTCACTGAGATGTCCCTGGAGGATTTCCACTCCATCCCCATACACATTAACAGACTTTTCCAGCAGCTGTACTGGCCATGAATGCATCTCAAGTCTTCAGGGCCTATTAATTATTAAACATGCTTGCTTTTAAACCATGTATTATATTTACAAAGGTACACTCACCAGAGCTCCCTTCTCTGCCTTCTAGGTCCGGGAGCCCACCTTCGGTGGGTTGGGAGGGTACTAGATCCAGGGTGAAAAACAGTTCCTGGATCTTGGGGAAAATGGTTTTTCCTCTTGCTTGCTATGCGCTATCTTCAACCTTCTTCTTATCTTCCTCATCCCCAAAATCTGCATCCCTGTTGTGTGAGAATCCATTGATGGAGTCCATGCACAGGGGTGGGGTAGTTGTAGGGACACCCCCTAGAATGGCATGCAGCTCACCATAGAAGCGGCATATCTGGGGCTCTGATCCAGAATGGCTGTTTGCCTCTCTGGCTCTTTGGTAGGCTTGCCTGAGCTCCTTAAGTTTCATGTTCTGAGTCCCTGTTATAGCTTCTGTCCTTCATGCCCTTGGAGATTTTTTAAAATGTTACTGAATTTCATCTTTTGGAAAGGAGTTCTGATAGCATGGATGCATCTCCCCATACAGCGAGCAGATCCAGTACCTCCCGTTCTGTCCATGCTGGAGCTCTTTTGCAGTTGGTCACCTGTGCTGATGCAATCTGCATGGTTACCTCTGAGCTCATCATGCTGGTCAAACACGAAATGAAATTAGTTCGCAGGGCTTTTCTTGTCTATGTGGCTAGTGCGTCTGAGTTGAGAGTGCTGTCCAGAGTGATTACAATAGAGCATCCTTGTAGCGAGGCAGTGGGATACCCCACAGCCCCACTGAGGGACAAACCTCCCCTACCACCACCGTGGGCGGAGCCACTGGGTCCTGCACCTGCCCCTCAGAGGTCACAATGCAGACCCGGAAGTATAAATGCTCTCCTGCAGAGCTCAGTCAAGGCCCAGCCACTGCAGGGGCCAGATGTCTGCAGCCGCTGCCAGCCAGACCACACACCCGGCCAGTCGAGCCTGCCCCATGCTCGCTACCCCGAGGAAGACTGGCCAAGCCTGCCACCACGCTCCAGCTACCCCAAGGAAGAGTCGAGCCTGCCTCTTGCCTGCTACCCCGAGGAGCCGCTGGTGTTCGAGACCGCCGGTGATGCTACACTGACTCAGGTACTTTACGAGGGGGAGTGCGGAAGTATCCCAGGGGCAACCAACCCCCATCTGGCTGCAGCACTGCCAGAGCCAATGTCAGTGTGTTGCGGCCAGGATCCCCACTGACAGCAGCAAGTCTTGGCCGCTGCTAGGGCCCCTGCCTGGGACGCAGTGGAGTGGGAGGACCTGTGTCCCCCCTGCCACCCCATTCCGGGGTGGCAGACTCCCCCTTCCCCTAGCCTGAGGAGGCCAAAGCCTATGATTACTGCTCAGCCCTGTTTGTTGCCCAGCCCTGACCTAGGGCCGGGCTTAAGACTATTGTTACTGCTCAGCCCTGCCTGAGGGTCTGAGCATTCGGACTCAGTGTTTGCTGTTCCACCCTGACCTAGGGCCTGAGCCAGTTTCAGACTATTGACTCAACCCCACCCTGGGTCTGAACCCCCCTAGCTGAGTGTGCATTAGTTCCCAGGACAGCAGGGCCACCAGCTGGTGAGCTAGGGCGAGGCGGTGGGATACTCCACAGCCCCGCTGAGGGACAAACCACGGCCGCGCCACTCTCACTCCCAGAGGCCAATATTATCGAATTGTGTCCACGCTACCCCAAATTTGACCCAGTAAGGTCAATTTCAGCGCTAATCCCCTCATCGGGGAGGAGGACAGAAATCAATTTTAAGAGCCCTTTATGTTGACAAAAATGGATTTGTTGTGTGGACGGGTGCAGGGTTACATCGATCTAATGCTGCTAAATTTGACCTAAACTCGCAGTGTAGACCAGGGCTAAGCCACCAAGTACAATCCTGGCGACACAGCTGCCTTAGTCTGTGCTTTCTTTACCTTGGGATTGTTCAACAAGGCAGGAATACATTTGTCTCTATGGCTGCCCATGCGTCTTTTACTCTAAAAATTTCAGTGGAATACAGCAGACCCCTGTCATGCTTTGTCCGCAAAACCATTTCACATAAGTATCCAAAGTACCCTCCATTAAAACATCAGAAAAACCAAAGTGCGAAAGGGGGGTGGGGTGAAAAGCAACCAATTAACCCAGTGAGGTTGTTTTAAAGTATAGGCTAACAACAGCAAATTTAGCAAACTGCGGTGAAGAAGCAGACAAGAATATAGTTAGCTCTGAGCAAAGAGTAGGGCTCCCTGGATTAAAACAGTTGGGAACACTTACCTTTAGTTTTTATCCTGGCTCTGGGAGAGGAATGGGAGTTGTTACTTGCTCTTGTAAACCCTGAATTTGTTCCCCCAGTGTTTGCTGCTTTTTTTTGCATGCCAGATGGATTACAGGATTGCTCTTCTCTGTGGCAGTTCACTGTTTCTGAGTAGCTCCATGTGTTAACCTGCTCACTCTCTGGTTTTCACTTTGAAACGTTTTTCCTTCACTCCACTATGACCAAGTCACAGCTCTGTCTCTTAAGGTGGGCTCTTGACTCTGCTTCTGACTCCAAACCGTGTAGTGCCAAATTATCTTTAGCCACCCCTAACTCTAATTTACAATCCTCCAGCTGCCTTTCCTGGAGTAGCACCACACTTGAAAGATTAGTGGCAGCCTTCCATAATGCTGCCTTTACTTCAAACCTCTTACAAATGGACTGAAGTGCCTCCTTTCCCTGGAAGCATCCTGTCTCAGTGGGCACAGACCTCCTTCAGCTACCCATTTACCAAGGAGGGTGGGCTCCTCAACCAGCCCCCATCCCTCTGGGTCCCCTAACACCTTCCCCATTTCCTTTTTAATCTCATCCCAAGTTGACCCCCATACTTGGAATGGGCTCTGATTCTTTCATTTTCATCTATTTAAAAAATCTCTTACCTAGCTTGCAAGTACCCGTAATTACCATGTTAAGAGCCTGGCATACCCCTGCCAAGCATCTGGTTGGAGGAGGAGGTCTGGGGTGCAGGCCCTGGGTTGGGGCAGGGATTGGGGTGTAGGACAGTTGAGAGGTTGGGCTCTGGGACAGAGTCTGGGGTGCAGGCTCTGGGACAGAGTTTGGGGGCTGGAAGGGGGATGTGGGATCTGAGGGTGGTGGGTGCTTGGGGGGATGTGACAGCCATCACATGTGGCTTCCTTCCTCCTCTGCTGTCCCTTGCCATAGCCTCACTTGGGGTAGTGGATGGGGCTGCCCCTTGCTCAGTTTGCAGGAGTGATGGCTGGGGGCGGGGTGTGCAGATCACAGGGTCAAACACTCACCAAAGCCCCAAAAGCTGCTCAGGTGATGAGTGAGGTCCACTGCCAATGATCCTGTCTCCCACCAGAAGCCGCCTCAGTGTCTCCTCCAGGTGAGTGCCAGGGGAGGGGAAGGCTATGTCTCAGAAGCATGTATGTGCCTCTCTGTCCTACCCCTCCCTTTCCTGACTTGCAGCAGCCAGCTGCTCGCTTGCCCTCAGGCTCAGCTCTCTGCCAGCCAGCGTCTCTGGCTGCCATAGACAGAGGCACCAGCAGCCAAGAGAGCAGCCCCTAGGCTCTACATATCTGAGGCAAGTGCCTCACTCGCCTCATCCTCGTTAGGGCACTGCTGGAAACATATGGTTAGACTGTCACCTTAAACCAAATCTAGTTTGTTAAATTACTATAAAATGTTTTATCTTCATTTCTCTTGTAAACATTATTGACTTTAATGCCTTCTACTTCTCTCTTAAAACCTACTTCTTTGTAGTTAAATAAACTAATCCAACGTTTGTGTTTAAACCGAACTGTTTGCTAACTCCAAGGAAGTTAGAAAACTGCTATACATTAACCTCTATAGACCCAACAATATAATACGAGAACTGTCCTGGAGACAGCTGGTCAATGCAGAACACTAGTTTTGGATGAAGATCCAGGGCTCGGAGTGTGTTGGGGTCACTCTGCAAGTGCTAAACAGGGCTGGTGGAGGACAGAGTGTGGCTGATGTTTGCAGACAGGCTTCTGGGACAGAGCTGCTGGACCAGGGCCATGGCTATTCATAGACACTCGGGGTGTGACCTGAATGCTGGTGGCTGGTTGTGAATGGCCCAGGCTCTGACCCACAGCAGCTAAGCATTGTGAGGCACCCCAGATTGCAGGGCAGGGTGACACAAACTCTCACTAGTATGGATTGCACCCTGGAGTGTGATATGTTCCTTCCTTTTAACTGCTCCATGCAGCTGTAAGCAGCTGAGCAGCTTCTGCCCTGCAATGTCATGTGCTGAGTCCCTCCTCAGTGACTGTTGGACAGGCCCAAGCCCAGGACCAGCCTCAGTTCTACGTGTGCACCTCTCCTGGCGCTCTGGCAAACCCCAGCTGTCTCAGGACTGTTCCTCTTCACCTGGGCTTTGAGTCTTCTTATCTCTGGTTGCCCAACCTCTGTTCACTCATGGGCCCAGTGAGCCTGGGACTGGTGCTTTGCCAGAGCTGGACACAGCCAGGCTTAGCCCAGAGAAGAGCTATGAAGCTGTTCCTGGTGAAGCGCCCAGAGGTCACTGCTGGGGTCTGGCTGTTTGAATCCAGGCTGTGGGAGTGCAATGCAGGTGATTGGTGTGCAAGGGGGTATGGTGGGGATGCCTAGAGGCACCATTTTGGGGGTGGCAGGTGTCCCAGGCTGACATCCTGACATGCTGCACCAGGAGTTGGTATTTTTATTACTCATACATTTATTTTCGTCAAAAATGGGTTTGTTCTGAGAATTAAAAAAATGGTGAAAATTATGTCTCCCTCCACCCCCAGTTGGAAACTCCATGATGCGACCATGGTTATGGCCACCTCCCTCTCTGGCCCTTCCACTTAGATGGAAAATACTGACCTCCAGTCTGTCCTTGGGGGCACAAGAGATGATTTACAGCAACAAACTTTCTGTTACTGTCACCCACACCGTTTTATTTGCATTAGGCTGTTTGAATTTAATTACCAGATGTTATTGTCAAACACAGAGTAACAATGAACAACAGGGAATATACACAGGGATTTGCACTTTTATTTAGTGGAGTTTGTGCCTTACATGACAAGACAGCTCTGTGCATTATCAGATGCCATCAACACTCCTCACATAAGCTGAATGTTAAGCCAAAACCATGCAGAAAAAAAAAAGCATCTTGTATGTGTCAGTGCTGCACTGCTGGACATGAGAGGAGGATAAAATTCTCCAGAACCTCATTTTCCTCTTTGTTAGATGGACACAGCAGGAGACTATAAACACTCTGCCTCAGTAACTCCATACAGATCATCTACATTGCTTTCCCCCCATCAGCCCTGACATATTCAATGAGAGTTTTCAACTTGATAGCAGTGGGGGCTCTTTGCCTAAATCAGCTGGGCAGCTTTGAAAACCTCAGCCTCAGTAGCGATCTAGGAGTCTCTGCACGTTTTTTTGAAAGCCACATATTGACTGAGTGCTTTGCTCAAGGCTTCCCTAACCTCTCTGTTTCTCAGGCTGTAGATGAGGGGGTTCACCAGGGGAGTCAGGACTGTGTAGAAAAGAGAGAGCACTTTCTTTAGCACTCTCAGTGTATCGAGTGTTGGTAGCATGGAGACACTCATTAGGGTTCCATAGAAAATTGTTACCACAATGAGGTGGGAGGAGCAAGGGGAAAAGGCTTTGTGCCTCCCAGTGGTGGAAGGGATTCTCAGGATGGTGCTGATGATGCAGACGTAGGATGTCAGGGTTAACAGGAACGGAGGCAGGGTAAATATACAGGCTAGGATGAAATTCAACAACATGATGAGGAGTGTGTCCCCACAGGAAAGTTTAATCAGTGGGATGGGATCACAATACAAATGGTCAATTTCATTCAGGCCACAGAATACTGACTGTGACATGAGTAATACAACGATGGTAACAGCCAAACAACCATTGAACCATGACCCAGCTGTGAACTGGAGGCAAAACCTGGCGTTCATCAGAGCTGAATATCGCTAAATACCGATCATAAGACATCACTGCTAGCAGATAGCATTCTGTACCTACCAGACCACCAAAGAAATACAGTTGTGTGATGCAGCCGCTGACTGAGATAGTTTTGTCCCCAGTCAGGAGACTGGCCAGGATCCTGGGCAGGATGGTGGAGGAATAGCAGATCTCTAAGCAGGACAGGTTCCCCAGGAAGAAGTACATGGGGGTATGAAGGTGCTGATCAGCCACAACTAGCACAACCATGAGGGTGTTTCCGGCCACAGTTGCTATGTAGATCACTAGAAACAGCAGGAAGAGAAGAATTTGCAGCTCAGGGAGATCCCCGAATCCCAGGAGGATGAATTCAGTGATGGCCATTTGGTTTCCCTGGTCTCTGTCTGCCATGGGTTGAGTTTAGGAGCCAGAAAACAAGCCGTGCCAACCTAATTGGAAGAACATAGAGCTGAAAGTTAATCAACTGTCAGGAATTCATTCCATGAACTTTCAAAAACTCCTCCCCTGCTTCCAATTACCCACTGAAATGTAAAAGACTAAATAGAGACTTCAGAGTAAAGTGCCAGGAGTCTCAGTCTGAGAACAGAACTGTGGTATCTCTGCAGACTCACCCTCTGCTATACCAGAGCCATAACTACTATAACAACAACCCATTTCTCTGGTAGCCCAATTAGTGATGTGACTGATCTGACCCCTTCTTGATCTGCTGTCATATTGGGGCTTAACAATGATACTTCAAAGCAGCAATGTACTGGTGGTCATGGCCAGAATCCTGTCATCTCTTAGAAAGAGTCAAAAATCAATGAATACATCAACACAAATCTTACATCAAGATTTTCTTTAACATCTAATGTCCTTAGGCACTGATCTTCTGTTTGAATTTACAGGAGTTAATTTAATAATCAATCTTGGTAAAATCAGAATTTTAGTGTCCTACAGGAAAAGGAATAATTATTTTTACCTCCACAACAGACCAGTTTATGTCATAAATTATGAAATGGAGTCAGTTCTTCCTTACTTCATGTAATGATGATGGTGGTGGTGGTGACATGATGAGGGACTGGCAATGCCTTTTCTGTTTCATAGTCGCATTCCCTGTGTTGGCTATGAAACAATAACAACATACAGCTCTCTTCAGGGTGGATTTTAGGAAAGGGCAAAGCCAGGCTGATATGCTATCCAGGGGATAGCTCAGTGGTTTGAGCATTGGCCTACTAAACCTAGGGTTGTGAGTACAATCATTGAGGGGATCATTTAGGGAACTGGGGTAAAAAAAATCTGTCTGGGGATTGGTCCTGCTTTGAGCAGGGGGTTGGACTAGATGACTTTCAGAGGTCCCTTCCAACCCTAATCTTCTGTGATTCTGTGAACCCTAACTGGGGTGTGACTCTTGCGCTGCAAAATGTTTGAGGGCTGATGAGAAGGGAACTGGGGAACAAAGATGCTGATGGTGAAGTCAGAGCGCATCTAGCATGTGCTGAATGGGTGATCTGGGGACTCACACTGTCCCAGATCCCAGTCAATTGACCCTAGCTCCATTGGAGTCAATGGGCCAGATCCCCAGCTGAGGACCTTTCATAAGACATGTTCTCAATTTCCCCATTGTTAAATGGTGCGGTTAACATCAACTGGCTCTACTGTGAGAAGCTGTAGCCAAAAATGTTAAAATTCAAAAGTTGTATGCAGTTTTATTGTTGCCAATTCGGTCCTAGGATATTAGAGATGCAAGATGGAAGAAGTAATGGAGCTGAAGGAGAGCTCTGTTTGCCTCGAAAGCTTGTCTCTCTTACCACCAGAAGTTGGTCCAAGAAAAGATATCACCTCACCCGTCTTGTCTTGCTAATATTCAAAAAGCACACACATGCCCTGTCTGGAAGGTGCTATAGAAATGCTGTCAGGAAGATGGACTTCACCTGTAACTACAGGAGAAGCTTGAAGAAATGAGCTCTGATATCTCAGGGTTCAGCCGCCAGGACTCAGGCTGGATCTTCTCAGTAAATAGACCTGCACCTACCTGAATGGACAAACAGCTGCCATGATCTGTCTTAGAACATGCTCTTCCCCTTTCATTTACAAAGTGCAGATGTCTCCTTATATTTGTATCCTTCTCCATGGCAGGCTGCATTTCCCTTGAGTCCACCTCCAAAGGGGCTGAGCCTGGGGAGCTAGCGCTCTGTTTTCTGCGCAGACTGTACAAACAACTTTCCTGATGCAACCAACCTCCCACAGCCAGAGGAATTGCCTTTCTGCTCCCTGCTCTATAAGGTCATTGCTGTTCATGGCAGAAATATAACAGTGCCCATGAACTGTATGGTCCTGCAGAGACCGCCTCTGCTCAGTAACCTTCACTCATGTAAATTGTCCCATTGCTCTCAACAGAACAAGTGCATGAATAATAATGGCTGAAATCTGTCAGGTGTGCCAGATTGGGTGTTGAAGCTGTGCAGTTTAACATACACACAGAAGACTGAATGTAAAGTAAATTTAAACTTTACTTTGCAAATGAAAGATTTGCATGACAGGAAATATTTCTCTCTCGCTTTCTTTCCCTTTCACACACAGATACACACACACAAACCTAATGGAAATATTTCTCCCACAGAACTTGGATGGGATTAGCGCCTGCTAATGTTTATTTATTTATTTCCCAATATTGTCTCCCTTTTGCTGAGCAGCAGCAGAAATCAGGGCCTCGCAGATTGGTATGCCATGGGAGGAGAATGTAGTGATCTGGAGTCTGGAAATTCCTTAGTGTAACTTGTTTATTGACACTATATGCACCAGTCCTGGAGCAGAGATGGTCACAAATACCATGCAGGGAATCTCCTCTTTAAGGAATCTCATCCCCATGCTTCAGGAGCAGGGATAGCCTGCAGGACCTTCCCCCACACAATGAGTTCAGCCAAGAACCGTAAGGGTGAATGCTGGGTCATCCCAACGAGTGGGAGCTGGACAAGGGCAGGGTACGATCCCTCTCTGGATTGCACAGCACCTGCCTGAGGAAGCTCAGCTCTAATGCTGTTGCTTGAACTAAATGTTTACATACAGAAGTACCTCAGAGTTACTAACACCTGAGTTATGGACTGACGAGTCAACTGCACACCTCATTTGGAATCGGAAGTAAGCAAACAGGTAGAAGCAGATTTCAGACATGCAGATTCACCCCTGCGGCATCGCCTGCTGGTGACTTCAAGGAATTAGCTCATTCCAGCCCTGGAGCACCCTCTGCAGGCTAGTGATCCGCCTGTCCTCTGGCCCCCCTGTCCCTCCCTGGACTCCAGTGCCTCTTTAACTGAGGTGCTGCCCCCTGGCAGTATCCCACCAATCTGGGTCTCCCCTCCATGGGGAACCCCCAACCCACTATCCCCACTTTGCCTCAGTTTTGGCTACTGCCCAGTCTCCATCTAGCCCCCATTCACTGGGGCTGACTGCAGTATCAGCCACTCATCATAGGCAAAAAGGTCTGGACTGGCTGTCTTTACCCACCCTCAGGCTGCCCCTCTGCAAGCCCAATACCTAGGTGGCCCTAGAACTAGGCCCTGCATCCTGGGGAGTTGCTGGCCTAGGGCTTCCCAGCTCCTAAGGCCTTTTCCCAGCCCTGCCTCATTCTAGGTCCCCTGGGTGAGTTCCCCAGCAGCCAGGCTTGTCTTCCTCTCCAGTCAGAGAGAGACTGATTCTTCTGGCATCCCAGGCCTTCTTATAAGGCCCTGCTGCTCCGTTTGGGGCATGGCCCCAGCTGCAGCCACTTCCCCCAATCAGCCAGGGTTTTACCTTGCCCAGCCCTGGCCTCTGCAGGGCTTTTCCAACCCCTTCCAGGCTGGAGCAGGTGGTCACCTTGCTACACAGATACAATAAATAAATAATGCAGTACTATAGTAAAGTACCGTGTTAAACAAAAACTACTTAAAAATAAAGGGAGACTTGAAAAACAGATTTGACAAGGTAAGGAAACCTGTTTCTATGCTTGTTTCATTTAAATTAGGATGGTTAAATGTAGCAATTTTCTTCTGCATAATAAAGTTTCAAAGCTGTATCAAGTCAATGTTCAGTTGTAAACTTTTGAAACAACAATAATATTTTGTTCAGTGTTATGAACCTCTGTTCCTGAGGTGTTCTAACTCTGAAGTTCTACTGTATTTCTGATGGGACAGTATGTGGTGAACAGTTTGCTAATTGCTATTCCAATCACCTTTGTAGTTCCCATGTAGTTCCTGGCGTGAGTTGTATGGGTTGCTTGTCCATTTCTCTCTGTTGGATTCTCATTTTGGAGACGTTGCTGCCTCTCCCAAAGGAAAAGAAAATAAATCATTTGAAATGAGAAATAAAATTTCTCGGATTCAGTCCTGTGGCAAGTGCCCTCAAATGGAAATATTTTGTTTCAGAATGCAGACAGTGTAGAGGGACTAAATAAGAAAAACTAGGTGCCTAAGCCACTACCAACTATTGGGATAGTCCATCAATTACTTTGCTTATTGCTAGGAATAGTTATTTAGAAGATCTTTGCAGTAAATTAGGTTAGTTAAGGCAAATTCAGAAGAGAGGAGGGGTGAACCTGACCCTCTGTGCTCTGAACCTAACCTTCTGGGCTGTTTTCTTGGAGTGAGGGGTTCAACTCTGTGAAAAACAGGCAATCTGGAAATATGTACATCTGCCAGACAAATGACCCAGAAACCACAAAACCCGCATCCTGTTTTGATATGCTGTTATATCCTTGGGGGCAGCCGGTTTAGGAAGAAATCACTTGAGAGCAGACAGCAGACAGCTAACAAAACTACCATTTATTTACAGACACAGAGCTAGCCGAAGCTGTGTGGGCTATCCCCTAATAATCTAACTCAGTTGACAGGAACAAAAACCATGACAACCAAATACACAACATACTCCTCCCCCCCCAAATAAGAATATCCTCTAAATAAAACACACACTAGATTAAAGAAGGAGGGTAGACTGCCTCCAATCCTGGCTAAACCCTGGGGATTATTTTGCCCCATAACTGTGGGTTCGCCCTAGCTAAAGATCCAGCCAATGAGGAGGCCTTCTGTCTCCAGGTGGATTACTGAGAACTTCTGGTGTTGTTGCACCCGAAAGTACCATGGGCTCAGGGTCTGCAGCACGAACAGGTGAGGAGGTGGTATCAGCTAGTGCTGGGCAAAGGGATATCTCAGCCGCCGGCAGTAATGGAGGAGAACAGTCAGGAACAGGTGATTCATGATTCGGTGTCTCACCAGAAGACATGAAGTCAGACCACTCAACTGCAGATGTGTCCTGAGGACTGGCATGACCTGGCAACAGGTGATCTACATGTCACCGCCAGGTAAGATTCTCTGCAGTCCTGACTGTGTAGGAAATAGGTCCTGTTTGAGTGATGATCGTGGCAGGGACCCATTTAGCTCTGGAAGTATAATTCTGAGCCAAAACTGGCTGTCCCAGGCTAAAGGTTCGGTCTTTCGCTCTGAGTGCCCATCTGATGACTTGATATTGCTGCTGATGTTGCACAATTTTTCGGGGTTCAGAAGGTTTCAGCACATCAAAGCAAGTGCGCAGCTGTTGTCCCATCATTAGAAAGGCCGGGGATGCCTGGGTCGTAGCATGAGGTGTATTTCTGTAGGAAAGCAAGAAGGTATCCAGATGCTTTTGAATGTAGTGTTGTCCCCTTGCCGATTTCAAAGCTTGTTTCATTGTCTGCACAAATCTTTCAGTTAATCCGTTGGTGGATGGATGATATGGTGCTGACATGATGTGGTGTATCCCATTTGCCTTCATAAAATTTTGAAACTCCTGGGAGATGAACTGCGGTCTGTTGTCGCTCACAAGTTGTTCTGGCAGACCGAAACAACTAAAGAGTCCCCGTAGTTTTTGGATAGTACTCTCTGCAGTAGTGGACTGCATTATAGAGACTTCTGGCCATTTAGAATGGGCATCTACTGCCACCAAGAACATGCTTCCTTCAAGGGGGCCAGCGAAGTCAATGTGAATACGTTGCCACGGGTTTTCAGGCCAGTCCCATTGGTGTAGGGGTGCCCACTGGGGTGCATTCCTCACACCCTGACATGACATACAAGCTTTTGCCTTCTCTTCAATAGCACTGTCCAATCCAGGACACCAAAAATAGCTTCGTGCAATTTCTTTCATGCGCACTATTCCACAGTGACTGGAATGTAGCTGTTCTAACATCTGGGATCTCAGTGGTGGTGGAATAATGACATGTCTGCCCCACAACAAACAACCAGATTGGACCGATAACTCCGTCCTCCTGCACATGTAGGTAATAAGGTCGGGTGAGACTGGAGAGGTTTGTCGAGATTTTCCATGCATCACCGGGTCCATAACTTGGGACAATACTGGGTCAACGCGAGTTGCGTTCTTTATCTGAGTAGCAATGATGGGTGTATTCTCTACCTGTTCAAAGTAGAAGATTTCCTTTTGGGCACTATCTTGATGTTTGACCGGCAAAGGCAACCTTGAGAGGCCATCTGCATTGCCGTGCAGAGTGGATTTCCGATATTTGATTTCATATGTGTGTGCTGAAAGTAACAATGCCCAACGTTGTATACGACTAGCAGCTAATGGGGGAATGCCTGCGTAGGGTCCAAAAATTGATGTCAGAGATGGTTGGTTTGTGGGAAGAGTAAACTTTTGCCTAAACAGGTACTGATGAAACTTCCGAATTCCAAAAACAATTCCTAATGCCTCACGTTCGATTTGGGCGTAGTTAGTTTCTGCTTTGCTTAGAGTGTGTGAAGCAAAAGCAATAAGTCTCTCTTCTCCCGAAGGCATAATGCGTGACACGTCTGCTCCCACTCCATAAGGGGAGGCATCGCAGGCCAATTGTAGGAGTAAGGACGGATCAAAGTGCGTTAGAACTTCAGAATTTAGCAATGCATCCTTAGCTTTGTTAAATGCAACATTACAGGCTTCAGTCCACTTCCAGGCCTTGTTCTGCCCCAGGAGCTCATGAAGTGGTTTTAGCAGTGTGGCTAACTGTGAGATGAACTTTCCATAATAGTTCAGTAGACCTAGAAACGAGCTCAGCTGGCTTATTTTTCGAGGTGGAGGAGCCTCCACAATAGCTTTAACTTTTGCAGGGGCCTTATGAAGACCTGCAGAATCAATGATGTGTCCCAAATATTCAATGGAGGGCTTGAAGAATTCACACTTGTCTTTGCGAACTCATAGGCCATACTCTTCCAGTCTTTGTAGGGTAGCCTCTAAATTCTTTAAGTGATCCTCTTCATTCCTTCCAGTAACCAGGATATCATCCAGATAGCACTGAACTCCTGAAAAGCCACACAAGATCTGGTCCACAGCCCTCTGGAACAGGGCGGGAGCAGACGTTATTCCGAAGGGTAGGCGACAGTATCGATAAAGCCCCTTATGAGTCACAACAGTCAACAGCTCTTGGGACTTTTCATCGACATGCATCTGTAAATATGCTTGACTCAGATCAATCTTACTGAACTTTTGTCCCCTAGCCAGGTTTGCGAGGAGGTCATCGATGCGGGGAAGCGGGTATTGCTCTGCATACAACACTGGGTTGACAGTGACTTTAAAATCACCGCAAATCCGGAGAGAGCCATCTTTCTTCACTATTGGAATGATAGGAGTGGCCCATGAGCTATGGGTAACTGGTATTAGGACTCCATTGGTGACCAGGCGCTCTAGGTCTGCTTCAACTTTTGGCCTGATGGCATATGGCACAGTTCAGGCTTTCAGATATTTTGGTGGACTGTCAGGTTTAATGTTCAATGTCACAGTGATTCCCTTCATACTTCCCAAATCATCTCCAAAACCAGCAGCATGTTTCCTTAGTATAGGGGTTAGACTGGTTTCTTCTTTAGTCATCCGGTGCACTTCTGCCCAGTTCAGCTGAATCTTCCCAAGCCAAGACCTACCCATTAAGGCTGGGTAGTTACCTCTCACCACAAACAGTGGCAATTTAGCAGCCTGTCCATTGAGCTCCACCTTAACATCAGTAGTACCCAACATGGGCACTGCTTCTCCCGTATACGTCTTCAGAACAGTTTTTGTTGTCTTAAGCGGAAGATGATGTAGCTTTTCTTTATACACAGACTCGGAGACCAGCAAGATGGCTGCACCGGTGTCCAGTTCCATGCGTATAAGTTTGCCATCCAACAATGGGGTTACCCAGTATTCATGTGAGCCCACTGCCAAAGACAAAACATGCAGTGGCACTTCCTCTTGCGATGAGGTGTCACCTTGATCATCCTGGGTCTGCTCTAGGGTACGCAGGGTTCCTCTTTTTGTCGGCCAGACCACAGGCGTCTTTTTCTTTTGTTTACAGGCACACTCAATGTGTCCCTTTTTGCCACAGTGTCGACACACCAGGTTCTTACACCAGCATTCTGATGCCTGATGACCCGGCTTACCACAGCGGTAACATTCCTGACTCTGAACAGTTGTGTGGGTAGGTTCTGGTGACACTTTTTGCACCCTAGGGGATGCACCGATGTATTGCGCCTCCCTTGTAGCCAGTTCCATGGAGACAGCAATATCAACAGCCTTCTGTAATGTAAGCTGATCCTCTGTCAGTAGGCTCTTCCCTATAGCTAGACTGTACAGGCCACACACTAACCTGTCATGCAGGGCATCATTTAACATCTCTTTAAATTCACAGTGTTCTGCTAGCTTTTTAAAAATTGCTACAAATTGTACAACTGTTTCATCTTCTTTTTGGTCTCTTTTGTGGAACCGATATCTTTCAGCAATTACCAGTGGTTTTGGGGAAAAATGGGACCCCAGGATTTCCACAATATCACTGTAAGATTTAGTCTCAGGCTTAACAGGGTCTAGTAAGCTGCGTAGCAGGGAGTAGGTTTTAGCCCCTACAACACTTAAGAATACTGGCACCTTCTTCGCTTCTGTAATGTCATTTGCAATAACAAAAAGCTCAAAACGCTCAGTATACACATGCCACTGCACTATATTCTCATGAAAAGTTTCCAGTGGCCTGGTCAGAGTAGCCATGATTTTTAGTTTCATTTTCACAGTCAGTGAAAACAAGCAGTTTTTTTGTTTGTTTGTTCTTTACCTTGACTTCTACTTCCTTCTGTTACTGGAGCAGCACCGGAATCCCATCCTCCGTCACCACCTGTTATATCCTTGGGGGCAGCCGGTTTAGGAAGAAATCACTTGAGAGCAGACAGCAGACAGTTAACAAAACTACCATTTATTTACAGACACAGAGCTCGCCTAACCGGCCGAAGCTGGCTGGCTATCCCCTAATAATCTAACTCAGTTGCCATAGGAACAAAAACCATGACAACCAAATACACAACACATGTCTTCTCACCTTTGCTTTTGCTCCATTTGACCAGCGATGCAATACTCTTGATTGACATGTTTTTGTAATTTGTGGGGTACAAAAGGGGAATTAGGAGTCTGGGTCAAGCAGATCGCTTTGTAGACACATCAAGAAGATCTCCAGACAGACAGGTGGCCACTGGAACTGTATGGCTGAAATTATCCAAACATAAGAACGGCTATAATGGGTCAGATCAAAGGTCCATCTAGCTCAGAATTCTGTCATCTGACAGTAGCCAATGCCAGGTGCCCCAGAGGTAAAGAACAGAACAGGTAATCATCAAGTGATCCATTTCCCGTCACTCATTCCCAGCTTTTGGCAAACAGAGGCTAGGGACACCATCCCTGCTCATTCTGGCTAACAGCCATTGGTGGACCTATCCTCCATGCATTTATCTAGTTCTTTTTTGAATCTGTTATAGTCTTAGCCTTCACAACATACTCAGGCCATGGGTACTTCCTTTTGTTTGTTTTAAACCTGCTGCCTATTAATTTCATGTTGTGACCCCTAGTTCTTGGATTATGAGGAGTGAATAACACTTCCTTATATATCTTCTACATGCCGGTCGTGATTTTTATAGACCTAAATCATATTGCCGCTTTACTCATCTCTTTTCCAAGCTGAAAAGTCACATTTTTGTTAATCTCTCCTCATACTGAAGCTGTTCCATACCCCTAATCATTTTCTTGCCCTTTTCTGTACCTTTTCCAATTCCGATATGTCTTTTTTTTTTTTTTTTTTTTTTTGGTGGGGCAACCACATCCGCATGTAGTATTCAAGATGCGGGCATACCATGGATTTATATAGAGGCAATATGATATTTTCTTTCTAATTATCTATCCCTTTTTTAATGATGCCCAACATTCTGTTTGCTTTTTTGACTGACACTGCATAATGAGTGGATGTTTTCAGAGAACTATCTACAATGAAACCAAGGTTTCTTTCTTGAGTGGTAACAGTTAATTTAGACCACATCATTTCATATATATAATTGGGATTATGTTCTCCAGCGTGCATTTGTCATAAACAGATAGTTAAGGGTTAATGTCTTTTTTACCTGTAAAGGGTTAACAAACAGGGACCCAAACACCTGACCAGAGGACCAATCAGGAAACAAGATACTTTCAAATCTAGGTGGAGGGAAGCCTTTGTTTGTGGGCTTTGGGTTTGTGTGTAGTTCTCTCTGGGTCCTGGACGGGACTAGAGGTGCAAACAGGTTTCTGCCAGTCTCCCTGCTACAGTCTCTTATCTCTTCAGAATAGTGAGTAAGTACAAAGGCAGTTATAGTCTTTTAACTTGTTTTTCTTTATTTTCAGATGTGTACTTGCTGGAAGTAGCTTAAATTGTGTTTCTGCTGAAGAAAGCTTCTTTCTATTGTCTATAAGCTATAAAAACTCTGTATATTTACCATCTTGATTACAGAGACAATTTTTATGTTTTTTCCTTCTTTATTAAAGTTTTCCTCTTTTTTAGAACCTAATTGACTTTTTTGGGTTATCTTTTGTAAGATTCCAGGGAAGGGAGTCTGCACTCACCAGGGAATTGGTGGGAGAAAGGAAAGGGAGGAGGGAAGAAAAACCTGCTCTCTGCGTTTATCTCTGTATCTCTCTCCGGGGAAGAAGGGAGGGGGAAGGTAACATTCCTCTTGGTGTGGTGATTCAAGGAATTGAATCACAGTGGTCTCCTAGTGTACCCAGGACGGGAAAGAGCTGGGAGGAGGAAAGGAGAGGGAAGGGAAATGGTTTATTCCCCTTTGTTTTGAGACTCAAGGAATCTGGGTCTTGGGGGTCCCTAGGGAAGGGTTTGGGGAGACCAGAGGGTATCAGGCCCTGGAATTCCTGATTGGTGGCAGCGCTACAGAATCTAAGCTGGTAATTAAGCTTAGAGGACTTTAGGCTAGTACCCATATCCTGGACGCTAAGGTCCAGAGTTGGGAAAGAGTACTATGACAGCATTACTTTGCATTTATTGACACTGAATTTCATCTGCCATTTTATTGTCCAGTCACCTAATTTTTAGACATTCCTTTGTAGCTTCTCACAGTCTGCCTGGGACTTAACTAGCCTGAGTAGTTTTGAATCATCTGCAAATTTTGTCATCTCGCTGTTTACCCCTTTTTCCAGATCATTTATTAATATGTTGAATAAGGACTGGGTGCAATACAGACCACTGTGGGACACCACTATTTACCTCTCTCCATTATGAACACTGACCATTTATTCCTACCCTTTGTTTCCTATCTTGTAACCAGTTAACAATCCATGAGAGGACCTTCCGTCTTATCCTATGACAGCTCACTTTGCTTAAGAGCCTTTGGTGAGGGACCTTGTCAAAGGTTTTCTGAAACTCTAAGTACACTATATCCGCTGGATCCCCCTTGTCCACATGCTTGTTGACCCCCCTCAGAGAATTCTAGTAGATTGGTGAGGCATGATTTTCCTTTACAAAAACAATGTTGACTCTTCCCCCAACAAATTATGTTCATCTACGTACCTGATAGTTTTGTTCTCTACTACAGTTTCAATCAGTTTGCCTGATACTGAAGTCAGGCTTACCAGCCTGTAATTGCCAGTATCACCTTTGGAGCCTTTTTTTAAAATAGGCGTCATATTAGCTATCCTCCAATCAGTTGGTACAGAAGCTGATTTGAATGATAGGTTACAGAGCACAGGTAGTAGTTCTGCAATTTCACATTTGAGTTCCTTCAGAACTCTTAGGTGAATACCATCTGGTCCTGGTGACTTATTACTGTTTAATTTAAAAAATTGTTCCAAAACCTCCTCTAATGACACCTCAATCTGGGACAGTTCCTCAGATTTGTGGCCTAAAAAGAATGACTCAGATTTGGGAATCTCCCTCAAATCCTCAGCCATGAAGACCGATGCACTGAATTTATTTACTTTCTCCACAATGTGCTTATCATCCTTGAGTGCTCCTTTAGCACCTCAATTGTCCAGTGGCCCCACTGACTGCTTAGCAGGCTTCTTGCTTCTGATGTACTTAAAATTTTTTTTGCTATTACTTTCTGAGTCTTTGGCTAGTTGTTCTTCAAATTATTTTTTGACCTTCCTAATTATATTTTTACACATCATTTGCCAGAATTTATGCTCCTTTCTATTTTCCTCACTAGGATTTAACTTCCACGTGTTAATTGATGCCTTTTTGCCTCTCACTGCTTCTTTTACTTTGTTCTTTAGCCACAGTGGCACTTTTTTGGTTCTCTTACTATGTTATTTAATTTGGGAAATACACTTAATTTGAGCCTCTATTATGGTGTCTTTAAAAAGTTTCCATGCACCTTGCAGAGATTTCACTTTTGGCCCTGTATCTTTTAATTTCACTAACATCCTCATTTTTGTGTAGTTTCCCCTTTCTGAAATTAAATGCTTCAGTGTGGGCCGCTGTGGTGATTTCCCCACCACAGGGATGTTAAATTAAATTATATTATGGTCACAATTACCAAGCAGTCCAGCTATATTCACCTCTTGAACCAGATCCTGTGCTTCACTTAGGACTACATCAAGAATTCCCTTGCCTCTTGTGGGTTCCAGGAATAGCTGCTCCAAGCAGCAGGCTTTTAAAGTGTCAAGCAAATTTATCTTTGCAGTCCTGAGGTGATATGTACCCAGTCAATATGGGGATAGTTAAAATCCCACATTATTACTGAGTTTTTTATTTTAATTACCTCTCTAATCTCCCTCAGCATTTCACAGTCACTATCATCATCCTGGTCAAGTGATCGGTAATATATCCCTACTACTATATTCTTATACTTTGAGCATGGAATTACTATCCATAGAGATTCTATGGTACCGTTTGGTTCATTTAAGATATGATTCTATACTTTCTTTCAGATAGTGCCACTCTCCCATCAGCACAACCTGTTCTGTCTTTCCAATATATTTTGTACCCTGATATTACTGTGTCCCATTGATTAGCCTTATTCCACCAAGTTTCTGTTATATCAATATCCTCCTTTAATACGAGGCACTCTAGTTCACCCATCATGTTATTTAGACTTCTAACATTGGTATTTAAGCACTTTAAAAACTTGTCGCTAGTTAGCTGTCTGCCATTACATGATGTTATTGAATGGGACTTTTTTTCATCTGACTGTTTCTCATCAGTTCCTACCTGTTTTTTATCTTCTTCCATCATCTCCTCCTTGTTAGGACAGAGAGAATCTCCATTAGTAGATTTTACCATAAGGGATGTCTCTGTCTGAACCATGTGCTCCTCCCCACAGGTCAGCTTCCTCCCAGACCTTAGTTTAAAAACTGCTCAACAACTTTTTTCATTTTAAGTGCCAGCAATCTGATTCCATTCTCATAGAATATCAGGGTTGGAAGAGACCTCAGCAGGTCATCTAGCCCAACTCCCTGCTTAAAGGAGGACCAATCCCCAACTAAATCATCCCAGCCAGGGTTTTGTCAAGCCTCACCTTAAAAATCTCTTAAGGAAGGAGATTCTACCACCTTCCTAGGTAACCCAGTCCAGTGCTTCATCACCCTCCTAGTGAAAAAGTTTTTCCTATTATCCAGCCTAAACCTCTCCCACTGCAACTTGAAACCCTCACTCCTTGTTCTGTCATCAGGTACCACTGAGAACAGTCTAGATCCATCCTCTTTGGAACCCACTTTCAGGTAGTTGAAAGCAGCTCTCAAATCTCCCCTCATTCTTCTCTTCTGCAGACTAAACAATCCCAGTTCCCTCAGCCTTTCTTCATAAGTCATGTGCTCCAGCCCCCTAATCATTTTTGTTGCCCTCTGCTGGATTCTTTCCAATTTTTCCACATCCTTCTTGTACTGTGGAGCCCAAAACTGGACACTGTACTCCAGATGAGGCCTCAGCAATGCTGAATAAAGGGGAATGATCACATCCCTCGGTCTGCTGGCAATGCCCCTACTTATACAGCCCAAATGCCGTTAGCCTTCTTGGCAACAAGGGCACACTGCTGTCTCGTATCCAGCTTCTCGTCCACTGTAACCCCTAGGTCCTTTTCTGCAGAACTGCTTCCTAGCCATTCGGTCCCTAGTCTGTAGCAGTGCATGGGATTCTTCTGACCTAAGTGCAGAACTCTGCACTTATCTTTGTTGAACCACATCAGGTTTCTTTTGGCCCAGTTCTCTAATTTGTTTAGGTCCCTCTGTATCCTATCCCTATCCTCCAGAGTATCTACCACTCCTCCCAATTTAGTGTCATCTGCAAACTTGCTGAGAGTGCAGTCCACACCATCCTCCAGATCATTAATGAAGATACAGTGCTGCAGTCTGGGAGTTGACCTTGTTTGTGAAGACAGAGGCAAAAAAATCACAGAGGTGAAGACAGAGGCAAAAAAATCATTGAGTACATTAGCTTTTTCCACATCCTCTGTCACTAGGTTGCCTCCCTCATTCAGTAAGGAGTCCACACTTTCCTTGACTTTCTTCTTGCTGCTAACATACCTGAAGAAACCCTTCTTGTTACTCTTAACATCTCTTGCTAGCTGCAACTCCAAGTGTGATTTGGTTTCCTGATTTCACTCCTTCATGCCTGAGCAATAATTTTATATCCTCCCTGGTCATTTGTCCAATCTTCCACTTCTTGTAAGCTTCTTTTTTTAATTTAAGATCAGCAAGGATTTCACTGTTAAGCCAAGCTGGTCGCCTGCCATATTTATTATTCTTCCTACACATTGGGATGTTTTTTTCCCGCAACCTCAATAAGGATTCTTTAAAATACAGCAACCTCTGCTGGACTACTTCCACCCCCCATGTTATTTTCCCAGGGGATCCTTTCCATCAGCTCCCTGAGGGAGTCAAAGGCTGCTTTTCTGAAGTCCAGGGTCTGCATTCTGCTGATCTCCTTTCTTCCTTGTGTCAGGATCCTGAACTTGACCATCTCGTGGTCACTGCCTCCCAGGTTCCCATCTACTTTTGCTTCCCCTACTAACTCTTCTCTATTTGTGAGCAGCAGGTCAAGAAGAGTTCTGCCCCTAGTTGGTTCCTCCAGCACTTGCACCAGGAAATTGTCCCCTACACTTTCCAAAAACTTCCTGGATTGTCTGTGCACTGCTGTATTGCTCTCCCAGCAGATATCAGGGTGATTAAAGTCTCCCATGAGAACCAGGGCCTGCTATCTAGTAACTTTTGCTAGTTGCCGGAAGAAATCCTTGTCTACCTCATCCCCCTAGTCTGGTGGTCTATAGCAGACTCCCACCACGACATCACCCTTGTTGCTCACACTTCTAAACTTAATCCAGAGACTCTCAGGTTTTTCTGCAGTTTCGTACCGGAGCTCTGAGCAGTCATACTGCTCTCTTACATAAAATGCAACTCCCCCACCTTTTCTGCCCTGCTTGTCCTTCCTGAACAGTTTATATCCATCCATTACAGTACTCCAGTCATGCGAGTTATCCCACCAAGTCTCTGTTATTCCAATCAAATCATAGTTCCTTGACTGTGCCAGGACTTCCAGTTCTCCCTGCTTGTTTCCCAGGCTTCTTGCATTTGTGTATAGGCACTTAAGATAACTCGCTGATTGTCCCGCTTTCTTGGTCTGAAACAGGGGTCCTCCCCTCTTGCACACTCCTACTCATGCTTCCTCCCGGTAGCCCATTTCCCCACTTACCTCAGGACTTTGGTCTCTTTCCTCCGGTGAACCTAGTTTAAAGCCCTCCTCACTAGGAGGATGGATGACTAGAGGCTGTCATGGTTGTCGATCTTCCTCAGAAGCGGTTGGATTTCGGGGTAGAGTTCCGACATATCCATCAATGGCTGAGAAAAAGGGTTTCCCTTAGCTGCTCCCTCCTCTTCCTCAGAACTGTTGCTGATGTAGTGCTTTCTCCATGGGTGGTTGAAGGCCCTCGGAGCTAAAACAAAATCTGAAGTTCTCATGGAGGTGGTGAAGGAGTCCATGTTCCCTCTCACTCTTTCTACGATTTCTAAAACATGTGTTCTTGGAACAACATGGACTCTTTCATACAGCACTGGGACTTCCCAGGGCAGTGCTGCTCTCTGATTGATAGAGGGCGGAAGGGGAAGCTTTTATAGGGGGTCACATGACCTTCTTCTGAGAAGGTCACCCTCCACCCCAGAACTTCCCCCAGTTGGTCAAATCCACTCCTGGGAAGGTCCTGTGGGGGTGAAACCCATCCTGATTGGTAGAGGGTGGTGGGATGAGGTCTTAGAGGGGTCACATGACATGCTTTGCTTCCAGTCATGTGTCCGTCTTGACTTCAGAAGTAATACCCTAGGGAACGTGTCTTAGGGTGACAGGTGGGTGGGGCCTGATGGGTCATGGGGCAGGGCTACATTTGATTGATGATAGGCCCTGTCACAGGGTCCACACAGGTTTCTGCCTTCCCACACTGTGCCCTGTGCATAGGCTGGTAAAGTAAGAGTTCTCACGCCTTCTTCTGATGTTCACCCTTGTGCTTTATTTTGCAGTGCCACTGTGCAGTCCCCTTTATCCCCTAACAGTTATCCCCTTTCCAACCCATTCCAGGGTCTCTTGGCCCTTGAGGCTCTCTTCCTGTGATGAGGAGACAGAGCTGTAGTCTCCTGTCCCTTCCCAGACTAGCCTCCTGACTGAGTTTGGTTCAGGGCTTTTATAGCCCTCCCAGCCTTCAGCCCAGCTGTCACTGCTTAGCTAGTCTATTGCAGTGAGCCAGCCCTCGTTAGGGCCGGCAGCTGGGTTCCCTGCTGGCTGCTTGGCACCCCTTGTCATAAACAGATAGCTAAGGGTTAATGTCTCTTTCACCTGGAGCACCTGACCAGAGGACCAATCAGGAAACCGGATTTTTTCAACTTTGGGTGGAGGGAATTGTGTGTCGGGGGTCTTTGTTTTCTGGCTGCCTGCTTTCTCTGAGCTTTGGAGAAGTAGTTCTGTTTTCTAATCTTCTGTTTCTAAGTGTAAGGACCAAGAGATCAGATAGTAAGTTATATGGTTTCTTTTCTTTGGTATTTGCATGAATATAAGTGCTGGAGTGCTTTGATTTGTATTCTTTTGAATAAGGCTGTTTATTCAATATTCTTTTAAGCAATTGACCCTGTATTCGTCATCTTAATACAGAGAGACCATTTGTATTTTTTCTTTCTTTTTATATAAAGCTTTCTTTTAAGACCTGTTGGAGTTTTTCTTTACTTCAGGAAAATTGAGTCTGTACTCACCAGGGAATTGGTGGGAGGAAGAAATCAGGGGAGATCTGCGTGTGTTGAAGTGGCTAGCCTGATTTTGCATTCCCTCTGGGTGAAGAGGAAAGTACTTTTTGTTCCAGGACTGGGAACAGAGAGGGGGAGTAACTCTGTTTGGATTCACAGAGCTTGTATCTGTGTATCTCTCCAGGAGCACCTGGAGGGGGGAAGGGAAAAAGGATTATTTCCCTTTGTTGTGAGACTCAAGGGATTTGGGTCTTGGGGTCCCCAGGGAAGGTTTTTCAGGGGGACCAGAGTGCCCCAAAACACTCTAACTTTTTGGGTGGTGGCAGCAAGTACGAGGTCCAAGCTGGTAGCTAAGCTTGGAGGTTTTCATGCTAACCCCCATATTTTGGACGCTAAGGTCCAGATCTGGGAATAAGGTTATGATATGGTGTAGCAGCGGGTGGGATATAGACAGAATCCAGAAGCCAGTAGGAATATTATATTTTTCTTTTCTCTGCTAAGGGCTTTTTAGCAGAGAGGAACAGTTGGTTTTAAAAGGGAACCAGAGAGAATTTTTTTTTCTGCTCTCTCTGGCAGTTTGTGGCTTGCATGTTAAGCAAGAAGCCATTTACCAGACTGTTAAGGGTCTTTTGTCACACAATAGCACTCCCATTGAGAGTCATACCAGCACTATATAAATGCAAATAAAGTGGTTTTTCAGGTTTACTTGACATTGAAGATTAGCTAAAGGCACTGTTGCTAGGCAGACTTCAGGAGGCAACAGAGAACCTGCAGTTCAGAGGATAAACACCGGAGGGCACCCCAACACAAGAAAACAGGAATCATGACTTCTAAGGCAAAAATTAAGGCCGAAGAGCAATTCAAAGAAGCTGAACACAGGCGACAAATGGAGATGAAAGAAAGAGAAGAACAAATCAAAGAGGCAGCACACAAAAGAAAACTAGAAGAAGAAGAGGCAGCCCACAGAAGACAGATAGAACTCCAGAGGGAAGCCCACCAACAGGCCATGGAATTAGAAAAGGCTAAGCAACAGACTCCAGCCAATCCTAACAACCCATCGCCCATTATTGCTCCACAGCACAGGAAATTTCCTACCTACAAGGCAGGTGATGACACCGAGGCCTTCTTGGAAAATTTTGAAAGAGCCTGTCTTGGGTACAGCATCCCCGAAGACCAGTACATGGTAGAATTAAGGCCACAACTCAGTGGACCTTTAGCAGAGGTGGCAGCTGAAATGCCTAAGCAGCAAATGAATGACTATAAACTTTTTCAAACCAAGGCCAGATACAGAATGGGGATAACCCCAGATCATGCCCGTCGGCGTTTCAGAACCCAAAAGTGGAAACCAGAGGTGTCATTTCCCAAACACGCCTACTACATTGCAAAAAACTATGAGGCCTGGATAACAGGAAACAACATTCAAACCTTGGAAGAACTGAACCTCCTCATACAAATGGAGCAGTTCTTGGATGGTGTTCCTGAAGACATCACACGGTACATACAAGATGGAAATCCCAAAGATATCGCTGAGGCGGGGGAGATTGGAGCCAAATGGATGGAACTGGCAGAAAGCAAGAAAGCTACTGTCAAGGGGAACGATTACCACAGGGGGCACACAGACCATAAACCCTACAACCGAGGACAGCCAAAGACCCCACATACTACCCAAGTAAAGCCACAGATACCCTACCCTTCAACCTCACCAGTCTCCAGTAACTCACCTCGGCTCAGTGACCCATCAGATGGAAGATGCTTTAAGTGTAATGAACTGGGACATATCAAGGCCAACTGTCCCAAGAACACCATGCGAGTGCAATTCATTACACCACCATCACACCAAAGATCCCCAGGCCCGGATGCCTCTCAAATACCCTTGGAGCGAAGGGAAAATTTGAGAGTGGGCGGAAAAAAGGTTACTGCGTGGAGAGACACGGGGGCACAAGTGTCAGCTATCCACCAATCCTTCGTTGACCCCAAATTCATCAACCCAAAGGCCAAAGTTACAATTTACCCCTTCATGTCACAAGCTGTAGACTTGCCTACAGCTCAACTGCCTGTCCAGTACAAAGGCTGGTCAGGAATGTGGACTTTTGCAGTCTATGACAATTATCCTATCCCCATGCTACTGGGGGAAGACTTGGCCAACCAGGTGAGGTGGGCCAAGAGAGTGGGAATGGTTACACGTAGCCAAACCAGGCAAGCTTCCAGACCCATTCCTGTTCCTGAGCCGTCCACAGAGGCCCCGTCTGTGTTACCAGAGACCCAGACAGAGGTAGTGGACCCGGATTCCATGCCTACCACTGAAACAGCCACCGCATCTCCAGTCCCAGGCCCGGAACAGGAACAGCAACCAGCACCAGCAAGTGCAACCACATCTTCAACCGCAACGCCAGAGGGCGCCAGCGAGCCAGAACTGGCCGAAGCAAAAGACAGCCATACCCAAAAGGCTCAGCCAGAGCCTGAAATACCCTCAGGTGCACCAGCGGAGAGCGGTTCACCAGCAACGGAAACAACCCCATCACCTACATCGCTTCCAGAGGGACCAAGCCCAAGTCCACAGTCTGAGGAAGAACTGGTGACCCCAGCCTCAAGGGAACAGTTCCAGACTGAGCAAGAAGCAGATGACAGCCTTCAGAAAGCTTGGGCGGCGGCACAGAGCACCCCACCGCCTCTCAGCTCTTCTAATCGATCCCGGTTTGTTATAGACCAAGGACTTTTATACAAGGAAATTCTTTCTGGTGGACACCGGGAAGAATGGCAGCCGCAAAAACAGTTGGTGGTTCCAACTAAGAACCGGGGGAAGCTCTTAAGCTTAGCCCATGATCATCCCAGTGGCCATGCTGGGGTGAACAGAACCAAGGACCGGTTGGGGAAGTCCTTCCACTGGGAGGGGATGGGCAAGGATGTTGCCAAGTATGTCCGGTCTTGTGAGGTATGCCAAAGAGTGGGTAAGCCTCAAGACCAGGTCAAGGCCCCTCTCCAGCCACTCCCCATAATTGAGGTCCCATTTCAGCGAGTAGCTGTGGATATTCTGGGCCCTTTCCCAAAAAAGACGCCCAGAGGAAAGCAGTACGTACTGACTTTAGTGGACTTTGCTACCCGATGGCCAGAAGCAGTAGCTCTAGGCAACACCAGGGCTAACACTGTGTGCCTGGCCCTAACAGACATCTTTGCCAGGGTAGGTTGGCCCTCTGACATCCTTACAGATTCAGGGTCTAATTTCCTGGCAGAGACCATGGAAAAACTGTGGGAAACTCATGGGGTGAATCACTTGGTTGCCACCCCGTACCACCATCAAACCAATGGCCTGGTGGAAAGGTTCAATGGAACTTTGGGGGCCATGATACGAAAATTCATCAACGAATTCTCCAATAATTGGGACCTAGTGTTGCAGCAGTTGCTGTTTGCCTACAGGGCTGTACCACATCCCAGTTTAGGGTTTTCACCATTTGAACTTGTGTATGGTCACGAGGTTAAGGGGCCATTACAGTTGGTGAAGCAGCAATGGGAGGGGTTTACGCCTTCTCCAGGAACTAACATTCTGGACTTTGTAAGCAACCTACAAAGCACCCTCCAACACTCTTTAGCCCTTGCTAGAGAGAACCTAAAGGATGCTCAGGAAGATCAAAAGGCCTGGTATGACAGACATGCCAGAGAACGTTCTTTCAGGGTAGGAGACCAGGTTATGGTCTTGAAGGCGCAAAAGGCCCATAAGATGGAAGCATCATGGGAAGGGCCATTCACGGTCCAAGAGCACCTGGGAACTGTAAACTACCTCATAGCATTTCCCAATTCCTCACTAAAGCCTAAAGTGTACCATATTAATTCTCTCAAGCCTTTCTATTCCAGAGATTTACAGGTTTGTCAGTTTACAGTCCAGGGAGATGATGCTGAGTGGCCTGACGGTGTCTACTACGACAGGAAAAAAGACTGTGGCGTGGAAGAGGTGAACCTCTCAACCACCCTGGAACGTCTGCAGCGGCAACAAATTAAGGAGCTGTGCACTAGCTTCGCCCCATTGTTCTCAGCCACCCCAGGACGGACTGAACGGGCATACCACTCCATTGATACAGGTAATGCTCATCCAATCAGAACCCCACCCTACCGGGTGTCTCCTCATGCCCAAGCTGCTATAGAACGGGAGATCCAGAACATGCTACAGATGGGTATAATCCGCCCATCTACCAGTGCATGGGCATCTCCAGTGGTTCTGGTACCCAAACCAGATGGGGAAATACGCTTTTGCGTGGACTACCGTAAACTAAATGCTGTAACTCGTCCGGACAACTATCCAATGCCACGTACTGATGAGCTATTGGAGAAGTTGGGACGTGCCCAGTTCATCTCTACAATAGACTTAACCAAGGGGTACTGGCAAGTACCGCTAGATGAACCTGCCAAGGAGAGGTCAGCATTCGTCACCCATGCGGGGGTGTATGAATTCAATGTCCTTCCTTTCGGCCTTCAAAATGCACCCGCCACCTTCCAGAGGCTGGTAGATGGCCTACTAGCTGGACTGGGAGAATTTGCAGTTGCCTACCTCGATGATGTGGCCATTTTTTCAGACTCCTGGCCCGAACACCTACTACACCTGGAAAAGGTCTTTGAGCGCATCAGGCAGGCAGGACTAACTGTTAAGGCCAAAAAGTGTCAAATAGGCCAAAACAGAGTGACTTACCTGGGGCACCAGGTGGGTCGAGGAACCATAAACCCCCTACAGGCCAAAGTGGATGCTATCCAAAAGTGGCCTGTCCCAAGGTCAAAGAAACAGGTCCAATCCTTCTTAGGCTTGGCCGGATACTACCGGCGATTTGTACCACACTACAGCCAAATCGCTGCCCCATTGACCGACCTGACCAAAAAGACCCAGCCAAATGCAGTTAAGTGGAGTGATGAGTGTCAAAAGGCCTTTACCCAGCTTAAGGCGATGCTCATGTCTGACCCTGTGCTCAGGGCCCCGGACTTTGACAAGCCATTCCTAGTAACCACAGATGCATCTGAGTGTGGTATAGGAGCAGTGCTCATGCAGGAAGCAACAGATCACAACTTCCATCCTGTCGTGTTTCTCAGCAAGAAACTGTCTGAGAGGGAAAGTCACTGGTCAGTCAGTGAAAAGGAATGCTATGCCATTGTGTACGCCCTGGAAAAGCTATGCCCATATGTTTGGGGACGGCGGTTCAAACTACAAACTGACCATGCTGCACTAAAGTGGCTTCATACTGCCAAGGGGAACAACAAGAAACTTCTTCGTTGGAGTTTAGCTCTCCAAGATTTTGATTTTGAAATTCAACACATCACAGGAGCTTCTAACAAAGTAGCTAATGCCCTCTCCCGTCAGAGTTTCCCAGAATTCAGTAGTTAAAAAGTGTTCTTAAAATGTAGAAGTCTGTTAGTTATATACTTAGGGGTATATGTAAAGGTGCATGTGTTGTATTAATCTGTTTATTTTCAAGTTCTAGAAGGAAATCGCTGCCAGTGAGCTTCCCCACTGTCTGCAATTTGGGGGGCGTGTCATAAACAGATAGCCAAGGGTTAATGTCTCTTTCACCTGGAGCACCTGACCAGAGGACCAATCAGGAAACCGGATTTTTTCAACTTTGGGTGGAGGGAATTGTGTGTCGGGGGTCTTTGTTTTCTGGCTGCCTGCTTTCTCTGAGCTTTGGAGAAGTAGTTCTGTTTTCTAATCTTCTGTTTCTAAGTGTAAGGACCAAGAGATCAGATAGTAAGTTATATGGTTTCTTTTCTTTGGTATTTGCATGAATATAAGTGCTGGAGTGCTTTGATTTGTATTCTTTTGAATAAGGCTGTTTATTCAATATTCTTTTAAGCAATTGACCCTGTATTCGTCATCTTAATACAGAGAGACCATTTGTATTTTTTCTTTCTTTTTATATAAAGCTTTCTTTTAAGACCTGTTGGAGTTTTTCTTTACTTCAGGGAAATTGAGTCTGTACTCACCAGGGAATTGGTGGGAGGAAGAAATCAGGGGAGATCTGTGTGTGTTGAAGTGGCTAGCCTGATTTTGCATTCCCTCTGGGTGAAGAGGAAAGTACTTTTTGTTCCAGGACTGGGAACAGAGAGGGGGAGTCACTCTGTTTGGATTCACAGAGCTTGTGTCTGTGTATCTCTCCAGGAGCACCTGGAGGGGGGAAGGGAAAAAGGATTATTTCCCTTTGTTGTGAGACTCAAGGGATTTGGGTCTTGGGGTCCCCAGGGAAGGTTTTTCAGGGGGACCAGAGTGCCCCAAAACACTCTAATTTTTTGGGTGGTGGCAGCAAGTACGAGGTCCAAGCTGGTAGCTAAGCTTGGAGGTTTTCATGCTAACCCCCATATTTTGGACGCTAAGGTCCAGATCTGGGAATAAGGTTATGATACCCGTGTCCCTGGCCTCTGCCCGAAAGCAGGGCTTAACCAGCATTTTAGCAGGGCAGTGAAGGGGCTTTACCCTTGCCCTGCCACAGGCCCCTTATTATGTCTTTTAGTACATTATTATTAGTCTAGAGAAGAGAAGACAAAATGGAGACATGATAACAGTTTTCAAGTCCATAAAAAGTTGTTACAAGGAGGAGGGAGAAAAATTGTTCTCCTTAGCCTCTGCGAACAGGAAAAGAAGCAATGGGATTAAACTGCAGTAAGAGTGGTTTAGACTGGACATTAGGAAAAACACTGAAATAAATTTACCAGGGAGGTTGTGGAATCTCCATCATTTGAGATTTTTAAGAGTAGGTTAGACAAACACCTGTCAGGAATGGTCTAGATAGCATTTAGTCCTGCCACCAATGAAGGGGACTGGACTAGATGACCTCTCAAGATCCCTTCCAGTCCTACACTTCTATGACTCTGTGTTTTCTATATACCTGGAAGAATAGTCCCCTATCACCAGGTAATGATGTCCTCTGCATACACATAAATTTGCAGCTACAAGGGCTCTTTGGTAGAGATATTTGTACAGTGTCTCGTTAAGCATTGTTTCTTAAGTTGATTTGTACTGGATCACCTTTCAAAAGTCCAGTATCATCAAATCCTCTCTTGAGTTCTTGCACCTTTCTCACTAACCCTGTCATGACTGCGTTGCTGCAGCTGACAAGGTTGTTGGTCTTTGATCCTTGATTACATGCACTCTGAATGCATAGGCTTCTGTCTTTGTAAGCTGTTTCTGTGGTAAATGGCCCATGAAATTCAGAATACCTCCAGGGCTAGTCAGAGCTGTGTCAGGTGACCTCTGTGACACTGCACACCATGTTCATCATAGTTGTATGATTATGATATGATTATGATGTAATTATGATACACCTTGTACAAGACATATCTTGTGAGGTGTCTATAGAAAAGTTATGATTTGCTGAATAAAAGCATCCTATTTGTGCACGAGTCATTTTAATATCTGGAGTTATGAGTATTGACTAGGTATCTGTATTTCAAATGTGTTTACTCTGGGTAATTACATAGCTACCCCTTCAGGTACAACAATGAAGAGGCTAGACAGTGCTGATGGCTAAGCATTAAAGACAATGGACCATGGAAGAGCTTAGCCTTCCTGTAAATGTTTCAGCCAGCCTGTAAGTAATGGCTGCTACGAGCCAGCAAGGCATTTAAGGGCATGTGACCAAACCACATGACACTGAACTCCATTTTGGTACCTGTATTTTTCCACAAATTGGACTGGGAACTGATTTTGAAACAAAGAGTTCCTGTCTTATGGAAAAGCTATGGAAGGTGGGTTGTGACATCATCTCCTCATCTCACCCACTCCCCACACAAGAGAACTCCTGGAAACATCTGAGGAACAAAGACTGAACTGGGGGAAGTGCCAAAGGAATTTCTAGCTTGTGTATGGAAACTTGGTGGACTGCTTGTATCATCAGTCAGGGTGAGAAATTGGTAATACAAACCCTATCCATGTAGTATGTTAGGCTTAGTTTGTATTTTTGTTAATTTGCTAGGTAATCTGTTTTGATCTGTTTATCACTTATAATCACTTAAAATCTATCTTTTGGTAGTTAATAAACTTGTTTTATGCTTTATCTTTACCAGTGAGTTTCAAGTGAAGTGTCTGGGGAAAATCTCTCCTTGTTGTGTGTATCTTTCTCACATCCAGGGAAAAGCAAACTGTATTAATGAGCTTACGTCGTACAGATCCCCGTGCAGTGTAAGATGGTATAATGCTGGGTTTATGCTCCAGAAGGGGTGCAAGACTGGAAAGCTGGGAAATTGGCTGTTTGTCCTTGAGTGGCTTAGGTAAAGCACTCAGGTAGGTTTGTGGGTTTCTGCTTGAGAAACTTTTTTCAGAGTGGTAGCCGTGTTAGTCTGTATCAGCGTCTTCATCATCTGGACCCATGGAAAAGAAGCCCTTGAGGAATTCCGCCATAAGTTCAACAATTTCCATCCCACCAACAACCTCAGCCTGGATCAGTCCACACAAGAGATCCACTTCCTGAACACTACAGTGCTAATAAGTGATGGTAACATAAACACCACCCTATACTGGAAACCTACTGACCACTATACTTACTTACATACCTCGAGCTTTCATTAAGACCACATCACATGATCCTTTGCCTACAGCCAAGCTCTAAGATACAACTGCATTTGCTCCAATCCCTCCGACGGAGACAAACATCTACAAGATCTCTGTCAAGCGTACTTAAAACTACAATACCTACCTGCTGAAGTGAAGAAACAGATTGACAGAGCCAGAAGAAAACCCAGTAGTCACCTACACAGGACAGGTCCAACAAAGAAAGTAACAGAACACCACTAGCCATCACCTTCAGCCCCCAACTAAAACCTCTCCGGTGCATCATCAAACATCTACAACCTATCCTGAAGGACGATCTCTCACTCTCATAGATCTTGGGAGACAGGCCAGTCCTCACTTACAGACAGCCCCCCAACCTGAAGCAAATATTCACCAGCAACTACACACTGCACAACAAAAACACTAACCCAGGAACCAATCCCTGCAACAAACCCCATTGCCAACTCTGTCCACATATCTATTCAAGGGACACTATTATAGGACCTAATCACATCAGCCATGCCATCAAAGGCTTGTTCACCTGCACATCTACCAAAATGATATCTGCCATCATGTGCCAGCAATGCCCCTCTGCCATGTACATTGCCCACACCGGACAGTCTCTATGCAAAAGAATAAATGGACACAAATCAGACGTCAAGAATTATAACATTCTAAAACCAGTCGGAAAAACACTTCAATCTCCCTGGTCACTCAATTACACACCTAAAAGTTGCAGTTCTGCAACAAAAAAACTTCAGAAACAGACTCCAACAAGAAACTGCAGAACTGGAATTAATTTGCACACTGGACACCATTAAATTAGGCTTGAATGAGGACTGGAAGTGGATGGGTCATTACACAAAGTAAAAACTATTACCCTATGCTAATTCCCCCCCTACTGTTACTCACGCCTTCTTGACAACTGTTTGAAATGGGCCAGCCTGATTATAACTACAAACATTTTTTTTTCTCCTGCTGATAATAGCCAACTTTAATTGATTAGTCTTGTTAGAGCTGGTATGGCAACACCTATTTTTCATGTCCTCTGTGTATATATATCTTCCTGCTGTATTTTCCACTACATGCATCTGATAAAGTGGGCTTTAGCCCACGAAAGCTTATGCCCAAATAAATTTGTTAGTCTCTAAGGTGCCACAAGTACTTCTCATTCTTTTTGTGTGAGAAAGAGAGCGTGAGATGCAGAGAGCAATTTATTTTAATCCAGATGTTTCAATTGCAAAGTACAGATTATATTTACTTTAAATTCGGTTTCCAGAGTCTTTGTTAAACTGCATGGCTTCAACTCCAAATCTGGTGAGCCCAACTCAGCTATTGTTACTCATGGAATTGTTCCACTGAAGGCAATGGGAGAATTGCAATGATTAAAGATTATCAAGCAGAGTCAGTATCTGCAGGGTCATGCACACCATGGGCACTTGGTTACATTTCAGCCATGCAGAGCAATGACCACAGACAGCAGGGAGCAGACAGATGATTCCTCTGGCTGTGGGAGGTTGGCTGCATCAGGACAGTTGTTTGTACTGTCTGCATAGAAAACACAGCGCTAACTGCCCGGGCTCAGCCCTTTCGGAGATGGACTCAAGGGAGACGCAGCCTGCCATGGAGAAGGATACAGTTATGAGGAGCTGTCAGCACTTTATAAACAGAGGGAGAAGAGTGTGTTCAAAGCAGATTATGGCAGCATTTCATCCATTCAGGTAGATGCAGGTCACTATATTGATTAAATGCAGTTTCTGCAGAATGATGAGAGACAAGAACCTGAGTGGTGGAACCTGAGACCTGGCAACCAAACTCTGAGACATATGAGCTCATCGCTTCAAGCTTCTCCTGTGGTTACAGGTGAGCTCCATCTTCCTGACTGCATTTCTACAGCATCTTCCAGAAAGGGCATGAGTGTGCTTTGTGAATATTAGTAAGACGAGGTGGGGAAGGTGATATCTTTAATTTGGCTAACTTCTGGTGGTGAAAGAGACAAGCTTTCAAGCCACAGAGAGCTCTTCTTCAGGTCTATTACCTCGCCCACCTTGCATCTCTAATATCCTAGGACTGACATGGCTACAGCAGCACTGCATACAACTTTCTAATATTACTAGTTTTCACCTCACAATCCCACAGCAGAGCCCATCAAGGTTAATAGTGCCATTTAACAAATGGGTAAATTGAGGTACATCTTGTAAAAGGACCTCAACTGAGGATCTGGCCCATTGACTCTAACTGAGCTATGGCTGATTGATATCAGTGGGGGATCTGGCTCAGTGTGAGTCCTCATGGGGGGCAAGTGGTGATAAAATGTTGCTAACCAAGATCCCATTTAGCATGACAGATTGTTTCTGAGTTCAGGGGCAGCATTTTTCTTCCCAAGTCCCTTTCTTGTTCCTGTATTATCAGCTTTCAATTATTAAACAGTTCGGAGAGTCAGTCTCCAATTAGGATTGCACATCAGCCTTGTTTTCCCCTTTCCTAATATGCACCCTGAAGAGAGACAATGTGTTATATTTGTTTCATAGTTAACACAGGAAATGTGAAACAGAAAAGCCATTGCCAGTCCCTCATCATGTCACCACCATCATAATTATCATTATCATTACATGAACTAAGGAAGAACTGACTCCACTTCATAATTTATAACATAAACTGATCTCTTGTAGGGGTGAAAATGTATATTCCTTTTCCTGTAGGACCCTAAAATTCTGTATTTGCCAAGATCTATTATTAGATTAACTCCCATAAATTCTAACAGAAGATGGCTGCCTAAGGACACTAGATGTTACTGAAAATCTCAGTCCAAGGTTTGAGTTTATGTATTTATTGATTTTGACTCCTCCTAAGACATGACATGATTCTGGCCATAGCCACCAGTACAGTGCTGCTTTGAAGTATCATTGTTAAAACCCAGTGTGTCAGCAGACGGAATATGACAGCAGATCAAGAAGGGGTCTGATCAGTCACATCACTAATTGGGCTACCAGAGAAATGGACTGTTATTATCATAATTATTGCTCTGACATGGAAGAGGGTGAGTCTGCAGGGATACCAAAGTTGTGTTCTCAGCCTGAGACTCCTGGCACTTTGCTCTGAAATCTATATTTAGCTTTAACATTTCAGCCGGTAACCAGAAGCGGGGGAGGAGTTTTTGAAAATTTATGGAATGAATTCCTGAGAGTTGATTAACTTTCAGCTCTATGAACATTCCAATTCAATTGCACAGTTCATTTTATTGTTCCTAGACTCAACCGATGGCAGACTCGTCCTGGGGAAACCAAACAACTGTCACGGAATTCATCCTCCTGGGATTCGGGGATCTCCCTGACCTACAAATTCTTCTCTTCCTGCTGTTCCTAGTGATCTACATGGCAACTGTGGCCGGGAACAGCCTCGTCATGGTGCTAATTGTGACTGATCAGCACTTTCACACCCCCATGTATTTCTTCCTGGAGAACTTGTCCTGCTTGGAGACCTGCTACACCTCCACCATCCTGCCAAGGATACTGGTCAGTCTCCTGACTGGAGACAGAACCATCTCAGTCAGTGGCTGTATCACACAAATGTATTTCTTTGGTGGTCTGGTAGGTACAGAATGCTCTCTCCTAGCAGTCATGTCTTATGATCGTTATTTAGCAATATGTAAACCCCTGCACTATTCAGCACTTATGAATACGAGATTTTGTGTCCAACTGGCTGCTGGGACCTGGATAAATGGTTTTTTTGCTGTTACTATCTTTATATTCTTCATGTCACAGTCAGTATTCTGTGGCCTGAATGAAATTGACCATTTCTATTGTGATCCCGTCCCATTGATAAAATTCTCCTGTGCAGACACACACCTGATCATATTGTTGGATTTCATGTTCTCCTTTATATTCACTCTGCCTCCATTTCTACTAACCCTAACGTCCTATGTTTGTATCATTTCCACCATCCTGAGAATCCCGTCCACTACAGGGAGACAGAAGACCTTTTCCACCTGCTCCTCTCACCTCATTGTGGTGACAATTTTCTATGGGACCATAATGATTGTCTACATGCTACCAAAACGCGATACACTGAGAGCGCTAAAGAAAGTGCTCTCTCTTTGTTACACAGTCCTGACTCCCCTGGTAAACCCCCTTATCTACAGCCTGAGAAACAGAGAGGTCAGAGAAGCCTTGAGTAAAGCATTCAGTCAATATGTGGCTTTCAAAAAAACATGCAGAGACTCCTAGATCATTACTGAGGCTGAGGCTGAGGGTTTCAAAGCGGCCTGGATGACTTAGACAATCAGCTCCCACTGAAATGAAGTTGCAAACTCCCATTGAATATATTAGTGCTAATGTGGAAGAGCGCAGAGTTACTGAGGAAGGGTGTTTATGGACCCCTGCTGTGTCTATATAACAAAGAGGAACATGAGGTTGTGGAGAATTCTATCCCACTCTCATGTCCAGCAGCACAGCACTGACATATACAAGATGCTGGTATTTTTTCTCTGTGGTGTTGGCTTAACATTCACCTTATGTGAGGAGCATTGATGATATCTGATAATGCACAGAGCTGTCTTGTCATGTAAGGAACAAACTCCACTAAATAAAAGTACAAATTGCTATGTATATTCCCTGTTGTTCATTTTTCCTCTGTGTTAGACAATGACATCTGGTAACCAAATTCCGACAGCCTAGTACAAATAAAACACTGTGGGTGACAGTATCAGAAGGTTCGTTACTCCATATTATTTCTTATGCCCTCAAGGTCACAAAGGAGAATCCAGCCAGAATTCGGGTCAGTGTGGTCCATTTAAGCTGAAAGACCAGGGAGAGAGGTGGCCATCACTATCTTCCCATCATGCAGTTTTTAACTGGGCACTGGTCAGAGTAGACAAAATTTTCACCATTTTTTTCTTGCCAGCAAAATACCATTTTCATCAAAATAAATGTTTGGAGAATAAAAACACTAACTCCTGGTGCAGCATGTGGGGACATTGGCCTGGGAAACCTGCCACCCCAAAAATGGTGCCTCTTGCCATCACCACCATATCCTCTGCAAACCAGCCACCTCCATTCCACTCCCACAAGTGAGATGCAAACAGCCAGAACCAAGCAGTGACCTCTGGGCGCTTCAGCAGGAACAGCTACATAGCTTGTATCTAGGCTACTTCCGGCAAAGCACCAGCTCCAGGCTCATCAGGCCCATGGTGCAGGGAAGTTGGGCAACCACTAAGAAGTAGACTCAGAGTCAGGTCAGTGGGGACAGTCATACACAGCTGGGGGTTTGTCAGGGCGCTGGGAGATGCGCACACATAGAATGGAGGTCCTGAGTCTGGCCTGTCCAATGGTCACTAGAAGGGACTAGCATGTATCACTGTAGGTCAACAGCTGCTCCGCTGCTGCCAACTGCACGGAGCACTTCAAAGACAGGGAGCTATTCCAGTGAATGTCCTCAAAACTGGTTGCAACAAGTGCAATGCCTGTGGGAGAAAGTTCTCAGAGCATGGTGTCTAGCCAGCCCCAGGTGCCATATAGATCCCTCTCTTTGGGGCATGAGGCAACCTATGGCCAGAGGAAGCTACCATCTAGAAATAGGCAGAACTCCTGTGATGAAAAACACAGAAGTGCTGGCTCAGTCACTGGGAGCACGTCAGGGTTTGGCCGGACCCAGGGGAGCTGGGCACCAGTGAGAATTGTAGGGCCTTAACTCTGCAGAATCAATTTCCCAAGGTGCTTAGTGGAGTTAGCATCCCAAATCCCTTTGACACAGGTGCTGTTTCAATGTTCAGCTCTCTATAGATTCGGAAAGTGTTTCCTGATATCTAACCTACAATGTGACAGTTAATGTAAATAAATCAATAGACATATAAACCTCCAGAAACCTTCGTTCTTAACATTGGAATTTTCAGTATAGTGCCCAAATCACATTTCAATGGGCACCTAGTTCCCTTATCCAAAGAACTGAACAGACACACTCAGAGAGAAGCTGTTTAATAAAGGCCTGAAAAGATCTCTCCTGAGGGAATTCTGCATCAAAACACAAAAAATTCTGAACACAACATTTTAAAATTCTGCCAAATTCTGAATATTTTATTTGTGAAAATAACACAATCCAGAAGAACCTCAGAGTTACAAACCCCTCAGGAACGGAGGTCATTCATTACTCTGAAGTGTTGATAACTCTGAACACAATGTTGTGGTTGTTCTTTCAAAAGTTTACAACTGAATATTGACTAAATACAGCTTTGAAATTTTATTGCAGGGCAGACCAGGAAAGAAAGAGAGTGAAGAGTTAAAAGTAGCTTTTGCAGAAATTAGTACTGCAGAGGTTGGAGGGAAGTAAACAGTTGGGAACTTTGGAAATGTTAAAAGGTAACAGTTGTGGTAATATAAGAAGGGAATTCTTGGTGTGATAATAAAACCCAGTTATGTAAATGTAACTATATGTGCAACTCGGTACATTCACATTGGGTGGAACCTGGAAGCTAAACCAATGATACAAACGGGTCGGGTAACCACTGCAAGCCCAACTCTGTTTTATCCCCAGAAACCTTTACAGCTATTCTGAAGGAAAATGGGCCCTTTCCCCACAGAAACAGTCTGTAACTAATCAATTCTGTGAGACAATCTGATTTAAATTATTTGAAAATCAGACAATTTAATCAAAATGACTAAAAGAATATAAAGGCTTTCCATTGGAACTTGACTTGATTGCACAAAATGGAAATGTCATCTGTGTACACTTGAATAAAATTAATTGGAGTAGTGCAAGAGATATTAAGTAATTTTATTAATGTTAAGTGTGTATGTATATATATGTATGTGTAATTATATAATGTTCCTTTTAAAAAATCATAAACCAACACTCCTGGTTTGTAAAACCCTAACTGGAAAATGAGGTTATCACTCGCTGGGGGGGTCCCACACGTAATTGACTCTGACCAAGGAGCCACCTTCTGGTCAGACCTCATGGGGGACATCACCAAGCTCACCAGAATGATACATTTGTTCTGAATTGCCTATCACCTGCAGGCTGCGGGGCAGGTAGAATGTATGAGACACACCGTCAAAAGTAAACTAAGGAAGGGAGTGGAAATGGAAGGGAAGAAACTGGTCACCATTATTGTCATTTATCTTAATGCCAGTAAGAGCCGGGGAATTAAAAGGTGCAGGATTCTCCCCCATTAGGCTCTTATGGAAAAGCCCAACAGTATATCAGGTACAATTTGGGCTGGCAAACAAAACAAGCCATAGCTAAACTGGTTCCATTCCCCACAGCTGAAATCATGGAAAGGATGTTTTAAGCAATAATCTGTCTCCACCAGGGGGCTAGGAAATATTTCTTTTGTTTTTCAAACACTGTATAGAGAAGCTGGCGCCAGCAGGAGAGCAGCCCAGAACACTGGCAGTGTACTCCCACGACAAAGATTGTGTTGTGTGTTTTGTGTTTGTCTTGTTATCACTGTTATTTTGGGGGATATTATACAAGGAGAGTTAACTCATGTAAACCTCTTTGTCACCTGTCAGGGCCACCTGTTGAGGTTCCCTCAAAGGAAAGGATCGTGCACTCTGAACAACAGCAGGAGAGAAGTGCACAAGAAGCCTGGTTTAACATATTAAATTCAAATTTTTTTGTAATAAATAATTAGTATCATGAATGTACTATTATAGTTAATGTAAGGTAAAACTTAATTAATAATACATAATGTGCATATTATTATGAAATTATGTGTGTTGTTTAATAAAATAATCCTGGTAGGGCTCCATAAGTAATACCATTTAAAAAGGAATTAAAGACACTGACTACCCATTGTGACAGGGTCAGGCCAGATGGCTACAGGAGAGTGTTCCTGTTGGTTCGCACAAAACTATTCAGCAAATTCAGCCCAAATTCACAAATAGTTTAGGTTGACCCAAACAGCATTTTTCAGTGAATAAACTAGTTATCCAAAAAATTGCACTCAGCTCTACTCTGAACTAACTGTCCACAAAAGACCCTCCACCTCCAAGGCAACATTCCATTTCACTCAGATCACTAAAACCAGGAGCCAGATTCTGGCACCAGACTGATGTGATAATTGGGCCTACAAATTTACCCTGAATGTTGATGGGAAAAGTTAAGAAGAGAGGCAGAACTACTGAATTAGTCCAGACGAAAAGGCCTACTGGTATTGCTCATGGACTGTGTTAAGATCATGATGGGCAAACAAGAAAAATGTGGAATCAGAGATCAGTGAACCAAATTTGGTGTATCGCAAACTAAGATTAATTGTCAGGTATCAGAGGGTAGCCGTGTTAGTCTGGATCTGTAAAAGCAGCAAAGAATCCTGTGGCACCTTATAGACTAACAGACGTTTTGGAGCATGAGCTTTCGTGGGTGAATACCCACTTCCTCAGATGCATGTAATGGAATATCCAGGGGCAGGTATATATATGTGTGCTAGCAAGCAAGCTAGAGATAACGAGGTCAATTCAATCAGGGAGGATGAGGCCCTGTTCTAGCAGTTGAGGTGTGAAAACCAAGAGAGGAGAAACTGGTTCTGTAATTGGCAAGCCATTCACAGTCTTTGTTCAATCCTGAGCTGATGGTGTCAAATTTGCAGATGAACTGAAGCTCAGCAGTTTCTCTTTGAAGTCTGGTCCTGAAGTTTTTTTGCTGCAGGATGGCCACCTTAAGGTCTGCTATAGTGTGGCCAGGGAGGTTGAAGTGCTCTCCTACAGGTTTTTGTATATTGCCATTCCTAATGTCTGATTTGTGTCCATTTATCCTTTTCCGTAGAGACTGTCCAGTTTGGCCGATGTACATAGCAGAGGGGCATTGCTGGCATATGATGGCGTATATTACATTGGTGGATGTGCAGGTGAATGAACCAGTGATGGTGTGGCTGATCTGGTTAGGTCCTGTGATGGTGTCGCTGGTGTAGATATGTGGGCAGAGTTGGCATCGAGGTTTGTTGCATGGATTGGTTCCTGAGTTAGAGTTATTATGGTGTGGTGTGTAGTTACTGGTGAGAATATGTTTCAGGTTGGCAGGTTGTCTGTGGGCAAGGATTGGCCTGCCACCCAAGGCCTGTGAAAGTGTGGGATCATTGTCCAGGATGGGTTGTAGATCCTTGATGATGTTTTAGCTGGGGGCTGTATGTGATGGCCAGTGGAGTCCTGTTGGTTTCTCTCTTGGGTTTGTCTTGCAGTAGGAGGCTTCTGGGTACACGTCTGGCTCTTTTGATCTGTTTCCTTATTTCCTCATGCGGGTATTGTAGTTTTGAGAATGCTTGGTGGAGATTTTGTAGGTGTTGGTCTCTGTCTGAGGGGTTAGGTAAGATTAATTGGTTGATGAAATAAAGAGGACAAGGGTTATTCCGTCCACCACTCCCTTTGGGGGTCCTTACAGAAAGAGACTTCAGGGGGAAAACCTGGCAAATACAGTGAGATTCATCATCATGGCTGCCACCCTCACCATCTCCCGGGATCTCAGTCTTTCATCATCCTGATCTTGAAAGATGTCCTGATTAGTCTAGGAAAGAGAGGGTCCCAGATGTCATTGTCACCTCTGCAGCCTTCAGCTGAATCCCAAAAGCCATTTGGGATGAAATGGGATTGGACTGTAACAAAAACATCTCCAGCCCATCTCAGGTAACTTCTTCTCCTTTATCTCCATGGACCGTTATTATCATCTTCAATACCATCTAAGAGACGGTCAGACAAGAGGGTTTTTACTTGTAACAAGTCTTTCAAGCTAAAGGGAACAAGGGATGTTGTTAAAATGAAAACCTTATTTCATATTTTACATTTCAAATACTTTAACAGTTTTTCTTCTTTTCTGTATCTTTAATAAAAGGTTGAAAGAATTGTTAATGGTGTGTTTGTCCTGGCACTGAATGGGTTAGGTCTCTGTGTAGCAAACCCTAAACCTTGTTTGACACTATTTAATGTTGGACAATGACCAGGTTATGTTAACACCTTTGACTCATGCGTCCCATCTAAATTAACACAAGACCAACAAGTCAGATGTTGCCTCTTTTACTCACAAGGAGCAGTATCTTGTAATTCCTGGAAAAAGTAATTCCTGATATATATATATATAAAAAATGATGGGATTTAAGTGAACTGTTTTCACCCAAGAAAGGGACCTAAGCGTCATTGTGGACAGTTCTCTGAAAATGTTCAGCAGCAGTCAAAAAAGCTAACAGAATATTAGGGACCATTAGGAAAGGGATAGACAATATCATAAAGCCACTATATGAATCCATGGAACACCCACACTTTGAATACTGTGTGCAATTCCGGTCATCCCAGCTCAAAACAGATATATTAGGATTAGAAAAAAAATTGGAGAAGGGCAACACAAATGATTAGGGGTATGGAACAGCTTCCGTATAAGTAGAAATTCAAAAGACTGGGACTGTTCAGCTTGGAAAAGGGATGACTAAGGAGGGGATATGATTGACTATAAAATCATGACTGCTGTGGAGAAAGTAAATAAGGAAGAGTTACAAACACATCAGTACTTCTTCACGCAAGGCATAGTCAGTTTGTGGAACTCATTGCCAGTGGATATTGTGAAAGTCAGAAGTATAACTGGGATTTAAAAAGAATTATATAAATTCATGGAGGATAGGTCCATCAATGGCTATTAGCCAGGATAGTCAGAGACGCAACCCCATGCTCTGGGTATCGCTAGACCCTGATTGTTAGAAACTGGGAGTGGATAATGGGATAGATCACTCGGTAAATTGCCCTGTTCACTCCCTCTTAAAAATCTGGCACCAGGTACTGTAGGAAGACAAGATATTGGCAGTGCTTAATTTGCAGTGAAAGAGGTGCCAGAGCTCAAGCAATTAAGGTACTGAGGCTCAAGCCTTCTTTTTTTACCTATCATATCTGATAGAATAGGTGCCAACTCTGTGAGGCTCCAGGGCTGGAGCACCAACAGAAAAATATGGTGGGTGCTCATCACCCACCCCCGATCAATTTCACCCCTTCCCTCCAGCACCTCTCACTCACCAGTGATCATCTCCTCAGCAGCATGCAGGAGGCACTGGGACAGAGCGGGAAGGAGCGAGGGCAGAGTGTGTTCAGGGGACTGGGCAGAACAGGGTATGATGAGGCAGGGAGTGGCAGAGCAGGGCAGGAAGAGGCAGGGAAGGCATAAGGCCTTGGGGGAAGGGGAGGAGTGGGGGTGGGGCCTGAGGCAGGGCAGGGGGCAGGACCCCTGACACAAGAGTAAGTTGGTGCCTCTGTCTGACACAGCTGGGGCTGTGAACTCTCAAGCTTAGAGATGCCAGGGCCAGGAGCAGTTCTATGTCTTTTGCCGCCCCAAGCACGGCAGTCAGGCAGCCTTCAGTGGCATTTCTGCCGGAGGTCCGCTGGTCAAGCGGATTCGGCGGTGTTTCTGCGGGTGATCTGCGAGTCCCGCACCTTCGGCATACCCGCCGCCAAAGCACAGTGGCTGACATGCCGCCCCCTGTGGCTTGCCGCCCCAGGCACGCGCTTGCTGTGCTGGTGCCTGGAGCAAGCCCTGACACAAATTAAGCACTTGATCTGGGCTAGGTGGACCATTTTTCAAACCCGGCAAGGAACCCAGGAGTATAACTGAGAGAGAGCTTCCATATATTTTAATTCATAATTGATATAATTCAAAGTAAAAATCACAGCACGGTCTGTTCTGACTAAAAATGCAGGTAGAGAGTCAGAAAAAATGAACAGTGACCTGTTTCTGCCCACTTTCAAACCAGGGGCATTTTGCATATTAGGGGAACATGAGAACCAATACACTATGGGGCTTTTGTATGTTAGGTGAATGTGATAATCACTACACTATGGGATTCTCTTTTTTTTGCCACAGACTTTGCTGAATGTACGGGAATGTTTTCTCTAGCTACAGAAGCTACCTAATGCAATGTCTATATCTATGGCCTTCCTGCTCACAAAGCAGTCATGTCCCCGCCCAAGGCTGATACAGCGCGGAGTGCATGTGATACAGCAACCTGGCTCGGGCAGGATTGCTAGCGAGGCATGATATTTTTGTTGTTAAGCAAACACAGCATTTTTTCCTGGCCTTTGCCACTGAATGCCTCCATGCATTAAGCTGTGCCCTATCAGTACGGGAGGACTGCATAAGCTAGAAAAACATGTCATCACAAGTGTATTTTTTTTGCCTTCTAATTTGCAATAACTTCAGGGACAGAGATGATAGAGGGAGGGTAGAAACATTCTGGGGACTGCATGGTCACCTGTGGTGCTGAGTGCTGCTGAGTTTGCCATGCTGCCCAAACAGGAAATTAAATTCAAAAGTTTCCAGGGCTTTTCCTGTGTACCTGGCTAGTGCATGTGAGTTCAAAGTGCTGTCCAGAGTGGCCACAATGGAGCAATCTGGGATAGTTCCTGGAGGCCAATACTGTCATATTGCATCCACACTACCCCAGATTCAACCTGGCGATGTTGATTTCAGCACTAATACCCTTGTCGGGGAGGAGTACCGAAATCGATTTTAAGAGCCCTTTAAGTTGACAAAAATGGCTTTCTCGTGTGGACGGGTGCAGGCTTAAATCGATCTAACACTGCTAAATTCAACCTCAACTCGTAGTGTAGACCAAGGCTCTTATTCAAAATTGATATGGCCTTAATTCAGGTTAGTTTTTAATTCCACTTCCAAAGTGAATTAAGCTAAACCAAAGTAAGGCCACTGTAATTCCAAATGAAAGTGTCCACAGAAGGGTTTAATGCAGTTTAGCTAATCCACTTTTAATCCACACCTTTAGTTAATTTGGATTAACTTTCTTGAGTATCCCCATGTGGACAAGGCTCCAGAGTGTCAACATTGGCATCAGTAAATTTATTCCTAAGTATCTGTAGCAAGGAAATAAATAAAGAAAGAAAGCCTGGCTTTAGTTGTCAGACAGGTGCTCATATAACAGAATCATAGAGATGAGAGGAGAGAAAAGAAGCTATAATGTGAAAACCCAGGCAGAAGAAACTGTTTGGTAATTATACTTTATTTTGACAAAAAGGTCCTAATTTGACCTGGACAGCCCCAAAACTTTTAAATCTTTCATGGAAACCTTTTCCTTCCCGTCAGTCTCCTCAGAGCAGCCTTCACCTCCTGGTTCCTTAGGCTGTAGATCATGGAGTTTAACTTAGGGGTGATGACAGTATAAAACAGGGCCACCACTCTGTCCACATCCGCTATGTGGCTGGACTTGGGCTGCACGTACATAGCGCAGCTGAGCTGTAGAACAAGATGACCACAGTGAGGTGGGAGGAGCAGGTGGAGAAAGCTTTGTGCCTTCCCTTGGATGAAATCGTCTTCAGGATGGTGTAGAGGATGCCGGCATAGGACACCAACACCATAGGAAGGGGATGACAGTGATTATTAGGCTGATTAGTACAATGAAGACCTCGCTCCTGGAGGTGTCCCCACAGGCCAGCTTCAGAACAAGGTGAATGTCACAGAAGAAGTGGTTGATCTCGTTGGGCCCACAGTAGGGCAAGGAGAAGATCCAAATCACTTTGCCCATGGGCATCAGGATTCCACAGAGCCAGCAGGCAATGGCCATCTTGGTGCAGGCTCTGGGATTCATAATAGTGGGGTAGTGCAGAGGGCAGCAGATGGCCTTGTAGCCGTCATAGGCCATCACAGCCAGCAGGTAGCACTCTGCTGTCCTAAGAGAAAGGATGAAGTGCATCTGGATGGCACATCCAGTGAAGGAGATGGTCCTGTCCTCAGAGACAAAGTTGACCAGCATCTTGGGGATGGTGACAGAGATGTAGCAGCTCTCCAGGAAGGACAGATTCCAGAGGAAGTACATAGGGGTGTTGCTCATCAGGGAGATGGTGTAGATAATGGAGAAACCCACACAAAGTATTGCTCGCGTCACTGGATCCTGGGAGAAGCCGAGGAAAATGAATTGGGTCACCATGCTGTGATTCCCCTGTGCAGTTTCACTGGTATAGCTCATCTGAAGAAGGAAGAGGAAAAATATTTTGTACGTTGGTATTATGGGCCAGCTCATAGTGACACAGGAATGGAAGAGACTTCCTGGGTCATTCAGTGTAGTCCAATCCAATCCAGTCCTGGTTACTGCAGTCAGCCCTGTCATATCATCCCATTCGTAAACTGACTCAGCTCCAGTTTCTAACTGGGTAGGTTGTCTGCCCCCCACTCCTCTGATGTGGAAGCTGTTCCTACCTATGTGTTCTTGTGGCAGCTTTGCTTTTTAGATTCGATAGCTCGTCTCTCTCCCCAGAGTTTTCCTCTTTCATGTATTTATAAAGGGCAACCAGATCCTTCTCAGCCTGCATTCTTCTAGGTTAAAAACGACAAGCTCTGTAACTCTTTTTGGTTTCATCAGCTGGTATGAGTTGATGGAGCCACATTGACATCTATCTATCTATCTATCTATCTATCTATCTATCTATCTATCTATCTATCTATCTATCTATCTACAAGAACTTTACATATAGGCAATGGAAAACAGCTGGGGGTCCCTGTGTAAACAGACTGGCTATCGCCTGAACCCCAGTTGGAAATAATCCTTAAAGAGGGGAGAATAATATAAAAATGGAGAGAAAAACAAAGATCACCTCTCTCCTCCACTCCTCTCTGCTGATGGCCACAATTCCTGAAAAAACACCAAATTGGGGGAGAGGTCATGGTTTGAAGGCAGCCAGTAAAGTTTGTAAAGAGCAAATGGTGAGAAAATTTTTGACTTTTATGCTTCGTTACTTGTGATCACTTAAAATCTACCTTTCTGTAGTTAATACATTTATTTTATTGTTTTATCTGAACCAGTGTGGTTGGACTGAAGTCTTTGGAATCCTCCACTTGAAATAACAGGATTTGTGCATATCATTTTGTCTTGATCAGCCTTTTGATCATCCTCCCTTGTGTCATTAATGAGGGGGTAAGGCTGACCTAGGAGAGAAGGGCTTAAAAGCCAGAGGCTAAGCGACCAAGGGGAACTAGTGAAGAGGGGACCGCAAACAGGAGAGTTTGAGAGCGGGTTTGTAAGAAGCAGTTTTAATATAATCGCTATGGTTAGAAAAGGCTGCATCACCAATGCCAACACTGCTTCTGTCTCCTCCACCAGCATCTTCACCAGACAGATAACCTGACCATGGATGCCTCTATGCAGAGCCTGGTGTGGATTTGCAGAGACTGTGGCCTGCATTTCCCACTCTCAGAAAGCCAGGCAGGGGAGACCATCCAGTATGAAAGGTGCCTGCTTCTGCAATCTCTCAGGAAACAGGTGGGAGGGCTACAGGTGGAGATGGCTAGGCTGAGGAACATCCCTGCCCACGAGGAATTCCTCAAGAGTATCCAAGTCTGAGAACGCTATCCAGCTACAGAAGAATGCTGTAACTCCACCGGGGAAGGAGGATATGTCTCTGTGACAGGGAGGACACTGGCTGCTAGCTACTTCTGGAAGCAGGCAGTAGTCCCTCCCTACTCCCAACCCACCCACCTTAGTGATGAGGGACTATTATGCTGCCCTCGCAATGAGCAATGATGAATCACCCCCAGAGGTGGAGGTGAAGCCATGTACCCTCAAGGATGGGATGATCGAAACCACAACTCCCAGGAGGAAACGTAGGATTGTGGTGGTTAGTGACTCTTTTCTGAAGGGGACGGAGGCACTCATCTGTCATCCTGACATGGTATCTCAGGAGGCATGTTGCCTTCCATGGGCCTGTATCCAAGAAGTTATGGAGGGGTTATCAAGGATCATCTGGCCCTTTGACTACTATCCCCTGCTACTCACCCATGTGGGCACTAATGATACTATGAGGTCTGACCCTGAGCAGATCTGAAGAGTCTACAGAGTTCTGGGAGGAAGGGTGAAGGGGTTGGGAGAACAGGTTGTGTTCTCTTCAATCCTTCCAGTGGAGGGTAGGGGCCCAGACAGACACAGATGCATCCTAGAGGTCAATGCCTGGTAGAGAGGATGATGTCACCAGGAGGGCTTTGGCTGACAGCCCATCAGGTGGGAAGTTGGGGAGGGAATAGCCTAGGAAGTTTACAAACTGGGGAGTGGGGCAGCCAGAAGATCTGGACAGACGGGTTGGGCAGCCAAGGGTGCCAGCCGCTGGCAACCTGGGGATTTCAGGCAACTTGAGTAAATGGAACCAGAGATCTCTGGGGAATGGGGAGCGGGTGAATTGCGGATCTTGGACAGCCCAGAATCTAGCTAACAGGAAAACCCAGGGACTCACCAGGAAGGGAGCTGGATGAACTGAGCAGCCTACTTGCCCATCCATCAGCCAACCAGGTGGCTGGCTGGTTTCCATCAAAAGTTTTGACAAGTTTGACACATTCTGGCAGGACATTTTGATTCCACTGATTAACATTTTCCAGTGGAAAACTGCCAAAGGCTCTAGAGACAGAAAGAGGCTGGTGGCTCCTACTGGAGGGGAATTAGATATAATCTCTATGCATGACTAGTGTCTGTGTGGAAAGACCGTGACTAGGCAGCACAACTACTATACAAGAATTCACTGATTTTTAAGGACATAAGGAGCCATTATGACCACCTATGCACAGGCTAGAGAATTTTCTCAAGATTAAAGATGCCCATTTTGAGTTCAGTGGAGTTACTCCTGGTTTACACTGGAGTGAGTAAAAAGATAATTAGCCATATTGACTTATTTCTGTTTACATGGGATTAAAGGAGAAGAGAATCAGCTGCTCTGACTTCAGTGGAGTTACTACTGATTTGCAGTGGGGTGAGTGGAAAGGACCCATCTCCAGTGATTCAGTGAGCAGGTGTCTGTTGGATCATTTTCTATCTCTTCATTTACTTTTTTGGGGGGACTTAAAGTAAACTCCCTCTCTTTAAAGTTATACTCATGGAATCCTACTTTCTATATGAAGGCCCTATGGTGAGAGTCCAGGACTTGGTATCAGACAAAGTCAGAGAAAGGTACAAGAAAAAAATGATTAGCACTAGTTTATGTGAAAGGAGAATCCATCATTCTCAGTGCAGCTTCTCCTGGTTAACACAGCAGTGAGAGTATGTATGTAGGATGAGTCCCATTTACCTAAATAAAGGTTACCCCAATTTACATGGAGATGAGTGAGAGGAGAATTCATTGAGATGCCTGATTTACACAAAGGTGGGTGAGAGGAGAGTTAAAACCTTTAACTTTATTTTAACATGGTAAGTGAAAGCTAGTGTGGGAATGGAGCATCAGAAGAACAACACTGAAGACTGGTTCTTTTTCAAACAATACTTTGTAACCAAAATGTTCAGCTTCCAACTCCACCAAACAGCTAAAGCAGAGGTCTCAAAATCCCAGCCCACGGGCCATCTGCATCCTGAGAACCTCCCCACTGTGGATCGTCGAGGAGAGATGCACGCAGGCATGCTGCTGGCAATATCTGTTGCAGGCTCCACTCACCGCAGTTCCCATTGGCTGGGGAGAGAGACAGAGATACCACCACTAGTCACCAGGCAGAGTCAGCCATGGAGGCAGCACCACTTTTTTCCACAATGAATATAAACAAGTCAAAATACTGAACACAACTATCTGATGCACACCTTCCTGCAATCCTGAAGGTTTCAATTGCTCAGTTCCTGAGGTCAAACATCAACAAACTGATGGAACTGAAGCATTGTCAGGTGTGTAGCAAACACTAAAAGCTCTCTGACAGGTGAAGAATTATATAAAGTTGTATGACAGTTTTATTATTTCTAAGAAATTCGAAATGAAAAATACAATATAAATGTTTTCTTTTCTGAACACCATCTTCAGTGACATTATTGGCCTGCTGGGAGATTTGAGGACTGGCACTGGCCGTAAGGTAAATTGAGTTTGAGATATCTGAGCTAAAGCCTGTGGGAAGACCCACTACAAGAATTCTTGTATCTGTAAAATAGATTGGGTCTTTTGAGTAATTCAGGGATGGAATTGTGATGTGTTGCCCCTGCCCCACTCTGGGGTGCCACCTGATGTACTGGGAGTACCACTGAGCCTGCCTGTTCCACCAGCCTGAACTCCCTTGCCCTGTCCTGCTGAGCCAGGCCCTCAAGATTCCTCTAGCATACACAAAGGTAGGGACATGCCCAGCTGTAGAAAGACACAGACACTGAAATCAGCCCTTCTTGGGAACAATCAGCTAAGGGATTGCCCAGCAATCATGTGCACACCCTCTCTGCGGTGCAAACACAAAATCGTATTGTCCTGCACTGCACAGAGAACTGTACGGTGTAAGCTAATGAAAATCACCCCATCTCTGAATATGGAGAAAGATATGCCCAGCTTTTTGCCCCCAATTATGAACTGTACAAATTGGTTTAGAGAAGACGAAAACAACTTTATTAACTACAAAGGATACATGGAACATAAGCTTAATACACTAAAGAAACTGGCTAAAAGCATCAGGGGGTAGCCGTGTTAGTCTGGATCTGTAAAAGCAGCAAAGAATCCTGTGGCACCTTATAGACTAACAGACGTTTTGCAGCATGAGCTTTCATGGGTGAATACAGGACAGATGCATGGCTAAAAGCACTTATTTCTCACCCTAAATGATGTTTTAAGCAGGTTGAAGAGCTTCCTGAAGACAAACTGCTCTTGCTTTCCACTTAGAACTCCAGGTATTCCTTTTACAGGCCAGACACCTTCTAGCCTGGGTTCTAGCCTTCTTCCCCAGATCAGTCTTAAGTGTTTTCAGAAGTCATCTGGGGCAGGGATTCAGTGAAGAACTGACAACCCTGACACTATGTCCCATATTTTTCAGAGAGATATTGTTATGATATGAATATGGCATATCTAATATGTATTTTATGCAAGATGGCTCATGTGAGATATCATTGAAAAAGCTATGATTTACTGAATATGATAGTTATGATTTACTGAATGTGATTATCTAATTTGTATGCATGTATCATTTCTGTATCTAAAGTTAGGCATATCGACTATGTAATAATTACATCTGTGTGTGTACTTGGGAAAAGCCCATCAGACAGTAATAAATCAGGCTTAATGGGCCATTAGAAAAAAGAAAATGAGTCTTTGAAGAAGTGGATCTCCCATCTGCCTGGATTTCCTTCCTGTGGACCTTGCAAATAAACCTGATTTCATAGTTGTTTTGACACTGCAAAATCAGGTGGACAGATCATCTGATACAAAATACCACCTTGGACACTGCTGGTATTTTTCCTCTGTAGGGGGAGGGGGATCAAGCAAAGGTTTTCTGCCTCGGGTAAATCCTTTTTAAGGTTGGGGAGGGCGTTAATCTTGGCTCTCCTCCATTGCCTACCTAAGAAGAAAGACCTGAAGGGACAAAGAAACTAACTTGAGGGGAAAGGCAGGAGTGAGTCCAGTCCAGAGGTCCAGTCTGTAAGAAGAAATAACTGGAACTCTTAGCTACTGAAACTCTACAACTTGCCTAAAATAACATTTAGGGTGAGAAATTACTTCTTGAAACCAGTCTCTTTAAGATATTAAACTTAATATGCATGTTTTGTTTTATTTGCTCAGTAATCTGCTTTGTTGTGTTTGCTATTCCTTATAATCGCTTCAAATCTGCCTTTTATAGTTAATAAATTTGTTTTCTTTATTATAAACTCAGTTTGTGCAATTTCTAATTGGGAGGGCAAGAAGTTATGCATATTTCTCTTCATATTGAGGGAGAGGGCACTTTTTTATGAGCTTGCGCTGTGCAGATCTTTCTAAACAGCACAATACAGTATTATTTTAGGTTTATTCCCCAATTGGGGTGTGCATGTGAGTGCTGGGTGACTCCTCTCACACAGAGCTGACTTCAGTCTGCATCTGCAGCTGGGTATGGTCCTACATTTGTGTGTGCCCTGCAAGAGGCCAGAAAGCCTGATTCAACAAAACAAGGAGAAGGAATCCAGGATGGTGGATCAGGAGTGGCTCAGTGAAACCCCAGTATATCAGATGGCATCCCAGAAAGGGGGTCTAACCTGTCACACTGACCCATTGTGTGGACTTGTCCTGGTCATGTCACTTTTCTGAGACTTAATTCCCTCCAAGCTTTCTTGTTTGTAAAGCATTTTGAGATCTCAGATACTATGGTCACGGGGACCATATAAGTATCTAATTAGATAGATAGACAGTAAAAAAGAGTAATTCTTAACGTTTTTGCTCATTTCTCCCTGAATTCTAAGCTGTTGTATGTTGCAAAATTTCTGCATTTTTATTCTTTCTTTTTTCTCAGTGCTCTCTTGCCATGTCTTTTTTGAGTGTATTGCTTGTTGTACTTTTCTTGAATTTCTTTTGTGAATGTGTGGGTCCCATTGGGTAACTTCTCCTTCCTTTTGGACTAGAAAGAACAGTGACCTCATCTAGTAGTTTAATTTCTATGTCTAATATTCTTGCTCAAGAGAGGCATTTCCTTTAAGGTTAGCCATTCTCCTCTCTCCATCAATTTCCCTGTTAGGTTCAAAATTTGACTCTATTTAACACCCTTATTCCTATGGTCGAAAAATAAATATGCTATTAACTTTCCTTTCTCATTGATTTACCATGCCAATCAGCAGAGGTACCTAGGGAGATTCATGTTCTCCTTTCAGTGATGCACAATGATGCAGAGACATTCACTTTGTGGGAATAGACAAATGACAAAAAAGCACCAAGTGAGGCAGTAAATCCAGTGCACTTTGCCAAGAACAACCAGAGCTATTTACTAAAATCTCAGACATGCATGGAGAAAACAGAGAGAAGGACTCACCTCCAGATCCCAGAACTTCTCATGAAGAAGGCATGTCAGAGACTTAGACTTGACATATGTTCACCTCAGAGGTAAGCAAATATTTTATATTAGATTTAGAGACATCAGAAGGCATCACAAGACATGCTATCCCCAATGCCCAATGCATGGATATTTTGCCCTCAGGCTGGTGCCTAGTCTGATGACAGAGGTACAGCAATGTTATGTGCTTTTTAAGACCCTACCCTTAGCAGGATGTGGCAGATGTATGTAGGACACTCTGGGCTTCTTCTGAATCTGTGACAGCCACACTGGAGGTGGCAGGAGTTCTTGGTGAGGCAGGGAGGTCTCTATCCAATCATTGCTATTCAAATCCAAACCTGGGCTTGAATTTGGAACCATGATATTCCATGAGGAAAAGGAAATAATCTGGAGTGTTAGAGCCTGGGTCAAATCTCATGGGAGCTGATGAACTCTATAATGGTAATAACCAGTTGTGACAGGGAAAGTGGGTTTAGATTCATTTCTGAGTGTATGCAGAAAGCTGTCCATAGTCTAACTCTAGCCATAATAAGAGAACTGGTGGGCCTGTGGGTCAGGATGCAAAAAAAGTGGTTTCTAGTCTTGGGTCTCTACTGACCTGCTCTGTGACCTTGCACAAGCTGATTCTCCTTTACATGTCTTCTTTCTAATTTCTGTAGTCAGAATCATAATATCCTCCCTCATGTTAAATAGCTTCATGACCAGGGTCACTGCGGCCAGTCTTGCTTTGTGAGTACAATGGTGTGATAGGGCTGCTTGGGATGGTGGGGCACAGGTCTCAGCAGCCCTGGAGCTCACTTCTGGTTTATGTCTTATGTTACTAAAAGCTCATGCTTCAGAGTTTTACCCAGCCAGCTGCAGGGCTCAGGAAGGGTATTCCTCCCCCATATCCTGTTCAATGTTTTCTGATTTGATCTTTTAATATCCTTCCTCTGAAGTATTGGGACAGCTGTGGCTGGAGATGGGACACTGGATGGGGAGGCTGAAGCTTGGAAGTGACTGCTTGCTTCTTGCTCATGTGGTCCAGGTCTGGATTGAATTTTTCCTCCAGGTATTTTACCTTCTTCTGCAGCATGTGGGTGCGGGTCACTTGCCAGGATTGTGTGGGTGGGTCTCACTTAATCATTTCCCTGACATTGTGGGGGCCTCAGGCCCTATCACCTGTGGGCCATAGGTGCCGACTTCTGCTCCTGTCTGTGGGTGCTCAACACCCTTCCCCTGCAACCTGTCCACGAGGCCTCACCCCTGCCCTGCCCCCATGACAACCCCTTTCCCAAAGTCCCTGCCCCAACTCCGCCCCCTCCCTGCTCCTAGTCTGACACCTTCTCCAAATCTCTGCCCCGGACTCACCTCTTCCCCACCTCCTCCACATTCCTGCTCCTTCCCCACAACCCAGAGCAGACTAACAGCTGGGAGGTAGGTGGAGGAGTGGAGACAGGGTGCACTCAAGGGAAGAGGGGTGTGGAGCTTGACTACTGGGGGGTTGCAGAGCACCCACTAATTTTTCCCTGTGGATGTTCCAACCCCAGAGCACCCACAGAGTTGGCACCTATTCTGTGGAATGCGGTTTGAGTATTGGCCTGCTAAATCCAGGGTTGTGAGTTCAATCCTTGAGAGGGTCATTTAGGGAACTGGGGTAAAAATCTGTCTGGGGATTGGTCCCCCTTTGAGCAGGGGCTTGGACTAGATTACCTTCCAGCCCTGATATTCTATTCTACCTAAAGAACAAATACTGAACAGGGGAAGGAGATCCCAGGTGGGAAAGAAGAAGGTTTGGTCAGCTAGTTGTGCTATTTAACAGGGTGAGACAGTCTCGATCCTGTCTAGTTTATAAGGCTTAGATTGCATTTTTGTTTATTTCTTAGGTAATCTGCTTTGATCTGTATGCTTTTTATTTATAATAACTTAAAATCTATCTTTCTGCAGTTAATAAATTTGGTTTATATATTTTACCTAAAACAGTGTGTTTTGCTAGAAGTGCTTGGGGAATCTGCTCAGGAACAAAAACGGGTGCATTGTCCTCTCCACTTTGATGGGGGGTGGACTGGGTAATAAATGTATACTGGGCATGTTTTTGAGCTGGCAAGATGGCACAGCTCTGGGGTCCTAGGCTGGGGAGAAGTCTTCATGTAACTGCAGGTGTGTAAAAGTTTGTGTGAGTGCAAGACCAGGGGTGGTGTGAATCTTGTCACAGCAGCACAGTGTAAGAGGAAGTCCTGGCTGGTGAGACAGAAGGCTCAGTGGCACCCCAGTTCCAGGTTGTACCCCGAGGTGGCCCGTTACACCAGGAAATGCCCTGGTCAAGAGGGAGAGAGAGATGGGTGTCCACCCAAGAGGGGAAATGGTTGGGGAACTGGGGGGGACATTCACTAGATCAGCTCCCTGTCTTTGAACTGCTTCGTGCAGTTGGCAGCACCTGAGCACAGTGCTAAGTGCCAAGTCCCTCCTCAGTGACCATTGGACAGGCCAGCCTCAGGACTTGTCTTGGTTCTACATGTGCACATCTCCTAGAGCCTTGAGAAACCCCCAGCTGGATATGACTATCCCCATTGACCTGGCTCTGAGTCTGCTTCTTTGTGGTTGCCCAACGTCCCTGCGCCATGGGCCTGATGAGCCCAGGGCTGCTACTTTGCCAGAGCTGATCACAGCTGGGTGTAGCCCACATAAGAGCTATGAAACTGTTCCTGCTGAAGTGCCCAGAGGTCACTGCTTGGATCTGGCTCTTTGCATCTCCCCTGGGGTGTGGAATGGAGGTGGATGATTTGCCTGGGATTGGTCCTGCTTTGAGCAAAGAGTTAGACTAGATGACCTCCCGAGGTCCTTTCCAACCCTGATATTCTATGACTCTATGGTGGGAATGGCAAGAGGCACCGTTTTGAGGATGTCAGGTTTCCTGGTATGATGTCCCCACATGCTGCACCAGGAATTAGTGTTTTTATTCTCCAAACGTATTTTTGATCGAAAATGGCATTTTGCCAGCAATAAAAAAAATTGGTGAAAATTTTGTTTCCACTCTGACCGATACCCAGTTAAAAAACTGCAAGATGGGAACATGGTGATGGCCACCTCCCTCCCTGGTTCTTCAGCTGAGATGGACCACACGGACCACGGCTCTGACTGGATTCTCCTTTGTGTCCCTGAGGGCATAAGAAATAATTTGGAGTAACAAACCTTCTGAAACAGTCACCCAAGATGTTTTATTTTTACTAGGCTGTCGGAATTTGGTTACCAGATTTTGTTGTCTAACTCAGAGAAAGGATCAACAGGGGATGTACACAAGGATTTACTTTGATATTTACTAGAGTTTGTGCCTTACACAACAAGACAGCTCTGTGCATTATCAGATGCCATCAACACTCCTCACATAAGCTGAATGATAAGCCAACACCATGCAGAAAAATACCAGCATCTTGTATGTGTCAGTGCTGTGCTGCTGAACATGGGAGGGGGATAGAACTGCCCACAACTTAACATTCCTATATGTTACATGGACACAGCAGGGGACTATAAACACTCTGCCTCAGTAATTCCATGCAGATCATCTTCATTGCTTTTCCTCATCAGCCATGACATAGTCAATGGAAGTTTTCAACTTGATGTGTGCGGGGGTTTATTCTCTACATGCCCCAGGCCACTTTGAAACCCTCATCCTCAGTAATGATCTAGGAGTCTCTGCATATTTTTTTGAAAGTCACATATTGTCTGAGTGCTTTGCACAAGGCTTTCCTGACCCCTCTGTTTCTCAGGCTGTAGATGAGGGGGTTCACAAGGGGAGTCAGGACTGTGTACCAAAGGGAGAGCACTTCCTTTAGCACGCCCTTAGTGTATCGTGTTTTGGTAGCATGTAGACAATCATTATGGTCTCACAGAAAATTATCACCACAGTGAGGTGGGAGAAGCAGGTGGAAAAGGCTTTCTGCCTCCTGGCTGTGGAAGGGATTCTCAGGATCGTGGTGTTGATACAAACATAGGACGTTAGGGTTAGTAGAAATGGAGGCAGAGTGAATATGAAGGAGAGCATGAAATCCAATTCTTTCCTGGGTGCTGGCTGGTGATTCTTGCCCACATGCTCAGGGTTTAACTGATCGCCATATTTGGGGTCGGGAAGGAATTTTCCTCCAGGTCAGATTGCCAGAGGCCCTGGAGGTTTTTTGCCTTCCTCTGCAGCATGGGGCACGGGTCACTTGCTGGAGGATTCCCTGCAGCCTGAGGTCTTCAAACCACAATTTGAGGACTTCAATAACTAGGTTAGGGGTTTGTTACAGGAGTGGGTGGGTGAGATTCTGTGTCCTGCATTGTGCAGGGGGTCAGACTAGATGATCATAATGGTGCCTTCTGACCTTAAAGTCTGTGAGTTTATGAGTCTATAATATGATCAGGTGTGTGTGTCCCCAGAAGAGTTTTATTAATGGGATGGGATCACAGTAGAAATGGTCAATTTCATTCAGGCCACAGAAAACTAACTGTGAGATGAAGAATATAAAGATAGCAACAGGCAAACAGCCATTTATCCAAGTTCCAGCAGCCACTTGGAGGCAAAACCTGGTATTCATAAATGCTGAATAGTGCAGGGGTTTACATATTGCTAAATATCTATCATAAGACATGGCTATTAGCAGGAGCGGCACCAGAGCTTCGGGAGCCCTAGGCAGAATTCTGGGGGCGGCATTTTGTGTGCTCCCCACCGGGCACGCGGGAGCTTCCAGTTCTGCTCCCATTGCGCCGCCGAAGAAGGACCCTCCGCCGAAATGTTGCAGGCAACAGCGGCAGTCATTGACCTGCTCAATTGCCTCTCGCTGTTTTCCACGGCACGTTGGCAGAAGGTCCTTCTTCGGCGGCGCAACTGGAGCAGAACCAGAAGCTCCCATGCTCCCCATGGGGAGCACACAAAATGCTGCCCCCTGAATCCTGGCGCCCTAGGCGACCACCTAGGGTTGCCTAATGGAAGCGCTAGCCCTGGCTATTAGGTGAGAGCATTCCGCACCTACCAGACCACCAAAGAAGTACATTTGTGTCATGCAGCCACTGGCTGAGATGGTTCTATCCTCAGTCAGGAGGCTGTCCAGTATCCTGGGCAGGATTGTGGATGTGTAGAAGATCTCCAAGCAGGACAAGTTCCCCAGGAAGAAGGACATCATAGGGGGTGTGCAGGTGCTGATCAGCCACTATTAGCACCATGATGAGGCTGATCCTGGCCACAGTTGCCATGTAGATCACTAGGAACAGCAGAAAGAGAAGAATTTACAAGTCAGGGATCTCCTCAAATCCCAAGAGAATGAATTCTATGATGGCCATTTGGTTTCCTCAGTCCGTGTCTGCCATGGGTTGAGTCTAGGAACCACAAAACAAGCTGTGCAATCGAATTGGTAGAACAGAGAGCTGAAAGTTAATTAAGTGTCAGGAATTCATTCCATAAATTTAAAAAAAATCCCCCTCCCCCGGCTTCCTCTTACCCACTGAAATGTTAAGGCTAAATAAGGTTTCAGAGCAAATTCCCAGGAGTCGCAGTGTGAGAAAACATCTTTGGTATCCCTGCAGATTCACCTTCTGCTGTATCAGAGCACTCACTATGATTGCAACAGCCCATTTCTCTGGTAGCCCAATTAGCGATGTGACTGATCAGACCCCTTCTTGATCTGCTGTCATATTTCATCTATGAACACACTGGGGCTTAAAAATAATTCTTCAAAGCAGCATTGCACTGGTGGCCATGGCCAGGATCATGTTTTGTTTTAGGATGAGTCAAAATCAATGAGTTCATAAACTCAAATCTTAGACTGAGGTTTTTCAATAACATCTAGTTTCCTTAGGCATCGATTATATGTTAGAATTTATGAGAGTTAATCTAGTAATAGATCTTGGTAAATTCTAAATTTTAGGGTCCTACAGGAAAAAGAATAAACATTCTCACCCCCAGAAGAGATCAGTTTATATAATAAATTATGAAGTGGAGTCAGTTCTTCCTTATTTCATGTAATGATAATGATGATGATGGTGGTGGTGGTGGTGACATGCTTAGGGAATGACAATGCCTTTTCTGTTTCAGATTTGCATTTCCTGTGTTAACTATGAAGCAATAATAACATACAGCTCTCTTGAGGCTGGATTTTAGGAAAGAGAAAAACCAGGCTGATATGCAAATCTAATTGGGGTGTGACTCTCTGCACTGCATAATGCCAGAGAGCTTATAATACAGGAATAAGAAAAGCACTGGGAAAGAAAGATGCTGCTCCTGAACTCAGAAACAATCTACTATGTGCTAAATGTGATCTAGGCTAGTAGCATTTTATTACTATTTGCCCCCCATGGGGATTCACACTGAGCCAGATCCCCCATTGATGTCAATTGCTCATAGCTCAATTGGAGTCAATGGGCCAGTTCCCCAGTTGAGGGCCTTTTACAAGACATGTATCTAAATTTCCTCAGTGTTAAATGTTGCTATTAACCCCGACTGTCTCTGCTGTGGAATGGTGAGCAGAAATGGCTAATATTAGAAACTTGTATGCAGTGCTGCTGTAGCCATGTCGGTCCCGGGATATTAGAGATGCAAGGTGAGTGAGGTCATAGACCCGAAGAAGAGCTCTCTGTGGCTCAAAAGCTTGTCTTTCATCACCAGAAGTTAGCCAACTTAAAGATATCACCTCACCCATCTTGCCTCGCTAATATTCACAAAGCACACTCATGCCCTGTCTGGAAGGTGCTATAGAAATGCAGTCAGGAAGATGGAGCTCACCTGCAACCACAGCAGAAGCTTGAAGCGATGAGCTCATATGTCTCAGGGTTTGGCTGCCAGGTCCCAGGATCCAATGCTCAATTTCTTGTCTTTCATCATTCTGCAGAAACTACATTTAATCAGTACAGAGACCTGTATCTACCTTAGTGGAAGATCTTCTGCCACAATTTCTTTTGAACTCCTTTTTATTCCTCTGTTTACATAGTGCCAACATCTCTTCATACTTGTATCCTTCTCCATGGCAGGCTGCATCTCCCTTGATTCACCTCTGAAAAGGCTGCACGTGGGGAGTTAGCACTGTGTTTTCTGTGCAGATAGTACAAACAACTGTCCTGATTAAACCAACCTTCCACACCCAGAGGAATTGCCTTTCTGCTCTCTGCTATATGAAGTCATTGTTCTGCATGGCTAACATGTAACACAGTGCCCTGCAGAGACTGACTCTGCTCAGTAATCTTTACTCATTGCAATTATTCCTTTGCCTTCAATGGAAAAATTCCATGAATAGCAATATCTAAGAAGAGTCAGGCTCACCAGATTAGGAGTTGAAGCCGTGCAGTTTAACAAAGACGCTGGAAACTGAATTTAAAGTAAATATATTCTGTACTTTGCAATTGAAACATCTGGATGAAGTAAATTCTTCTTTGCATCTCACTCTCTCTTTCTCACCCAGAAACCCACAAACCCAATGGATATATTTATCCCAAGGAACTTGATGTGATTACTAACTGCTAATGTACACCTGTTTACTGAACAGTATCAAGGATCAATTTGAAAAACTTGTATTTAGGTTATGAACTATAAACAGGAACTTGAGTGAATGGTGTAATAAATGCATGAAATATGTACATTTTGCAGCCATTTGCCTCACCCAAGCAGTCAGGAAGTTCACTCATTTCACAGACAATCATGAGCCATCGTTTCTGGGATCTGTCACCTGTGATGACACAGACTCTGCCTGGACAGTGAAAATGAATATTCAAGGCAAGGCTATGACTTTATAAATTACTCAGGAGTTGGTGCCACAGTCACTGCAGAATGGACTTTCAACCCCTCCTAAAGATGAGGTTGTGTTGGGTTTTCACCCCTGAAGTGCAGTTTAGGAGCTGGTGGAACCGCTGTGCCCTCCAGCCATCCAGGTGGGCTGGCCACTCTTATGATGCTCTTCTGGTGACACACAAACAGCTTCTCCAGGCCCTGTTATCATCCATCACAACAGCAGATGGTGCCACAACCCAACTAAGCTACCTGAGTGCTTTACCTAAGCCACTCAAGGACAGACAGCCAATTTCACAGCTCCCCAGCCATGCACTCTCACTGGAGTGTAAACCCAGAATTATACCATTTTACACCGCACAGGGATCTGGCAGTAAGCTCATTAATATAGTTTGCTTTCCTCTTGATATGGTAAAGATATGCACAACAAGGCAAGATTTTCCCCAGACATTCACTTGAAGCTCACTTGTCAAGAAAAAAACATAAAACAGGTTTATTGACTACAGAAAGATAGATCTTAAGTGAGTATAAGTGATAACAGATCAAAGCAGATTACCTAACAAATAAACAAAAATAGAAACTAAGCATAACATACTAGAAGGATAGGGCTTGAATCAGCAATTTCTCACCCTGACTGATGATACAAGCAGTCCTCCAAGTTTCCCCATACAGGATAGAAATCCAGGATAGATAGACCAGCATTTCCCCCAGTTCAGTCTTTGTTCCTCAGATGTTTCCAGGAGTTCTCTTGTGTGGGGAGTGAGATGAGGAGATGATGTCACAACCCACCTTCCATAGCTTTTCCATAAGACAGGAACTCTTTGTTTCAAAATCAGTTCCCAGTCCAATTTGTGGAAAAATACAGGTACCAAAATGGAGTTCAGTGTCATGTGGTTTGGTCACATGCCCTTGAAAGCCTTGCTGGCTCGTAGCAGCCATTACTTACAGGCTGGCTGAAACATTTACAGGAAGCCTAAGCTCTTCCATGGTCATTTGTCTTTAATGCTTAGCCATCAGCACTGTCTAGCTTCTTCATTGTTGTACCTGAAGGGGTAGCTATGTGAGTTACCCAGAGTGAACACATTTGAAATACAGATACCTAGTCAATACTCATAACTCCAGATATTAAAATGACACATGCACACAAATAGGATACCCATACTAGTCAAATCATAACTTTTCCATAGACATCTCACAAAACATGTCTTGTACAAGATGTCTCATAATTATGTCATAATCATATCATAACTATACAACTATGATGAACATGGTGTGCAGTGTCACAGAGGTCACCTGACACAGCTCTGACTAGCCCTGGAGGTATTCTGAATTTCATGGGCCATTTACCACAGAAACAGCTTACAAAGACAGAAGCCTATGCATTCAGAGTGCATGTAATCAAGGATCAAGGACCAACAACCTTGTCAGCTGCAGCAAGGCAGTCATGACAGGCCTAGTGAGAAAGGTGCAAGAATTCAAGAGAGGATCTGATGATATTGGACTTTTGAAAGGTGATCCAGTACAAATCAACTTAAGAAACAATGCTTAATGAGGCACTGTACAAATATCTCTACCAGAGAGCCCTTGGAAGAAACTAACTGCACATTATGTGTACACAGAGGGAATCATTATCTGGTGATAGTGGACTATATTTCTGGCTATATGGAAAACAGAATCACAGAATTGTAGGACTGGAAGGGATCTTGAGAGATCATCTGGTCCAATCCCCTGCACTCTTGGCAGGACAAAGTATTATCTAGACCATCCCTGACAGGTATTTGTCTAACCTGCTCTTAAAAATCTAGAATGATGGAGATTCCACAACCTCCTTGGTCAATTTATTTCAGTGTTTTTCCTAATGTCCAGTCTAAACCACCCTTACTGCAGTTTAATCCCATTGCTTCTTTTCATGTTCTCAGAGGTTAAGGAGAACAATTTTTCCCCCTCCTCCTTGTAACAACCTTTTTATTTACTTGAAAACTGTTATCATGTCCCCCCTTTCTCTTCTCTTCTCCAGACTAATAATAATGTACTGAAAGACATAACAAGTCACAGTGTAATCGATGAACGGAAGTGCACTTTTGCTCACTTTAGTATCCCATAACAATAAGTGATAGACAATGGGCCATAATTCACTGGAAGTCCTGGAATTCCACTTCGGTTTAGCAGAAGGGAGACAATATTGTTAAATAAATAAGTATACAATAGTAATTACGAATCACATCCTACTTCCTTGGGAGAAAAATTTCAGTTGCGTTTGTGTGTCTGTCTGTGTATGATAGAGAGAGAGAGAGAGAGAGAGAGAGAGAGAGAGAGAGAGAGAGATTTCCTTTCATCCAAATATTTCTATTTTAAACTACAGATTAAATTTAATTTACATTCAGTTTCCTGTGCTTTCATTAAACTTCACAGCTTCAACACCCAATCTGCTAGACCTGACTGATTTTAGCCATTGTTATTCATGCACTTTTTTGCCATTGAAGGTTATGGGACAACTGATGTGAGTAAAGATTACAGAGCAGAGTCAGTCTCTGCAGGGTCATGCACACCATGAGCTCTGTGTTACATTTCAGTCATTCAGAGCAATGATCTCAGACAGCAGGGAGCAGAAAGTCAGTTATTCTGGGTGTGGGCAGTTGGTTGCATCAGGACAGTTGTTTGTACTGTCTGCACAGAAAACACAGCACTAACTCCCCAGGCTCAGCCCTTCAGAGGTGGACTCAAGGGAGACGCAGCCTGCCATGGAGAAGGATACAAGTCTGAGGAGATGTCTGCACTTTGTACATTGAGGGGGAAGAGCTAAGACAGGTCACGGCAGCTGTTCGTCTGTTCATGTACATGCAGGTCTGTCGACTCAGAAGATCCAGATTCTGCAGAATGATGAGACAAAATCTGCAGCTGAAGAACCTGAGTTCTGGCAGCCAAATCCAGAGACATACGAGCTCATTGCTCCATGCTTGAGCCATCCAGGTTAGCTTCCTGACTCCCTTTCTACATCTCCTTCGAAACCGGGGCATGAATGTGTTTTGTGAATATTAAGAGTTTTGGCATCACCTTTCCACAGCAGTGCCAGTCCGTGTTAATAGAACCATTTAACAATGGGGAATTTGAGATACATGTCTTGTGAAAGGTCCTCAGCCAGGGATCTGGCCCATTGACTCCAATGGAGCTACAGCCAATTGATTCCAGCTGGGATCTGTCTCAGTGTGAGTCCCAATGGTGGAGTGGGGGCGGCGACTGGTGATAAAATGTGAGTAGCCAAGATCCCAGGGTAGCACATGTCAGATGGTTTCTGAGTTCAGAGACAGCATCTTTCTTGCCCAGTGCCCTTTTTGTTCCGGTATTATCAGCCCTTAGTCATTACGCAATGTGGAGAGTCACTCCCCAGTTAGAACTACAGATCAGCCTGGTTTTGCCCTATCCTGAAAGCCACCCTGAAGAGAGCTGTATATTATTATTGCTTCATAGGCAACACAGGAAACTCGAATAGAAAACACAAAATGCATTGCCAGTCCCTCTGCATTGCCTTCTCTTTATTATTATTATTACATGAAGTAAGGAAGAACTGACACCACTTCATAATTTATGACAAACTGATCTCTTGTGTGGGGATGAAAATAGTTATTCCTTTTCTTATAGGACACTGAAATGCTCAATATGCCAAGATCTATTATTAGATTAACTCCCATAAATTCTAACAGACTCTAGATGGTATTGAAAATCACACTCCAAGATTTGCATTGATGGAGTTTTTGATTTTGACTCCTCCAAACATGACATGTCATGGCCACAAGTGGAACACTGCTTTGAAGGATCATTGTTAAACCCCAGTATGTCAGTAGATGGGATATGACAGCAGATCAAGAACAGGACTGACCAATCACATCACTAATTGGGCTACCAGAGAAATGGGCTGTTGTTATCGTAGTTATTGCTCTGATACGGCAGAGGATGAGTCAGCAGGGAGACCAAAGTTCTGTTCTTGGACTGAGACTCCAGGCACTTTCCTCTTAAGTTTCTATTTAGCCTTTACATTTCAGCGGGTAACCAGAAGCAGGGGAGGAGTTTTTGAAAATGTATTTAATGAATTCCTGACACTTGATGTTCTACTGATTCGATTGCATAGTTTGTTTTATTGTTCCTTGTCATGGTACAATTCCCCACTCTGAACCTTAGTGTTCAAAAGATGGGGTACCAGCATGAATTCCTCTAAGCTCAATTACCAGCTTAGTACCCATAGCGCTGCCACCAACCAGGAATTCCAGTGCCTCGTACACTCTGGTCCCCCTAAAACCTTGCCTGGGGACCCCCAAGACCCAGTCCCTCTGGATCTTAACACAAGGAAAGTAAACCCTTTCCTTTACCGTTGCCTCTCCCAGCCCTCCCCTCCCTGGGTTACCCTGGAAAATCACTGTGATTCAAACTCCTTGAATCCTGAAACAGAGAGGAAAATGCACCTTTCCCCCTCCTTCTCTCTTCCCCTCCCAGATTCTCCCTGAGAGAGACAGTAATCCTAACACAGAGAGAATTTAGCCTCTCTCTTCCCCTTCCCTCTTTTCTCCCCACCAATTCCCTTGTGAATCCAGACCCAGTCCCCTAGGGTCTCACCAGAATAAAAAAACAATCAGGTTCTTAAACAAGAAACTTTTAATTAAAGATAGAAAAACAGTAAAAATTATTTTTGTAAATTAAAATGGAATAGGTACAGGGTCTTTCAGCTGTAGACACTGGGAACACCCTCCCAGACTAAGTATACAAGTACAAATTAGAATCTTTTCAGCAAAATACCAATTTGAACTCCTTTCAGCCAAATACACATTTGCAAATAAAGAAAACAAACATAAGCCTAACTCGCTTTATCTATCTAGTACTCGGTATTTGAAATCTATAAGAACCTGTATCAAGGAGATTGGAGAGAAACCTGGTTGCACATCTGGTCCCTCTGAGCCCCCAGAGTGAACAACAACCAAATTCTAACAGCACACACAGAAACTTCCCTCCCTCAAGATTTGAAAGTATCCTGTCTCCTGATTGGTCCTCTGGTCAGGTGACAGCCAGGCTTACTGAACTTGTTAACCCTTTATAGTCAAAGAGATATAAAGTACTTCTGTGCTATTAACTTTTCTGATCTGTTTATGACATTCCTAGACTCAACCCATGGCTGACACATGCTGGGGAAACCAAACGGCCATCACAAAATTCATCCTCCTGGGATTCAGGGATATCCCTGACCTGAAATTTTTTCTCTTCCTCCTGTTCCTAGTGATCTACATTGCAACGGTGGCAGGAAACATCCTTCTCACGGTGCTAATTGTGGCTGATCAGCACCTTCACACCTCCATGTACTTCTTCCTGGGGAACTTGTCTTGCTTGGAGATTTGCTACACCTCCACCATCCTGCCCAGGATGCTGGCCCATCTCCTGACTGGAGACAGAACCATCTCAGTCAGTGGCTGTATTACACAAATTTACTTCTTTGGTGTTCTGGCAGCTACAGAATGCTATCTGTTGGCAGCAATGTCTTATGATCGGTATTTAGCTATATGTAAACCCCTGCACTGTTCAGCTCTGATGAATGCCAAGTTTTGCCTCCACTTGGTGGCTGGGTCCTGGTTAAATGGTAGTTTGGCTGCAACCATCTTCATATTATTCATGTCACAGTTAATATTCTGTGGCCCAAATGAAATAGACAATTTCTACTGTGATGTCATCCCAGTGATTAAACTCGCCTGCAGTGACACACGTCTGATGGTGTTGCTGGATTTTATCCTAGCAGGTGTATTCACCCTGCCTCCGTTCTTACTAACCCTGACATCCTATGTTTGTATCATCACCACCATCCTGAGAATCTCTTCCACCACTGGGAGGCAGAAGGCCTTTTCCACCTGCTCCTCTCACCTCATTGTCGTGACAATTTACTATGGGACCATAGTGAGTGTCTCCATGCTACCAACACTTTATACATTGAGTGTGCTAAAGAAAGTGCTCTCTCTTTGCTACACGGTCCTGACTCCCCTGGTGAACCCCCTCATCTACGGCCTGAGAAACAGAGAGGTCAGGGAAGCCTTGAGCAAAACATACAGTAAATATGTGGCATTCAGAAAAATCTGCAGAGATTCCTAGATCAATCACTGAGGTGGAGATGTTCAAAGCTGCCCAAGCGGTTTAGGCAAACAGCCCCCACTGCAATTAAGTTGAAAATTACCATTGAATATATCAGCGCTGATGTGAAAAAGAAATGGACATAATCTGCATGGAGTGACTGAGGCAGAGTGTTTATGGCCCCGCACTGTGTCCATGTAACATATAGGAACATGAGATTGTGTACAGTTCTTTAACCTGTTTTAACCTACTGTTCAACAGTGCAGCACTTATACATACAAGATGCTGGTATTTTCTTCATGGTGTTAGTTGCACATTCACCCTGGCTGAGGACGGTTTATCAAATCTGATAATACACAGAGCTGTCACATTGTGTATGGCACAAACTCCACTAAATATCAAAACAAATCTCTGTGTAGATCCCCTGTTGTTCATTGTTTCTCTGTTTTAGACAATGAAGTCTGGTAACCAAATTCTGACAGCCTAATACAAATAAAACACAGTGAGTGACAGTATCATAAGATTTGTTTTTCCAAATTATTTCTTATACCCCCTGTGGTGGGCCTGGCACCACAGCGCCCCTTTCTGGCAGGGGTAGGATGGGATGTTGGTGCCTCACCACTCTCCAGTCCTTGTGTTCACCTCTCTACTGGCGATCGGTTACGGCCCCTTGGTCTTCTTCCCCTCTACCACCTCTGTCTGGCGGGGAAGCGCGGCTTAGTGGCCAGAGTCCATACAATCCCCCTTCACAGGTGGGGTAGCGCGGCCTAGTGGCCAGAGTCCATACAATCCCCCTTCACAGGTGGGGTAGCGCGGCCTAGCGGCCAAAGTCCACAGAATCCCCCTTCACAGTCCGGGGTTAAGTTTGGGAAACCTAACACCCGAGCATGCCCATTGGCGATTCAGAGCCGTAAGGTGGAAACCAGACATGTCATTTACCTGACACGCCTACCACATTGTGAAAAATTGGGTTGTCTGGATATCAGGAGCAAGTGTTAAATCTCCAGAAGAGTTGCCCTTCCTAATGCAAATGGAGCAGTTCTTAGAGGGTGTTCCTGAGGAAATTGAAAGGTACATCCTAGATGGGAAGCCCAAAACTGTAATCGAGGAGGGGGGGATTGGAGCCAAATGGGTGGAGGTGGCAGAAAAGTAAAAAACCAGAAGCAGGAGGAGTGAATATCAGAAGGGACAACTCAAAACAAAACCCTATGACAGAGGGCAACCCAAGGCCCCACCTACATCCCAAGGAAAAACCCCCACACCCCTTCCAGCAGCTCCCATTGGCCCAGAGCAGTGAACCGTGGCCAGTGGGAGCCGCGATTGGCCGGACCTGAGGACGGCGCAGGCTGAGGGACATACTGGCCACTGCTTCCAACAGCTCCCATTGGCCCAGAGCAGTGATTGCTGCTCCAGGCCAAGGCCACCTTTTCTTTGGCTTTTAGTGTTTCTTATACATCTGACCCCCTTTTCTCCTCCCAACTAGTTTCTTGACCTTCTCTTGGGAAAGGAGTTTTACATTCGTATATCAAACTCTTACCATAACCAGTAACATTTTAACTCTATTTCTTATCTTTTCTCATTATTCTAAAAAAAAAACCCATCTGGCTGGGCAGAAGCAACACATAGTGTCTTTGTTCTTTGTTTCACACGTTAGTGAGGATATAAAAATACCAAAAGTCAAATGGGCAAACAAAACTCCAAATTATATCTCAGGCTCACAGATAGGACTAAATACTATATTACCATCACTGATACAGACCCCTCACCATAAGGAATGCACTGGACTCATAGAAAATCCTGACTAAAAGTTTGAGAACTGCTGTTCTTGTTGTATCCACTGTTGCCACCAATGTTGCAATCACAGAATCATAGAAGATTAGGGTTGGTCATCCCTCAGGAGGTCATCTAGTTCAACCTCCTGCTCTAAGCAGGTCCAACCCCATCTAAAACATCCCAGCCAGGCCTTTGTCAAGCTGGGCCTTTAAAACCTCTAAGGATGGAGATTCCACCACCTCCCTAGGTAACCCATTCCAGTGCTTCATCACCCTCCTAGTGAAATAGTGTTTCCTAGGGCATGTCTACACTTACCTCTAGAGCAATCGATCCGGCAGCACTTTCCCGTTGACTCTGGAACTCCACCGGTGCGAGAGGCGCAGGCGGAGTTGAAGGGGAAGCATCAGCAGTCGACTTACCGCAGTGAAGATACTGCAATAAGTAGATCTAAGTACATTGACTTCAGCTACATTATTTACATAGCTGAAGTTGCATAATTTAGATTGATCCCCCTCCCCAGTGTAGATCAGGCCCTAATATCCAACCTAGACCTCCCCCACTTCAACTTGAGACCATTGCTCCTTGTTCTGTCGTCTGCCACCACTGAGAACAGCCAAGCTCCATCCTCTTTGGAATCTCCCTTCAGATAGTTGAAGGCTGCTGTCAAATCTCCCCTCACTCTTTTCTTCTGCAGACTAAATAACCCCAGTTCTCTCAGCCTCTCCTCGTAAGTCATGTGCCACAGCCCCCTAATCATTTTCGTTGCCCTCTGCTGAACTCTCTCCAGTTTATCCTCTTCCCTTCTGTAGTGGGGGAACCAAAACTGGATGCAAAACTCCAGGTGTGGACTCACCAGTGCCAAACAGAGGGGAATAATCACTGATCTGCTGTCAATGGTCCTTCTAATACAGCCCAATATGCCATTGGCCTTCTTGGCAACAAGGGCACACTGCTGACTCATAGCCAGCTTCCCGTCCATTGTAATCCCCAGGTCCTTTTTGCAGAAATGTTGCTTAGCCAGTCAGTCCCTAGCCCGTAGCAGTGCATGGGATTCTTCCTTCCTAAATTCAGGACTCTGCTCTCATCCTTGTTGAAGCTCATCAGATTTCTTTTGGCTCAATTTTCCAATTTGTCTAGGTCACTCTGGACCCTGTCCCTACCCTCCAGAATATCTACCTCTCCCCACAGTTTAGTGTCATCTGCAAACTTGCTGAGGGTGCAATCCATGCCATCATCAAGATAATTAATAAACATGTTGAACAAAACCGGCCCCAGGACCAACCTGTAGGGCACTCTGCTTGACACTGGCTGCCAACTGGACATCGAGCTGTTGATCACTATTCGTTGAGCCCAACAATCTAGACAGTTTTCAATCCTACTTATAGTCCATTCCTCCAATCCATACTTCTTCAACTTGCTGGCAAGAATACTGTGGGAGACAGTAGTGAAAGTTTTGCTAAAGTCAAAATATATCACATCCACCACTTTCCCCATATCCACAGAGCCAGTTATCTCAACATAGAAGGCAATGAGGTTGGTCAGGCATGAATTGACCTTGGTGAATCCATGTTGACTGTTCCTGATCACTTTCCTCTTGTCCAAGTGCTTCAAAATGGATTCCTTGAGGACCAGCTCCATGATTTTGCTGTGGATTGAAGTGAGGCTGGCAAGTCTGTAGTTCCCCAGGTTCTTCTTCTTCCTTTTTAAAATATGGGCACTATATTTGCCTTTTTCCAATCGTCGAGGACCTCCCCCAATCACCACGAGTTTTCAGAGATAATGGCCAATGGCTCTGCAATGAAATCAGACAACTGCCTTAGCACACTTGGATGCATTAGATCTGGACCCATGGAATTGTGCTTGTCCAGCTTTTCTAAATAGTCCTTAATCTGTTCTTTCAACACTGAGGGCTGCTCACCTCCTCCCCATACTGTGTTGCCCAGTGCAACAGTCTGGGAGCTGATCTGTGAAGACAGAGGCAAAAAAAGCATTGAGTACTTCAGCTTTTTCCACATCATCTCTCTCTAGGTTGCCTCCCCCATTCAATAAGGGTCCCACACTTTCCCTGACCTTCTTTTTGCTAACATACCTCTAGACACCCTTCTTTTTGCCCTTCACATTTCTTGCTAGCTGCAACTCCAATTGTGCCTTGGCCTTCCTGATTACACCTCTGCCTGCTCTAGCAATATTTTTATTCTCCTCCTTAGTCATCTTTCCAAATTTCCACTTCTTGTAACCTTCATTTTTTACTTTAAGCTCACCAAAGATTTCACTGTTAAGCCAAGCTGGTCACCTGCCATATTTGCTATTCTTTCTGCACATTGTGATGGTTTTTTCCTGCACCCCCAATAAGTCTTCCTTAAAATACAACCAGCTCTCCTGGACTCCTTTTCCCCTCATATTAGCCTCCCAAAGGATTCTGCCCATCAGTTCCCTAAGGAAGTCAAAGTCTGCTTTTTTGAAGTCCAGGGGCTGTATTTTGCAATCATGCTGTTGTGTGTGATTTCATTCCCAGTGGCTATACTTTATAACAGCGCACACCTGGCAGTAGGTAAGAAGTGAGGAAAGATGAGATTGTGCTGTCTAGGGCCACTAGAGGGCAGAGGAATGGGCTAGGTGTGAGGGTGCTGCCCAGCGGATAGCGACGGAAATGGAAGTGTAAGACAGGAGGAGTTATGCTGCCTAATGACCAATGGAGGGAAGTAGAAAGGGAGGTGAAGCTGTAGAACAGTGTATGAGTGTCAAAGAAAGGGCCCTGAAGACAACAGGACCTCGATGCTAACTAATGAATGGTGCATAGTAGCAGATGTTAAGGAAGGAGAAATGGGCTGTTATACTGAATAATGGGCAGCAGGGGGCACAAGAGAGTGAAGATTTAGAAGGAGGCAGAAGAAGAAGAAGAATCCACTTGAGGAGAGCAGACGGTTAAAAGAGAGTAACAAGCTGATGTGTTGTGAAATCAACCCTAGATGGTGGCTAAGTGTGGCAGAAATGAGAGGTCAGAAATAGTAAATAGTGTCCAGTGGATTTCATTAATCTATAAACTATCCGCAAAAAGGCTGTGATGCTGGAAAATGTTCACTAAGTGGCAGCATAGTGCACGAATGAAATATGGGATAGAATTCTCTGAAATGCCCACTGGATGGCAGCATCTATGGACTTTTAATAAAGGGGCAGTGCAAGTGCATTATAATAGCCCATTTCTTGGGACAAGTATCTTCCAAAAAATTTAAGCTGGCCTTTAATCATCATCTAAAATGTTTTCCCCATAGGATCATTAGACTTAAAATAAGATGTAATTATACAAGAAGCATTGTCTGCAAGTCCTATTACTAAGGTCCCATTGGGCATTGTTAGCCCCAAAGCTTTGGAAAAACAAAATTAACCAAGTGGGAGAATGGCTGAAGTAGGACGATAGTAAAAAGCATAAAGACATCAATGTAGATGCCAGTCTCTTTACTGAGAAGATCCAGTTTCTGTAGAATGATGAAAGACAAGAATCTCAGTGGAACCTGAGTCCTGTCCCCCAAACACTGAGACTGCAGCGCTGTTGGGCAGCTTCAAGGGGGGTTAGGGGAACGCGAGAGCAAACCGCAGGGAAGCAGGTCTCCTTCCCCGCGGTTTGCTCCAGTGTTCCCCGAACACCCCCCCCCCAAGCAGGTCTCCTTCCCCGCGGTTTATTCTCGCGTTCCCCGAACCCCCGTGCAAGCAGGTCTCCTTCCCAGCGGTTTGCTCCGGTGTTCCCCAAACCCCCCTGCAAGCAGGTCTCCTTCCCAGTGGTTTGCTCCGGTGTTTTTTGAACCCCCGTGCAAGCAGATCTCCTTCCCCGCGGTGTGCTGTCGTGTTCCCCGATCCCCCCTGCAAACCGCGGGGAAGGAGATCTGCTTGCACGGGGGTTAGGGGAACGCGAGAGCAAACCGCGGGGAAGGAGACCTGCTTCCCCGCGGTTTGCTCTTGCGTTCCCCGAACCCCCCTGCAAACCGCGGGGAAGGAGACCTGCTTGATTACCAGAGAGCCTTCCTCTGGTATGCTGGGATAAACAGGAATTAATCAACTCAAGCTTGAACTGTCCTGTGGATAGAGGTAGGCATCCACTCCCAAACTGCTGTTACATCACATTTATATATCAGCAGCCAAACAGGGATATCAAAGTACTTTAGCAGCGGAGCATTAGCAATTGAAGCTTCTTCTTCTGTGATTGCTAAAAGGTAGCTAAGAGTATAAACTCTAAACCAGTAGCAATAGATAGAACACTATGGCCTGTTGCTCAAAGGGAAAATTCCCGGAATCCAATATGAGGAAAGTCCCTTTGACTTCCTCTGGAGAAATGCATGAACCCAGTGAGGGTCTGGAAATGAGACACACATATTTACCAGTGAGGGTAATTAATCATTGGGACAATTTACCAAAGGGTTATGGTGGATTCTCCATCCCTGGCAATTTTAAAATCAAGATTGGATGTTTTTTCCAAAAGATGTGCTGTAGTTCAAAAAGGAATTAATTCAGGGAAGTCTGAATGACCCTTCTGGCCTTGGAAACTGAATAAAAGGGGAGAGATTCTAACGGGAGTGTCAGACTGTCCGAAAGATCATGGCTGCGGGGAAAACCCATCAGACTGCACTCGGGGGATGCTAGGATTAAGTGGAACCTGCATAAACTGGCAATGCAGGGTAATTATAGAGACAAGGTGGGTGAGGTAATAGACCTCTGTGTGGGTCGAAAGCTGGACTCTCTCACCAGCAGAAGCTAGTCCAATAAAATATATCACTTCACCCATTTTGTTTCTCCAATATTCTGGAACCCACATGGCTTCTACTACACTGCATAAGATGAAAGGTGTTTTTTAGGTAAGACAATATGCACACAGAATATTATTGTTTTAACTCTCTTTCCCTCTGCCAGTCAACCACACTTGTTTTTTAAAGAAGCCTTCCTAAGTCGCTGTGAAATAGAAGTTATTAACTTTTTTAGAAATATGGCTTGAGATTTACAAATTGCTTTAATAGATTTAGGAGCCAACTCATCAAAGAGGATTTGGGTGCCTAACGCTTTTAGAGTGCTATGAAAGTCTTAGCCTACATAGTCTACATCTTCATATTACCGACAGTGAATTCCCAGTACAATTTTAATAACCTTTCCAGCTTCCACAACTTGCATAATGAAAAAGGTTTTCAACACTCATTAATATTTCCTACAGGTGGTATATGTGACAATATCTGTTGGGAATTTTTTATACTCTGGAATTATGCAATTGTGTGAAAGTTCTAAAGGAATATTTATTGATTGGAAGGACACAAAGAGCCATTAGATCCTGTAACTTGGCCTCCAAGACTAGAAGTGTAGATTGATTGTTATGGATTATACACAAATATCAGGTTATTCTCAGGAATACTAGCTCACTTTTGGACAATTTTGCCTTGAGAAGAGATGAGATTACAAAACCAAATATTGGTATTTTTTCTCTTCTTGGCTTTTATTCTTCCTAGATACACCCCATGGCAAACACAGATTGAACAAAACAAATGTCCACCACAGAATTCATCCTCATGGGATTCAGGGATCTCCTTGAGCTGCAAATCTTCCTCTTCCTACTGTTTCTACTGATCTACATTGTGACTGTGTCTGGGAATGTCCTTATCATTCTGCTATCTGTCACTGATCGAAACCTTCACACCCCCATGTACTTCTTCCTGGGGAACTTATTCTGCTTGGAGACCTGCTACACTTCCACCATCCTACCCAGAGTGCTGGCCAGTCTCCTGACCAGGGACAAGACCATTTCCATCGTGGTTGTTTAACACAATATTATTTTATTGGTTTCTTTGCAGGTGCAGAATACTATCTGCTAGCGGTGATGTCTTATGATCGGTTCTTGGCGATATGCAAACTGTTGCATTATGCTGTCCTCAGGAACCGCAGATTCTGCCTGCAGCTAGCAGCAGGGTCTTGGACAAATGGATTTCTGGCCATGACCATAGTAATAGTTCTTATGTTACAATTAATTTTCTGTAGCCCCAATGAAATTGATCATTTCTACTGTGAATCCACAGAAATACTTAATCTTTACTGTAGTGACACCAACCAGATAGATCTTGTCATTACCTTCCTGGCTGCTATATTCACTCTGCCCCCATTTGTATTAACCATGGCATCCTACGTATGTATCGTCATCACCGTCCTGAGAATTGCTTCCCCCATTGGCTAGCAAAAGGCCTTTTCCACCTGCTCCTCTCACCTCATCATACTGACAGTTTTCTCTGGGACCATAATGATTCTCTATATGTTACTGAAAACCAACACGCTGAGAGACCTGAACAAAGTGTTCTCTGTCTTCTACACAGTTCTGACTCCTATGGCCAAGCCATTCATATACAGCCTGAGAAACACAGAAGTGAAGAAGACTATAAGAAAAATAGTTAGTAAATGTCTAGATTTTACAAGAAATTAGCAATCATGTGGTTTTTTTCTTTCTGTAGAAAGCGAAAATGGTGAGATGCGTAGCTGATTCATTGTTTTATTGAGATAGATTCCATGTGGTTCCTAGTGCTAGCTAGGTCTTTGGGAATGTGCTGCTGTCATATTTTAGGACGTGCAATGATCTGAAATTGTAAGATCAGTGAATGCCAGGATCTTTATTTTATAATACCTGTTTTGAGTTAGGAAATTCCATACACTCATCGTCAATCCCTGGGAGTTTGAGGATGATTGTTTTCCAATAAAAGGATAGCCGGTTATTGATGGTGGACTAATGAGGGCTATCCAGGATTAACAGAGCTTGTCAGAGTTGAGGCAGACATTTCCCAATGGAAGGGGCGGATCTGGATTGGTAAATCAGTCTGCAGCACGTTCTTTCCTCATTTCCTCGTTCTCTGTCTCCATTGGATCTCAAAATACTGGCACTCTTACCACAAAATCCTTTTCTATTTTGGTCGATCAAGGGCTTTGGTTTCTTTTGGGTTTATGTCAACATTGCACTTCTCCATGTCAACTCTGAGAGTGTTTTTAAGCACTTTTTTGATTGCCCCCTCCATACCTTAAGCCCATATGAGAATATAGTAGAAAAGAGCTATTTATGCTCAGATTTTCAAAGGATTCTGAGAGGATTAGGTGTCCAGCTTTCAATGGGACTTAGTTACCCAACTCCCTTAAATTCCTTGAAAATCCAGCTGAATGACAGCCCAGCAGAAGCCTGGCTTACCAGCTGGGAGAATGGACTGCATGCTGTGCTTCCAGCATGGCTCTTAAACAGTTCCCTCCCTGCTCTCCTCAACAGCTCCCTCCCTACTCTCCCTCCCTGCCTGCTCTCAACAGCTTCTGCCCTAGCAGCGGTACGCCCTGCAGGGGGTGCTGGATGGTGCTGGGCTGCCTGGCCCTGGGGCTCCCTGTAGTTGGGGGGCCCCATGCCAGGGCACTGTGATTTCATTGTAAATCCAACTCTGGATCTGGTACATATCATTCCTAAAATGTTGGCCATCCTTTTCTCAGAAGATCAGACCATCTCTTTCATTGGCTGTGCTGTGGAAAACTATTTCTCTTTTTTCCTTGGTGGTCAGAATGCATTCTCCTGGAGTCCATGGCCTACAATCACTATGTCACAATATGCAGCCTCCAGTGGGCATGAGCAGGAAGGTGTCCATGGGACTGGATGCCACATCCTGGCTCAGTGGTCTCCTCTTGTGCTTTGGTCTGACCAGCATGCTGTTCACCATACACTTCCGCAGATCCCATGAGATTAACCATTTCTATTGTGACATCCTCCCACCACTGAAGCTGGCCTCCCAAAAGAAATAGGTTATTTTCTTCTTCTTCTTTTCAGTTTGCTAAATTTGTCTTTGTTAGCCTATACTTTAAAACAACCTCACTGGGTTAATTGGTTGCTTTCCACCCCATCCCCCTTTCGCACTTTGGTTTTTCTGACATTTTAATGGAGTGTACTTTGGATACTTATGTGAAATGGTTTTGCGGACAAAGCGTGACAGGGATCTGCTGTATTCCACTGAAATAGAGTAAAAGACGCATGGCCGACCATAGAGACAAATGTTTTCTTGCCTTTTTGAACAATCCCAAGGTAAAGAAAGCACAGACTAAGGTAGCTATGTTGCCGGGAGTGTACTTGGTGGCTTAGTCTTTATCAGCAGACTGCACCACTTTAAGCAAAAAGCATAAGAATGAACTCAATGATGCTGCAGAAACAGCTGCTGATAAACACAGCACTGAGTGAGAGACTGGAGGATTTAAGTTCACAAAACCGTGCTGGCAGTGAAACTTTAAAAGCCACAAAGAGTAATATAATAAAGCTCAGATGTGATAAACTGAATGTGGAAGTAAGTGATTTAAAGAAAGAGAGTGAAGAGTTAAAAGCAGCTTTTGCAGAAATTAGTACTGCAGAGGTTGGAGGGAAGTAAACAGTTGGGAGTTGTGGAAATGTTAAAAGGTAACACTTGTGGTAATATAGGAAGGGAATTCTTGGTGTGATAATAAAACCCAGTTATGTAAATGTAACTATTTGTGCAACTCGGTACATTCACATTGGGTGGAAGCTGGTAGCTAAACCAATGATACAAAGGGGTCCGGTAGCCACTGCGAGCGCAACTCTGTTTTATCCCCAGAAGATTTTACAGCTATTCTGAAGGAAAATGGGCCCTTTCCCCGCTGAAGTGCTCTATAGCTAATCAATTCAGAGAGACAATCTGTTTTAAATTATTTGACAATCGGACAATTTAATCAAAATGACTTAAAGAATATAAGGGGTTTCCATTGGAACTTGACTTGATTGCACAAAATGGAAATGTCATCTGTGTAAAACTAATAATAAAATAAAAATATAAAAATAAAATTAATTGGAGTAGTGCAAGGGATATTAAGTAATTTTTTTATTTTAAATGTATATGTGTATATATGTGTGTGTAATTATATAGTGTTTCTTTTAAAAAATCATAAACCAACACTCCTGGTTTGTAAAACCCTAATTGGAAAATGAGGTTATCACTCACTGGGGGGTCCCACAGGTAATTGACTCAGACCAAGGAGCCACCTTCTGGTCAATCCTGATGGGGGACATCACCGAGCTCACCAGAATGATACATTTGTTCTGTATTGCCTATCACCTGCAGGCTGCGGGGCAGGTAGAGTGCATGAGACACACCATCAAAAGTAAACTAAAGAAGGGGGTGGAAATGGCAGGGAGGAAACTAGTCACCATTATTGCCATTTGTCTTAATGCCAATAAGAGCTGGGGAATTAAAAGGTGCAGGATTCTCCCCCATTAGGCTCTTATGGAAAAGCCCAACAGTATATCAGGTACAATTTGGGCTGGCAAACAAAACAAGCCATAGCTAAACCGGTTCCATTCCCCACAGCTGAAATCATGGAAAGGATGTTTTAAGCAATAATCTGTCTCCACCAGGGGGCTAGGAAATATTTCTTTTGTTTTTCAAACACTGTATAGAGAAGCTGGCGCCAGCGGGAGAACAGCCCAGAACACTGGCGGTGTACTCCCACGACAAAGATTGTGTTGTGTGTTCTGTGTTTGTCTTGATATCACTGTTATTTTGGGGGATATTATACAAGGAGAGTTAACACATGCAGACCTCTTTGTCACCTGTATTACCGCCAGGGCCAAACAACCTCCCTAAAGGTTTCCTCAAAGGAAAGGATCGTGCACCCTGAAGCAACAGCAGGAGAGAAGTGCACAAGAAGCCTGGTTTAACATATTAAATTCAAATTTTTTTTGTAATAAATCATTAGTATAATGAATGTACTATTATAGTTAATGTAAGGTAAAAGTTAAGTAATAATACACAAGGTACATTTTATTATGAAATTATATGTGTTGTTTAATAAAATAATCCTGGTAGGACTCCATAAGTAATACCATTTAAAAAGGAATTAAAGACACTACCTACCCATGCACGGCAAGTACAGCAGGCAGTGGCTTGGTGAAATAAATAAGGAGCAGCAAAGGTCAAAGCAAGATATGACCTCCCTGGGGAGCATGATCTACTCAAAGTGGGAGATTATGTGATGTACCTGATTCCAAGAGAACACCATCCTTTCCCAGCTCCTAAATGAAGGGGCTCTTATCTAGTCCTTGATTGATTAGAGCCCAGCCTGCTGCTGGGAACAGAGAATGGAGGGAGGGATTGGATTCATTGCACACAAATAAAAAGGCACAAAATGGGAGTTAAGACAAAGGACATATATATTGTATTGCATGCATCTTACAGGTGCTACCACCAAGGAAACCAAAGACCCCCTGACCTGGAAGGGAACAATCATTGATGCTAATCACAGTTATTGCTATTGTAAGCTGTAGCAGGGCAGTCACCCTGCTCCCCTTGGAGTTGAAAGGATTTAGCTGCCTGAGAGCACATGGCACCTGAAGCAGAGCATACTGGGGAAAGGCAAGAGGAGCTGGGGAGCTCCAACCTGGCATCTCCCCAGGCTGAAGCCTTGTTAAGTGCCTAAGGAGGCACTGGGACTGCAGAGGTGCAGCCCGGGGATAGGCAGAGGCAGCTGGTCCAACATCCTTGCCAATGATGAGTGGCCATTACAGACTGCAGCTTGCCCCAGAGAAAGGGGCCAGATGGTCACTGGCAGTAGCCACTGAGGCAAGGGGGGTATGGAGGGTTGGGGGTTTCCCTGGGAGAGGAGATCCAGAGAGTGGGGTTACTGCTGGGGCAGAACCCCAAGGGAAAGGGCACCAGGCTCTGGGAGTAAGATGGAGGCCTGAGGCAGGTGAGACACTGGCCTGCAGAGGGTTCTCTGGGGCTGAAAGAGCTAATTCCTGAGGAGGCCAGCAGGAGGTGCCATGGCCGGTGAGTGCTCGATCTGCTACATAAGCCCTACCCAGATCCTGCAAGGTGAGGTGGCAAAAGGAGGAAACATGAACTACTAAACCCACGAGTTGCGGTAATGAGGCAAATGAGGACTTAAAGGATTTACTCATAGAAAACTGTGCCACTGATCCTACCCTGGGAATCTGGCATTATCGGTATAAGTGGTACATGAATTGGAAGCGAGGGTTCCAGCTTGGTGGAGAATATAACATTTATCAGGAAATATTGTGTGGTATTCCCTAGGCTATGCCATGGTCAATGACAGTGGAAATACAGTCATCCAGACATGTGGTTTGTTGCGGATGGCCTAAAAACATAACCCTTTGGTCTCCTAGGGTGTATGAACCTCCTTTGGGTTATGAGGTCCCACAAGTAGGGTGTGATCTTACCGCGTGTAATGATAATGGTACCTACATAGAGGAAAATCCCTGAGTGTGCAGTTATGTACGTATCATGTTGGACATAACATCTCACCTGGGACACTGGGTATATGATAATTTAACCACTTTGCAGAATGTAACCCTACAGGTGACAAGGATGCCAAGCTGGGAAAATCCGAATTTGAGTTGGCTGCAGCCTGGAGCTGGAAATACTCCCCAAAAGGTGAACATGTGGGATCCATTGTGGGAGCAGGTGCAACCAGCACTCTTCAATGTGTGCTTTCAGTCTATTACAAGAGTGGTACACCCCAAAGAATGGTGGGTGGACCGAGTACATCCCAACTACAGTTCATACATAGAAGGGTTGAAGCACAGGGCCGCCTGGGGGGGGGGGCAAGTGGGGCAATTTGCCCCAGGCCCCAACTTCGCAGGGGCCCCTGCAAGAGTTTTTCAGGGCCCCTGGAGCGGGGTTCTTCACTCAGTCTGGGGGCCCCGGAAAACTCTTGCTTCTTCAGCTCCTGGTCTTCTCCAGTAGGGGGTCCTTACCGCTGAAGTGGGACCTGCTGCCGAAGTGCCCTGAGGACCCGCGGTGGGGGCCTCCCACCGCCGAATTACTGCCGTAGACCCGGCTGCACTTCGATGGCGGGTCCCGGAGCGCAAGGATCCCCTGCCACCGACGACCCCAGGCCCCTGGAATCCTCTGGGCAGCCCTGTTAAAGCAACAATTTAATTGGTGGGTGAGGGCACACACATGGAATGGTCACCTGAAAAGGGATCTATGGGCAGCAGGAAACACAGGGTTTTGGGTGCATGGAACCTGGGGGACAGTTGGGTAACTAAGGAATTGATAAGCCAAAATGTGAAACTTCAACAACAAGTTAATAAATTACTGGCACAGCAGCTGTCTGCAATCACGAGAGGGTGGAAAAGGGCATCAGAGGTGAACCTGAGGCTAACTCAATGGACAGGAAACCTCGTGATGTGGGTGGGAGATGGCTTCAGAAGGCTAACCTGGGAGGAGGTGTGTATGGGAATACAAAGTGCGCAACTAGCCATGTTAATGAATGTTATGGGTGGCTTTAAATAGTGAAGCAAAAACATATCCATTTGCATGAAAAATAACATTCCTGACCTGTGGGGCTAGCACCTGTGTAATGGTTACCGTGGTGCTTTGGAATGGGATGGTAACGAAGATGGTCCCCATGAGTCCAAGGGAATAATGAGAAAGGGAGGGGTTTGCTGGGAACCATTGGGGGATAAATGGGGAGAGTGGAATGAGGTTGTCATAAACAGATAAGTAAGGGTTAATAGAACAGGAGTACTTCATGTCTCTTTTGCCTGTAAAGGGTTAACAAGTCCAGTGAGCCTGGCTGTCACCTGACCAGAGGACCAATCAGGGGACAGGATTCTTTCAAATCTTGAGGGAGGGAAGTTTGTGTGTGTGCTGTTAGTTTTTGGTTGTTGTTCACTTTAGGGACTCAGAGGGACCAGACATGCAACCAGGTTTCTCTCCAATCTCTCCAATATAGGCTCTTATAAGTTCAGAAGAGTGAGTACAAGGTAGATAAAGCAAGTTAGGCTTATGTTTGTTTTCTTTATTTGCAAATGTGTATTTGGCTGGGAGGAGTTCAAATTTGTATTTTGCTGAAAGGATTTTAATTTGTACCTGAATACTTAGGCTGGGAGGGTATTCCCAGTGTCTATAGCTGAAAGACCCTGTACCTATTCCATTTTAAATTTACAAAGATAAATGTTATTGTTTTTTCTTACTTTAATTAAAAGCTTTTCTTGTTTAAGAACCTGATTGGTATTTTTATTCTGGTGTGAGACCCCAGGGGATGGGGTCTGGATTCACCAGAGAATTGGTGGGGAGAAAGGAGGGAAGGGGGAGATAGAGTCTAATTTCTCTCTGTGTTAGGATTACTGTCTCTCTCAGGGAGAATCTGGGAGGGGAAGAGAGAAGGAGGGGGGAAGGTGGATTTTCCTCCCTGTTTTAAGATTCAAGGAGTTTGAATCACAGTGATCTTCCAGGGTAACCCATGGAGGGGAAGGCTGGGAAAGGCAACGGTGAGGGAAAGAGCTTACTTTCCTTGTGTTAAGATCCAGAGGGTCTGGGTCTTGGGGGTCCCCAGGCAAGGTTTTGGGGGGACCAGAGTGTACCAGGCACTGGAATTCCTGGTTGGTGGCAGTGCTACAGGTTCTAAGCTGGTAATTGAGCTTAGAGGAATCCATGCTGGTACCCCATCTTTTGGATGCTAAGGTTCAGAGTGGGGAATTATACCATGACAGAGGTAAATTGGTCAATTATTAAGTTAAGCAATTGTTTGTCCAGGGAAAATATTTGAATGTCTCCCTCCCCCATGGCCATAGAAGAGCATGATTAGTGGCTTTTGGCAAAGGAGTGTGGTTGGATGTAATGTATATGGGGTATATACATAGGGGGCTCAATTACACCAGCACATGGCCAAGTTACACACATCTATATGCTGCTTTCAGGACTATGTTGCATGAATGGATGTGTGGAACTGATTATTTCGAGTGACCGAACCAGCAGATTCTACCAGATTCTATACCAAATAATCGAGCTAGTTTGGACAATCCCTCATTTTTCTGTGAATATCCAGTGGACTTATGACATGGACAAAAACATGCAAAAATTGCAGGAACAGCTCGATGTAACTGCCTACAATTGGACACATTTAAAATATATTCTCCAGAATGGTGTTAAAAGAATCTCAGCCCTGTTGAAGGAAGAGAAGCAGTGCTTTTGGTGGTGTCCTAGATGTTGGACCATATGACAGTGGTCAGGGCTCTCAATGTTACTGTGGTTCATTGTGATTGTTGGCTTATCATTGACTATACTAATTCTACAATGTATAGTGTGATGGTTCAGGGGGGCAGAGATACATCAAGCACAACCACTAATTGTAACATATAAGTAATATAATAGGCCTTCCACCGAAGTGTAACAGATAACACAGACCCAACTTTATCAGTCCATCACTATGAGGAATCTGAGTCACTAGTTGGTATATATGTGCTGTATGACCGTACAAGAGATGGTGCAGGGCAATGGGGCAAATGGAGCACCAACACATTCCATCTTGATACCTTGCGCTATCAGGAAATGGGTTGTTGCAGATATTTTCTGTAGACTATGAGATAAAAGGTGTTTTTAACTCATTGGGAATTGCTTGTTGCCACAGATGGTCTTTGTAATAATGACTGGGTTAAAACTTCCTTTAGTTTATCAATCACGTAAAATGAGATACTATCAGGGCCAGCGCTTCCATTTAAGTGACCTAGGTGGTCATCTAGGGAGCTAGGATTTGGGGGGGCGGCATTTTGCCACCTTTGGCGGCAATTCGGTGGCGGAGGGTCCTTCCGCACTCCGGGTCTTCGGTGGCAATTCTGCGGCGGGTCCTTCACTCGCTCTGGGACCTGCCGCCAAAGTGCCCCGAAGACCAGGAATGCGGAAGGACCCCCCCACTGCAGAATTGCCACCAACGACCGGGAGCACGGAAGGACCCCCGCCTAGGGCACCAAAAACCCTGGATACTATAAAGGAAGTTCCATAAGTAAACCGGTAAATTGGGATACAGGAAACAGAACGCATAGTGGGATCAGTGGTTGGAAGGTAGTTTCTCCTTCCCCACACAGCCATTTCTTTGTCCCTGTAGCTGACTGGGCTGTGGGTGGTCCAGCTTAGTGGTGGAAATGAGAGCTCAGCTTCCCAGTTAGAGTTGTCTCCAGGTTAAACAGAGTCCAGGGATCAGCTCAGGGTCAGCACTGGAGGGACAGAAGCCAAATGGCTGATCTGGGGGTTAAACTGGTTTCATAAGCCAGAGGTGGAACTACAGACAGCACTGGAGAAACAGAAGCCAAATGCCAGGTTTTTTCATCCCGCAAATGAACAAAGCAGGAGCTGGGGCTGGAAGCCAGCTGAAGCAGGGACTAGGACAAGGGTGAGCACAGCTGCAGGCATGGTATTCAGTGAGCAGCCACTGATCTGCTGTTGGCCAGGCTTATGAGCAGGATTGCTAAACCAGCTGCCAGTCAGTGGCTATGGCCACTCTTGAGTTCGCAGGCCGTACAGCTGGGCTCACTGGTTACCTAGCAGCACAGTTTTCAGGGAACAACTGTTCCGAGATGGTCTGGTCCCCGACAGTCCTACTCCCTATCAAAGGAAAGAGTTTTGGGGAGTTAAATAGGAAGAGACCAGGCTGATATTGCATCACCAGTTGCAATGTGTCTGGTGAAGTGTTCTTTTCTTTCTGCATTGTGGTATGTTAATCTTTGATACCCAAGTTCAAGTCCTTGCTCTAATGGCCATTTAATTATTTATACAAAGAGGAACAGCTAGAAGAGGGGAGATTGTGAAAGATCCATAAAAGAATATCCTCACAGCCAAGGCATTCAGGCTGTGCAAATGATTGCTGTTTGAATCCCTACTACACATCTGACAGAAGGGGGAATTGAACCTGGATTTCCCACAACTTAGGGGGAGTCCTGTACCTGAGGGCTATCATGGTGCACCCCCTTCTCTGGGTGGAGTTGAAGTCCTTTGCTTTGCTTCTGTCAAAATGCCAGGAGGTCAAAACAGAACAAAAACAGACTGTTGGTTTGCACAAAACTATTCAGCAAATTCAGCCCAAATTCACAAATAGTTTAGGTTGACCCAAAACAGCATTTTTCAGTGAATAAACTAGTTAACAAAAAATTGCACTCAGCTCTTTTCTGAACTAACTACCCATAAGAACCCCTCCACCTCCAAGCCAACATTCCATTTCACCCAGATCACCAAAACCAGGAGCCAGATTCTGGCACCAGACTGATGTGATAATTGGGCCTGCAAAAGTACCCTGAATGTTGATGGGAAAAGTTATGAAAGGAATCAGAATGACTGAATTAGTCCAAACAAAAAGGTTTCCTGATATAGCTTAAGGACTGTGTTAAGGTCATGCTGGGTAGACAAGAAAAGTGTGGAGTCAGATATCAGTGAATCAAATTTGGTGTGTCACAAACTAGGCTTAATTGGTGGATGAAATAAAGAAGGTAGGGGCTATTCTGTTCACCACTCCCTTTTGGGGTTCTTACAGAAAGACACTATAGAAGGAAAACCTGGTAAATACAGTGAGATTCACCATCATGGCTGCCACCCCTACCAACTCTGGGGATCTCAGTCTTTCATCATTGTGATCTTGAAAGATGTCCTGACTAAACTGTGAAAGAGAGGGACCCAGATGTCATTGTCACTTCTACTGGCTCCAGCTGAATCCCAAAAGCCATCTGGGATGAAATAGGATTGGACTGTAACAAAAACAGCTCCAGCCCATCTCAAGTAACTTCTTCTCCTTTCTCCCTAAGGACAGTTATTACCATCTTCAATACCGTCTAAGAGATGGTCAGACAAGGGGGTTTTTATTCGTAAAAAGTCTCTCAAACTAAAGGGAACAAAGGATGTTATTAAAATGGAAACCTTATTTCATGCTTTATATTACAAATGCTTTAATGGTTTTTCCTTCTTTTCTGTATCTTTAATAAAAGGTTGAAAGAATTGTTAATGGTGTGTGTGCCATGGCACTGAACAGGTTAGGTCTCTGTGTAGCAAACCTCAAACTTTGTTTGACACTATTTAATGTTAGACAGTGACCAGGTCATATTAACGCCTTTGGCTCATGCGTCCCATCTAAATTAACACAAGGCCAACAAGCCAGATTTGCCTCTTTTACTCACAAGGAGCAGTATTTTACTCCATGAGTAGACCTATTGCCCAAATTGTGTTCTTGTCCATCCTCCCTGTTGAAGGAAGAGGCCCAGGTGAGGACCATCAAATTGTGGAAGTAAATGCATTGGTACGCAGGTGTTGTAGGAGAGAGGGCTTTGGATTCTTTGACCATGAATGTTGTTCCAGGAAGAAGGATTGCTAGGAAGAGGTGGGATCTGCCTTATGAAGAGAGGGAAGATTATCTTCACATGCAGGCTTGCTAACCTTGTGAGGAGTGCTTTAAACTAGGTGTGCTTGGGAATGGAGAACTAAGCCCTGAGATAAGTGCGATACAGTGAGGAAACACAAGGAGGAGGGTGCACCAGGAGAGGCCTCTTGATTCATACTGAGAAAGTAGGGCAGTGGGCTAGTTATCTTAGGTGCCTGCAAATGAATGCAAGAAGCCTGGGAAACAAGCAGAAAGAATTGGAAGTCCTGGGACAGTTAAGGAATTATGATGTGATTGGAATAACAGAGATTTGGTGGGGTAACTCATATCACTGGGACACTGTCGTGGATGGGTATAAAGTGTTCAGAAGGACTGCTGGGATGAAAAGGTGGAGGAATTGCACTGTATGTAAGAGAGCAGTATGATTGTTCAGAGCTACAGTATGAAACTGGAGAAAAGCCTGGTGAGAGTATTTGGGTTAAATTTAGAGGCAAGAGCAACAAGGGGAGGTGTCATAGTGGGCATCTGCTATAGACGACTATAGAGGATGAGTTAGACAAGGCTTTCTTCAGACAACTAACAGAAATTTCCAGATCACGGGCTATGGTTCTCATGGGGAACTTCTATCACCCTGACATCTGCTGGGAGAGTAATACAGCAGTGCACAGACAGTCCAGGAAGTTTTTGGAGAGTGTTGGGACAACTTCCTGGTGCAAGTGCTGGAGGAACCAATTAGGGATCACAATCTGCTGTTCACAAACAGGGAAAAATTGGTAGGGGAAGTAGAAGTGTGTGACAACCTGGGCAGCATGAGATGGTCAAGTTTAGGATCCTGACAAAAGGAAGAAAGGATAACAGCAAAATAAGGACCCTGGACTTCAGAAAAGCAGATTTGACTCCCTAAGGGAACTGATGGGCAGGATCCTCTGGGAAGCTAATATGAGGGGAAGAGGAGTCCAGGAGAGCTGGCTGTATTTTAAAGAAGTCTTACTGAGGGTACAGGAACAAGCCATCCCAATGTGCAGAAAGCATAGCAAATATGACAGGAGACCAGCTTGGCTTATGTTACCAGATTTGCCCATTATTTTGGGGTATGCTCATTTATTAGGTATCAGAGGGGTAGCCATGTTAGTCTGGATCTGCAAAAGCAGGAAAGGGTCCTGTGGCACCTTATAGACTAACAGACGTATTGGAGCATGAGCTTTCGAGGGTGAATACCCACTTCGTCGGATGCATCCGACAAAGTGGGTATTCACTCTCGAGAGCTCATGCTCCAATAGGTCTGTTAGTCTATAAGGTGCCACAGGACTCTTTGCTGCTTTCATTTCTTAGGATTACTCTTCTGGGGAGTGGGGGTTCCTGGTACTTTTATCAGTGTACGGTTTATGTCACTTGTGCTTTCATGTGGAGCTCTACTTCCCCCTGCTACCAGTTCCCTCCCAATGGAGCTATCCTGAAGGACCTAGGTTCCCCAGTGCTGGATTCCTCCAGCCCCAGAACCAGATGAACACATTAACAGAGTGCGTCTGAGAGGACTGGATTAATCAGCACTCCAAAGCTGACCCCTTATATATCTCTGGACTCAGTAGGTTGGGTTGAGCAGCACTTCCAAGCTGCCAACCTCATATGTCCCAGGTTCAGCACGTCCCTATCCCCATATTCATGTTACAATTGTTCTGGTGGTCAGGGCCGGTGCAAGGATGTTTTGCGCCCTAGGCGAAACTTTCACCTTGCGCCCTCCCCCGTTTCCAAGCCCTCACCCTGAGGCCCCGCCCCGCCCCAGCTCACCCCTGCTCCGCCTCCACCTCAAGCATGCTGTCGCTGCTTCACTTCTCCCACCTCCCAGGCTTACGGCACCTAAGCTGATTGGCGCTGCAAGCCTGGGAGGTGGGAGAAGTGAAGCAGCACACCACTGCTCCGCCTCCTCCCTGAGCACACCGTCGCTGCTTCACTTCTTCCGCCTCCCAGGCTTGTGGCGCCAATCAGCTTAGGCGCCGCAAGCCTGGGAGGCAGGAGAAGTGAAGCAGCCATGGCGTGCTCGGGGAGGAGGCGGGGCAGGGGTGAGCTGGGGCAGGGAGTTCCCCTGCATGCCGCCCTCCCCCTTACTTGCTGCAGGCGGCTCTCCCTGCACTCCCCTGCCCCAGCTCTCTCTGCTTAAATGCTGGCGGCGACCAAGGCGGCTGAAGATTTGGCCGCAGCCGTTGCTGCCAAAGAAAATGTCACCCCTCCAAATCCTAGCGCTCTAGGTGACCACCTAGGTCACCTAAATGGTTGCACTGGCCTTGCTGGTAGTAACCCACTTGATGAGCAAACCGTACAGAATTTTTGGGCACTGCAGGGATCTTTTAGCTTAGGTATGAGGAGCGTTGTTGCAGAGTAAATGAGGAAATCAAAAAACACCCACAAGGGGGAGAGAGAGAAAGAGAAGCAACCAGCTGAATCATGAAAGTTATTTTTTTCCAGGTAATAGCCATAAGGGAAGCAAACAAGCAAAACAGTTATATTATTAAATCTAATTTAAATTAGATTATAAAAGTCAGGTTTACAAAACTATAACGGATCACACAGGTCAGAAGGCTATACCTAGAGAGTACACAGAGAGAGAGAGAGAGATAGGTTCTCACCACTCCATGAAGCTTGAATCAGTTGGGTGTCCTAGGTGATGGTGGTAGTTGAGGGTCAGGCGTTCTGTAGACAGGCATAGTCCCCAGCATGATCAGTCAGGAGAAGATGAAGTCCCAATGGAACTGATGCAGATTTTGGATCCAGGCATCAGAACATTTACTTGAGCATGGGTAGGAGTTTTTGTAGAGAAATAACAATGGGTCACAGGAGAACACTAGATTTGTTTATGTGTAAACAAGGGAGAATACCAAAGTTGTTTTGTTCAGGCTAGACCATGGGAGCTGCTCATTCTGGGCTTAGAGTGGTGTTCCTTGAAGGGAACTCACAATGCAATTTGGGAGTTTCACTATTTTGGATACCAATAAAGGATTTATTACTAGAACTGGTCTGATAACTGCTGAGCTGAGTATGTGCAGGAGTGGGTTTATTAACATCTGGAGAAGAGATCCCCCATGATGCAGTGCTTCCCTGCTTTTCTGGTCCCAGAGCTCCGTGCAGTTCTTGCCTTGGAATCTCTATTCTTCATTCTGTATGGTAATAGAGATGCCTCCTTGTCCTTTCTTTGATGCAAATGAGGCTAGGGGAGTTTCCTTAATCCTGTCATCTTTATCCCTGTCTCCCTCGGCCTTTTCATTGCTCTTTGTAAATCTTTTTTCTGATGCAGACTTGGTTCACGTAGAAGCTGTGTGTGTGTCTGGGAGGGTGTCTTTCATGAGTCAGACAGGCTGAGTACACGTAAGAGAGAAATCTTTGGTGAGCTTAAACACAAAAAGGAATCTTACAAGAAGTGGAAACTTGGACATATGATTAGGGAGGAGTATAAAGATATTGCTTGATCATGCAGGGATGTAATCAGGAAGGCCAAAGCACAATTGGAGTTGCATCTAGAAAGTGATGTGAAGGGTAACTAGAAGGTTTCTGCAGGTATGTTAGCAACAAGAAGAAGGTCAGGGAACATGTGGGACCCTGAATGAATGGGGGAGGCAACCTAGTGAGCGATGATGCGGAAAAAGCTGAAGTATTCAATGCTTTTTATGCCTCAGTCTTCATAGATAAGGTAATTTCCCAGACTTCTGCACAGGCAGCCAGTATGGGGAGGAGGTGAGCAGCTCTCAGTGGTGAAAGAACAGGTTAAGGGCTATTTAGAAAAGCTGGACATGCACAAGTCCATGGGACTGGATGCAGTGCATCCGAGGGTGCTGAGGGAGTTGGCTGATGTGATTGCACACCATTGGCCACTATCTCTGAAAACTTGTGGTGATCATGGGAGGTCCCACATGATTGGAAAAAGGCTAATGTAGTTCCCATCAGGCCAGTCAGCCTCACCTCAGTCCCTGGAAAAATCATGGATCAGGTCCTCAAGGAATCCATTTTGAAGCACTTGGAGGAGAGGAAGGTGACCAGGAACAGTCCATATGGATTCACCAAGGCAAGTCATGCCTGACCAACCTCATTGCCTTCTATTATGAGATAACTGGCTCTGTGGATATGACGAAAGTGGTGGACGTGATATACCTTGACTTTAGCAAATCTTTTGATACAGTCTCCCACAGTATTATTGACAGCAAGTTAAAGAAGTATGGATTGGATGAATGGACTATAAGGTAGATAGAAAGCTGGCTAGATCATTGGGCTCAATGAATAGTGATCAATGGCTCGATGTCTAGTTGTCAGCCGGTCTGAAGCAGAGTGCCAAGGAGTCAGTCCTGGGGCTGGTTTTGTTGGACACCTTTATTAATGATCTGGATGATGGGATGGATTACACCCTCAGCGAGTTTATGGATGACTCTAAGCTGAGGAGAGAGGTAGATATGCTGGAGGGTTGGGATAGGATCCAGAGTGACCTAGACAAATTGGAGGATTGGGCCAAAAAAATCTGAAGAGGTTCAACACTTAGGACAGAAGAATCTGTCCACCACTAGAGGCTGGGGACCAACTGGCTAAGCAGCAGTTCTGCAGAAAAGGACATAGGGATAACAGTGAATGAGAAGCTGGATAGGAGTCAGCAGTGTGCCCTTGTTGCCAAGAAGGCTAACAGCATTGTCATAAATATAAAAGGAAGAGTAACAACATTTACGTGTACAGTAACATCAAATCCCTCCTGGCCAGAGGTACAAAATCACTTACTTGTGAGGGGTTATTCAGTTCAGTTAACCTGGTTGGCACCTGACCAGAAGGACAAATGTGGAAAGAAGATACTTTCAAATCTTGTGGAGGGGGGAGGGAGGTTTTGTTTGTGTTCTCTTTATTGTTCTCTCTTTGGGCAGAGAGAGGGACCAGGCAGAAAAAAAAATCCCCTAAAGCCCTACCTGCAATAAACATCTAAAATTACAAAAATTGTAAGCAATAGCAAGGAAATGCATTAGATTATCTTTTGTTTTAGCTTGTGACTTTTCCCTGTGCTATGAGGTAATTTTATTCCTGTTTTGTAACTGGGAAGCAGAATCAGAGGGGAATTCTCTGTGTTTTAAATCTTTTTATTTACCATTTCAAGTTATCTTGCATCCTGATTTTGCAGAGGTGCATTTTTTTACTTTTTTTTCTTTATAATAAAATTCTTCTTTTAAGAGCCTGATTGATTTTCAGTGTCCTAAAAAAACAGGAATTCTGTGTTCTCTTTGCTTAATCCATTGGTTGATATATTATTCTCAAGTCTCCTCAGGAAAGAGGGTGAAGGGGCTTAGGAGAATATTTTTGCGGGGATAGGGCTCCAAGTGGCCCCTCCCTGAATGTTTGTTTAAATTACTGTCCAAAGACAAGGAAAGAAATTTGTTCCTTGGGAAGTTTTTAACCTAAGGTGGTAGAAATTAGCTTAGGGGGTCTTTCATGTGGGTCCCCACATCTGTACCCCAGAGTTCAGAATCGGGAGGGAACCCTGACAAGCATACTGGGCTGCATTAGTAGGAACATTGCCAGTAGATCGAGGGAAGTGATTATTGCCCTCTATTCAGAACTAGTGAGGCTACGTCTGGAGTATAGCATCCAATTTTGGGTCCCCAATACAGAAAGGATGTGGACCAGCTGGAGACAGTCCAGTGGAGGACAATGAAAATGATTAGGGAGCTGGAGCACAAGACTTATGAGGAGAGGCTGATGGAACTGGGCTTATTCAGTCTGCAGAAAAGAAGAGTGAGGGGGGATTTGATAGCAACCCTCAACTCCCTGAAGGGGGTTCCAAAGAGGATGGAACTCAACTGTTCTCAGTGGTGTCAGATGACAGAAGAAGGAGCAATGGTCTCAAATTGCAGTGGGAACAGTCTAGTTTGGATATTAGGAAAAACTATTTCAATGGAAAGGTGGTGAAGTGCTGGAATAGGTTACCTAGGGAGGTGGTAGAATCTCCATCCTTAGAGGTTTTTAAGGCCCAGGTTGACAAAGCCCTGGCTGGGATGATTTAATTTTGGTTGGTCCTGTTTTAAGCAGGGGGTTTGACTAGATGATCTCTTGAGTTCTCTTCCAACCCTAATCTTCTATGATTCTAAATCAATGGGACTAGTCATAGAGTAAGGTACTGCCCCATGTGAGTGAGGAAGGAAGAATTGGCCCTTTAAATTGGCAGTGGTTGCAGTGCTTTCTAAAGGCCAGACTGTGATTTCTTCATTTATACTGGAAAATGGTTATTGTCACTCATAGCTCCATTGATTTCAGTGGGATTATTCATATGTGCAACTATTCATTAATGTGACCAAGGGGGTAAGCTGGCCATCAGCACCCAGAACTGGTCACTAGCACCCTAGTTTTTAGATTTTAACAGCGTAACATGAGTTTGAAACACAATCTGCATCTCATTCCCTGAGCTGTGGAGCTCTTAACTGTTCTTATGGTTCTGCTAATAGCACGTGGACCAAGCTAACTCATGGTGTAATTCCAATGACTAGAGTGGAGTTACTCTGGTATCAAATCTGCCCCCCTTATGTTTACGTAGAACTAGCTGGGGCTGTGAACTCTCAAGCCTAGAGGTGCCAGGGCCAGGGGCAGCTCTATGTTTTTTGCCACCCCAAGCATGGCGGTCAGGCAGCCTTTGGCGGCGTTTCTGCCTGAGGTCCGCTGGTCACGCAGATTTGGCGGTGTTTCTGCGGGTGATCTGCCAGTCCCGCACCTTTGACATACCCGCCGCTGAAGCACAGTGACTGACATGCTGCCCCCTGCGGCTTGACGCCCCAGGCACGTGCTTGCTGCGCTGATGCCTGGAGCAAGCCCTGACACAAATTAAGCACTTGATCTGGGCTGGATGGACCATTTTTCGAACCCAGTAAGGAACCCGGGAGTATAACTGAGAGAGAGCTTCCATATATTTTAATTCATAATTGATATAATTCAAAGTAAAAATCACAGCATGGTTTGTTCTAAGACTAAAAATGCAGGTAGGGAGTCAGAAAAAATGTACAGTGACCTGTTTCAAGCCAGAGACGTTTCGTATATTAGGTGAACATGAGAACCAATACACTATGGGGCTTTTGCATGTTAGGTGAATGTGATAAGCAGTACAATATGGGCTTCTCTTTTTTTGCCACAGACTTTGCTGAATCCACAGAAATGTTTTCTTTAGCTACAGAAGCTACCTAATGCAATGTCTATATCTATGGCCTTCCTGCTCACAAAACAGTCATGTCCCCGCCCAAGGCTGATACAGCGCGGAGTGCATGTGATACAGCTACCTGGCTCGGGCAGGATTACTAGCGAGGCATGATACTTTTGTTGTTAAGCAAACACAGCATTTTTTCCTGGCCTCTGCCACTGAATGCCTCCATGCATTATGCTATGCCTTATCAGTGTTGCGGACTGCATGAGCTAGAAAAACATGTCATTACGAGTGCATTTTTTTCCTTCTAATTTGCAATAACTTCAGGGACGGAGTTGATAGGGGGAGGATAGAAACATTCTGGGGACTGCATGGTCACCTGTGGTGCTGAGTGCTGCTGAGTTTGCCATGCTGCCCAAACAGGAAATTAAATTCAAAAGTTCCCAGGGCTTTTCCTGTGTACCTGGCTAGTGCATGTGAGTTCAGAGTGCTGTCCAGAGCAGTCACAATGGAGCAATCTGAGATAGCTCTTGGAGGCCAATACCATTGAATTGCATCCACACTACCCCAGATTCAACCTGGCGATGTTGATTTCAGCACTAATACCCTTGTCGGGGAGGAGTACCGAAATCGATTTTAAGAGCCCTTTAAGTTGACAAAAATGGCTTCGTCGTGTGGACGGATGCAGGGTTAAATCGATCTAATGCTGTTAAATTCAACCTCTACTCATAGTGTAGACCAGGGCTCTGATTCAAAATTGATATGACCTTAATTCAGGTTAGTTTTTAATTCCACTTCAAAGTGAATTAAGCTAAACCAAAGTAAGGCCACTGTAATTCCGAATGAAAGTGTCCACAGAAGGGTTTAATGCAGTTTAGCTAATCCACTTTTAATCCACACCTTTAGATAATTTGGATTAACTTTCTTGAGTATCCCCATGTGGACAAGGCCCCAGAGTGTCAACATTGGCATCAGTAAATTTATTCCTGAGTATCTGTAGCAAGGAAAAGCAGCAAAGAATCCTGTGGCACCTTATAGACTAACAGACGTTTTGGAGCATGAGCTTTCGTGGGTGAATACCCACTTCCTCACATGCATCTGAGGAAGTGGGTGTTCACCCACGAAAGCTCATGCTCCAAAACGTCTGTTAGTCTATAAGGTGCCACAGGATTCTTTGCTGCTTTTACAGATCCAGACTAACACGGCTACCCTCTGATACTTGTAGCGAGGAAATAAAGAAAGAAATGTTCAGCTGCCTGCCTTTAGTTTTCAGACAGGTGCTCATATAACAGAATCATAGACATGAGAGGAGAAAAAAGATGCAGTAATGTGAAAACCCAGACAGAAGAAACTGTTTGGTATAATTTTTCTTTGATTAAAAAGTCCGAATTTGAACTGGACAGCCCCAAAACTTTTAAATCTTTCATGAAAACCTTTTCCTTCCCGTCAGTCTCCTCAGAGCAGCCTTCACCTCCTGGTTCCTTAGGCTGTAGATCATGGGGTTTAACGTGGGGGTGACGACGGTATAAAACAGGGCCACCACTCTGTCCACGTCCGCTATGTGGCTGGACTTGGGCCGCAGGTACATAGCGCAGGCTGAGCCGTAGAACAAGATGACCACAGTGAGGTGCGAGGAGCAGGTGGAGAAAGCTTTGTGTCTTCCCTCGGAAGAAGTCGTCTTCAGGATGGTGTAGAGGATGCAGGCATAGGACACCAGCACCATCAGGAAGGGGATGACAGTGATTATTAGGCTGATTAGTACAATGAAGACCTCGCTCCTGGAGGTGTCCCCACAGGCCAGCTTCAGCACAGGGTGGATGTCGCAGAAGAAGTGGTTGATCTCGTTGGGCCCACAGTAGGGCAAGGAGAAGATCCAAATCACTTTGCCCATGGGCATCAGGATTCCACAGAGCCAGCAGACAATGGCCATGTTGGCGCAGACTCTGGGATTCATAATGGTGGGGTAGTGCAGAGGGCAGCAGATGGCCCTGTAGCGGTCATAGGCCATCGCAGCCAGCAGGTAGCACTCTGTTGTCCCAAGAGAAAGGATGAAGTGCATCTGGATGGCACACCCAGTGAAGGAGATGGTCCTCTCCTCAGAGACAAAGTTGACCAGCATCTTGGGGATGGTGACAGAGATGTAGCAGCTCTCCAGAAAAGACAGATTCCAGAGGAAGAAATACATGGGGCTGTGGAGAGCCGAGTCCAGCACTATAATGAGGATGATGATGCTGTTGCCCATCAGGGAGATAGTGTAGATAATGGAGAAACCCACACAAAGTATTGCTCGCGTTACTGGATCCTGGGAGAAGCTGAGGAAAATGAATTGGGTCACCATGCTGTGATTCCCCTGTGCAGTTTCACTGGTATAGCTCATCTGAAGAAGGAAGAGGAAAAAATATTTTGCATGTGGATGTTATGGGCCAGCTCATAGGGACACAGGAATGGAAGGGACCCTCTGAGTCATTCAGCATAGTCCAATCCAATTCAGTCCTGGATACTGCAGGCTGCCCTGTCATATCATACCATTCATAAACTGACCCAGCTACAGTTTCTAACTGGATAGGTTGTCTGCCCCCAACTCCTCTGATGGGGAAGCTGTTCCCTGCCTATGTGTTCTTGCTGCAACTTTGTTCTTTAGCTTCAATAGCTCGTCTCTCTCCCTGGAGTTTACCTCCTTGATGTATTTATTGAGGGCAACCAGATTCTTCTCAGCCTGCATTTTTCTAGGCTAAAAACTACAAGTTCTGTTACTCTTTTTGGTTTCATCAGCTGGTATGAGTTGGTGCAGCCACACTGACTTTAATTAAGCTTAGCCAATTCACATCAATATCCATCCATCCATCCAAATGCACACTCATCTATCTATCTATCTATCTATCTATCTATCTATCTATCTATCTATCTATCTATCTATCTATCTATCTACACATTCCTGTATCGATCAAGCTATCTATTTTAAAAATAAAATACAAACAGAGCACCATGATTCAGAGTTCACCCGTGTAAATCTGGAAGAAGACATTTGATTTCAACCTTGTTACTCAATAATTGCCTAGGAATAACTAAGACCCTTTTTGTTTGAATTTTGTTTGTTTTGAATGGTATTCTCTCAGTTCCAAGGGGGAAGAGCAAAATCCTACCCAAGCGGAACAGATGTAACCAGGAGCAGAATGGATCACTTGCATATATAAGAAATTCAAACAACAACAGATTTACCTTTGCAGCAAGTCAGGGTGCCTGTATATTCCTTGGATGTGGTAGAGTCGGGGTATTTCACCTGCATTCTGAGCCTCCTGGGACACAATCCCTTAGGTTCTCTGAGTTTAATTAGTAAGTCTTTGAAGGTTAATTCTAACATACCCCCGGTTTTAAAATTAAACACAATAGCTACACCTTCCTGACCTGGAGTGACTGAAGAAAGATCCCACAGCTCCCAGTAGCCTGAGTGGGCATGTCAGCAGCCAGCACTTTTACATCAGGCCAGATTCAGCTATAAACTCTTGTGTTTGTCCATATCCCTTCTGGAATCACCTGCATGACAACACCTCTGTGTCTTGGCTGGGTGTTTGCTTATTCATAGATTCATAGACTCTAGGACTGGAAGGGACCTCGAGAGGTCATCGAGTCCAGTCCCCTGCCCTCATAGCTGGACCAAATACTGTCTAGACCAGCCCTGATAGACATTTATCTAACCTACTCTTAAATATTTCCAGAGATGGAGATTCCACAACCTTCCTAGGCAATTTATTCCAGTGTTTAACTACCCTGACAGTTAGGAACTTTTTCCTAATGTCCAACCTAAATCTCCCTTGCTGGAGTTTAAGCCCATTGCTTCTTGTTCTATCATTAGAGGCTAAGGTTAAAAGCCAGAGGTTAAGCGACCAAGGGGAACTAGTGAAGAGGGGACCACAAACAGGAGAGTTTGAGAAGGGGTTTGTAAAAGAGAGTTTTAATATAATCGCTATGGTTAGGAAAGGCTGCATCGCCAATGCCAACACTGGTCTTGTCTCCTCCACCAGCATCTTCACCAGACAGACAACCTGACCATGGATGGCTCTCTGCAGATCCTGGTATGAATTTGCAGAGATTGTGGCCTGCATTTCCTACTCTCAGAAAGCCAGGCTGGGGGGACCTTCCAGTGTGAAAGGTGTCTGCTGGTGCAATCTCTCAGGAAGCAAGTGGGAGAGCTACAGGAAGAAGCGTCTAGGCTGAGGAACATCCATGCCAATGAGGAATTCCTCAAGAGTATTCACATGAAGACATCCAAGGCTGAGGACGCTATCCAGCTGCAGAGGATTGCTGTCACATCACCAGGGGAGGAGGATATGGCCCTGTCACAGGGAGGAAACTGGCTGCTCGTTACTTCTGGCAGCAGGCAGTAGTCCCTCCCTACTCCCAACCCACCCACCTTAGTGACAAGGGACCATTATGCTGTCCTGGCAATGAGCGATGATGAATCAACCCCAGTGGTGGAGGAGAAGCCATATACCCCCAAGGCTGGGAGGATCGCAGCCACAATTCCCAGGAGGAAAGGAAGGGTAGTGGTGGTTGGTGACTTTCTTCCAAGAGGTATGGAGGCACAGATCTATCCCAGGAGGCATGCTACCTTCCATGGGCCTGTATCCATGATGTTATGGAGGATTTGTCAAGGATTATCTGGCCCTCTTACTACTACCCCATGCTACTCATCCATGTGGGAACTAATGATACTATGAGGTGTGACCCTGAGCAAATCAGAAGCAACTACAGGGCTCTGTACACTTACGGAGTCCTACTCTTTATATGAGGGCCCTGTGGTGAGAGTTCAGGAGGTGGGTATCAGACAAAGAGTTAGAGGAAGGTACAAGAAAAAATGATTAACACTAGTGTATATGAAAAGAGAATCCATCGTCTCCAGTGCAGCTTCTCCTGATTAAAACAGCTGTGAGCGTATGTATGTAGAATGAGTCCTACTGACCTAAATAAGGTTTACTCCAAATCTACATGGAGATAAGAGAGACGAGAATTCATTGGGGTGCCTGATTTACACAAAGGTGGATGAGAGGAGAGTTCAAACCTTTAACTTTATTTTAACATGGTAAGTGAAAGTTAGTGCAGGATTGGAGCATCAGAAGAACCACACTAAAAACTGTTTCTTTTTCAAACAATACTGTGTAATCAAAATGTTCAGCTTCCAACTTCACCAAACAGCTTAAGTCTGTGGGAAGACCCGCTACAAGAATTATTGTATCTATAAGATAAATTGGGTCTTCAGAGTAATTCAGGGGAGGAATTGTGATGTGTTGCTGCCCCACTCTGGGGTGCCACCTGATGTACTGGGGGTACCGCTGATCCCGCCTGTTCCACCAGCCTGGACTCTCTTGCCCTGTTATGTTGAGCCAGACCCTCAAGACTCCTCTAGCACACACAAGGGTAAGGATGCGCCCAGCTGCAGAAAGACACAGACACTGAAATCAGCTCTGCATGGGAACAATCAGCTCAGGGATTGCCCAGCAATCAAGTGCACAGCTCCTCTGGGGTGCAAACACAAAATCGTGTTGTCTTGCATTGCACAGAGAACTGTACAGTGTAAGCTAATGAAAATCACCCCCTCTCTGAATGTGGAGAAAGATATGCCCAGCTTTTTGCCCCCAGTTATGAATTGCACAAACTGGTTTAGAAAAGACGAAAACAACTTTATTAACTACAAAGGATACATGGAAACTAAGCTTAATACACTAAGGAAACTGGCTACAAGCACCAATTTTTCATCCTAAATGTTGTTTTAAGCAGGTTGAAGAGTTTCTTGAAAACGAACTGCTCTTGCTTGCAACTTAGAACTCCAGGTATTCCTTTTATAGGCCATACACCTTCTAGCCTGGGTTCTGTCCTCCTTCCCCAGATCAGTCTTAGGTGTTTTTAGCAGTCATCTGGGGCAGGGATTCAGTGAAGAACCAACAACCCTGACACAAAGCTCCATATTCTTCAGAGAGATATTGTTATGATACAAATATGGCATATCTAATATGTATTTTATGCAAGATGGCTCATGTAAGATATCATTGGAAAAGTTACCATTTACTGAATGTGATTATCTAATTTGTATGCATTTACCATTTCTGTATCTAAAGTTAGGCATATTGACTATGTAATAATTACATCTGTGTGTATACTTGGGAAAAGCCCACCAGACAGTCATAAATCAGCCTTAAGGGGCCACTAGAAAAAGGCAATGAATCTTTGATGATGTGGATTTCCCATCTACCTGGATTTCCTTCCTGTGGACATTGCAAATAAACCTGATTTCAATATAGTAATTTTGACACTGCAAGATTAGATGATAAGATCATCTGATACAAAATACCACCTTTGACACTGTTGGTACTTTTCCTCTGTAGGGAGATGGGGATCAAACAAAGGTTTCCTGCCTTGGGTAAATCCTTTTTGAGGCTGGGGAGAGGGTTAATCTTGGTTTTCCTCCATTGCCTACCCAAGAAGAAAGACTGCTGAAAGTACCTGAAGGGAAAAAGGAACTAACCTGAAGGCAAAAGCAGGGGTGAGTCCAGACTGAGACCGGAGTCCAGTCTGTAAGAAGAAATAACTGGAACTCTAAGCTACTTGCCTAAACTCTGCAACTTGCCTAAAATAACATTTAGGGTGAGAAATTACTTCTTGAAACCAGAGTCTAAAATATTAAGCTTAGTATGCATGTTTTGTTTTATTTGCTCAGTAATCTGTTTTGTTCTGTTTGCTATCCCTTATAATCACTTCAGATCTGCCTTTTATAGTTAATAAATTTGTTTTTTTAATTATGAAACTCAGTTTGTGCCATTTCTAACTGGGAGGGCAAGAAGTTGTGCATATTTCTCTTCACATTGAGGGAGAAGGCAATTTTTAATGAGCTTGCGCTGTGCAGATCTTTCTAAACAGCGCAACGCAGTATTATTTTAGGTTTATTCCCCAAAGGAGGTGTGCACATGAATGCTGGGTGAATCCTCCCACACAGAGCTGACTTCAGTCTGCGTCTGCAGCTGGGTGTGCTCCTACCTTTGTGTGTGTGCTGCAAGAGACCAGAGAGCCTAATTCAGCAAAACAGGGAGAGGGAATCCAGGCTGGTGGATCAGGAGTGGCTCAGTGAAACCTCAGTACATCAGGTGACATCCCAGAAAGGGAGGTGATCTAAACTGTCACATTGACCTGTTGCATGGACTTGTACTGGTCATGTCTTTTTGGGAGGCTTAATTCACGCCACACTTTCTTGTTTGTAAAGCACTTTGAGATCTCAGATACTACGGGTACAACGGGAGGGATATCTCAGTGGTTTGAGCTTTGGTCTGCTAAACTCAGGGTTGTGAGTTCAACCTTAAAGGGGCCATGTAGCAAACTGGGGTAAAAATCTTTCTACGTATTGGTCCTGCTTGAGCAGGGGATTGGACCCAATGACCTCTTGAGGTCCCTTATATTCTGTGACCTAATTAGTTAGATAGAAAAAAAGAGTAATTCTTAACCTTTTTGTCCATTTCTACCTGAATTCAAAGTTATTGTATGTTGTTAAATTTCTGCATTTTTATTCTTTCTTTTTTTCTCAGTGTTCTCTTGCCATGCCTTTTTTGAGTGTGTTGCTTGTTGTACCTTTCTTGAATTTCTTTTGTGAATGTGTGGGTTCCACTGGGTAACTTCTCCTTCCTTTTGGACTAGAAAGAACAGTGACCTCATCTAGTAGTTTAATTTCTATGTCTAATATTCTTGCTAAAGAGAGGCATTTCCTTTAAGGTAAGCCATTCTCCTCTCTCCATCAATTTCCTTGTTAGGTACAAAATTTGACTTATTTAACATCCTTATTCCTATGGTCGAAAAATAAATATGCTATTAACTTTCCTTTCTCATTAATTTACCATGCCAATCAGCAGAGGCACCTAGAGAGATTCATGTTCTCCTCTCAATGATGTACAATGATGCAGAAGAGACATTCACTTTGTGGGAATAGACAAATGACAAAAAAGCACCAAGCGAGGCAGTAAATCCAGTGCATTTTGCTGAGAACAACCAGGGCTATTTATTGAAAGCTAAGACATACCTGGAGAAGACAGAGAGAAGGACCCACCTCCTGATTCCTGAACATCTCATAAAGAGGGCATATCAGAGACTCAAACTTGCCATATATTCACCTCAGAGGTAAACTAATATTTTATATCAGATTTAGAGACATCAGAAGGCATCACGAGACATGTTATCCCCTATGCCCAATGCATGGAATATTTTGCCCTCAGGCTGGTGCCTAGTCTGATGACAGAGGTACAGCAATGTTATGTGCTTTTTAAGACCCTACCCTTAGCAGGGTGTGGCAGATGTATGTAGGACACTCTGGGCTTCTTCTGAATTGTGCCAGCTACACTGGAGGTGGCAGGAGTTCTTGCTGAGGCAGGGGGGCATCTATCCAATCATTACCATTCAAACCCATGCCTGGGCTTGAATTTGAAACCATGATATACTGGCAGGAAAAGGAAATAATCCTGAGTGTTAAAGCCTGGGTCAAATCTCATGGGAGCTGATGAACTCTATAATGGTAATAATCAGTTGTGACATGGAAAGTGGGTTTAGATTCGTTTCTGAGTGTATGCAGAAAGCTGTCCATGGTCTAACTCTAGCATAATAAGAGAACTGATGGGCCTGTGGTTCAGGATGCAAAAAATGTGGGTTCTAATCTTGAGTCTCTACTGACCTGCTCTGTGACCTTGCACAAGCTGTTTCTCCTTTATGTGTCTTCTTTCTAATTTCTGTAGGCAGAATCGTGATATCTTTCCTCATGTTAAATAACTTAATGACCAGGATCACTGTGGCCAGTCTTGCTTTGTGAGTACAATGGTGTGATAGGGCTGCTTGAGATTCTGAGGCACAGGTCTCAGCGGCCTTGAAGCTCACCTCTGGTTGATGTCTTATGTTACTAAAAGCTCATGCTTCAGGGTTTTACCCAGCCAGCTGCAGGGCTCAGGAAGGGCATCCCTCCCCCATATCCTGACCAATGTGTTCTGATTTTATTTTTTAATCTCCTTCCTCTGAAGCACTGGGATGCCCATGGCTGGAGATGGGACACTGGATGGGGAGGGCTGGGCCTTGGAGGTGGCCGCTTGGTTCTTGCTCATATGGTCCGGGTCTGGATGGAATTTTTCCTCCAAGTATTTCACCTTCCTCTGCAGCATGTGGGTGTGGGTCACTTGTCAGGATTGTGTGGATGTATCACACTTAATATTTCTCTGCCATTGTGGAGGCCTCAGGCACTGTCTCCTGCGGGCAATGATACTTTGGTCCCATCTAGGTTTTTGGGTTTAGGTGTGTGGGTGCTGAGTGGTGTTGATGGCCTGTGCTACACAGGAGGTGAGACTCTGGTGCCCCCTTAAATGCTTTGGCTCTATGTGATGTTAAATGCACAGCATGACACGGTCCCAATCTCCTTAGAACACTTCATAAAGTGGGTCAGTACAATTATCTTCATTTTACACAGGAGATAATTGAGGGACTGAGAGCAGGACTGATTGCTCAGTATCACACAGAGTCAAGAATTAACTTCAACTCTCCTGACCCCCACTATGGTGCGTTGTCATTGGGATGTAACACAACCCTAAATGTGGGTAAGATCTGTATAGAATGTGTGAACAACTGATTTGTTGGTTTGCTGGCCAACCAGAAAAGTCAAAACAAAAAATATTTTGGGTCACACAAAAGGTTTTGCTTGACCAGCCATGATACCTTGTGTTTTATTTTCGAATTTTTTGGGTATTTTTTACCTTTTAAGAATAACATTGAAATGCAATTTAAAAGAAAAAGTAGTTCTGAACAGAAAAATTCAGGTTTTCTTTCAAAAATGTGAGAACAAAACATTTCAGTATTTTGGGATTTTCTGTCTGTTTTTGACGGAAACGATTTGGTGAATTTGATATGAATTTACAAAATATTTCAGTTGACCCAGATGCTCATTTTTCAGTGAAAAATGTCCCTAGATTTAGAGATGTCTGATCTCAATGATAAGGTTTGTGGTTGCAATTATCAACAGACCTTTTCAGGTTACTGCAAGGAGGAAATTGGATGACTCCAACAGAGACAGCAGGCCTCCCTATGTTATCCAGGAAAGGTGTCTTGACTCAACATTTAGGCTGGTGGGTATGTAAATATTAATGGAATTTAAATGCCAATCTACAAGAAGACAAGTATATCGCTCTGATATCATATTTGTTCAATTCCGTCTAGTTAAACCCATGGTGAACACAGATCAGGGAAACCAAACGTCCATCACAGAATTCATCCTCCTGGGATTCGGGAATCTTCCTGAACTGCAAACCCACCTTTTTCTGCTGTTTCTAGTGATCTACATTGTGACCATGGCTGGGAACATCCTCATCATTATACTAGTTGTCAATGATCAACACCTTCACACCCCCATGTACTTTTTCCTGGCAACCTTGTCCTTCTTGGAGACCTGTTACAGCTCTACCATCCTGCCCAGGATGCTGGCCAGTCTCCTGAACAGGGACAGAACCATTTCTCTCCGTGGTTGCATTGTACAGTTTTATTTCTTTGCTTCTCTGGTGGGTTCAGAGTGTTGTCTCTTGTCGATAATGTCCTATGATCGGTATTTAGCAATATGCAAACCGTTGCATTATGCAGGCCATATGAGTGGAAGGTTCTGCTTCTACCTAGTGGCAGGGTCTTGGATTAATGGCTTTGTTGCAATTGCTATAATCATATCCTTAATGTCGCAATTAAAATTCTGTGGCCCCAGTGAAATTGACCATTTCTTTTGTGACTTCACCCCGGTGATAAAACTCTCTTGTAGTGACAGCCACTTGATGGAACTTGTGACATTCATATTCTCATCCTTATTTACTCTTCTCCCGTTTGTATTAACCCTGGCATCCTATATTTGCATCATCATCACCATTCTGAGAATCCCTTCCAGCACTGGGAGACAAAAAGCTTTTTCCACCTGCTCCTCTCACCTCATGGTGGTTACAATTTTCTATGGGACCCTGATCATTGTGTACCTGTTACCAAGAACCAATACCATGAGAGCCCTGAACAAATTGTTCTCTGTCTTCTATACTGTCCTAACTCCTATGGCCAATCCCTTCATATATAGCCTGAGAAACAAAGAGGTCAAGGAGGCCCTGAGAAGAGCTATCAAGAAAATGCTTGTATGACAGAGGGCAACCACCTGCAGTTTCCTGGATAAACTTTATTGGATTAAGTAAAGTAACTCCATTGTATAAAAATGCAATTGTTTATGTGTTGTTGTGGGATTGTATGTGACTTCTCTAGGAGACTTGGCTCATGTAAATCTTGGGAAATGTTAGGAACTTCAAACAATGTGAACTTTTAAAATTAAGCCATTTTCCCTATGCAGAAGGAAGTTGCTTGAAGATTTGCCTGGTAAGGGGACCTGTTTGGCTGATTACCTATTCACAGTCTCTTCAAAGCACTGAATAAAGGACTCACAGATCCATGGGGGTTCTTGTTCTGAGCAAAAGGTGTTATGAACCTGAAATCAAAGGAAAACATGATTGGATTTGGAATGACCAATCACCTCTCAGAACCCTTGAGGTAGGTAGGCTGGACTCTCATAAATTGGTTAGCATGTGTGTAGGTCCTTTTATTGGTTTAATGTTTTTCTGCAATGCTTTCACCTTAAAAACAAATGAGCTTGCTTCTAAAGATCTGTGTGATAAGTTAACTGTGGTAATTCCACTGTGCCCCATCTCAGAAGAGAAAGCAAAACAGGCCTGCATAGGCAGACAGTCTTGTGCTGGGGATATCACAGTGTAGGCAGGCAGCAAGGTGTGACACTCTGCACCCCATATTCATCATAGTGATATGATTATGAAATAATTATGATACATCTTGTAAAAATATGTCATGTGAGGTGTCAATGGAAAGGTTATGGTTTGCTGAATATGATTATTCTATTTGTAGGTGTGTATCATATTTGTATCTGAAGTTATGAATATTAACTCTGTACCTGTATTTCAAATGTTCTTGCTCCTGTGGTAACATCCACAAGCTACTTTACGTCCAGTCTAGTTAGCACATTGTGAATGGCCTATTCAAGTTGAATGGCCCATCAACAAAAGCAATGGACCACGGGAAAAATCTTAGCCTCACCTGATAAGCTTTCCTGTGGACACTTCAGCCAAAATATGGGTAATGGCTGTCATGACTCATTGAAGCTTGTGAAGACATGTGATTAAATCATGCAAATATTGGAGTCCATTTTGGTGCTTGTACTTTTGAAGAAACTGCTCTGGGGGCTTTGTTTGGGACAAAGAAGTTCCCCCCTACGTGGAAGAAGCTATAAAAGGGGAAGTGACATAATCACAGTGCCTCACTCCCTCTAAAACACAACACCTGGAAATACCTAAGGAACAAAGACTGAATGGGGGAAGGAGATCCCAGGTGGGAAAGAAGAAAGCTTGGTAGACTATTTTTGATATCTAACAGGGTGAGACACTCTTGATTCAAATCCTGTCTAGTTTATAAGACATAGATTGTATTTTTGTTTTTTCTTAATTAACCTGCTTTGATCTCTGTGCTCGTTACTTATAATCACTTAAAATCTATCTTTCTATAATTAATAAATTTGGTTTATATTTTTAACCTAAAACAGTGTGTTTTTCTAAAAGTGCTTGGGGAATCTGCTCAGGAACAAAAAATGGTGCATTGTCCTATCCACTTTGAGGGAGGGGTGGACTGGGTAATAGATTTATGTAGAGAAAGGCCTTTGAGCTGGCAAGACAGTACAGCTCTGGGGTCCTAGGCTGGAGATCTGGGGAGAAGTCTTCATGTAACTGCAGCTGTGTAAGGTTTGTGTGAGTGCAGGACCAGGGGTGGTCTGCATCTTGTCACAGCAGCACAGTGTAAGAGGGAGTCCAGGCTGGTGAGACAGAAGGCTCAGTGGCACCCCAGTTCCAGGTTGCACCCTGGTGTCCCTTCACAGCAGGAAACACCCTGGTCAGGAGGGTGAGAGAGAGATGGGTGTCTACCCAAAAGGGGCAATGGATGGGGAACTGGGATACCTTGCTGGACCTTAGAGGGGGAATGTAGGTGCAGTTGCTCCTTTCCCAAAAGAATTCAGAGATTGCATGATAATGGTGTGCAGGGCAAAATGAAATGGAGCATGCCTTGTATACTCATGAGGGAAAGTCCTAGAAATCTTCTCCCATATTAGTTCTTTCTCGTGGAGCCATTCTGTTTAAATCCATGAGACATCATGTGTGACTGGCACAGGTCATACCCACCTTTCACTGAAATTAGATGCAGTCTCTCACTCTGAAATCACTGGGATTTGAACATGCTCAGCATCTCATAGAATTTGGCCTCTCTCTTTTACACTACAATTTCAGACTGTTTCTCTCTTTCTCTCTATTTAACTGTCTATGTACTGCTGATTGGAGGTGGTGGACTTGCCACTGTATGAAGGTTTTAAAACAAGATGAGACATCCTTCTAAAAAGCATATTTCAATCTATCTTCTGAGGAGACAAATGTAAGGATTGTGTATGCAGGAGGTTAGATGAGATCAGGGGTTCTCAACCTTTCCAGATGACTGGACCCCTTTCGGGAGTCTGATTTGTCTTGAATACACCCAGTTTTGCTTCACTTAAAATCTACTTGCTTACAAAATCAGACATAAAAATACAAAAGTGTCACAGTAAACTGTTACTGAAAAATTGCTTACTTTCTCATTTATACCATATAATTATAAAATAAATCAATTGGAATAGAAATATTGTACTTACATTTCAGTGAGATACTTGAGCCTGTTTTTCACTTGTGAATCTTGTCTGAATCCCAAAACCTCCCTCCCGGAGATGGAGCATGTAACTTAGCTATGGCATGGGGCCCCAGGCAATTGCCCTACTTCCCACCTCCTAATGCCAGCCCTGCATTTGTGACTCCTCTAAATCCATCCTATGATCATCTTTAGGACTGCAAGCCCCAGGTTGAGAAACACTGATCTAGATGAGTTGAGTACCCCCTGGAAGACCTCTGAGTACCCCCAGGGGTACACATACCCTTGGTTGAGAATCACTGGAGTAGATTATCATAGATTATCAACCCAATGGAACTTCAGTATGTCTCTACATCTATCTAGAGAGGGGGCTTGAAGTGGGATCTTCCACATTCTGGGCTAGGCCACTGGGCTAAAAGTTGGAAGGTAGGAGTCACCTTCTCTAGTAGGCTCTTGAAGAGGCCCCAATCTGGCAGATGTGCTCAAAGTGTGTCTATCTCCTGGTTTGTGGTTCCCACTGGACTTCCATGTGAGATAGGCATCCAGGCATCTGCCTGAGGTATCTGTGTACAAGCCCAGAGGCACAAAGTTAGCTGCCTAAGAAGCATTTACAGTGAAAATGTAGGTGCTGGGTGAGTTTCAGAACCAATAAGATTAGGCAGCAGCTGAACGGGGCAGTGGCATTTAAACATTGGATTTAGGTGCCTAAAATGTAAATTAGACACCTAAGTCACTTAGTGACTATGGCCCTTAGGACCAGATTTTAAAGGTGTAACCCTTCTGCCCCTCTGAGTTGGCAGCAACAAGGGCCGGGTTCAGTATCCAGGGGTTCTGTTTCAATAACCCAATGCCAAACCAGCTCGAGCCCCCACCCAGTGACCTGGGAAAATCTTACACACACCCCTAGGCACCTCAAAAAGGCAATGCTTCCCCTCTCGCAAGCACAGAGTCTCGGTGTAGCAGAAAAGGTTTAATACATGAGATAAACAACAAAGACTAAATTGGGAAAACACCTCAACTAGAGTTCCTAGACCAAACCGTGAGCAAAGATCCACCCCAGGAAATTGGGCTGTGTCCTCTTTCCTGGGCTCTTGAGTCCAGCACCCCCAAATCACCCACAGTCCCGAAAGTCCCACAATCCAAAAGTCTCTGTCCTGGATCAGTGCAGCCCCAAAGTTCGAGAGTCTATCTGCAGAGGTCCCTCCCCACAGCCTGGGTAGAAAGGGGCACCTTACGTGGTCCGGGGTCAACTGCCCTGCCTCTCCGTGGGTTTTGCTCCCACCTTCTCCACGAACTGCTCCGCTTTACCAGCTGCTCCACTCTGCTCCTCCAGCCGTCCTCACAAACTGCTCCACTCCACCAGCTGCTCTGCTCCACCTAGCTGTCCCGTGAGCTGCTCCAGTTGTCCCTGCAAACTGCTTGGCTCCGCTCACTCTGTGGGCCGCTCCACCCGTCCCACAGCTACTCCGCTCTGCCAGCCGCTCTGCTCCACCAGCTGTCCCGTGATCCGCTCCAGCCAGTCCCCACAAACTGCTCCACTCCGCCAGCTGCTCTGTTCCACAGTATAGCTTCAGGCTCCCCCACTAGTTAGCACAGTACTCAGTGCTCTCAGCTCAGTAATTTCAGCTCTTTAGTGATTTCAGCTCATAGTAGGGGAGCCCCAGTGCTAGTGCACCATTAGCCAAAAGTGAGTTCAGCTCAGCAACCTGTATCTGGATTCTTAAGGGAATAAAAAATCAACTCTGAGATTCCATAGTGGAGAGAGGAGGATATGCAATTGGTGTTCCAGGCCCTCACAAGAGGCCCATACCATCAGGTACACACTCCAGTCCCCAACCTGTCTCTCTTCATGGGGTTTTGGAACCCATGTCCCATGTTTAGCAAGTACCACCCAACTGAAGTTGAGTCATCTCTGTCACAAAACAGTTCCACAGTTCCCCATTCACACAATCAGGGTGACAAACTTTTTTTTTTCCTGCCCCAATAACAAAGAAATTGGGGATCCCATTCCCTACAATTCACCACCAGATGTCAGGGTAGCGCTCATCCTGACTCTGCTTACAAAGGTATTTAGGCACCTTGTGGGATTACCAAAAGTACCTAGCTCAAGCTCTTTCCACCTATGGAATGCTTTCTGGTGATTTGCTGCCTTCTCATGGCATGTCAGATTTCTAACCAGATTTTTCCATTCCTTTGTTCCTGTAGAACCCAATGTGCCTGCAACATTAGACTGGAAGAGTTTGCAACAAAAACAGTATGCAGAATGCTGGGGTTTTGAGTAGATAAGCCATGGCATCTCCACTTTGTCACCATTGGGGATTTCACGCAAGTAATGTGTTGGATGGAAAAGTCTATTTTCATTGTCTTTGGGGAACATGAAGTTTTTCACATGCTGTGGCCCGTGCAGTGCAAGGATGTCCCTCAGGCTACTGCTCAAGTGGGTCCACAGTCCTGGATCATCTAGACTTAAGGAACTAAACTCAGTTTAGTAAAGCAGCAGCTGTTTCTTGTGCCTCCACCACACTCTTCTCTGATCTACACTTTTCTTCAGGAATGTGCATGGTTACATCCATTTGAGATGGAGATATGAATGCTTCTTTTGCTTTCTTTCTTTTTCTGAATTCTGCCCCAGAGTGTTGTTTTCTTCTTTCACTCATGACTGCTGTTCTGTGCCAGCTATAGTGGCTCTCAACACTCAATTGAAGGGGACAAATAAGCAGGCTGGTATCAGGGCATGAGTGAGGGAAGATATCAGTGTCTTAAGGGCCTAACTGGCTCCTACTACTTCAGTTGACTGCCTTTCTCTCAAGTGGGTTCAGGGAAGCAGTAGGCAAACAGGAAGCTCCCTGAGAAGCTGGTGTTAATCAGTCCAGGCTCCTGGGGGTGCTAGAGAGGTACATAAGAAGCTCCTCCTTCTCTTTCTCCCTGCAGTTCCTGCTGCTTTCTGTTATTTCCTCTCACGTTTTCTCCTGCTTGCCTGATATGTCTCTTGTGCCCTCCTTCCACCAGCACAGTACTCCACCATCTCTGTTCATCTAGAGCAGAGAGAATACATACGCACCAGAAGCAGACACAATTTTCTACATTCTGGGTCCTAGTGGCACCCACCCCCCTCCACCACAGTCTGGCACCTTAAGCAACCACCTCAGTTCATCTCATGGTAAGGCCAGACCTGCCTGGAGTGCTGTGACAATGCCATCAAGGGCCATCAACACTGAGTGGATCACTGCTGGTGAAACAAGGTGAATGTAGAGAGCCCCACATCTAGGAACACTGACCAGTCATCATTTAGCTCCGGGGGGCTCAGCAGCACATGGTTGGCTCCAATCATAACGGTCTACTGTCCATTCAGAGAGAGGAACCAGACCAGGATTCTATGCTTGTATCTTAAGTTTCCCCCTTAAATGAAACCTGAAATGGCCCCAGTAAAGAAACTCATAGGAATATTTAATAATCCAAACACAAACACACACATACACACTCAGTCAGGTATATATGCCCTAGGGCAGAGTAACCCTTGCAATTTTTCATTGGGTGTAGGAGCATAACTCAGAGACATTGGGACCATGGAATGCAGTGTATGGAGCCACCCAGAAGGAAATTAACCCATCTTGGAATTTTGACTTAATCTAGAATGAAGGGGCACAGGTTTTGGGAACAGCTAATGGATACTAATCGATACCTCTCACATCTAATGAAAATAGCTTTATAGCACTGGTTTGACATCACTGAGCTCTATAAATTTGTCTTATAGGTGAGGGCAATAGGAAATGCCATGCTTGTGGCAACCATATTTGCTCCCATCTCTTCTCTTTGGAGGATCTGTAAGACCTCAGCAGTTTGGTGAATGGAGTAGCCTAATGTAAATATGCACCATTTATGTGCACAAGCAACTATAGCATCCTGTCAATAATTCACATGCAAAGATGTTGTTGCTTTAGGTCAAGCAGTAGAGGCCTAAGTTTTTGTTACAGGTGATTTTGGATGTAATATTTTGTAAAGCGTTAGCTAGCTATCTAGCCCGTCCCCCCCATACCCAGCTATCTTATATGCTTCTGGTTATAAAATTTGCAAATGGCATCAAATTGAAAGGGGTTTCAAGCACTTGGAAGCACAGGTTTAGAATCTGAAACAAACTTTACAAAACTGGAGAATTGGTGTGCAATCAACAAGATGAAATTCAGTAAAAATAAGTGTGAAATACTACACTTTGAAAGTAAAAATAAAATGAACACCACCACTGAAATGGTACTAACTTGTCATGGAAGGAGTCCTGCAGCAACTGGAAGTTATAATGGATTCCAAATGCAGTAAGAGCCAACAATGTGATGCAGATGCGGAAAAGATGTGATGTTATATTATTAAAATATGACCATGCAGATCATTGTTGCTACCACTGTTGTATATTTGCAATAAATCTTGTAAAACTGTGTCATGTAAGATGTCTATGGAAAAGTCATTATTTGCTGAATATGATTATGCTATTGTATGCATGTATCATTTTTGTATCTGAAGTTATGAATATTAACTGTGTACCTGTATTTCAAATGTTGGCTCCTGTGGTAACACCAACAAGGTATTTAGCTAGCACATTATGAAGGAACTGTTCAAGTTAAATGACCCATCAAAGAACAGCTAACTCAAAATGAAGACACTTATCAACACTTAATGGACTTTGCTGTGAATGTTCTAACTAGAGTATGGGTAATTTCCACTGCTATGACTAAGCAAAGCAGGGAGAGACATGTGACTTGTGTGTGTGACTCCAAACCCCATCTTGTTACCTGTAATTTTCCACTGTGTTGTGGGCTTTGTTTGGAACAATGGGTTTCCAATCCCATCCACATGGCAGAAGCTATAAAAGACCCTGGAAACCTCTCCATTTTGCCTCTTTCCTGCTAAACCTCTGAACTATGAATTTATACTAATGGGAGCATTCTAACCAAAGTACTGAGGACCTTTCAAATCATTTGGTAGCAATCAGAGATTTAACAAGCCTGATCCAAGAACCTTGCAATTATTGTATGCATTTGATTCCTTTAACCAGTTTTAACTCTCATCTTCCTTTCTTTCTTTTTATAAATAAACCTTTAGATATTAGATACTTAAGGATTAGCAGCAGCGTGATTATTGGGTAAGATCTGAGTTATTTATTGACCTGGGTAAGTGACTGGTCCTTTGGGATCTAAAGAACCCTTTGGTTGATGAAACTGGTTTTAAATAACCACTCATCATTAAGTTTAGTGTTTTTGGTGGTGAGACAAGGACTGGAATGACTAAGGAGATTGCTTTTCTGACATCTTGTTAGCCAATGTGGTGAAACAGATGTTTATTTTTGTTGCTGGTCTGGTATATCTTATGGAAGAATATCCACCAGTTTTGGGGTGTATCTGCTTTAGTTCTCAACAGTTTGTCCTGAATTTGGTATTCTCAGTAGTGACCCACTGAGGCATGGTGATGGAAGACAATGGAAGAAGTTGTTCTGCTCTAATCAGTACTGGTATGGACTCATCTGCAGTACTGTGCCCAGTCCTGGGCACCACACTCTAAGAAAGGGGTGGACAAATTCATCAGGCTGTGGTGGGAAGATTCAGGGAATGATAGAATTTCAGTTTCCACTCTGAGCAACATGGCCAGCAGCAAATTACAACAGCCAGGGACCAAGGGATGGGGGAGCTGAGGAGAGGGATCTAGGTCTTCCTGAATCAGAAATCCTTCCCCGGGCTGCTCCTGGGGCAGAGTAGCAGAGACCCATGACCAACGTTCCCTTTAAGGTGCATGCCTGCATGGCTCTACAGGAGGCCACCAAGAGCTGCATAGGTGTACACACTGCACTCAGCGGCGTGGGATGAGGTGGGGGTGGTGATGGGGGAGCTTAGGGCATGCAGGGTTGGGCAACTCCCCCAGCCCCTGCTGTGCGTCAAGGAGAGATGCCTTTCCACCCCAGCCCTGGGGCTGCAGGAGGGCAAGATGCCTCTCCCCTGGCCCCAGTCCCAGAGCTACTGGGGCCAGGGAGAGACACTCCATTCCAGGTGCTTCTGTGAAGAAAGCGCTGTGGGGAGTCCTCTCTCCCTGCCGCAGCCCTGGGCAGCCTGCATCTGAAACCCCTCATCTCTGGCCCCACCCCAAAGTCCACACCCCCAGCCAGAACCCTCAGTCCCCCGCACACCAACTCTCTTCCCCAGCCCTGAGCCCCCTCCCACACTCCAAAACCCTCAGCCCCAACCCCACCACATATCTCCTCCATATTGGTACACATAACAAAATTCATTCTGCACATGGATGGGAAAAATTAGAAGGAACATTGCCCATCACTAACCTGATGAAGCACAGGAGCAGGCAGCATGTAGCCATGGAAACGAAACACTGATTTGGGCAGGGGTAAGCCATCCAATGAGAACACTGGGCACTCTCAGAGCACTGGGCACTCTCAGAGTTATTTCAGGTATTAGAACTGCAGTATGCAAATTATCAGAAAATGAAAAGTGCAGATTGCTTGTTATGTCACCATGGACACCCTTAAGTGTGACCTGAGCTGCTGTCTTGGACATGTATCCAATTTATTCCTAAATTTAATGATTGGACACAATTTTCTTAACAATATAGCTTCATTAAAACCTGCTGTCTTCAACTGTAGCCTACACACATATATCAAATGAGCTTTAACGTTACGAAAAGTGTGAAGAGAACGTTTTATTCTGGTTTTAAGATCACTTGGGACAAACCAAGGAGAGAAGATATATACTACATTCATTAAAGAGAATATATTTAATTCTTTTATACTCAAGAACTAATTAAGATATTTACTTGAAAAGTTATCCTCACTCAGAATAAATAATCAAAGTTCAGGGAGGAGACGTGTTATTCTCTAAACAATAGCATGAGAGGGTGGTGCAGTGCATGTCTCAGGATTTGGCTTCTCCTAATTTTCCCCAAATTCTGGCAGATGGCCAGAGGTAGGTAACACCCAGACTCCACCTTTGGATTAAGGGACTCCTGATCCTGAGAGTCATCAGTTGAACGGGACCATAGAGAATAGTACTGGCTACACAAACGATTCAAGTTTGCAAGATCATATCCCCATGATTGGCCAATTTTATGTATTAGCTAGAAAGATCTGATTTCTTGCAAAAGACAAAAAAATCTAATGACAGTTTTCCTCAAGGCTTCCTTCACCTCCTTGTTTCTCAGGCTGTATATGAGGGGGTTGACCAATGGGGTCAGGACTCCATAGAAAACAGAGAAGACTTTGTTCAAGTCCCTAAGTGCATCAGAGTCTGATAGCAGGTACACAATGACTAGAGTCCCATAGAAAATTGTCACCACAATGAGGTGAGAGGAGCAGGTAGAAAAGGCCTTCTGCCTCCCAGTGGTGGAAGGGATTCTCAGAATGGTGGAGATGATACAAACATAGGATGCCAGGGTCAATAGAAATGGAGGCAGTGTGAATATGGAGCAGAGTATCAAAGCAGTAACTTCCAGCATGTGGGTGTCACTGCAGGCCAGTTTTATTACTGGGCTTAAATCACAAAAGAAATGGTCAAGTTCATTGGGGCCACAGAAAGTGAATTGTAACATTAGTAACATTGTTGGCAAAGGAGCCAGAAATCCACTTACCCAAGAGCAAGCAGTCAACTGGAGGCAGAACTGTCCATTCATAAGAGCAACATAATGTAGTGGCTTGCATATTGCTAAGTATCTATCATAAGACATCACAGATAAGAGAAGGCATTCTGTAGCTAACAGAGAACCAAAAATATAGAATTGTGTGATGCAGCCACCAAATGAAATGGTTCTGTCTCCAGTCCGGAGACTGGCCAGCATCCTGGGCAGGATGGTGGAGGTGTAGCAGGTCTCCAAGCAGGACAAAAACCCCAGGAAGATGTACATGGGGGTGTGAAGGTCCTGATTAGCCACAACTAGTGCTATGATGATGATGTTCCCGGCCATGGTTACAATGTAGATCCCTAGAAAGAGCATGAAGAGAAGGATTTGCAGTTGAGGAAGATTCCCAAATCCCAGGAGGACAAATTCTGTGATGATCGTTTGATTGTTCTGGCGTTTGTTTGCCATTGGTTTCATCTACGGGAAATAAAACAAATTCTGCAATTTATAGTCTAACTGCCATTTAAAAACAGTCTTCATTTTACTTCTGGCTTCCCCGTGCTGGTTGCTATCCCAACAGTTGAGTCAAGACTCCAGATGGTGGAGGTACTCTGGGTAAAATTTTCTAAAGTGCCTAAGATAAATCAGTTCAACCTTTTATATTTACACGTCAGTTTCTGAGGACATGTCATCAATAACATAAATGTGTGTTTTAACACACATTATTTTTAGAGATTTCCTCCCTCCTCCTAATATTATCTATATATTTCTCAAATCTCTTCTAAAGGGAATCACATAGTGTGCTCATTTCTCTACAATGATACTCCCTGTTCTTTTTCATAGTCATACAACATCTAGAATTTATGGGTAACATTTTCAAAAATGCCTCAGGGCAAAAGTTTGAAAAGTATTTTTGCACTTGAACTTGTGAATAGGCCCTTTGAATATCTTAAACAAGACAGGATTCATAGCTAGATTACGGACATATGATAATCCCTCCTTAGCTAAGGTTGTTGTGACAGTTTGGGGGAATATGCCTTTGTCCAGTTGTTAATTCCATTTGGTTTTTTGAATGCTTTCTAACTGCAACCATTGTTCTGGATGAGATCATCTCTTCTATAGCAGGAAACATGTAACAGGTCCTAAGGAATCTGGGCCTGGAGAATACTGGCAACGCCATCAAGAGCCATCAACACTGAATGTCACCACCCAGTTCCAGGGAGCTCAGCAGCACATGGGGCTCAGTGGCTGGATCCAATCACAAAAGGCCAACATTGATTAAGAGTGAGGGAGCTTTTGGCAGTTTTGTCATACTTGCATTTAGCTTTTCCAACTGATTGAAACTTGAAACTTGAAATCACCACAATGAAGAAATGTACAGGTAAATTCTGTAATAATAATAACAACAACAATAAAAAATCAACAGACCCCTCACAGAGATTGCTGGTTTCTAATGTCTCTTATAAGGCTTCTGCTGATGGTTAGAAATTTGCTGCTATAATCACTATTTTCATCGTTTCAGTTATTTTTAGCCTCAACTTATTTTGTATTCCTGTTAGTGCTACCAAATCACTTAAAGTTGAAATTTTGCAACAGGATCTAGTGACCTAACCCATGTGGAAATATGGAAAGATGCTGCTGACATATTGTACATAGCTACAGAAGCGATCTGGGAAATAATTACTGCTCAAACACTTTTCATGATCCTATTCTCCACTCAATCAAATACAGAAGTAGAACCCAACATTTCAGTACGCAAATAAGAAACATGAAATTCTTACACACACACACATTCAGGTGTGTATACCATAGTCAGGAGACCCTGCAATTTTTCATGCAGGGACATGACTCACACACAGTGGGAACATGTAATTCAGGGGTATGGAGCCATTCAGAAGGAATGTATCTCAGTTTGGAATTTTTACTTAAAGCAGAATGAAGGGACTGAGATTTTTGAAATGGCTAAAGGTGTTTCAAGGGGAATTATTCTCCTAGTTGCCATAGAAGGAGATTTTCAATAGCAAAAAATTACAGTTACGTTGAAAGTTGTTATACTCTATACATACAATACTTGTGGGACTTGCATCAAATTCCCAAAATTGGCCATGACTGATTAGGTAGAAATGAAAATCTCTGTCATAGAATTCCAGGATTGTCATTCTGTGTGTCACTCTGAAGCCTATTAAGCCTGAAAATCAAAATAGTCTCCTACAAACTGTGAAAACATGAACAAATTGCTAAGGATCAAGACAAAAGACTAGGGCACACAAGCAGGGAGAAAATCAGAAAAGTTAAAGCATAAATGAGTTACACTTACAAAGGAACATAGATGGGAAGAAGAAGAGGAATAATCAATATATTAGAAACTTGAAAGAGATGGAGGAAAGTGTATGTCCCCTAATCAGCAGGGAAGAAGAGCTAAGAACACAGTACATGAAGAAAGCTGAGAAATCAACACAACAACCCACACAACGCCACAACCAGCACGCAAACAACCTTATACACACAAAGAGCCTCAGTGCAATATACACCCACACAAATCAGCAATAATCTCCCAGCACAATCCAAACCACACACATATCAACACAAACCCCAGCACACACAATAATCCCAAAAATAATTCTGAAGCCTCTGTTGTCTGCTGAGTTTGTGCAAAGTGATGTAAACAGCTACAAGAATGGTCCAGAGCTCCTTTTCTTTAGATTATGAGCATGTTCAACTATTACTGAGATACATCATCTGTCATTAATTTTTTAAGTTTTCAGCCATTTGGGGGCTTTTTAATACACATGACTTTTTTAGTACACATTACACCTGTGAAACAACATGGGCTTTCAGCTACTAGTGAAGAGATAAGCAAATTGCCTTCAGGATAGAAGATTGCATCAACAGCCTGGCTGACCAGTCAGGTAAAATTTAGAAGAAGAGGAATCTCATATAAATTTGAAAAGATTAGTTTAAGCTTCAATAACCTTTGATTAATCGCTATTGGATAGAAGCCAAGATTTCACTCTCCTTTCCCCTTCCTGCCCCATCCCTCCCTTCTTTTCCCTCCCATCCCATTACAATACTTTTCTTTTCATTTTTTATGTGTTCTTCAGCCAAAAATCAATAAGAAAGAAAGAAAGAAAGAAAGAAAGAAAGAAAGAAAATTTGAGTGCATTACAATAACTGAGTTAAAACAAAATGAATATTTAAAACTTTCAGAGAGTGAATTAGGAAACAATTCCTCTCTGACTTACCCCAGCATAAATTGGAAATAACTGCAATGAAATCAATTGAGGCAGTCTGTAATAAAACTGGGATAACTGAGAAGAAAATGACACCAGAAAGAAGTGTGTTCTTCCTCTTCAATTTTTTAATGTCCCAATATGGAATCCTGCCTAACACATCTGCACAGACACAAATTGTCACTTTTGCAGCATGATGCCCCATGTGCTGCATTGCAATCAACCTCTATATGCTTTGGTGACCACATGGGAATTCTCCCCAAAGAGACTCTGCTGTCATGTTGCCAGGCAATCTGAGACAATCTTAGTAACAACTGGTGAAGATATCAGCCTTCCAGAATGACGAAACGTTTTCTGCTACATTCACTATAGGGATGGGATTTGGAAAGATGGGCTTCAATATACGGGTGCTGGAATAGCAGAGGATCAATCACTTGGCTGACAGACTAAGCACAGTGTCTGATTGGGTATCCTGAGCCATTGCTTTGCAGAGACTGTGCTGTAGAATGCAGTTATGCTGCTGTAATGTGATGTTGACATGCCAATGCAGTATCAGGATGGAGATGTTGTCAGAGAGCAACCAGCCAGGTGCACTGTGGTTCTAGGTGACCCTCCATCATCCTCATTTCACACTGGGGAGCAGATCCATTGCTGCTCTATCTCCAATATCTTTGTAGGTGTTCGACCATCATCACCTTGTACCACTTACTTCACTTCTTCAACATTTCAGGATCTCCCTCTGTCTTTGCACAAGCAGCAAGGAAGGGAGACGTTTCCTTTCTCTCTTCCTCTTCCAGAATGCTGAATATCTTCTTTCTTACTGCATGTCTCAGCCTTTCTTGGGGATGTGATTGCAGAGCCATTGGCCATTATCTTTGAAAACTCATGGTGATCAGGGGAGGTCCTGGATGACTGGGAAAAGACTAATGTAGTGCCCATCTTTTAAAAAGGGAAGGAGGATCCAGGGAACTACAGGCCAGTCAGCCTCACCTCAGACCCTGGACAAATCATGAAGCTGGTCCTCAAGGAATCAATTCTGAAGCACGTAGGGGAAATGAAAGTGATCAGGAACAGTCAGTATGGATTCACCAAGGGCACGTCATGTCTGACTAACCTAATTGCCTTCTATGAGGAGATAACTGGGTCTGTGGATGAGGCAAAAGCAGTGGATGTGTTATTCCTTGACTTTAGCAAAGCTTTTGATACAGTCTCCCACAGTATTCTTACCGGCAAGTTAAAGAAACTTAGGTTGGGTAAATGGACTATAAGGTGGATAGAAAACTGGCTAGATCGTCAGGGTCAATGGGTAGTGGTCGATGGCTCCATGTCTAATTGGCAGCTGGTAACAAGTGGAGTTCCCCAAAGTTCGGTCCTGGGGCTGGTTTTGTTCAATATCTTCATTAATGATCTGGAAGATGGTGCGACTGCACTCTCAGCAAGTTTGCAGATGACACTAAACTAGGAGGAGTGGTAGATACTCTGGAGGGTATCAATAGGATGCAGAGGGATGTAGACGAACTAGAGTATTGGGCCAAAAGAAGCCTGATGAGGTTCAACAAGGACAAGTGCAGAGTCCTGCACTTAGGACGGAAGAATCCCATGCACTGCTACAGAAAAGGGACCGAATGGTCCCTGCAGAAAAGGACCTAGGGGTTAAGGTGGACAAGAAGCTGGATATGAGTCAACAGTGTGCCCTTGTTGCCAAGAAGGCTAACGGCATTTTAGGCTGTATAAGTAGGGGCATTGTCAGCAGATTGAGGGACATGATCATTCCCCTCTATTCCACATTGGTGAGGCCTCATCTGGAGTACTGTGTGCAGTTTTGGGCCCCACACTACAAAAAGGATTTGGAAAAATTGGGAAGAGTCTAACAGAGGGCAACAAAAATGATTAGGGGGCTGGAACACATGACTTATATGGAGTGGCTGAGAGAACTGGGATTGTTTAGTCTGCAGAAGAGCAGAATGAGGGGAGATTTGAGAGCTGCTTTCAACTACCTGAAAGGGGGTTCCAAAGAGGATGGATCTAAACTGTTCTCAGTGGTAGCAGATGACAGAACAAGTAATAATGGTCTGAAGTTGCAGTGGGGGAGGTTGAGGTTGGATATTAGGAAAATCTTTTTCACTAGGAGGGTGGTGAAGCACCAGAAGGAATTAACTAGGGAGGTGAGGGAATCTCATTCCTTAGAGGTTTTTAAGGTCAGGCTTGATGAAGCCCTCTCTGGGATGATTTAGTTGGGAATTGGTCCTGCTTTGAGCAGAGGGTTGGGCTAGATGACCTCCTGAGGTCCCTTCCAACCCTGGTATTCTATGAAATTCTATCCTCTATGAGGATATGCAGGGAATGATACTAAGGACATCCCTAATGTTATATTACTGCTATTTGTTTACGTGGTTTGGAGCTTTCTGGTCTTTACTGATTGTGCTAATAAAAGTGACTAAGGCATTACTTTGCCCTCAGTGTGAGTGCCTCTGCTGTAAACAAGTTACTAAACTTGTCAATTTAAATTCAGGTGTATTTGATTCTGGGACTAGAACCCTGCTATGCCCAGTTTATTCTACTGGTAATGATTGGTGATCAAGAAAAATGATCAATCATTAAAGAATCACATTATAGCAGCTCTGAGCCAGGGAACTGGATCTGCTGAGATGGGCCAGGCCTATGGTGAGCCAGAACTGTTCCAAACAATCAGGGTGGTACATTTATAGAGGTGAAGGTTAAAATCTTTCACCCTAGGAGGTATCAGTCATAATGAAAGAAATAGGCCCTTTCCCCAGGAGCACGGGCAAAGAAGAAGGGATGAGATATCTTAAGAAAACTGTGGGGCAGGTTAAATTTGTGATCTAACTAGTGAGGATTGAGAGAGAATTTTACAGAAGGGAGTTGGCTCTGGTGTTTGGCTCCATATTCCACAGGACTATAATGGACAGAGACAATGGCAGCTCATGAGTTAAGAGGAAATTCTAATTTTATTTGGGTTGGAGACAACAATCTCCATTTTTGGCTTTGTGAAACAAAAATCTAGGGATGGTGTTAGGATATAGATATTCAGACCTGTCTGAAAAGGCCTATACTTTAAGAATTTAGGTGTATTCGTATCACTAAGCTAGTTATAGAGGTATAGAAGAAAGAATCAAATTCATTTTCTGCCAGTGTAAGGGCCTTCTCTTACTGGGACAATCAGAGGCCTAGTTCTTAGGCCAAGGCCTTCAGCTAAGCAGAAGAGGCCAGCCATAAGCTGGGAAGTATATGATCACATCCTCACATTCCAAACTAGTCACATTGAAATAAGGTGCTATTGGGCTGTTAGGAATACAATCCTGTCCTCATATTCCATCACCTCCAGAGAAAGGGAAGAGCCTAGAAGATGTAAAAGGAAACTTAGTCTGATAGCATCCTGTCTGGCAAGAACTCACTTATCAATAGGTGGGATGTGAAATCCTCTTTTCTGTATTGTTCTATCACTGTAGTCTCTACTTTCCTATTGTTTGTCTATATAATTTCTGTCTGGTTCTGTGATTGTTTCTTCTGCTGTATAATTAATTTTATTGGATGTAAACCAATTAAGATGGTGGGATATAATTGGTTAAATAACCGTGTTACAATATGTTAGGATTGGTTAGTTAAATTTCAGTAAAATGATTGGTTAAGGTATAGCTAAGCAGAGCTCAAGTTTTACTATATAATCTGCAGTCAATCAGGAAGTAAGGGGGGATGGGAACAGAGAATGGGAGTGGGGGAATTGGAATCATGTTTCGCTAGTGTGGGGGAATGGGAACAGGGAATGGGAACAGGGACACAGGCCAGGCTCTGTGGTTTCAGAGCTGGGAAGGGGGACACTGAGGAAGGAAACTGGAATCATGCTTGCTGGAAGTTCACCCCAATAAACATCGAATTGTTTGCACCTTTGGACTTCGGGTATTGTTGCTCTCTGTTCATGCGAGAAGGACCAGGGAAGTGAGAGGGTAAAGGAATAAGCTCCCTAACAGACAAACTTTCAGAATATAAGGAGTGATCTAGATACACTGGGAAACTCTAGGGAAAAGCTATGGATATGCATGATATCAATGAACTCGGTAACTGTGCAACTCATATTAGTGGTGGTGTTAATGACTTTGATTTGAAAGGCTATACACTTAGGCAGCTGGGAAACACAAAGGATATATACGAAATACAGGCCTCTATAAAGCCTTAGGAAGTATTCTACGGCTTCACTGGTGAATGTTGAGAGTGAAGCCATATTTAGGCTTGATATGAAGCCTTCTGTGATTTTTAAGAGTCTGTTCTGATAACCTTCAACAGTGTGGGCATATGTAGGACAACTGAACACATGTAAGAAGTTGCAGAGTAATAATATTTGTGAGAAAAAAGTTAAAGCCAATTATAAAGCCAAGAAAGACCAGTTTGAGCAAATACAAAAGCTGTACAGATGACAGTGGACAACTGATGTAGAAATCAGATACTAATCCAGACGTATAAGAAAAGAAAACCTTGTCTTGTGGAATCACTTCAGAAAACAAAAGTGTAGTATGCATATTAGCAGGAGACCAGGAGTGAGGGTAGGTTATGTCAGATATCACCCTGGCCCCATTTCAGAGTGACTTGAGCTTTTGACTTGGACATTTGAAAAATTCATTCATAATAATTCAGCAGAACTTTTCTTAACAATTTGGCATCACTAAAACCTAATGGCTACAAATGTAGCCTACACGTGTAATAAGTTTTAAGATTATGCAAAGTATCAATAGTATGTTTTATTCCAGTTTTAAGAATATTAGGGACAAAGAAAGGAGAGAAGGCAAATGCTAAATTAATTAAAGAGTACATTTTTAAGTCTTTTATTCTCATGAGCTGTTCAAGATATTTACTTGAAAAGTCGTCCACAGTCAGAGAATAACTAATTAAAGTTCAGGGAGGATACACATTATTCTTCAGACAACAGCGTGGGAGTGGGAGTGCAGTGTATGACTCAGGGTTTGGCTTCTTCTCTTAATTTTTCTCCAAATTCTGTCACATGGCCAGAGGTAGGCAACACTCATACTCCACCGTGGCATCAAGGAAGTCCTGATCCTGAAAGTCAGGAGTTCAAAAGGATCATAGAGCACAATATGGGCTATACATATGATTTGAGTTTCCAGAAAGATATCCCCATGATTGGCCCATTTTGTATATTAGCTAGAAATATCTGATTTCCTGCAAAAGACAAAAAAAATCCAATGATAGTTTTCCTCAAGGCTTCCTTCACCTTCTTGTTTCTCAGGCTGTATATGAGGGGGTTGACCAATGGGGTCAGGACTCCATAGAAAACAGAGAATATTTTGTTCAGATCCCTCAGTGCATCAGAGTCTGATAGCAGATACACAATGACTAGAGTCCCATAGAAAATTGTCACCACAATGAGGTGAGAGGAGCAGGTGGAAAAGGCCTTCTGTCTCCCGGTGGTGGAAGGGATTCTCAGGATGGTGGTGATGATGGAAACATAAGACATCAATGTCAATAGAAATGGAGGCAGTGTAAGTATGGAGCAGAGTACAAAAGCATAAATTTCCAGCATGAGGGTGTCACTGCAGGCCAGTTTTATTATTGGGATTAAATCACAAAAGAAATGGTCAACTTCACTGGGGCTACAGAATGTTAATTGTGATATTAGTAACATCATTGGCAAAGGAGCCAGAAATCCACTTACCCAAGAGCAAGCTGTCAACTGTAGGCAGAATCTGCTGTTCATAAGCGCTGCATAATGTAGTGGCTTGCATATGGCTAAATACCGATCATAAGACATCACAGATAAGATAAGGCATTCTGTAGATGCCAGAGAACCAAAGATATAGAATTGTGTGATGCAACCACTAAATGAGATGGTTCTGTCTCCAGTCCGGAGACTGGCTAGCACTTTGGGCAGTATGGTGGAGGTGTAGCAGGTCTCTAAGAAGGACAAGTTCCCCAGGAAGAAATACATAGGGGTGTGAAAGTGCTGATCAGCCACAACTACCGCTATAATGAGGACGTTCCCTGCCACGGTCACAATGTAGATTATCAGAAAGAGCAGGGTTTGCAGTTGAGGGAGATTCCCAAATCCTAGGAGGATGAATTCTGGTATGGTTGTTTGATTCCCCTGGCATTTGTTTGTTGTGGATTTCATCTTGGGGAAATAAAACAAATGTTGCAATTTATAATCTAACTTCCATTTCAAAACAGTCAACATTTTAAATTTGGCTTCCCCTGCTGGTTGCCACCCCAATGTTTGTGTTAAGACTCCAGATGAGGGAGGTATTCTGGGTAAAATTTTCAAAAGTGCCGAAGTTCAATCACATTGGAAATGTTCCTATCGTCTGATATTTGTATGGTTGAACATATCTCGCCTCTGCTCCTGAACATTTTTGTATATTACTTTAGCAAAAATGTCTGAGATTATCAGTGGAGACTTAGGGAATTAAATGCCACTCTTTTTTATTCCAGAGACTTGGGTTATATACACATACAGAGAACATGAAAAGGTGGGAGTTGCCCTACCAACTCTCATCTTAATTGCTCATCTTAATTAATTAGCCTCTTAGAGTTGGTAGAGGAACTCCCACCTTTTTATGTTCTCTGTATGTGTATATATATCTACTTACTATATGTTCCATTCTATGCAGCCTATGAAATGGGCTGTAGCCCATGAAAGCTTGTGCTCAAATAAATTTTTTAGTCTCTAAGGTGCCACAAGTAGTCCTGTTTTGGGGGTTTTTAAATGATATCTCACTCAGTCCTTCACCTTACATTTGTCACTTTCTCTCTTTGTGCCCCTGTTCCCTACTCTGTGAAACCATTGGTCAGGATGCCACTTACATTTTCTTAATTTGATTTTTAATTTATGAGCTCTCTATATCTGCTCAGTTGCTTATGTGTAAAATGGAGATAACGATACTTAAGATACTTCACAAAATTCTGTAATATCTGTGATAATGTGTGCTATATAACAACTAAGTGTTATCATTCTGTTATGAAACCATGCCTGACTTTAATGCATACTAGGAACAAAAATTAAACAAGCCTCATGGCCGCTTTTTATGTGTGCACCATAATTATGCAGATATGTAATCAATAACACAATTGTAGGTTTAATATTATCAACCTATTTCTCGACTCTGTTCTAAAGAGACTCTCATAGTATGCCCATTTCTCTTCAAGGATATGCCCCATTCTTTCTAACAGACATACAACACAGAATTTATGGGTAACATTTTCAAAAATACCTAAATGCCAGATTTTGAAAAATATTCATGAACAAAAATCAGCACAAATCACCCAGCACAACACAACCCACATACAAATAAACAGAACCACCAACATACACAATAACCTCAAACGTCACTCAGAACCTTTGATTGTTGAGTTTGTGCAAAGTGATGGAAACAATTACAAGAATGTACCTGAGCTCTTTCAGTTTAGATTGTGAACAGTTCAATTATCACTGGGATTCAAGTTCTGTTATCATTCAGTGTTAAAGTTCTCAGCCATTTTGGGCTTTTTGACACACATGACTTTACAAATTACACCTGTGCAACAGCACGGGGGTTCAGCTACTAGTGAACAGGTAATCAGATTGCCGCTGGGGATAGATGATGGCAACAACTTGGTTGACTGAGCAGCTAAAGGGCAGGTAACGTTTCAAAGAGGGACCTCAGACAAATTTGAAAAGATTAGCTCTACATTTTTAATAACATTTTATTAATTCCTAGTGTTTGGAAAATGAGATATTGTTCTCCTTCCCCATTCCTGCCATGTCCCTCCTTTCTCTTCCTTTCCCCCGACCAGTTCTTTACCTTTCTGTTCTTCTGATTTTTTGTCTGTTTTTCAGAAAAAAATCAATAACAAGAAAGAAAGAAAGAAAGAAAGAAAGAAAGAAAGAAAGAAAGAAAGAAAGAAAGTACACTGAAGACTGAATTACAGTAACTGAGTGAACATTTGAAATTAAATGAAGATTTAAAGCTTTTAAAGAGTGCATTAGGAAACAAATTCCCTCTCACTTACCCCAGCATAGATCAGAAATAACTGCACTGAAGTCAATCGAGATGTTTGTTTATAAAACTGGGGCAAGTGAGAAGAGAATAACACTAGAATAGAGATGTCTTCTTCTTCCTCTTCACTTTCTTAATGTCCCTATACAGATTCCTGCCTCATGCATCTGCATAAACAAAAGTGTCTCTTTCATATCATGATTCCCCATGTGCTGCATTGCAATCACCTTTATATGCTTTTGTGACCACATGAGAATTCTCCCCAAAGGGACTCTGCTGTCATGTTGCCAGGTAACCTGAGCCACCATTAGAAACAATGGGCAAGGAGGCCAGCCTTCCAGAACTATCAAGGTTTTCTGCTACATTCACTACAGGGATGGGATGTAGAAAGAAGGGCTTCAGTACACAGGAGCTGCAAAAGCTGAGGGGGAGTTGCTTGGTCGTCAGACTAAGCACAATATGATCAGGGATCCCAAGACATTGCTTTGCATTGATTGTGCTGAAGAATGGGGTTAGGCTGCTGTAATGTCATGTTGACACTCTGATGCAGGATCAGGATTGAGACGTCGTCAAAGAGCGGCCAGCCTGGTGCACTGTGATTCTAGGTGACCCTCCATCATCCTCATTTCACACTGGGGAGCAGATCCATTCCTGCTCTATCTCTGATATCTTTGTTGGTGTTTGACCATCATCATCTTGTACAACTTACTTCTCTTCTTCAGCTCTGTTTTTACACAGGCAGAAAGGAAGGGAGATGTTTCCGTTCTCTCTTCCTCCTCCAGAATGCTGAGTATCTTCAGTCCCTCTTCATATCCCAGCCCTTCTTGGGGGGCAATCCTCTCACCACAATGCGTGGATAATTCAAATCGTGTTGTACACTGAGGCAGGAAGAAAGAAGAAGACTCCTAGGTGTAGTAGTTCAGTTTCCTCAGCATACCCTGTCCTTTGTCATGTACCACAGTCATCAATAGAAGTTGCACCTCTTAATAGCTAGCCATTGCTCCTCCTCAGTTCTGTGGTAGCCTGGAAGGAGCAGTTCTGTCACATGCTCTCCATGACACCATCTATGTATAAGGGGGCTGTTAGTCCTGTCCTGAAACTCAGTGTTTCTGTTTGGATGGGTCTTTCCCAATACCAGCAGAAAGGAGAAGGGCCGAAGAAGAGTCAGCTTCCTTGGGCTGAGAGGCCTATATTCTGTGAAAGATTGGTTTACACAGGTTAGCATAAGTGCAGCATGGGTCTATGACCCTCAGCATAGAGAAATTGGCCCAACGGTTACCCTAGATTTCAGGGAACTGATATCTTTCTTAGGAGGGGAGCTGTTACATAACGAACCCAGGGAACCACAGCAATACTGAACTGATGCTAGGCTTAGATATTTTATGATAAAATAGTTGGCAGATGATTAGCCACAAATTTGTTTTAGCAGTAGTTGACATATATGGTGTTAGGATATAGATATTCAGGTCTGTCTGCAAAGGCCTATACTTTAACAATTTAGGTGTATTCTTATCACTTAGCTAGCTATAGAGGTATAAGAGAAAAGAATCAAAATCACTGTCTGTCTGTGTAATGGCCTTCTCTTACCGTGACAGTCTGAGGCCTGGTTCTTCAGCTAAGCAGCAGATGCCAGCCATAAACTGGGAAATGTATGGTCACATCCTTACATTCCAAACTAGTCACATTGAAATAAGGTGCTATTGGGCTGTTAGGAATACAATCCTGTCCTCATATTCCATCACCTCCAGAGAAAGGGAAGAGCCTAGAAGATGTAAAAGGAAACTTAGTCTGATAGCATCCTGTCTGGCAAGAACTCACTTATCAATAGGTGGGATGTGAAATCCTCTTTTCTGTATTGTTCTATCACTGTAGTCTCCACTTTCCTATTGTTTGTCTGTATAATCTCAATCTGATTCTGTGATTGTTTTTGTCTGATGTATAATTAATTTTGTTGGGTGTAAACCAATTAAGATGGTGGGATATAATTGATTAAATAAGCATGTTACAATATGTTAGGATTGGTTAGTTAAATTTCAGTAAAATGACTGGTTAAGGTATAGCTCAAGTTTTACTATATAGTCTGCAGTCAATCAGGAAGTAAGGGGGGGATGGGAACTGGAACTGGGGATGGGGGAATTGGGCTCATGTTTTGCTAAAGTGGGAAATGGGAACAGGAGATGGGAACAGAAACAGGGACACAGGCAAGGCTCTGTGGTGTCAGAGCTGGGAAGGGGGACACTAAGGAAGGAAACTGGAATCATGCTTGCTGGAAGTTCACCTCAATAAACATCGAATGGTTTGCACCTTTGGACTTCGGATATCATTGCGCTTTGTTCATTCGAGAAGGACCAGGGAAGTGAGAGGGTGAAGGAACAGGCTTCCTAACGTACGGTAATAAGCTAAAACGTGTTAGTGTGTTTGCCAATAGGCTAAAGGGAACCCAATATTGTTAGGGTGAGGAAGTTAGATATGGACATTGGAAGCTGGGCCTTTGAATGAATATTCATAGCAGGGAGCAAACTTTCATCATTAGAACCTTTGTTGTCATCATCTATCACTGAACTTTGGGCATGGGGGCCAGACCATTGGACTCATTTGGCATCCTGGGCAAAGAGCTGGTCCTTTGTCTCTTACCAACAGCTCCCCAAGGAAAGGTGGAGTGTATAAGTATATGCACATATGCCAGGAATGATACTAAGGATATCCCTAATGGTACATTTGTTTATGTGGTTTGGAGCTTCCCTGTCTTTACTGATTGTGCTAATAAAAGTGGCAAAGGTTCATCCACAGTATCATGACAATGCATTCAGGGCCTGGGCAGGAAGCCTGGAAAGTGTCAGAAATAGACTGTTAATTCTAGAGTGAATTCCAGGTACTATTGCTTATGGTGTTCCCCAGGCCCATCATGTGAGGTTCCTTGATCCTTTAATACCCTCAATTTCCCCCTACTTTGTTAGAGTTTCTGTTTCAGAAGCGGTATGTGGTTCAAACTGAATGCAGTAATCAGTGGGTCAGGAAAGTGGCCAGTAAGGAGAGAGCACCCCAGAGTGGGGACACCCTCGCCCCTCTCCTGAGTGACCCACAACGAGACTGGTGGTTCAGCCCTGCAGGGATCCTGAGCCCAGCTTTAGCGGGGTTAGGAGGACTCCACTCTATGGAAGAAAGGAAAGGGTGTTCTCGATATCAGGCAGTAAGGGGAGTCAGGGCAGGGACTCAGATACTTTCACCATCCGATTCCACCAGGGTCACATAGAAGCAGGGAAAATTCTCCACAATAGAAGGACCCAAATCCTCATAAAAGTCAAATCCAAACTTTCAGGGACTAACTGAATTATTACCTAGGGAAATGTCCACTACAGTTAATGGAGCTACTCAGATGAGTCAGAATCAGGCCCAAAGATTCATATACCATTGAATTTTGATCCCATGTCATAGCCTGTCCCTCAAACCTAATGTGAGTGCATAATTATCATAGATTTGACATCATACAGCTTGTCCCATGAATAAGTGCAAGTGGAAATGCCACACATTCTACAACCATGCTGGCTCCCATCTCTACACCTTGGTGGATCAGAAAGGCCTCAAGAAGTGTAAGTACACACTCAGGATCTTGTCTCCCCCTAGTGCCTTGACCCAGCAACTATAGCATCCTGTCACCCACTCACTCACTCACTCACATGCAAAGATGTTATCCTTAAGGATATGTGGTAGAGGCCTAAGTTCTGTGACAGGTGATTCTGGAGTCAATATCTTTTGGAAAAAGAAAGAAAGAAAGAAAGAAAGAAAGAAAGAAAGAAAGAAAGAAAAAGAAAATTTGCAGATGACACCAAGCAGGAAGGGGTTGCAGGCACTTTGGAGGTCAGGATTAGCATTCCAAAGAAGCTGGAAAAATTGAGTATTGGAGAATTCCATCAAGAAGATGAAATTCACTAAAAACAAGTTTCACATGCTTCACATGGGAAGGAAAAGTCAAATGAACAAGTTCAAAGTGGGGAATAAATGGCTAGGTGGTAGTAGTGCTGAAAAGTATCTGGGGGTTAGAGTGGATTACAAATTGAATAGGAGTCAGCAATACAATGTGTTTGTGAAAAAAGGCTGTTACTATCTCTGGGCACCACACTTTGGGATTGCTGTGGATAAACAAGGCAGGTGGTGAGTGGGAAGTGTTGGGAGCAACCCCCTATCTCGACATGATAAAAGCCCGCTGTGATTTTTAAAGAGTCTGCTCTGATAATGGTTAGCAGCATAGGTAGAACTGCACACTTGGAAGAAACACTGGACATCCTTATAAGCCAAAACCCACTGGAAGTGGAGGCTAATCTGCTTGAAAACAGAGGTTTTTTGGCAACAAAATGGTCACTAAGAAAAGGAGTAATGCTGCAGTTTTTCAGGCTTTGATAGTGAAACAATGCCTTGAAATTGGCATGCAAAAGAATATAAAACTGGAGTCAAAGAAATTCAAGTGGGTGAGATACCAGAGCTGAGAGATAAGGTCATCAAGAGCACTGTGTGTTACAAGTTCAGAATCTTTGAATGAGAAACCCTCAGAAATATGAATATTTTAAGGAGCAGAACAGCATTCTTTAAGAACAACTAGGAGCAACAGACTTGTAGGACACAGAGCGAACATGAACTTTTAACCACATTGTGAAACTTTTGAAAGAAAAAAGCCTTAATGTGGATAGTTTTGTGTTCTCTGTGCCCTTATAAGCCGCTTTATTATTCCTTGAACAAGCTGGACTCTAAAGCTCCTATTGCACCTGTCCTTATGCAGCCTGTAATCACATCACAGCCCAAAACGATCAAGGTGGTACATGTAGAGAAGTGAAGGTTAAAATCTTTAATCAGAGGAGATATAAGCAATAGTGAAAGAAATAAAAGACCTATTGGAGCTAATACAAAAGTTGTACAGATGAATGTGCACAACTGAAGTAGAAATCAGAGACTAATATACACATATAAAGAGATAACAAAAAGGTACAAAAATGTCTGTGTAACAAAGGGAGATTGAATCTGCATTGCCCAATACTGGAGATGACTATGTCTTGTCCTAATGAGCTTCCCCCTTGAAAGGAACTGATTACTTAATAAATTGTTTTGCCTTAAGAAAGATTTGTTGGACCCAACCATTGAGTAGGTGAATCTCAGTCCAGCAGGACAGAGCAGGGTATTGTCGTGGGGTTAGTTTCCACTTCCAATTACCTGGCCAGAAGCAAATTACTGATGCCAGGAATCAAGGGGGAGTAGAGAGGAGGGAACTATGTCTTCCTGAGTAAGAAACCCTTCCCTGGGCTGCTTCTGGGGTTTTGTGTCAGAGACCTACCACTCCTCTGATGAAGCACAGGATCAGAAACTTGAATAACACTGTTGGGAAACAAATCATCAATGAGAACTCTTGGCCCACCTGTACATTTACCTTTCCTCATACAGACGCTTCAGATAATGGAAATACAGCATGCACATTAGCAGGAGAGGAATTATAAGGATTAAGTGAATTATGTCTCATGTCACTATGACCCCACTTAAGAGTCATCTGAGCTACTGACTTGGCCAAATTTATAATTTATTCCTAATTTAATGATTAGACCCAACTTTTGTTTATAATTTAGCATCATTAAATCCCAATGGCTACAAATGTAACCTACACCCGTATTATAAAATGTGTTTTAACATTATGGAAAGTGCAAAGAATATGTTTTATTCCAGTTTTGAGATCAATATGGTCAAAGCAAGGAGAAATGATAAAAGCTAAATTTATGGAAGAGTACATTTTTCTTTGTCTGAATTATTTTATTCTCATGAACTCATGAAGATGATTACTAGCAAAGTCACCACACTCAAAGACTAAGTAATAGAAGTTCAGAGAGGATACTCAGAATTCTTTGGACATTAGAGTGGCAAGTGGCAGTTTATTTCTCGGCATTTGGCTTGGTGTCCTAATTTCTCTCCTACATTTTATCACATGGCCAGAGATAGGCAACAGCAAGACTCTACCCTTGTTACCCGGGGTTCTTTCAACCCAAAGCTCTTGGTAACTTTTACTCTCTGCTAGGAGGTGTCAGGAAATAAATCAGGGGAGACACAGCCGTCCGACTGATAGATGGTTGGCACAAACAGGATAACACAAGAGTGCTTTCACTTAAAGCTAAACTTTACTTAGTCTCAAGCACTTACACATGTCCGCAACAGGTTTGTAAAACACCCCCAACCCTCAATAATTACCGAAGCTGAGTGTGGCTCTTGAGTGGCACAGTGGCAGCCCGTCTGCCGGTGGGGAACACAAGATGCAGTCCAGAAGAGTCCTCAGAATGAGTCCCACTATTTGAAACTTTTTCCCCGTATTAATACATTGGTAATAGAATGACATGTCCCTTAAAGAAACCTTGTTAAGTAAGCAGCTTCAATGATCAAGCAAGAGGTTCCTTCTGGTTATTGATTAACTAGGTGTGGGTTTTTCAAGAGTTTGCAGCCTTGAGACCCCAATAGACATTCCTGGGGCATATCCTACTCTTTTAAAATACATGTATCAACAATTTCAACACATTTCTTATCAGGAAGGACGTGGGGTCAAGCTGCCCTTTCTATGGCACCCAAAACCCCCTCCCCTCCTGCCTTGGTCAAGCTGAGATTGATTGTTGAATGGCCAATTTACAGCTTGCTGACTAGGCCACCTTTAACAATAAACCAGAGTGATATCAAGCACTTTACTGGTTTGCCAAAGTCTCCCCATACACCCTTGGATTAAGGAAATCTTGATCCTGTTAGGAGTTCAAAAGGCACGCAAAGATGAGTAGGGACTACTCACATGATTCACACTTTGCAAGATCATGTCCCTATGATTGGCCCATGTTGTGTGTGTATTCTCTTGAAAAATCTATATTCTTGTTTCAGAGTAGCAACCGTGTTAGTCTGTATCTGCAAAAAGAACAGGAGTACTCGTGGCACCTTAGAGACTAACAATATTCTTGTAAAAGACAAAAAAATCTAAGGACAGCTTTTCGCAAGGCTTGCTTTACCTCCTGGTTTCTCAGACTGTATATAAGGGGGTTGACCAAAGGGGTTAGGACTCCATAGAAAACAGAGAACATTTTATTCAGGTCTGTCAGTGCATCAGAATCTGGTAACAGGTACACAGTGATTAGAGTCCCATAGAAAATGGTCACCACAATGAGGTGAGAGGAGCAGGTGGAAAATGCCTTCTGCCTCCCAGTGGAGGAAGGGATCCTCAGGATGGTGGTGATGATGGAAACATAAGATGCTAGTGTCAGTAGAAAGGGAGGCAGTGTGAGAATGGAGCAAAGTATGAAAGTAGACACTTCCAGCATGAAGGTGTCACTGCAGGCCAGTTTTATTACTAGACTTAAATCACAAAAGAAATGGTCCAGTTCATTGAGGCCGCAGAAAGTGAATAGCGATATCAAGAATATTGTTGGCAAAGAAACCAGAAATCCACTTACCCAAGAGCAAGCGTCATCTGGAGGCAGAACCTGCCATTCATAAGGATTGCATAATGTAGTGGTTTGCATATTGCTAAGTACTGATCATAAGACATCACAAATAAAAGAAGACATTCAGTAGCTGCCAAGGAACCAAAGATATAGAATTGTGTGAGACAGCCACTAAATGAAATGGTTCTGTCCCCAATCAGAAGACTGCACAGCATCCTGGGGAGGAGAGTAGAAGTGTAGCATGTCTCCAAGAACGACAAGTTCCCCAGGAAAAAGTACATGGGGGTGTGAAGATTCTGATCAGTCACAACTAACCCAATGATGAGGATATTCCCAGCCACAGTCACAATGTAGATCACTAGAAACAGCAGGAAAAGAAGGGTCTGAAGTTGAGGGAGATCCCCAAATCCCAGGAGGATGAATTCTGTGATGGTCGTTTGATTTCCCTGGTGTTTGTTTGCTGTGGGTTTCATCTAGCAAGAAATAAAACAAATTTTGCAATTTATAATCCAATTTCCATTTCAAAACAATCAACATTTGAATTCTGGCTTCCCTCTGCTGGTTGCCATCCCAACAGTTGAGTCAAGACTCCAGATGTCGGAGGTATTTTGGGTAACATTTTCTAAAGTGCCTAAGTTCTGTTACATTGGAAACATTCCTATTGTCTGATATCTCACCTTCAGCTTCCTGAATATTCTTGTACATTATTTAGGCCACAAAGTCTGAAATTATCAGTGAACACCAAGGGAATTAAATGCCACTTTCTTGAGCTCAGATGAAAATATCAGTCATATCCCATTGCTGGGCTCATATCACATTTATCCATATTCACATTGCAGAATGCAGCAGATTCCAGTGGAGCAGACACAAGAATTTGATCCATGAAGTTGGGTTTTAATGCTATCTCATCCACACCCTTGTGTTTGTCACCTCCTTTCTCCATACCCCTTTACTCTATGAAATTTTTGGTGATAATACTACTTCCTTTTCTTAATGTGATTTGAAATTTATGAAATAAGAACTCTCTACCCATGCTCATTTTCTGTTGTCTTAAATGGAGATAATGATGCTTAGACACTTTACAAAGTTCTTTAACATCAATACTAATGGGTGCTCAGTGTTATCATACTGCTATGAGACTATTCAGAACTATGCGCTAGGAAAAGAAATTATACTTGCCTCACATTCACATCAACCCTTTATATTTCTTCCTCATTTCTGCAGAAAAGGCATCAATCATTTGTTGAACAATACACATCATTTTTAGAAATTTGTTGTTTTCCCATCATATCACAGAAAGCTCTCTCTTAAGTCTGTTCCAAAGCAAAGTACATAGTATGTTCATTTCTTTGCAAGAATACAGATCCTTCTTTTTAACTGCCATACAACACCTAAAATTGATGGGTAACATTTTCAAAATTGCCTACAGACCAATTTTTGAAAAGTATTCTTGCACCTAAACTTGTGGATAGGCCCTTTGGACATTGTAAATATGTTGTAGAGGATGTCTGGAGAGAGAGATTAAGGATCACTTCTAATGCTTCCTTGTCTAAGGTTGCTGTGACAGTTTGGGGAATATGTCTTTGTCCAGTTGTTGTTTACATTTGATTTAATGATTTTAAATTGTAACCATCATTCTGCATGACATCACCTCTTTTATAGCAGGAAACATGTAATAGATCTTGGGGAAGCTGTGTCTGCAAAGCAGTGACAATACCATCAAGGGCCATCAACTCTGAATGGCTCACCACTAGTGAAACAATGGGAGTGCCGAGAGACCCATGTCTAGGAACAGTGACTCATCACCACTCAGTTCCAGAGGGCTCAGCAGCACATGGGTTTGTATGTTTGGATCCATTCACAACAGACCAGCCTTAATTCAGAGAGAGGAACTTGATGGGGCTGTTATAGTTGCCCATAGCTTTTCCCATTGGTCGAAACTTGAAACTGCACCAGTAAAGAAACACACAGGCATATTCAATAATAATAATAATAATAATAATAATAATAATTGAACAGACTCGTCACAGGGATTGCTCATTTCTAAATTCACTGATAAGGCTTCTGATGATAATTAGAAGTCTGCTGCTGAAATCACAATTTTCATGGTTTCAGTTATTTGAGCCTCCAGTTTTTTTGTACCCCCCCCTGCTGTTGCCAAAATCCTGGTAGTGTTGAAACTTCATAATAGGATCTAGTGACCTAACATATGTGGAAATTTGAAAAGATGTTGCTGATATATTCAATGTATCTACAGAGTTAATCTAGAACATAATTCTTGGCCAAGTCCTATGCATGCTCTAGCTCCAACACAATCATGAACCACCCAACATTTCAGCATGCAAATGAAGACTTTGGAATGTGTACTCTTTCTTTCTTTCTTTATCTCTCTCTCACACACACATGCTTATTCAGTTGTGTAAGCCATAGTTAGGGAACCTTGCAATTTTCTATTGGGTGTAGGGGCATGACTCACACATAGTGGGAACATGTAATTCTGCGTATGGAGCCATCCAGAAGGAAATGAATCAAATTTGGAATTTTGACTTAAGCTAGAATGAAGAGGCTGGGGTTTTGAAATGTTTAAAGGTGTTACAACGGGAATTATTCACCAATTGGCATAGAGAGAGGTTTTCAGTGTGATTTAGGTTAAAATTTAAATTTTACTGTATCCACAGAGAAGCCAAACAAATACAATTCTTGTGGGCTTTTATCATATGCCAAACATTGATCATAACTGACTTGTCTGAAATTAAAATCCATGTAACGATATTCCAGTATTGTCATTCTGTGTGTCACTCTAAAGCCTAGTAAAGATGAAAATCAAAAAGGAATCCTACGAATGGTGGAAACGTGGACAAATTGCTAAGGATCAGTACAAAAGAATAGGGCACGCATATAGGGAGAAAATCAGAAAGGTTAAAGCAAAAAATGGGTTTCACCAACAAAGGACATAATTGGGAAGAAGGAGAAGAATTATAAGTAAATTAGGAACATGAGAACATGTAGAAAAGTGTAGGTCCCCCAGTCAGCAGGGAAAGAGATCTATTAAAATTACAAGAAGAAGGATGATAAATCAACACAACCACCCACACAACAACATGACCAGCACACACATTAACTCCAAACACACATAGCCCCTCACTACAGGACACATCCACACAAACCAGCACAAACCTTTCAGCACAACACAACCCCCACACAAATCAACACAACCACCAGCATGCACAATATCCTCAAACCTCACTCAACAGCCAAGATAGTCTGTTGAGTTTGTGCGAAGTGATAGAAACAGCTCCAAGAATGGTTTAGAGTTCTTTCTCTTTAGATTATGAACAGGTTCAACTATTACTGGGATTTACAGTCTGCAAAGTTTTCAGCCGTTTTTAGCTTTTTAACACATGGCCTTGCACATTACACTTGTTCAACTGCAAGGGCATTGAGCTACTAGTGAAGAGGTAAGCAGATTGCCTTTGGGGATAGAAGATTGCACCAACTTGCCTAATTGGCCTCTAAAGGATGGGTAACATTTCAAAAAAGAGGGACCTCAGACAAATATAAAAAGTTAGCTCTAAATTTTAATAACCCTTTTATTAATTCCTAGTCCCCCTTCTTTACACATCCCTCCTTTCTCTGTGCTCCCATTCAATTCCTTTACCATTCTGTTCTTTTGACTTTTTATCTGTTTTCCAGAGAAAAACTCAATAAAATAGAAAGAAAGCAAGCAAGATGTACACTTAAGCGTTCATTACAGTAACTGAATAACATTTGAAAATAAATGAAGATTTAAAGCTTTTAAAGAGTGAATCAGGAAACAAATTCCCACTCACTCACTCCAGCATAGATCAGAAATAACTGCACTGAAGTCAGTCGAGATGTACGTTTATAAAACTGGGGTAAGTGATAAGAGAAAGACACTTGAATAGAGATGTCTTCTTCTTCCTCTTCACTTTTTTAATGTCCTTATACAGATTCCTGCCTCATTCACCTGCATAAACAAAAATGTCTCTTTCACACCAGGATTCTCCGTGTGCTGCATTGCAATCACCTTTATATGCTTTGGTGACCACATGAGAATTCTCCCCAAAGTGACTGCTGTCACATTGCCAGGTAATCTGAGCCACCCTTAGTAACAACGGGTAAAGAGGTCAGCCGTACAGAATAATGCAAGGTGTTCTGCTACATCTGCTACAGGGATGGTATGTAGAAAGGACAGCTTCAATCTGTGGCTACTGGGATAGCAGATGACTAGTCTCGTGGTTCACAGACTAAACACCATATGTGTATCAGGGATCCTGAGCATCTGCTTTGCAGTGACTGTGCTGTAGAATGGGATTATGCTGCTATAACTTGATGTTGACACCCCGATGCAGCATCAGGTGTATCATGCTTCTAGGTGACCCTCCATCATCCTCATTTCACATTAGAGAGCAGATCCATTGCTACTATATCTCCAGTAGCTTTGTTGGTGTTAGATCATCATTACCTCTTAGCTATTACTTCTCTTCTTCAACATTTCAGGATCTCCCTCAGTCTTCCCACAGGCAAAAGGGAAGGGAGATGTTTCCTTTCTCTCTTCCTCTTCCAGAATGCTGAGTATCTTCTTTCTTCCTTCATATCCCAGCCCTTCTTGGGATGTGATCCTCCCACCACAACACATGGATAATTCAAATGGTGTTGTACACTGGGGCAGGAATGAAGAACAGACCCTCTAGGTAGTTCTGTTTCCTCATCAACCTTTCTGCTTTCTCATGTACCACACTCAAGAACAGGGGTTTGCACCTCTTAATAGCCAGCCATTGCTCCTCTTCAATTCTGCAATAGCCTCGTAGGAGCTTCTCCAACATACGATCTCCTTGACAACCATTTATGTATAAGAGGGCTGTTGGCTCCTTCCAGAAACTCATTGTTTCTGTTTGGTTGGGTCTCTCCCAATACCAGCAGAAAGGGGAAGGGCCTATAAGGGATTGAGATGTAGGTGGTCTTGCCCAGTGTTTGCAGCTGGGCTTAGGTCTGTCCACCAGGGATAGGTGTCTCTGGGCCATAGACAGAGGGTAGGTCCTGTAACCAACAGTCAAGGTCAGAGTCTGGTTAGGCTCGGAGATCAAAGATCAGAGATAGTTCCAGGTTAGGATTGTGAGACAGGAATCAGGGTCAAAGTCAGGCCAGAGTCAGAGGCCAAAGATCAGGAGACAAAGCAAAGTCCAGCATAACAGCAAGCCAAGGCATGCGTGGCTGCCCAGACAACTTCCTGGAGTAACCCCTGTGGTTAAGTAGGGGCATTTGGCCAATGAGAGAGCCACTGGGTACTGTCACTCTGGGTCTGGTGGGTGGTACTTCCTACAGCATCTATTCTCCACAGCACTCCCTGACTAGGCCTCTGCATGGCCTTCCAGTGGCACTGTGGTAATATTGGCCACCCCAAGTTTTACAGACCCAGGTTGCAGCGCCCCAAATCCTTACAGGCCAAAGAAGCATCCGGTTGCTTTGACTGACAGGTTCCCAGGGAATCTAGGGAGTGGCCAGCACACCAAGTCAGCTGCCCTGACAGAGCAGGCAGGCAGATGAGGAACTCAAGAGCCCAGGGCCCATCTTACATCTGAGCTGGGCCTGCCAGGGCAGAATAAGGCATGGGATGGAGAGTGCAGCCGCCCATAGAGCTCCTGTAGCATTTTATTTTACTTAGCAGTAATGCCTGTAACCTACAGGGCTATATCCTGTGAAAGATCAGCCTAGATTAGGTTAGCATAGGTGAAGCATAGGCCTAGAACCCTCAGCATAGATCAAATGGCTCACTGTTACCCTAGATTTTGGGAACTGGGAATCGCTTGCTTAAGAGGGGAGTTGGTATATAACAAGACTGGGCAACCATAGCAAAACTGAACTGATATTGGGCTGGATATTTTAGGATAAAATTCTTGGCAGATGTTTAATCACAAACTTGCCTTGGCAATAGTTGACATATATTGGAATGAGCTAAAAGGCATTAACGTGTCAAGCTATAGGATGAAGGCACCCCAATATTGTTAGAGTGAGGAAGTTACATATGGACATGGAGGCTGGGCATTGTAATGAAGATTTGTTACAGTCTCCCAGATCCCATAAGAAGCCAGTGCCCCAGGTAGGAACCAGTGAGCTTTCATCAGTAGACGTCATCATGTATCGCAGACCTTTGGGCATTAAGGTATGGACCGTCGGACTCATTTAGCATGCTGGGAATAGGTTTGATCCTCTGTCTCTTACCACCAGCTCTCTAAGGAAGGGTGTGAGTATACATGTATCTGAGCATATGCAGGGAATAATACTAAGAATATCCCTAAGGTTATATTATTGCTATTTATGTGGTTTTTCACTTTCTGGTATTTACTGATTGTGCAAATAAAAGTAGCTAAGACTTTGCTTTGCCCTCAGTGTGAGCATCTGTGCTGTGTAGACAGGTGATCCCCACAATATATTAAATTCATCATTTTTACTTCGTTTATGTTTGATTCCAGGACAAGAATCCTACTATCCCCAGCTTGATCAACTAGTATTAATTGACACCCAAGAAAAATTATCAATCGTTAAAAAACAGGCTACAGTAGCCCAGAGCTAGAGCAGCAGAGATGGGTCACACCAATGATGAGCCAGAACTGAGCTATGGTGGGGAACCACTGGACCAAAACTGTGATAACAGAAGGTCTGTCATGTTGCAAGCAAAGTGGTGAGCGGCTGTGGAGAATGAAGTGTGTTTAGGGAGGGCCCAGCGGAGGGAGCCAATGCTAGACAAGAGGGCTTTGAAGGCCAGGCTAGGAAGATGGGGTTGCAAACACAATGGGGGGCTGATAGTGAGGAGAAAGGTCCCGCCTTTCCACACCTGAGGATGTGTAGCCATCACCTGAGCACGTCTTACCTGCAGTATCATCGTAACACATTCAGGGCCCTGGAAGGAGGCCTGGTACATGTAAGGAATAGGCTGTTAATTTCAGAGTTCATTCCAGAGACTATTATTTATGGTGTTCTCCAGGCTCATCATGTGGGGTTTCTTGATCATTTAATCTTGTAATTTTTTCCCTTATTTTTTACAGTTTCTGTTTAATACATTAAATATGGTTTAAACTCAAAGTAGCAATCATGTAGTAAAGGAAGCGGCTGGTGAGGATAGAGTACCACAGAGCAGGGTCACCTTAGCTCCTGTTCTGAGTGACCCACCACAAGATTGGAGATTAGGCCTCCCCGGAATCCTGGGCCCACCTTTATTGGGTTTAGGAAGACTCCAATGCATGGGATAGAGAAAGGGAGATCCTCAAGATCAGGTATGAAGGTAAAAGGAGTTGTGGCAGGGACTCAGATCCTTTCACCACCCAATTCCACCAGGGTCATAAAGAAACCAGGAAAGTTCCCCACAATTGTGCAACCACTTCCCCGCTTATACATGGGGATCCCCAAATCCTTGTAAAAGTCAGTGCCCAATATTCAGGATCTTGCTGAATTCTTACGCAGGCAAAATTCCACTGAAGTTAATGGGACTATTCAGATGAGTCAAAATAAGGTCCAAAGAGTCAGTCACAATTGAATTTTGATCTTATGTCCTAACCCGTTGTAGCTCAGAGCTAATGTGAGCCCATTAATATCACATTTTGCATCATTTAGCTTTTCCCATGGATGAGTGTAATTGGAAATGCCAGGCCTTCAACAACCATGCTGGCACTTTATCCCCACTTTATATAATTATTTTTATTACAAATATTTGCACTGCAAAAAAGAAACAAAAGACACAGTATGTTTCAATTCAGCCCATACAAGTGCTGTAGTGCAATTTCTTTATTGTGAAAGTTCAACTTACAAATGTAGAATTATTTTTTTCTTTATATATAACTGCACTCTAAAACAAGGCAATGTAAAACTTGAGCGCCTACAATCCCACTCAGTCCTACTTCTTGTTCAGCCTCTAGGGCAATTTGTTTGCATTTATGGGAGATAAAGCTGCCTGCTTCTTATTTACAATGTCCCCTGAGAGTGAGAACAAAAGTTCTCATGGCATTTTTGAAATATAAATGGAGCACTGTACACTTTGTTTTCTGTGTTGTAATTGAAATCAATATATTTTAAAATGTAGAAAACCATCCTAAAATATTTATAATACATTTAAATTAGTATTCTATTATTTTTTAACAGTGTGATTAAAACTACAATTAAGTACTTTTAAAAAATCCAGTTCATTTGTTTTCCATTAATCACTTAGGTTAACTGCAAAAGAGAAAAAATCTAAGGACAGCTTTTCGCAAGGCTTGCTTTACCTCCTGGTTTCTCAGGCTGTATATAAGGGGATTGACCAATGGAGTCAGGACTCCATAGAAAACACAGAACATTTTTTTCAGGTCCCACAGTGCATCAGAGTCTATTAACAGATACAAAGCGACTAGCATCCCATAGAAAATTGTCATCACAATGAGGTGAGAGGAGCAGGTAGAAAAGGCCTTTTGTCTCCCGGTGGAGGAAGGGATACCCAGGATGGTGGTGAGGATGGAAAGAGGATGCTGGGTCAATAAAAGTGGAGGCAGCTTGAGTATGAAGATGAGTATGAAAGCAGTAATATCCAGCATGAGGGTGTCATTGCAGGCCAGTTTTAATATTGAGCTTAAATCACAAAATAAATGGCTAACTTCACTGGGGCTACAGAATGTTAATTGTGACATTAATAACATTGTTGGCAAAGGACCAGAAATCCACTTACCTAAGAGCAAGCAGTCAACTGGAGACAGAACCTTCCATTCATAAAAACAGCATAATGCAGTGGTTTCTATATTGCTAAATACCAATAGTAAGACATTACAGATAAGAGAAGGCATTCTGTAGATACCAGAGAACCAAAGATATAGAATTGCGTAATGCAGCCACTAAATGAGATTGTTCTGTCCCTAGTCAGGAGACCGGCCAGCATTCTGGGTAGGATGGCGGAGGTCTAGCAGGTCTCCAAGAAGGATAAGTTCCCCAGGAAGAAGTACATGGGGGTGTGAAGATTCTGATTACCCACCACTAGCCCCATGATGAGGATGTTTCCAGCCACAGTCACAATGTGATTCACTAGAAACAGCAGGGAAAGAAGGGTCTGCAGTTGAGGGAGATCCCCAGATCCCAGGAGGCTGAGTTCTGTGATGGTCGATTGATTTCCCTGGTGTTTGTTTGCTGTGGGTTTCATCTGGGGAAATAACACAAATTTTGCAATTTATAATCTAACTTCCATTTCAAAATAGTCAACATTTTAATTCACCCTTCCCTCTGCTGGTTACCATCCCAATGGTTGAGTCAAGACTTCAGATGACAGAAGTATTCTGGGTAACATTTTCTAAAGTGCCCAAGTTCCATCACATTGGAAACGTTCCTATTGTCTGGTATCTCAGTTTCACCCGCCTGAATATTCTTGTATATTATTTTGGTCACAAAGTCTGAAATTATCAGAGGACATTAAGAGAATTAAATGCCACTTCCTTGAGCTCATATGAAAATATAAGTCATAACCCATTGCTGGGCTCATACCACATTTACACATATTTATACTGCAGAATGTAGATTCCAGAGATTTGGGTTTTAAAACTATCTCATCTACTTCCAGACATGAGGTTTGCCACTTCTTCCTTCTATGCCCCTGTACCCTCCTCTATGAAATTGATGGAGATAATACAACTTACCTTTTGTTAGTGAAATTTGAGATTTATGAAACAAAAGCTCTCTACATAAGATCTTTTTTTTTCGTGTGTAACATGGAGATAATGGTACTTAGACACTTTAACATCTATACAAAGAGTGCTCTCTCACTTTCAGCATTTTTGTACTTCTATGACACTGTTCAGAACTTTCAATACGCGCTAGGAAAAGGAACTATACATTCCTCACATTCATATCTTTGTCTTTCTGCCTCATTTCTGCAGAAATGGCATCAATCATTTGTTGAACAACATACATCATTTTTAGCAATCTGTTTTTTCTCCATCATATTGCAGAGAGCTGTCTCTTAAGTGTGTCCCAAAGTGACCTATGAAGTATGTTCTTTTATCTGCAAGAATATGCATCCTTCTTTTAATTGCTGTACAACGTTTAAAGTCTCTGGATAACATTTTCAAAAATGCCTATGGACTAGATTTTGAAAATTATTCCTGCACCTAAACTTGTGGATAGACCCTCTGAACATCTTAAACATGTTAAAGAGCATGGCTGAAAAGACAGATTAAGGAAGGCTCCCAATGCTTCCTTGCTGTGAATGTTTGGGGAACATGTCTTTGTCCAGTGGTTAATACCAATTGGTTTAATAAATGCTATTTCTAATTGCAACCATTTTTCTAGATGACATCATCTCTTTTGTAGCAGGAAACATGTCACAGGTCCTGAGGAACAGGGGCAGTTCTAGGTATTTTGCTGCCCCAAGCATGGCAGGCAGGCTGCCTTCGGCGGCTTGTCTGCGGGAGGTCCCCGGTCCTGCGGATTCGGCGGCACGCCTGTGGGATGTCCGCTGAAGCCCAGGGACCAGTGGACCCTCCGCAGGCATGCTGCTGAAGGCAACCTGCCTGCCACCCTCGCGGCAACCGGCAGGGAGCCCCTGTGGCTTGCCGCCCCAGGCACGCACTTGGCGTGCTGGTGCCTGGAGCCACCCCTGCTGAGGAAGCTGGGCATGGAAATCAAGTACAATGCCATCAAGCACCATTAATACCCAATGGCTTACAGCTGGTGAAACAATGGGAGAGCTAAGAACAGTGACTAGTCACTCCCCAGTTCCAGGGGGCTCTTACTTAAGATAGGGCAGTTCTTTGGGGTATCGGGACTGATTCACAGAGAAACTCAAGGGATATCTGAAGAAGCTCTGCTTCAGGGGATGGAAAGAGAAACAAGAATACAGATTTTTGTTGTCTTTAACCACTTTTTCCCCCTCTTATTTCTTGATTCTTAATAATTAATGCTTTGGGTTAAGAAGGGTGTTGTTTTCACTGAGTACCACTGGTCACAGACTCCCAAAGGGAAGAACTGTGGGTCCCCAAACTGTCTGAACATACTGGGTAAGCATGATGGATACACAGGGTTTGGTCAAAGAGTGGGAAGATTGCATGATTGCTTCCCAGGAGAGGTAAAGGCACAAGATCTGACACCAGAGGGGGTGCACTCAGAGAGACCAGGAAGGGGAAGGAATGCAGTCGGCAATGGAACAGTTATACCCATACAGCCCCTTACACTTCCATGAAGTTAGTCAAATCCTTCAGTCATAGCATGATTAAAGTCAAAACTTTCAAAAGTGGCCAGTGGTTTTGGCTGCTTCAATTTCTGGACATCTTAAAGAAGCTCAGTGTTCAGAAAGTGATATGCGCCCATGCTCTGGGAATCAGGGCCATTTAAGGCCTCCTACACTGGACATGCTAAATTTAAGGCACTTGAAATTGATAGACATTTTTGAAAATTGTAGCCTAAATGCTTCTCTTGACAAAAGCTAATTGAACAGGACATGCTGTGCTCCCAGCACAAGGAAGTCTTCTGAGCGTCTTCACCATGTCATTTAAGATCCCTTTCAGCTCCTCTGAGAAACCTTTGGTAACTAGGGGTTTATAAATCAAAAGGATGCCCAGGAGTGTCTTGACAACAACCCATCTGAGCATAACCAAAAGAAGGGGAGGAGTGGACGACTTAGTGAAGCCCAGTAGGGTGCTTGTTGTGCCAGTCTGTTTCCCTGGGAGGTACTCAGATAATATCATCAAGGGGACCGGTACAAATGGATAGATAGATGGATGGGTAGACAGAAAAATTATGAAATCAGTGTATGATGAAATGTAGCATGTAAACCAGCAGAGAGAGGTTTTCTCAACAGAAGCAAAACATTCTCATTGGGGAGACTAATCCAATTCAATTAATGGGGACTGTTTTCTCCAAATAGAGAGTGATTCTCTGTAATAATCCCTGCTAACTTGAGCAAACACATTAAATATGAGCAGGTTGTAGTACAAATGAGAGCATAAAGAGAAAATCAGCATCATGGCTGACAGATTCTTCACTGATGAAGAAGGCTGAAGGAGATAGGCAGGTCTGTTTGTTTTGTAGAACCATTAATTTAAAAAAAAGACTGGGCTGGGGCAGTAACAAGGTGGGGAACATTGAACAGCTGGGAAGGTTAATTATGTACAAAACTCATTCAGCTCCAGGATAGAGTGTTTCATTCAATGCCAAGTCCTATTGGTATTTGCCTATAACTAAATCCTGGCGTAGTCCATCACCCTTTTGCTCACTCGACCATTTCAGTCTCTGTGTAGAACTCTGGGACCAAATTCAGCGCCACAATAAATGGGAGCCAGGATCACTGATGTGAATTAAAAAATGCACCAGTTACCAAAAGGCCAAATTTGCCACTGATATTTCCAAAAAACTAATCTATCTATCTATCTATCTATCTATCTATCTATCTATCTATCCTCGTACACCCCATCTATCTATCTATCTATCTATCTATCTATCTATCTATCTATCTATCTATCTATCTATCTATCTATCTATGCAATAGTTTCTGTCAGTCTCAGCACCACAGAATCTGAACATTTCCTAAGAATGCACTTTCAAGGCTAAATGGAAGTAACAAATCCACAGGACAGAGGTAGACTTTAAGGAGGTTATGACTGAATCTGCAGAGGCACGGTCAGTAGGAGACATCACTCTTAGGGAAGAAAGACTGAAGGATTGAAAACCAACATAAAAATGACAGAGAAGAGGAGAAGCTAAATAGAATGAGGGGGAGGGAAGGTGAAGGGGTGGTTTTCAGAGAATGGGAATTTATAGATAGATTCAATTCTTTGGACACCTATTGGCTAGTTTCTCCTATCTACCATATCTATCTATCTATCTAGTCATATTCCCAACCCTTGGTCTGATATTTTAAAAGGATATGGCATTTTTGTAAATACTTATTTTTCCCCATTCTGAGTATTTTTTTCTTGAATGTATATTGCTAGAGCTAGTTTACCAGACACAGCATGGACGATGCTGTGAGACTGAAACAGGGCTGTATAGTAAATGAGGCCATTTGTAGAATCCCTATCTCACCTCCTCTCAAAGCTGGAAGGTGTGTAGTAGATAGTAGTAATATGTGCATAAGTATATTCAGAATATAAGCATGGGTATGATTAGGGTCATAGTTTAGAAGAGAAGAGTTTAACTTTCATGTCGATTGAACCTTTGCTCACTGCTGCTTGAGTTACTATTTGTTGTGGTTTTGTTCTTTTTAAAAAATATATGTGTCTAGTGGGAGCCCATTGCCAGAACTGCAAAGGAGAATTGAAGTGCCACCACAGAATTCACACTGCTTGGATTTGGAACCCTCCATGAACTGAAGCTACTACCCTTTGTGACATTTTTATTTACCTACTGTAGCGGGGCAGTCACCCACTCCGGCCATGAAAGGGTTACAGACAGCTCTGGGAGAGCTCTGGGGCTGCCAGTCAAAGACGAATCTGATTGGGGAAGCAGCCACAGCTGGGGCCACACCCCAATCAAGCCACACCTGGCCCTATAAAAGGCTATGGACCAGGCACACAGGGAGTCTCTCTCTGGCAGTAGAGAGAGATGGGCCTGGCTGCTTGGGAGCAGAGCAAAGTACCTAGAGTACAGCATGGCTGGGGGAAGGCTAGAGGAGCTGATGAAAAGCCAGGAGGGACACTGGGGTTGCAGACATGCAGCCCAGGGTAGGACAAGGCAGCAGATCCAAGACCCCTTTGCCAATGATGAGTGGTCTTTATAGACTGCATTCTGCCCCAGTGAGTGGGGGCTAGATGGTGACTGGTAGTAGCCACTGAGTCGAGGTGAGGGACAGGGGTTTGGGGGTTCCCTTGAGTGCGAAGACCCAGATTGAGGGTTGCTGCAGTGGACAGAACCCCTGGGTAAAGGGGAAAGTGGGACATTGACCAGCAGAGAGCGCTCCAGAGATGGAAAAGCTAATTCCCTGGACAACCAGCAGGAGGTACTGACCCAGTGAGTTGCTGCACTGCTACTCCTACATGATCACTGTCTCTGAAAACTTGCTCGTTGTCATCATTATATTGGATGATCGCAGCCTTCACACTTCTATGTACTTTTTCCTGGGCATCTTATTCTTCTTGGAGATCTGCTGCATCTCAACCATTGTCCCCAAGATGCTGAGAACCTTCCTTACAGAGCATGAAGTGATTTCATTTGTGGGCTGTATCACACAGTTTTATGTGTTTGGTTCCCTGGCTATTATTGAGTGTTTGCTCTTATCTGTCATGTCCTTTGACTGCTATTTAGCCATCTGCCGTCCACTAAATTATTAAGTAGTTATGAACTTCAGGGCTTGTCTTCAGTTTGCAGGTGGTTCTTGGGCTGCTGGGTTGGTGATCTCTGTTTTATACTTTATCTTTACCAGTGAGTTTCAAGTGAAGTGTCTGGGGAAAATCTCGCCTTGTTGTGCGTATCTTTCCCACATCCAGGGAAAAGCAAACTGTATTAATGAGCTTACATCGTACAGATCTCTGTGCAGTGTAAGATGGTATAATGCTGGGTTTATACTCCAGAAGGGTTGCAAGACTGGAAAGCTGGGAAATTGGCTGTTTGTCCTTGAGTGGCTCAGGTAAAGCACTCAGGTAAGTTTGTGGGTTTCTGCTTGAGAAACTTTTTTCAGAGTGGTAGCCGTGTTAGTCTGTATCAGCATCTTCATCATCTGGACCCATGGAAAAGAAGCCCTTGAGGAATTCCACCATAAGTTCAACAATTTCCATCCCACCAACAACCTCAGTCTGGATCAGTCCACACAAGAGATTCACTTCCTGAACACTACAGTGCTAATAAGTGATGGTCACATAAACAGCACCCTATACCGGAAACCTACTGACTATTATACTTACTTACATACCACGAGCTTTCATCAAGACCACATCACACGATCCTTTGCCTACAGCCAAGCTCTAAGATGCAAATGCATTTGCTCCGATCCCTCCGATGGAGACAAACACCTACAAGATCTCTATCAAGCGTACTTAAAACTACAATACCCACCAGCTGAAGTGAAGAAACAGATTGACCGAGCTAGAAGAAAACCCAGAAGTCACCTACACAGGACAGGCCCAATAAATAAAGTAACAGAAAACCAGTAGCCGTCACCTTCAGCCCCCAACTAAATCCTCTCCTGTGCATCATCAAAGATCTACATCCTATCCTGAAGGGAGACAGACCTGTCCTCGCTTACAGATAGCCTCCCAGCCTGAAGCAAATACTCACCAGCAACCACACACCACACAACAAAAACACTAACGCAGAAACCTACCCTTGCAACAAAGCCTGATGCCAATTCTGTCCACATATCTATTCAAGTGACACCATAATAGGACCTAATCACATCAGCCATGCCATTAGGGGCTCGTTCACCTGCACATCTACCAATGATATATATCCCATCATAAACCAGTTAGTTTAACTTCTGTGGCAGGGAAGATAATGGAGCAAGTAATTAAAGAAATCATCTGCAAACTCTTGGAAGGTGGTAAGGTGATAGGGAATAGCCAGCATGGATTTGTAAAAAACAAATCATGTCAAACCAATCTGATAGCTTTCTTTGATAGGATAACGAGTCTTGTGGATAAGGGAGAAGCGGTGGATGTGGTATACCTAGACCGTAGTAAGACATTTGATACTGTCTCGCATGATATCCTTATCGATAAACTAGGTAAATACAATTTAGATGGGGCTACTATAAGGTGGGTGCATAACTGGCTGGATAACCGTACTCAGAGAGTAGTTATTAATGGCTTCCAATCCTGCTGGAAAGGTATAACAAGTGGGGTTCCGCAGGGGTCTGTTTTGGGACTGGCTCTGTTCAATATCTTCATCAACGACTTAGATGTTGGCATAGAAAGTACGCTTATTAAGTTTGCAGACGATACCAAACTGGGAGGGATTGCAATTGCTTTGGAGGACAGGGTCAAAATTCAAAATGATCTGGACAAATTGGAGAAATGGTCTGAGGTAAACCGGATAAAGTTCAGTAAAGAGAAATGCAAAGTGCTCCACTTAGGAAGGAACAATCAGTTTCACACATACAGAATGGGAAGAGACTGTCTAGGAAGGAGTATGGCAGAAAGAGATCTAGGAGTCATAGTGGACCACAAGCTAAATATGAGTCAACAGTGTGATACTGTTGCAAAAAAAGCAAATGTGATTCTGGGATGCATTAACAGGTGTGTTGTAAACAAGACACGAGAAGTCATTCTTCTGCTCTACTCTGTGCTGGTTAGGCCTCAACTGGAGTGTTGTGTCCAGTTCTGGGCACCGCATTTCAAGAAAGATGTGGAGAAATTGGAGAGGGTCCAGAGAAGAGCAACAAGAATGATTAAAGGTCTTGAGAACATGACCTATGAAGGAAGGCTGAAAGAATTGGGTTTATTTAATTTGGAAAAGAGAAGACTGAGAGGGGACATGATAGCAGTTTTTTGAGGTATCTAAAAGGGTGTCATCAGGAGAAGGGAGAAAACTTTTTCACCTTAGCCTCTAATGATAGAACAAGAAGCAATGGGCTTAAACTGCAGCAAGGGAGATTTAGGTTGGATATTAGGAAAAAGTTCCTAACTGTCAGGGTAGTTAAACACTGGAATAAATTGCCTAGAGAGGTTGTGGAATCTCCATCTCTGGAGATATTTAAGAGTAGGTTAGATAAATGTCTATCAGGGATGGTCTAGACAGTATTTGGTCCTGCCATGAGGGCAGGGGAATGGACTCGTTGACCTCTCAAGGTCCCTTCCAATCCTAGAGTCTATGAATCTATGAATCTATGTGCCAGCAATGCCCCTCTCCCATGTACATTGGCCAAACCGGACAGTCTCTACGCAAAAGAATGATTGGAAAGAAATCTGACATCAGGAATCATAGCATTCAAAAACCAGTAGGAGAACACTTCAACCTCTCTGGCCATTCAGTAACAGATTTAAAGGTGGCGATTTTGCAACAGAAAAGCTTCAAGAACAGACTCCAACGAGAAACTGCTGAACTTGAATTAATATACAAACTAGATACAATCAATTTAGGCTTAAATAGAGACTGGGAATGGCTGAGCTATTACACACATTGAATCTATTTCCCCATGTTAAGTATCCTCACACCTTCTTGTCAAACTCTCTTAAATGGGCCATCTTGATTATTACTACAAACGTTTTTTTTTCTCCTGCTGACAACAGCTCATCTTAATTAATTAGACTCTTAGAGTTGGTTGGGCAACTCCCACCTTTTTGTGTTTTCTGTATGTGTATATTTATCTCCTCACTATATGTTCCATTCTATGCATCCGATGAAGTGGGCTGTAGCCCACGAAAGCTTATGATTAAATAAATTTGTTAGTCTCTAAGATGCCAGAAGCACTCCTGTTCTTTTTGTGGATACAGACTAACACGGCTACTACTCTGAATCATGCCAATTTAGTGACTGTTTGGAAATTTGAATTGAAATTGAAACGTTAATACACACTTTAAAAGCATATACAGTGTATGATAAAATACATGTATCTGAAAAAGTATAATAGATTTGAAAAGTATGAACATAGACTAGCTTCCTTATACAGCTGTTGTTTTTCATGACAATGTCAGTGCATTCATTTCAGTGATGTTGACCAACCTAATAATTTCAAATTATGATTTGTAAGCAAAGTCTAAATGAGCTCTCCCTGAGAGCTAGTGATGAGCTGGTGGGAAAGGCTTCAGGACCAGATTGTATTTATATTTGCACCTAATATACCTACATATCCAGCAAACCAAGCTTTATTGCCCAAGTGATAGATTTTGGCTGGGGCTGGGTTACAAATCACTTGAATGTGTGTGGGGGGGAATGAAATGTTGTTCTTATTGTATTAATAAAGGTCAGTAGAACTGTACTCAGCCTGTGCTGATTGAGGGCATCAAGAGAGAGGGTGGAGACCTGTCCCTCTCCACTGTTTAAAGACAAAGCTGATTAGGCTCCATAGATAGTCTTTTGTTCTGTTAACTGACCACTGCAGCTGAAATCACTGGCAATCAGGTCTAAGTGCTTAGTCCTGCTGTGGGGACAGTGTTCCTGTGGGGACAGTGTTTTTGTGTAAGAGACGGCCCAGACTGCACTAGCAGCGAGCGAGGTTCCCCCACTGAGAGCTCAGCTGAAATCACTGAGAGCTGGTGGAACCTCAAGAGACCAACTCGCAGAGGTCACAGTGGCAGGTGGCAGCAGAAGGTGACTGCACAGGACCATTGGCAACAGAGTGGTGGAATGAAAGGTGGCACAGTGAACAGCCGTGGCCAGAGGAAACAGTGAGCAGCTGGAGGAACAAGCAAGGTGCCTTCTTGCCCCCGACCTGGGAGGTGTACTCACATGAAAGCACCTCTGAACTCTGAGTCTCCACTGACCAAGGACAAGTGGGGTGTGGTGAAGGTAAAAGTGAGGGGCACGTTAAATAAACATTTGTTTGTTGGATATATTTTAGTGACTTTGTTCCCAGAATGCTAGATTTGTGACTGGGAATGGAAATATATAAATATGTTTCCTAGTAGTCCAAGATTTTTAAAATGCATTATTTGCCAATGTTATTATCTCACATCGTTGCTATCCTGAGAGGTCATTATGTTGGGGAGTTTCTGTACTAAACATTTGTATTATTATAATTAATTTTTACGTAAGAATGGTCATACTGGATCAGACCAATGGTCCATATAGCCCAGTATCCTGTCTTCCAACGGTGGTCAAGGCCAGGTGCTTCAGAAGGAATGAACAGAACAGGGAATCATCAAATGATCCATCCCCTGTTGCCCATTCCCCGCTTCTGGCAAACAGGTTAGGGACACTCAGAGCATGCCGCTGTATCCCATCCCCATCCTGGCTAATAGCCAGTGATGGATCAATTCTCCAGGAATTTATCTAGTTCTTTTTTTAATCCTGTTATAGTTTTGGTCTTCACAGCTTCCCCTGGCAAAGAGTTCCACGGGTTGACTTTATGTTGTGTGAATAAGTACTTCCTTTTTGTTTTTTTGAAACCTGCTGCCTATTAATTTCATTGGGTGACTGCTAGTTCATGTGTTATGTGGAGGATTAAATAACATTTCCTTATTCACTTTCTTCACACCAGTAAAGATTTTATAGATCTCTATCGTATCCCCCCTTAGTCGTCTCTTTTCTAAGCTGAAAATTCCCAGTCATTTTAAATTCTCCTCCTGTTTCATACCCCTAATCATTTTAGTTGTCCATCTCTGAACCTTTTCCATTTCCAGTGTCTCTCTTTTGGGATGGGGTGACCAGATATGCACACTGTATTCAAGGTGTACACATACCATGAATTTATATAGAGGCAATAAAATATTTTCTGTCTTATTATCTATCCCTTTCTTAATGACTCCCAACATTCTGTTTGCTTTTTTGACTGCCGCTGCATTGAGTGGATGTTTTCAGAGAACTATTCATAATGACTCCAAGATCTCTTTCTTGAGTTTTAACAGCTAATTCAGACTCCTTCATTTTGTATGTATAGTTGAGATTGTTTTCCAATGTGCATTACTTTGCATTTATCACCATTGAATTTCATCTGTCATTTTGTTGCCCAGTCACCCAGCTTTGAGAGATCCTTTTGTAACTCTTCACAGTCTGGCTGGGATGTAACTATCTTGAATAGTTTTGTATCATCTGCAAATTTTGCCAGATCACTGTTTACCCATTTTTCCAGATCATTTATGAGTATGTTGAACAGCAATGGTCCCAGTACTGACCCCTGTGGGATACCACTATTTATCTCTCTCCATTCTGAAAACTGATAACTTATTCCTACCCTTTGTTTCCCATCTTTTAACCAGTTACTGATCCATGAGAGGACTTCCCTCTTATCCCATGATGGCTTACTTTTCAAAAGTCAATTTAAATTAAATACATTTTTCAAATATGTGTGTATATATATATATATATATATATATATATATATATAGAAATCTAGACCTGTTACGTGTTTTGGTGTAACTTGCATTATCCTTATGTTAAATTTGCATTATCCTAACAAAACATTTATTTTATTCACACTTCTTTTATATATCTCTTTGGCCCTGACCCTCCCCCTCCCCTCCCCGTAAATTCGAACACACACACCCATTTCAATTCCTGGGGAAACTACTCATAGACTTTAGGGTCAGAAGGGACCAATATGATCCCGCACAAAGCAGGCCACTGAACCCTACCCATCCACTTCTATAACAAACCCCTAGCCTATGTCTGAGTTATTGAAGTCTTCAAATTGTGGTTTGAAGACCTCAAGCTGCAGAGAATCCACCAGCAAGTGACCCATGCCCCACGCTGCAGAGGAAGGCGAAAAACCTCCAGGGCCTCTGCCAATCTGCCCTGGGAGGAAAATTCCTTCCCGATCCCAAATATGGCGATCAGCTAAATGCTGAGCATGTGGGCAAGACTCACCAGCCAGCACTCAGGAAAGAATTCTCTGCAGTAACTCAGATCCCATCCCATCTAACATCCCATCACAGACCACTGGGCATACTTACCCGCTGATAATCAAAGATCAATTGCCAAAATTTAGCTATCCCATCATACCATCCCTTCCATAAACTTATCAAGCTTAGTCTTAAAGCCAGATATGTCTTTTGCCCCCACTACTCCCCTTGGAAGGCTGTTCCAGAACTTCAATCCTCTAATGGTCAGAAACCTTGGTCCAATTTCAAGTCTAAACTTCCTAGTGTCCAGTTTATACCCATTTGTTCTTGTGTCTACATTGGTACTAAGCTTGAATAATTCCTCTCCTTCCCTAATATTAATCCCTCTGATATATTTATAAAGAGCAAGCATATCCCCCCTTAGCCTTCCTTTGGCTAGACTAAACAAGCCAAGCTCTTTGTGTCTCCTTTCATATGACAGGTTTTCTATTCCTCGGATCATCCTAGTAGCCCGTCTCTGAACCTGTTCCAGTTTGAATTCATCCTTCTTAAACATGGGAGACCAGAACTACACACAGTATTCCAGGTGAGGTCTCACCAGTGCCTTATATAACAGTACAAACACCTCCTTATCTTTGCTGGAAATACCTCGCCTGATGCATCCTAAAACCGCATTAGCTTTTTTAATGGCCATATCACATTGGTGGCTCATAGTCATCCTGTGATCAACCAATACTCCAAGGTCCATCTCTTCCTCTGTTGCTTCCAACTGATGTGTCCCCAATTTATAACTAAAATTCTTATTATTAATCCCTAAATGCATGACCTTGCAGTTTTCACTATTACGTTTCATCCTATTACTATTACTCCAGTTTACAAGGTCATCCAGATCTTCCTGTATGATATCCCGGTCCTTCTCTGTGTTAGCAATACCTCCCAGCTTTGTGTCATCCGCAAACTTTATTAGCACATTCCTGCTTTTTGTGCCAAGGTCAGCAGTAAAAAGGTTAAATAAGATTGGTCCCGAAATCGATCCTTGAGGAACTCCACTAGTAACCTCCTTCCAGCCTGACAGTTCACCTTTCAGTATGACCCATTGGAGTCTCCCCTTTAACCAGTTCCTTATACACCTTTCAATTTTCATATTGATCTCCATCTTTTCCAATTTAACTAATAATTCCCCTTGTGGAACCGTGTCAAATGCCTTAGTGAAATCGAGGTAAATTAGATCTACTGCATTTCCTTTGTCTAAATAATCTGTCACCTTCTCAAAGAAGGAGATCAGGTTGGTTTGGCACGATCTACCTTTTGTAAAACCATGTTGTAATTTGTCCCAATTACCATTGCCCTCAATGTCCTTAACTACTTTCTCCTTCAAAATTTTTTCCAAGACCTTACATACTACAGATGTCAAACTAATAGGCCTATACTTACTCGGATCACTTTTTTCCCCTTTCTTAAAGATAGAAACTATTTTAGCAATTCTCCAGTCATACGGTACAACCCCTGAATTTACTGAGTCATTAAAAATTCTTGCTAATGGGCTTGCAATTTCATGTGCCAGTTCCTTTAATATTCTTGGATGAAGATTATCTGGGACCTCCGATTTTGTCCCATTAAGCTTTCAAGTTTGGCTTCTACCTCAGATGTGGTAATATCCACCTCCATATCCTCATTTCCATTTGTCATCCTTCCATTATCCCTAAGCTCCTCATTAGCCTTCTTAAAGACTGAGGCAAAGTATTTGTTTAGATATTGAGCCATGCCTAGGTTATCCTTAACCTCCATTCCATCCTCAGTGTTTAGCGGTCCCACTTCTTCTTTCTTTGTTTTCTTCTTATTTATATGGCTATAGAACCTTTTACTATTGGTTTTAATTCCCTTTGCAAGGTCCAACTCTACATGGCTTTTGGCCTTTCTCACTTTATCCCTACATGTTCTGACTTCACTAAGGTAGCTTTCCTTGCTAATCCCACCCTTCTTCCACTCCTTGTAGACTTTCTGCTTTTTCTTAATCACCTCTCTGAGATGCTTGCTCATCCAGCTTGGTTTACAATTCCTGCCTATGTTTTTTTAACCCTTTCTTGGGATGCAGGCTTCTGATAGTTTCTGCAGCTTCGACTTAAAGTAATTCCAGGCCTTCTCCGCGCTTAGATCCACAAGTTCTTCAGTCCAATCCACTTCCCTAACTAATTTCCTTAATTCTTTAAAGTTAGCCCTTTTGAAGTAAAAAACCCTAGTCCCAGATCTATTTTTGTTTATCCTTCCATCTAGTTTGAACTGAATTAGCTCATGATCACTCGAACCAAGGTTGTCCCCTACAACCATTTCTTCTATGAGGTCCTCACTACTCACCAAAACCAAATCTAAAATGGCATCCCCTCTTGTTGGTTCTTCAACTACTTGGTGAAGAAATCCATCAGCTATCACATCCAGAAAAATCTGAGCCCTATTATTCTTACTAGCACTTGTCCTCCAGTCTATATCTGGGAAGTTAAAGTCTCCCATGATCACACAATTCCCATTAGTGTTTACTTCATTAAAAACATTAAAGAGGTCTCTATCCATATCCAAATCAGATCCCGGCGGTCTGTAGCACACCCCAAGCACTATCTCAGGGGAGGCTCTAGTAGCTTTTTTTCCCAGTGTGATTTTTGCCCAAACAGACTCTGTCTTATCCATTCCATCACTTCTTATTTCTTTACAGTTAACCTAATCATTGATATACAATGCTACTCCACCACCTTTGCCTTTATTTCTGTCTTTCCTAAACAGCACATAGCCTTCAATACCTGTACTCCAGTCATGACTACTATTCCACCATGTTTCTGTTATCCCTATAATATACGGTTTCACTTCCTGCACCAGTAGCTCTAGTTCCTCCATTTTGTTACCTAGGCTCCTCGCATTAGTGTACAGATACCTTAATTTTTGCCGTTTGGCTTCACTGACATTCTTTACCTTGTTAGGCACAGACATTCTACCACCAGCATCACCTGTTAGACTGGTATCTACTGCCCACAATGCCCCACATTGACAATTAAATCAGTGCAAGCGCTCCTGCTGAGGGTGTGCTCCTGGTGCAGACATGCACTGCTGACACAAGGAACATAGTGTGGACATGAAAAAGTGATTTAATTATTGTGGTGGCTGTATGTTGCTATGTCTACATTGCAGCCTATGTTGGCAAAGCTTATGTGACTCGGGGTGTGAATATTCCACACACACCTCCGAGCAATGTAAGTTACATTGACATAAGTGCTTGTGTGCAAAGCACTATGTTGATGGGAGAGCTTCTCGCACTGATGTCAGGGGAGATTTCCTCATTACAACACAGCAAGGGAAAGGCTGTTCGCAGCAGAGATTAAACTTAGGGTTACAAACTGGCCCAATATTCCACTGGGCAATCACCAATCTGTTTTGAGTAGACCCAATCTCTGGGCTGCCGGTGCTTCCATGCCAGCTGGGTCTGGGTAGAGTCCAGTCACTGCTGCCAGCACTGGGGCTTCAAGACACTCTCCTGGGATCATCTTCTTCCTGTGAATGTGGGACCACGCCCAGCTGCCCTAACCCCCAAAACCTGTGCCTGAGGCCTCCCAAGCCCCAAAGTCACTTACATGTGCTTCCCCAGAGCTCCACATAGGCTGTGGGCTCTCTGGGCCTTGAGTTTGATGCCTTTGGGCATAGTATGGCTGGAAGGAAAGGAACACAGGGTTAGCAGAGGAATCTCTTAGCCGCAGCAGCTTTACCATAAAGCACTTGAGAGTTCCAGAGCTTTGAAAAATAACCTGATTCTTGAGACGATGCCTTCCTGAGTGATCTCACTCCTTCTGTCAGTCTCAGGCTCAACAGCACTTCCGCCCAGGCAGAGTGTACCCTCATCTCGCCCTCTTTCTCTCACAAGCCTGCCTTAAATATGTCCATGGTCAGCCCCCATGCACACAGAAGAGCCATTAATTAGCAACTCTGACCTCTATGCCATGTGCTCAGCCCCATCTTTTTGTCATGCCTACCTCACCTGCAAACCCTTGTGTAGACAAATCAGTGTCCACACAAGGTTGATGGCACCTGATTGCAGATTTGGTGGTTTCTCAGTGAGTGACCTTCATTGAAATTTCAAGCACTTTTCCTGGAAGTGCATGGCAGGGATGTCCAGAGAGCAGCTGGAAAGGAAATACAATCCAGTAAACTAACTACTATGAAGCTTTTCTTTACTGGACCAAATCTGTCCCCAGTATCACTCTTGGGAAGATGATCGGTTACCTTGGGGTGAATCTGGCCCTGCTTGTTCCAGAATGAATAATTAAATCTGTTTAGTTGTTTATGTGAGTGACCCACAGAAATCATAGAATCATAGAGATGTAGGACTCAAAGGGGCTTCAACAGGTCATCTTGTCCAGTGTCCTGCACTCAAGGCAGGATTAAATATTATCTAGACCATTCCTGACAGGTGTTTTTTTAACCTGTTCTTATAACCCTCCCCTCAATGACGGAGATTCCACAGCACTTTGTTTCACTGCTCAACTACCCTGACAAGAAGTTTCTCCTAATGTCCAACATAAACCACCCTTACTGCAATTTAAGCCCATTGCTTTGTGTCCTATCCTCAGAGATTAAGGAGAACAATTTTCACCCTCCTTCTTGTAATAACCTTTTATGTACTTGAAAACTGTTATCATGTCCCCTCTCAGTCTTCTTTTCTCCAGACTAAACAAAACCAATTTTTTTCAACCTTCCCTCATAGGTCATGTTTTCTAGACCTTTAACCATTTTTGTTGCTCTCCTGTGGACTTTTTCCAATTTCTCCACATCTTACGGCCTTAAGAGAATGTAGCAGCTGCACAATGGTACTCAGAAGTAAAGAACTGCGAAAGATCATTTTCAAAGTTTACCCTTAACTCTGCCCTCGTGTTTGTTATCATGGGACAATTTGTGATGAAATGACCCCCTTCTGTTTCTCAAATATTGTAATGGAACTGTGTGAAGAGAGAAATCTGTGGTAGATTCACCAAGTGCTAGAGTCATGAAATGAGTTAGTCACTTAACTGTCACTTTATGCATCTAAAGCCCAGAGTTAGTCCTCACTGATATTCACAACCCCCCCGCTGAGCTGCTCCTGAATGCTGTAGGTGTCTAAGTTCAGTTGGCACCTACTTTTTTGAACAAAATGAAAAGAGAGTTGATTTGTAGAGTATGTATGATTCATTTGATCTGGCCAGTTGGCTAATCCTGGTGAAAATCAAGTAGCAGGGCTGAGTGAATAGTTTGTATTAATTTGTTTATTCAGTAGATGTCACCTCTTTTCTGTATGTGAATTGTTCATGAACAAATACTGACCTTTTCAATTATGTTTGCCATTTCATGTTCCTCTCTGTTGGGTTAAATTGTGCATTTAGAGACAGACTTTCAAAAAGGCTCTGAATCCAAAAATGAGGCCTTTTATTCAGAAGTGCTCAGATCCCATTTAAACATCAGAAATGGTGACCAAAACTTTCAAAAGTTCTCAGGCTGTTCTCAGATTGTGCTTCTCAGAACTAGTGACCAAACTTTCAGAAGTTCTCAGGGTTAGAAAATCAGTGCTGCAGCGGCAGAGATGCCAGCTCGTGTAACTTTATCATGCTTCTTTTGGTTTTTGTTGTTTATGGTAAAGCTGCAGCTCCTAGAGTCATACAACCAGGGAGGTGGGATACAATCTATTCTTCACCCCTCTCTGTGCGATATAGAGAAGGATCTTGAACAGGGGTCTCCCCCTGTTACTCATAAGTATGGTAACTAGTCTTTGTTTTACAGGTGTAAATTAATGGGGAAATAGCTCCTCCATCTTATAAATGATTGGTACACACAAGAATTCTTTTACTCAAAAATCCTTGTTTTTATTGGGTTTAAAGCACACATTTAAAATAATAATAGTCTAGAGCACCCCTGATGTAGTTACACAAAGTCTGCAATGGTGTCAAGTGGTCATGAGCAGGTTTTTGGTGGCCACCCTTCCTCCTAGATGCTGAGGAGTTGGATGTCAGTCTCCTAGTGCATCAAAGTCACTCCGAACATCTCTAACTAATCTCTTTATAGGTTATTCAAAACAAAGCATAAAACTCCCAGTGACTCCTAGTGGGTTAACAATTTTCCTAGCTTCAATAAGTAACTTATAATTTTACTTATCAGCAATGCATCTCCCAGCAATAAACTGACTATGTGACGTTCTCACTTCTAGTTAATGGTGGCTGACTGCACAGAATGGTTGTGGTTATGTCAAGTCCAGTTGTCTCATAACACTGAGTAATGGGGTTGGCATCCACCTCTAATGAGCGCCCCCTCTGGTTGGACATGTCTGCAGTCTTTAAACCAGTCCCAGCCCTGCCATTGGGCAGTATTCCTAGGACTTCCTCCCTGAAGGCAATGTTTTGCCATCTTAGTCTGTTTTGGCCCCAGTTTTCAGTTGGGCCTCCTGACAATTCAGTACCCTTCTGGGGGTTTATTGAGGTCCAGTTGTAGGCCCTTCCCCAGTGGCCTATGGGGAGGAGGAACGGGGACACAGACACCTGGGCCTGTCCAGTACTCTGAGATCCAGACTTCACCGCTGCCTTACCCTTAGCCCAGGGATCTTCTAAGCTCAGTCCCAGTAGCCAGCCAGGAGCTCTTCCTTGCTCCCTTGGTCCCTACTAGCACTGGGCCATCTGTTGGGCTGCAGTTCCCTCAGCCAGCCACACCATCCATGCTCCTCCAGCTGCAGTGAGGAACTGCAGTGTCTCTGACTTTAAATAAGGCCCTCCTTGTACCTGACTGGCTACTTCCCCTGCAGCCACTCTAGCCTGTTTGGAGGGCCTGTCCACTGCTCCTTACCTGGGATGAGTTTGGCAGGACCCTGAGGCCTCTGGGCCTAGTCCACCCCATCACACACTGTCACTAACCACTTGGCTGCAAAGTCACTTTTGCTTTTGGTCTGGCTTAATTCATATTTAATTATGTATACACAGTAGAACAGATTCAACAGGAAAGACTGAGAGACATCCACTTCAGAATATCAATTTTGTATCTTTGCTTTTCTCTTGGAAAATATTGATTTTTTAAAAATTCTCTTCTGGGATCTGAATTAAAACATTTCAGGTTTTTTTTAAATCAAATTGAAATGTTTTGGGTCAAGACAGTGCAACATTCCTCTGCATTTCCCTGAGAGGCTGTGGCACTTTATGGAAGTTGTAGTTTGGTTGTGTCATTCCTCTTTTTTCCCCTGAGGACAGGGCTTTCTGGCCAGGCTACATCTCCCATGATGCATTACAATCTCCCTCTTGCTGAGCTGACAAGATGCATGATGGGATACCCTGACCATAGTTCATCATTGTGTGAAAAGTTTCCATTTTAACTTTTTTCTTTATCCAGTATGAAAAAAAATGTCGCACAGGATGTAAATTGCACTTTTCAATCAATCCTAATCCACAGAAAGCATTTATATAACCCTCAAGCCTTCCACCCTTACGATAATTAGGGTAAGACACCACCCATCAACGTGAAGGACTCTCATAATGCCAAGTAGCACAACATGGAAAACATGGTCACCAGGGACATACCAGTCTGGGAGATGGACACCAGCCAGAATGGAATGGTGTAAGCACTGGTTACTCAGTGCGGTTCAAATACTGCATGAAACACCTTTGAAAGCAGTGCCCTCTGGACAACAAAATAAATGATGATAAGAAACTTACTACTTGTGTCTGAGCCCTGTTATTATTGGCTGGGACTGTCAAAAGAACCTAAGGGAGTAAGGCACCCTGTTTAGATTGGGTTTAGGCACCTTATGCATAGATTCCAAAGCCAGAAGGGAACATTTTGATTATCCAGTCTGATCTCCTGTGTAGCACAGGCCAGAGAACTGCCCCCAAAAGAATTTTTAGAGCAGATTTTTTAGGAAAAAAACACCATCCAATCTTGATTTCAAAATTGTCAGTGAAGGATAATCCACCATGATACTTGGTAAGTAGTTCCAATGGTTATATATAGTCACTGTTAAAAATTTACCCCTTATTTCCAGTTTGAATTTGTCTAACTTCAACCTCCAGCCATTAGACTGTGTTAAAACTTTCTCTGCTAGATCTGCTCCACTGAGCTCCTTTGAATATCCCAGCCAAAAAAAATTTTTTTTAAAATTACAGTAGCACCGGAAGGTCTTAACCAATAATAGGGTCTCATTGTGCTGGGTGCTGTACCTACACATGATTAGAGACAGTCCCTGCCCCAAAGAAAAGGCATTTAGTCAAGCATGTTCCTGGCTTTGTTTTGCTTCCAGATGCTGTCTAATATGGATGTAGGGAGAACATGATAGGGAGTACTGTTAGGCAGAGAGGATGGTCCAGTGGTTAGGGTTTGTGCTTTGAAGCTGGGGGACCATTGTGCCATTCCCTGATCCATTATGGACTTCTTGCACAACCAAGGGTAAGTAACGTAGGGTAATATTGTTAGGAGCCCAGTAGGATTTTCAAAATTATCTCAGTGCATAAAACTCATTTAAATTGTTTTATATGAAACACCTACATGCTTTTGAAAAATCTCCTAGGCAAGTACTTACATTTAAAAATCTGGCTTTTGTTGACCAATTTTTAAAATATTTTCCCATGTGAGTTTGGCACCTAAATACCTTTATAAATCTTGCCCATAGTCTCTCTGTGCCTCTGTTTCCCGTCCATAAAATGGAAGGAGTAGTGGATCCCAACATTGCAGGGGTGTTGGAGGGATAAATACATTAAAATGGTGAGGAACTCAAATGTTGCTGTAATGGGGCCATAAGTACTTAGTGCAGATAGATAGTTGTGCATTGCAAACTCAGTTGACATACCTTAGGTACCATTTGTGGAAACGTACTATCCATCTCCCTTTGAAATTAGATATTTCACTGCAGTACTAATTTCGTTCTTCTTGTCCCATATAAAAATAACTTCATTTTTTTTTCTTCTCAGTAATTAATATTCCCATCTGCAGAATTGTCAAAAGAGACTTTCCCTTCTCCCAGAAAGGATAAATAATGAACCAGTAGAGATGATCACTTTTTAGTGCTGCTGGACTCAATGTGGAGTGCATCACACAGAGCCGGGCAGGTCAACCAGAGGACATGCAGATGACGTTACTTTCAGGAGCAAAGCACAAGAAGAGAGATGGACAATGGTGTATGGAGCCCAGAACCCAGCCTCTGAAATGCTGAGTGAAGCAGTCATGTCAGAGAGTCCAGCTGGTAACTGAACTGCCTTAGAGGTAAAGCAGCTCCTTTGCAAACTTATTGTCATGATCAGAATTGGAGACAGGGAAGACCTGCCTCGTCACCTGGACCATCATCTCTGCTCCAAGCAGGATTTTATCCCTCAGTGTGGGAACCTACTTCAAAGCAGTGTGGGAAAGTTTAGTGAGATAACGTTGGTGCAGTGCTTTGGTAATGACAACTGTGGGATTTTTAAGGAGCAGTATATTAGTATTTGTTAAATATGACTTTACTGTATTTGTCATAGTTATCTCAAATGTATCTTTAAATTATTTCAGAGGTCAGGCTTCTGTCTCTTTCCTTGGGACATTGTCATGTAGGATAGCTCATTGTTAATAAATGCATCCTCTCCCATCTGAGTAGCTCCACATGCAAGTGTCTGTCTAGGATAGGATGTATCCTCCCTTTCCTACCTCAACACATTTAAGATAAATATCTATGAAACAGACTTTTTTTTGAACCAAGATATACCCTCTAACTTAGTTTTCTCCATCATTTTCTCCATATTAAATACCATTTGTCAACAGATGTCAGCTTCTCTGTCACACAGGGTGAACGTTTAATCAATAAAAATATTTTCTGCTTTGGCAGTTGAGATAATGTAGGCTTTCACACTTCATTCCTTTTTGAATATGTGGATCACTGGGATGATTCTGTGATTGACTGAGAGTAATCAATAATTTGCCAGAGGTAATTGTACTTGTTTGCTATGTCTTTCCCCTAAAATCCCAAATACTGCAACTGTCTGTCAATAATAAAGTAGAAAGGTGTTGACTAGACCAGAATAGAATCTCACTGTTCTGATCTGGTATGTCAGAAAGTGTGATAGAAAATATATGAATGAAGAGTCATCTATCAGCTTAACTACCTACATAGAAGCCAAACAATACCCTCTCTCTCTCTCTCTCCATATATCTATCAATCTGTCTATCCATCTGTGGCACCAAGATTTTGATTAGTGATTTTGCTGCCTCAAGTTTTATACTGAAAATATAAGGCACTTAAAATCATGATTCACTTTTCACTATGTATTTATAAAACCATCATCACAGTGGTGTTCTCTTATGATATTTGTAAGGTTTTCAGAGATTGACATTCTATTTAACCTGATGACAAATAAAATAAAATAAAATAAAATAAATCAACAAATTTTGATATATCTCCTCAGGCTGCATTCTCCATCCAGTTTTTATTTGAATCACTCTACAGAGAAGACATTTAAACATTATGTTAAATATATACTGAGATTTTTAAAAGAGCCCATTGGGGACAAGCACCCAAATCCAATTCAGTTTGGGTGCCTCCATCACTAAAGCCAGTTTGAAACCCGATATTGAATTAATTGCTCATAATCTGTGAAAGTGTGATGATATTTGCTTTAGCTGTATCCCCAAATACACCAATGCTTGTTTGATTTTCCCTAGATACGTGACATGGCAGGCACAAAATGGAGAAATCAAACATCTGTCACAAAATTTATCCTTCTGGGATTTGGGGATCTCCCTGAGCTGCAAATTCTTCTCTTCCTACTGTTTCTAGTGATCTACATTGTAACCGTGGCTGGAAACATCCTCATTGTTGTGCTAGTTGTGACTGATCAGCACCTTCACACCTCCATGTACTTCTTCCTGGGGAACTTGTCCTGCTTGGAGACATGCTACACCTCCACCATCCTGCCCAAGATGCTGGCCAGTTTCCTGACTGGGGACAGAACCATTTCTGTTAGGGGCTGCATTGCTCAATTTTATTTCTTTTGTTCTTTGGCAGCTACAGAATGTTACCTCCTAGCAGCAATGTCTTATGATCGGTATTTAGCAATATGTAAACCCCTGTATTATGTACCTGTTATGAACAGTAGGTTTATCCTCCAGCTAGCAGCTGGGTCTTGGATACTGGGCTTACTGGCTTGTAGCACAGTAATATATTTGATGTCACAGCTAATTTTCTGTGGTCCCAATGAAATTGACCATTTCTTTTGTGATTTCACTCCAATCATAAAACTCTCCTGCAGCGAAAACCACCTCATAGTACTCCTTGATTCCATCCTGGCCTGTGTATTTACTCTGCCACCATTTCTGCTGACTGTGATATCATATATTTTTATCATCGCCACCATCCTGAGAATCCCTTCAATCACTGGGAGGCAAAAGGCCTTTTCCACCTGTTCCTCCCACCTCATCATCGTTACTATTTTCTATTTAGCCCTAATGATTGTTTATATGTTGCCAAAAACCAACCAGCTGAGGGCTTTTCACACAGCGCTCTCTGTCGGCTACACAGTTGTGACCCCCCTGGCCAACCCCCTCATCTACAGCCTGAGGAACAAAGAGGTGAAGGAGGCACTGAGGAAAGCGGCCAGTAAATTGGTGCCTTTCACATGCCATCACACAAATTGAGCTAATTTTGTTTCACTGGCAGTGAAATGGAGATAAATTGACCTGATTTACTGAGACAGAGTCCAGGTAGCCTGGAGCTAACGGGCGAACAAGAGAAGTAAAATGATCACAATACAAATGTTCTGACTGTTTAAACTCTTACACAGGTTAGGACTGATTCTTGTTACTACTGTTGGGGACCTGTTTGCAGCTTGTGTATATGTCTCTTAACATCCCTCTCCCATGCACTTTTTCTTTTCTTTATTCTTCGTTCTCATCAGGCATTGTACAATTCCTTCTTCTCTTGCTCCTTTCTTTCTGCACCATCTTCCCCTGCTCTGTCAGCATCCCTCCATCCCATTCCCTTTCTTTCCGTTCCTCTCTTTTTTTCTCATCCAATTTCTTTCACCCTTAGGTTATTTTCCCTTTTACCTTCCGCCTTGTCTTTCTCTTGTCCTTAAACCAGTTTGTGATTAGTTGTAGAAATTCATCCTACATTGCTCACTCCAGAAACAAGCCTTCAAACAAACCCAGGCTGTTCCCTCCAGCCATGGTTGCCTTAGTAGCCAGACACTGGATGTTCTAAGGTATTTAGATGCCTAAGATGCAGACAGGAGCCAAGTGGGGTTTTCTAAAGAGGTTAAGTGCCCAACTCCTATTGACGTCCATATAACCTGCATAGGAACTTTACAAGTCCAGCTAGGGACCTAACTGCACCTTTAGCTGCCTAGACACCTTGAAAGTCTGGCCCTTAAAACCCTCTTCCACACAAGCAGGAGGTAGGTTACATTCCCCTCCAAGGGTAAGTAAATGTGACCTTGGCTTATTTATGAATGGAATCTTCCTCTGCTTTAAACTTGTGCAGTATGGGTGAGATATTTAAAAGTGCCCAAGGCTTGGTATGCACTTCAAAGTTAGGTTGACATAGCTACGCGGGCTGGGATGTGAAAAAAACATGCCCCTGACTGACAGGACCATGTTGACCTAATCCCCAGTGTAGATACAGCTTTGCCCACTGAAAAAATGCTTCCATCAACATAGCTGACTTTGTTTTGGGACATGGTGTACCTACAGCAATGGAAAAACCCCTTCCATCGGTATAGGCTGCATCTACACTATGTGGTTATGTCATTTTAGCTATGCCAAAAAAGCTATGCTGGCATAATCTCTGTAGTGTAGACACAGCCTATATGACTTTCAGTGGGAATTCTGCTTCTAGGATGTTCAGATTGTCCTAAATGTCTTCCAATGGAACTATTCACTGTGTGTTTAGGTTTCTTCTTTTTCTTTTCTTTTGTTCATTTGTTTATATTTTTTTCGTGCCCCTCAGCATGGTGTATGAGCTTGTTCTGAAAAGAAGCAAGCAACAGTTCATTCAAATTTGTGCCTTAGAGATTAAAAAAATGTGAACTGCATAAATTACCTCCAAGATAGCAAGTCCTCCTTTGTCACTATCTATTTCATCATTGAAAAAAGATAAAGGAGAGATATTATGTTTCATGGGCTTCAAATTAAGTTTCAGTGTTTAATTTGCATTTTAATGGTTGCTTGCCTGCATTGCTGAGACATCCTGTATTTTTCTCTGAACTATCTGCTGTGCATTTTCTCCAGGTTCGCATGTATTATGAAAATTATTCATAGAATGATTGCAAATGCCTTTTGCCTCCAGAAAAAATAAACTGAAGCAATATTATATTTTTATTGGTGAAAATGATGGTAATGATATGCCTGCAACTGTGTCCAATTCACTAACAACATGTGAGTTCAAAGAGTTAGGAACAGTTTAAAAATACAATTAGAATTAAATGAAATATAGGGGAATACTTGATGCTTTGGGAAGGCAACTAACACAGGGGAAGATAAGAGCTAGGTAGTAGTGGTAGTAGTATATGTATAATAGCATTAGTTAGGATAAGAGACAATGGTATTGAAAGTGGTGACTACACAGTATAATGGGAACTGGGGGACAGCAGAGGGTGATGGATGGGGGAGGGTTGGCTATACTGTATAATGGGCAGTAGATGTTGGAAGAGGTTCATTTATGAATTTCCAGTTGTGCCCACTATATGGCTGCAAGGTATAACAACAGAAGAGAAAGCTGCAGATGTTTTCCAAAAAAACAGTAGACAGAAGCATATACTGACTTGATTGGGTCTCACCTGATTCTGTCTTAGGCTCTGTTATCCCTTTAACTCCTGCACCCAGCTTTGCTGATAGCTACTATTCCTTATTTTTCGACCTTGCCTCCACCTCGAACCTCATGCATGTTGCCAGTGAACATGCCAGAAATGTCGAGCTGGAAGGGCCCTTGAGAAGTTATCAAGTTCATCCCTGCACGGATGCAGGACCAAGTAATGCTAGACCAGGTGATTGTCCAACTTGGTCTTAATAACCTCCTCTGATGGGTATTCCATAACCTTCCTTGGAACCCGTTCCAGAATGTAGCTACCCTGAGAGTTAGAAAGTTTTCCCTAATATCTAACCTAAATCTTCCTTCAGATTAAGTCCATTGCTTCTTGTTCTACCTTCAGTGGGCATGGAGAACAATGGATCCCATTCCTCTTTATAACAGCCCTCAACATATTTGAAGACTGTAATCACTTCCCCCTTTAGCCTTCTTCTCTCAAAACTACATATGCCCTTTTTAAAAAACCTTTACTCAGAGGTCTGATTTGCTAACCTTTTATCATTTTTGTTGCTCTCCTCTGGACTCTTTCTAGTGTGTCTGCATCCTTCCTGTGCCCAGAGTTGGACATAGTATTCCAAGTGAGGCCTCACCAGTGTCACCACAGTGACAAGCGGAGTGGGAAAATTTCTCCTGTGTCTTACATACAACATTCCTGTCAATACCCCCCAGAATGCCATTAACCTTTTTCACAACTGCATCACATTCTTGACTCATATGCAATGTTGTTATAAGAATATAAGAATAGGCACACTGGGTTAGACCAATAGTCCACTGAGCCCAAAATCCTGTCTTCCAACAGTGGCCAGTGCCAGGTGCTTCAAAGGGAATGAACACAATAGGTGATCATCAAGTGATCCATCCCCTGTGGCCCATTCCCAGATTCTGGCAAACAGAGGCTAGAGACACTCATAGTTTTGCATTCTTGCCCATCCTGGCTAATAGCCATTGATGGACCTATCCTCCATGAACTTTTGTTCTTTTTTGAATCCTGTTGCAGTCTCCCTTCCCCACCCAGTTCCTTTCCTCTCTATGACTGGAGGGGTGAAAAAAGGCCACTTTACCAACACAGGAACAAATGTGGATAAATTGGCTGTGAATAAATTTAGTACTTGCATTGTCTACATGAACACATAGGTTGAGGTGAGAATCTATCCCACTAACCATATAGAACCTGCTGATGTGCATTAACAGTTCATTATTATGCTTTCATAGAATGTCAGGGTTGGAAGGGACCTCAGGAGGTCATCTAATCCAACCCCCTGCTCAAAGCAGGACCAAGCCCCAGACAGATTTTTGCACCAGAACTCGAAATGGCCCCCTCAAGGATTGAATTCACAACCCTAGGTTTACCAGGCTAATGCTCAAACCACTAAGCTATCCCTGGCACCAGACCAAAGTGCATTAATGAACAGTTAGTGCATGTCAGGTGGACTTGCTGTGAACTGATTGTCCATGTAGATAGACCCTCAGAAGAAGGTGTCTAACCATCAGAGGAGGGAGTTTCTGGAACAGCCTTCCAACAGGAGTGACAGGGTAAACAACTTAACTCATTTTGACATGGAGCTTGATAAATTTATGAATGGGATTATGGGACAGGGTTGCCACTGCTAGCAGGAGAATGGACTTGATCACTCAGGAGATCCATTCCAGTCCTGTGAGTGACAAGTTGTCACCCTTGTGGTGGAGCAGGCTTCTTGCCCTGGAGACAGTATGCTTAGAGAGAGGAGGCATGCTCCCCCAGAGTCCTGGCTAGCTTCATACAGAGTAGTTCCAAAGCATTGCCCCAATGACTCTGTGACAAAGACAAATCATGATGTCACTTCCCACCTTATATAGTCTTTCCATATGGCAGGAACTCTTTGTTCCAAGCTGAGTTTCCAGCCCAGTTTGTGGAAAAATGCAGATACCAAAATAGAGTGCAGTATCATGTGGTCTGGTCACATGCCCTTGCATGCCTTGCTGAGTCATAGCAGCCATTACTTACAGACTGGCTGAAATGTTTACAGGCAGGCTAATCTCTTCCACTGTCTGTGCTGATGAGCCATCAGCACTGTCTAGCTTTTGCATTGTTGTACCTGAAAGGCTATTTGTGGGTGCTACTCAGAGTAAGCGTATTTGAAATACAGCTACATAGTCAGTATTCATAACTCCAGATATAAAAAATGATACATGCATACAAATAGAATAATTATATTCCGCAAATCATAACTTTTCTGTTACACCTCACAAAGCATCTTGTGCAAGATGCATCATCATTATGTCATAATCATATCATAATCATACCACTATGATGAATATGGGCTGCAGTGTCACACTATGTTCCTAAATCAATGGCAAAGCTCCCGTTCCCTTCAATGGGGCCAGGATTTCACCAGATGATGGGAATAAGATATCGATGAGTCACCTGTGGGAAAGGCAGTTTGGCTGATGAGACGGGCATATGTAAGGAGCATAAGGCTGTGTGAAATTGACCAATCTAGCTGCATATCTAGACTGGGAATATTGGTTTGTCATTTGATAGCACAGTGTTTAAATGTGGAGGTTAACACCACCTTTTAACATGTTTGCTGGTGGTTAACCCTAGGGCAGTGTTTTCCAAACTTGGGAGGCTGCTTGTTCAGGGAAAGCCCCTGACGGGCCAGGCCGGTTTGTTTAACTGCTGCATCTGCAGGTTCAGCCGATCTCAGCTCCCACTGGCCATTTCCCAGCATATTTCCCTTCCTAATAACTAGATTAAACCAGTTCTAATTTTTTGTTCTTCTTTCACTCCCTTTTATTCATTTCCTTTAGCCCCAGTTTAAGGAAACTCATGCAAATGTAAAATAAAATTACTTAACACATAGGGCTGTCTTTTCCTGGAGTTTCTGCCTATAAATTTCACTTTGTGCTACTAAAAACACATTTACAAAAAAAAGACAATACTTGCAGTGGACCTCAGTGGTGTTCAGACAGTGACAGAGAAGTTGTGGGGAATGACTAGAAAAGTTTATTACACCAAGCAGTATGCAGATAGAATCAAACTAGAATAGAGATTCAAGTCTATTCCAGCTCAATCTGTAACCATAACTATAAGATGAAATATTAGCGTTTTACCCTAAGGGGTCCCTGTTTGTGATCCAACCTCACTAGCTTCAAGATGGAGAACACAGATATAGCCCCTTCCATTTTTCCCAATAAGTTTGGGAGAGCAATAGGCCAAAAGGGACAATTACAAGTAGGATTTACATATTGTGATAAAGTTCCTCCTCTACCTTGGTGGGTCCTGCACTTATTGGCGGATTTTGCTCGCCTCAGAGATTCACAGTTTGGCCTCTTTCATGGCTCAAATCTGCCATTCACTCAGATAACCTCATCACTGGCCAGCATGAAGAAAAAAGAGTAAGAACAATCCCCGCAGTTTCTGCTGATCCACCATGTGGGTCAGGGAACAGCCGAGACATCTTCCCCTGTGATGGAACGTCCTGTGTTGGATCAGGAGTTGGGAGGTTTTGGGAGGAACCCGCGCCCGGCCTCTACCCCGGGTTCCAGCCCAGGGCCTTGCGGACTGCAGCTGTCTAGAATGCCTTCTGGAACCGCTGTGCAACAGCTACAATTCTCTGGGCTACTTCCCCATGGACTCCTCCCAACACCTTCTTGTCCTCAGCACAGGACCTTCCTCCTGATGTCTGTTAGCGCTTATACTCCTCAGTCCTCCAGCGCATGTCCTCTCACTCCCAGCTCCTTACACACACCTCACTAACTAGAGTGAGAGCCTTTTTAAACCAGGAGTCCTGATTAGCCTTAATTAATTCTAGCAGCTTCCCAATTGACTACAGGTTTCCTAATTAGCCTGCCTGCCTTAATTAGTTCTAGAAAGTTCCTGAGTGTTCAATAGTCCCTGTTATCTAACTCAGGGAAAAAAAGACCTGCTTAACCTGGAACTAATGTATCTACCTTTGACCACTGTCTTTTAGCCATCTGACCTGACCCTGTCACAGTTTATAATAGCTGTGATTTCATGCCCTGTCCAAGATCACAGCCTTATGGTGCTTGCCAGGGCTTGAACACACACTATGAGATGATCCTGACTCAGTGGCCTTACATTTTAAACAGACAAAGGTAAAAAAAGGTGGGGAGAGAAACCAAGACACAGAGAAGTGAGGTAATTTTTCCCAGACTTCACAGGGATACCTGCAGAGTGAGGACACTAATCCAGATTTCCAGTGTCTGATCCACCACACCCTGCTGCCTCTTGCTGGAAAGGAAAGAGAACAGAGCAGTGATACTGTGTAAATGCTGTTGCATGGCTGAATGGGGTCACAGATGAGAACTTTGCATGTACACTATACTGGATGGTTGATATGCAATGAGAAAGGAGCAGCTACTTTGCATAATGGGGACAAGATGTCAGCAGAACCTCTGGGGTTGCAAAAGGACAGCCATACTATATAAACGCTTCTAGGTGGCTGCAGAAAAGAAGGGATAAGAAACGAGCAGCTACAGGGCTAGATTCTAAGTTCTAGTAAGTTGATATAGCTCTGTTAATCTCAGTGGGGCTGCACCAATTGCTGTGGATCTGGGCCATTGACTCCAGTGGAGCTATGGCTGATTCACAGCAGCTGGGGTCTGTCCCACTGATCCAATGGAGCTACATTTTTTTACACCAGAGGACAACGTGATCCATTGAGTCCAATGGAGCTGCATCAGTTAAAATCAGATGACAATCCGGTCCATTATCTTTAATGGAGCAAACTTATTTTACACTACTGGAAAATGCAGCTCATAATGTTTTAATGGGGAACAAAAGGGAAGGTTGATAAATAGGCTGTTGTACTTCAAAGTGACCACCCGGAGGAAACATACAGTATTGGCAATTAGATGTCAGCAGATAATACCTAATATGAAACAGAAACAGATTTATTCTGCGAGGCGACCACTAGATGGCAGTATGTGTCAAGGATGAGTAATGGGCAGCTAGTCTGTGAAATAAGGGACGTCTATTCGTAAAGGGCTGGGAGTTATAATGAACCATCATCGCATAGAAAGATAAACTAGACTTCATCATGATGTGAATCATTCCCTCTCCCCAGAGACTCATTAGGCTGTTTCACCAAATGCAATTACATTTGGGAAAAACAATTTAAGTCACACCAGGCATTGCTAAGAGTAAAGCTTTGGAGACACAAAATTGTCCATAGTGGTAATGGGTTGAGTTAAAAGTTTCGGGATTTGATTGTACTCATCAAACTCTTTGAATTGGACAGGAAATAACAATATCCCACAATGTTTTGCAATAAGAAGTGAATAGACTTATTCTTCGCCAAGAACACCAGTATAATTCAGGTCGCTGTGGGACAGGTTCCTCAGAAAACTTACTGATGGGCATGCTTACTTCTGGGAACCAGACATGGACAATACATTGTGAAGAATAAACACTATGGTTACAGAGACTATGCCAGAATGTTTACATTAATTGATGTGTTTACAGACACCCATGTGCATGTGTGTCCATTTACACAAACCACTGTCCTGCTCTGCCTAGTTTCAGATGTTCTGAAGTTTGCTCTTTCTTACACATTGCAGAACAGATTTTCTTGAGCCCAAGTGATAGATTCAATAGTTTTGGTATCTGGCAACCAGGAAAGTTGGGATTCCCAACAGAAGTGAAGGGAACTAAGAACCTAAATCACAGTTGGATATAGGTGCCTAAGTCCCTTAGGCTCCTCTGAAAATCTCAACCAGATTTCATATTTGGTCAAGGATTAGTTCCAATATAAGAGGCTATGCAGTGCAATGATATTTCAGATTGAGAAGAGTGGCTCAGTTCCAACACGTCTCCACACATGCTTTACTCTCCCTACAACCTTGCATATTTTTGGTCATGCACAATGCTTTTTCTGAGTATCCTGTTTTTCTGGAAGTGTCTCCGTGCAGATACAGCTAGTCAGGAGGAGATGTTATTATGTGTGTGGAGGAAAGACTGAGAGGGAAATTGAAGATCTTAGAAACATCTAAGGAACCAACATTTAATGTCCACGTTTCATTTTGCAACCATGCCAAGAGACTTCCAACACAGCTGGACAATAAATGCCCATAAATAAAAGTCCCCTTTCAAAACTTCCTTCCTCTAAATTCACAGGATTTTTTTCAGGCTCAGTATTGTGAAATCCTGAGTGCTGCTGGGGAAGAAGAAAGGCACAGTCAAATAGATCATTAATAAGTGCAGTTAAGATTGTAGGTGATCTTCATAAGTCTGCTGAGATCTAGGCTAGGTTATTCAAAGTAGCCTAAAGAAATTAGCCACTGATCTGCCAATAGAATTTGGGTACCAATCTTCCATAGGCCATTCTGAAAATGACAGCCTAAATCATGCCTAAATTCTGCAGCACGACTTTCCTGAAGGCCCGCTTCACCTCTTTGTTCCTCAGACTGTAGATGATGGGGTTGAACATCGGAGTGATGACCGTATACATGAGAGACAGAACATTATGTAACACTGGGGACCACTCTGCCAATGGCATCACATACATGATAATGATGGTCCCATAATACAGACTCACCACCAGCAGGTGAGAGGCACAGGTGGAAAAGGCCTTTTGCCCCCCTGTAGAGGAGGCGATTTGCAGGATGGCCAAGAGGATGAGAATGTAAGACACAACGATGAAGAGGAGGGATACCAGGGATACCAGAGAGCAGGAGACCAAAACAATCATTTCTACAAGGAGGCTTTTTGTGCAGGACAATTTGAGCAGCTCCGTCATGTCACAGAAGAAATTATTAATTTCATTGGGGCCACAGAAGCTTAGCTGTCGCACCATCCCTACTACCAATGAATTAGCTGAGAAACCAGTTACCCAGGAGGCAGATACCAGCTGAAGGCAGACCCTGAGGTTCATTATAACATTATAGTTGAGTGGGTTGCATATGGCTAAGTAATGGTCATAAGCCATGACTGCAAGGAGGAAGCATTCTATGCAAGCTAAAGCACCGAAAAAAAATAATTGTGTGATACAGTCGCTGACGGAGATTGTTCTGTCCTTTGCCACTGAGGGGCAGCAACTGAGGGCAGCAACTGAGGGGCAGCAACTGAGGTGTAGCAGGTCTCCAGGAAGGACAGGTTCCCCAGGAAGAAGTACATCGGGGTGTGAAGCTGCTGATCAGCCACAACTAGAGCAACAATGAGAAGGTTCCCAGTTAGGGTCACAATTTAGATCACTAGAAACACCACAAAAAGCAGAATCTGAACTTCTTTTGGGTTCCGGAATCCCAGGAGCATGAACTTGATAATGGATGTTTGATTTGTCCATGGCATGTGTGCCATGTGTTCTCTGGAAAGGAAGCAAGAAAAGAAGATTAACCAAATCAGGAAGATCTCCTTTCCCCAAATCTGCAACTCTTTCCTTGTTATTCCACCACCTTTCGCAGTCTCTGCTTAGGGTCAAATTGTCAAAAGCGTTTCAAGGTCTAAAGATTCAATTATTCTTCTAGAAGGATTTTACAAAAGAAACCCACAAACAAAAACACATTGATTTTTAAAGCATGTTGAGTGGCTAGATGCTTTTGAAAGTCTCATTTGATACCTAAAATACCTTTAAAAATCTGACCCAGAACCTGTCTATGTCCATTAGTAAATACAACTAGGGATCTATCTGTATCTTTAGGCACCTAAATACCTTTGAAAACCTGACCCTTAGTAAATAATGTTTTTTCACCTAATCTGAGGTAATATGGCAGCTGTTACAACAGCTACAAATACATCCATTGAAATGACCCCAGAATGTCACAGACGGGTACTTTTTGGTTAATTCTGTAAAGGGAAAAAAGATAATGGACACACATGTCCGCATCCCCCAAGTAATCCACCTATAACTTCAGCAACATGCAATAGTACATATGGGTAAGATTCTCAAGATTCTCGTTCCACACACCTTTAAAGCCCCCTGCCTTTGCATGGCTGTATTGGCATAACTGGGCCTTAGGAGAACTGGTGCAAAATATTCTTTCAATGGAAATTTGTAAGTTTTCATAAAAACACTTGAAAAGAGAGATTTTGGCCACAAGTGAGGGTTGCAGTGCCTTATAGAATATGCAGTTTGTTCTTAATGTCCCCATTCCTGTCTCCCATGATTTTCCAAAGATAATAGCTAGAGGCTCAGATACCTCCTCTATTAATTCCTTGAGTATTCTAGAATGCATTTCATCAAGCCCAGGTGACTTGTAGGCATCTAACTTTTCTAAGTGATTTTTAACTTGTTCTTTATTTTATCTTCTAAACCTACCCCCTTCCCATTAGCATTCACTGTGTTAGGCATTCCTTCAGACTTCTCGGTGAAGACTGAAACAAACAAGTCATTAAGCATCTCTGCCATTTCAAAGTTTCCTGTTGCTGTTTCTCCCTCCTCACTGAGTAGTGGGCCTACCCTGTCCTTGGTCTTCCTCTTGCTTCTAATGTAATGAATAGCCAGCATGGATTTGTAAAGAACAAATCGTGTCAAACTAATCTGATAGCGTTCTTTGATAGGATAATGAGCCTTGTGGATAAGGGAGAAGGGGTGGATGTGATATACCTAGACTTTAGTAAGGCATTTGATATGGTCTCGCATGATATTCTTATAGATAAACTAGGAAAGTACAATTTAGATGGGGCTACTATAAGGTAGGTGCATAACTGGCTGAAAAGCCATACTCAGAGAGTAGTTGTTAATGGCTCCCAATCTTGCTGGAAAGGTATAACATAAGGGGTTCCGCAGGGGTCTGTTTTGGGACCGGTTCTGTTCAATATCTTCATCAACGATTTAGATGTTGGCATAGAAAATACGCTTATTAAGTTTGCGGATGATACCAAACTGGGAGGGATTGCAACTGCTTTGGAGGATAGGGTCAAAATTCAAAATGATCTGGACAAATTGGAGAAATGGTCTGAGGTAAACAGGATGAAGTTCAATAAAGATAAATGCAAAGTGCTCCACTTAGGAAGGAACAATCAGTTTCACACATACAGAATGGGAAGAGACTGTCTAGGAAGGAGTATGGCAGAAAGAGATCTAGGGGTCATAGTAGACCACAAGCTTAATATGAGTCAACAGTGTGATACTGTTGCAAAAAAAGCAAACGTGATTCTGGGATGCATTAACAGGTGTGTTGTAAACAAGACACGAGAAGTTATTCTTCCGCTTTACTCTGTGCTGGTCAGGCCTCAGCTGGAGTATTGTGTCCAGTTCTGGGCACTGCATTTCAAGAAAGACGTGGAGAAATTGGAGAGGGTCCAGAGAAGAGCAACGAGAATGATTAAAGGTCTTGAGAACATGACCTATGAAGGAAGGCTGAAGGAATTGGGTTTGTTTAGTTTGGAAAAGAGAAGACTGAGGGGACATGATAGCAGTTTTCAGGTATCTAAAAGGGTATCATCAGGACGAGGGAGAAAACTTGTTCACCTTAGCCTCCAATGATAGAATAAGAAGCAATGGGCTTAAACTGCAGCAAGAGAGATTTAGGTTGGACATTAGGAAAAAGTTTCTAACTGTCAGGGTAGTTAAACACTGGAATAGATTGCCTAGGGAAGTTGTGGAATCTCCATCTCTGGAGATATTTAAGAGTAGGTTAGATAAATGTCTATTAGGGATGGTCTAGACAATATTTGGTCCTGCCATGAGGGTAGGGGACTGGACTCGATGACCTCTCGAGGTCCCTTCCAGTCCTAGAGTCTATGAATCTATGAATCTATTGATCGTTTTTTCATTTCAATACAGTTTAGTTGTATTACTCAAAATGTTGCTTAAGGGGCCTGTACTATATACGTTTTCCATAACTGACCTAGAGACTCGTATCTGAAAACTATGTTGGGTTTCATTGCATCCTTATTTTTAACTACCTAATATTAATTGGGAACATTTCAACATAAGGGCTATAACAGAACAACCTACCAAGGAATGTAATGGATACTTCATCACTTGGAGTCTGTAAATCAAGATTGACTGTTTATTTCTAAAAGATAAGTACTAGTTCACCCATAAGTTATGGGCCTGATGCAGGAATTATTGGGTAGAATCCTCTGGACTGCATAGTGCAGCAGTTTAGACTGAATGATCATAATGGTTTCTTCTAGATTGAAATCTACGATTATGTGACTTAATACATCTCTTGTATCCCTAACATCAATTATCCTATGATAGTTTCCTGAAAGTCAGTGTGATCCAGGAGGACTGATCACTGCTCTGAAGTTCTGGCAGGCAGGGATCTATTCCTGGCCTTGATGTCACTGACCAGTTTCATGGTCTTGAGGATGTCACTGCCCATGCTATGCCTCAATTTCCCCAATTCTACAATGGAAGATCTTATTTTGTAACTTAGCAGGGAAGGCAGAGACTTTGAAAGGCACAAAAAAGGATATAGAATAAGTGCCTAATCCTGTTTTGCCTCTGAACTCCCAAAGAGTTCTGTAGAAAGCTAAGTGTTATTTGCACACAGGAAAATCAATATTGCATGTAAGGATACTACCTGTAACTAGCAACATTTGTCCACTCCTTATTGTGGTTAAGACCTTAGATGCATCTTTGACATCTCTTGGTGTAGATGAGAGGCCTTGAGAGCCCTTATATCTCTGATGTGGAAACTCACAATTCTCTCACTCTTTTGATCCAGTCCCAGAGCCTTCCAGCACCTGTTTACCAGCTGTGAGTGCTTAGCAGGACTGACTAGGCTACTCTGCCCTTGCAAGATTTCCCCACGGGGAGCTAGGACCACGGGAACACAGTGACCCAAACCAGGCTTTGGGACACCGAGCATCGCTTAATCTGAACAGTAGGCATCAAAGCATAACAAGACACGGGGGGGTTGTTTATAAAACAAAGCGTAGGTAGGCTTAGCTCATCCAGACTGCTGGTTCTAGGGGGAACAGTCTGGACCCCTGCAGCCTCTTTATCCCTCGTCTCCTAAGCTACAGCAGCTCAGATTTTCTACTACTCCCAAAGCTCCTTATTTCACTTTCCCACATTGGCCCCTCTGTCTGTGGTTACCAACCCCAGTTCTGAACCCAGTGTGGTGGAGGTAACACTTCAAGGTCACCTGCACTAATACTGTCCTTAAAGTACCAGACAACAGGGAGATACCAGGTGTTGCTTCCCAGCCTATGTGGTTTCTGGTCCTACTGGAATTAATCTCCTGGCAGCCGTCTAGCAAGTCACACAATAACAGTGAAACACATTGAACATATAATAGTTATAAGACAGCACCAGCAACTCACGTGTGCCTGACACTCCTTTCCAGATGCTCCTTTGAATGCTGAGAAGCTGGGACGTGGCTGTCGCCTTGCAAAACCCTTAAAAAAGATATTGCTACCTAGTTATGTGCCTTTTGCCTATTCATTAATGATTACATCATTGCAATGGTTTTCTTCCTGACCCTTTTGTGGATTGCTTTGTCCCTCACTGAAAAGACATAACAACTCCCTCAGCTACCATTTTGACATGTGTGTTGCATAAACAAAATTAACAAGTCTCTCAAGAGAGTTAAAAGTTTGGTAAAGATTTAATGACAAAGAAAGCTCTGGAGGAAAGTTCCAAAACATTGGAGGTCCTCATTCCTCTCTGACTCAGGTCACCTTCTGGGAAATTGTGCTTCTTTAGGAAAGATATCACTTTGCTTCCACCCAGGGATCTTTGACTTTCTTGTCTCTCAGGCTACATGTAGATGAAGGGGGGTTAACGTGAGAGATATTGCTGTGTGGAGCAGGAAGAAGATCTTGCTTAAATCTGGTGACTGGGTTCCTACAGCGGTCCCAGAGAAAATAATGATGGACCTAGAGGAAATACAAACAACCTGAAGATGTGAGAAGCAGGTGGAGAAGGCTTTTCTCTTCCCTGAGTTGGAAGGGATCCTTGGATGGTGGTCAAGATGACCTGAGAGTAGGAGGCCAGGGTGAGTAGAAATGGGACCACAACCACAAAGGTAGACATTATGAAAGTCAGAAATTCAAGCAGGTGGGTGTTAGCACAGGTGAGTTTTAACAAAGGTATAAAATCACAGAAGAAATAGCCAACCTCCTTGGTACAGTTGAAGGTCAAAACCATCATGACTACTGGAACCAATCATCCAAGAGCCGATGGCTAGCTGAAGATCCATCACTGGGCCAGAGTGACAAGAGTGAGAATGACTCTGGCCCCCAGTAGCTAGGGGAACTCCTTGGGGAGGCAGTGGACCCCAGTTCCTGCTGCAATGATTCTTTTATTTCAGTATTTATAGAAAGAACTGCAGAATGTTTCTGGAAATCAACTAGAGCAGACCAAAGCTTGTTAAGATTGTAGATATAGACTTTGCAGATGCTTTTGACTCTGCATCAGTCAGTGCTGTGGATACTGCAACACCAGAACCTCCTGAGGGTTCAACTCTGTTCTGATAGCCTCTGTTTCTGAAGCTGGCAGGAGCAGTCTGGCCCGGGTATGGGGGCTCAGGCAGTGGGGGACTATGAGAAGACCGGCAGCCACGGGGGCTGGGACAGGGCAGCCCAGAGGAGAAAGGGGCAGTTCCGCACTGTGTGCAGGGAGCGCAGGGAGCATGACTTGACTTGGCAATGGGCAGATGGTCTCCAGGTGGCAAATGAGGTATGACCAAGCTGCTGAGAGGCAGGTGCCTGAGGGAGCACCTCATGGCAACCAGGCTTCACGGGCAGGAACTAACTCCAGGGGGTGTTGCTTGCTGGCACTGGACTCCTTTGCAAAAGAGGCAAAGAGCAAGTAAGTCAGGGGTGCAAATTTTCCCCTGCCATGGAAGCCTGGGGAGCACCAAGCTGTGCAGAGGCAGCCCAGCTCAAGGAGCAGGGGCTTCCGGGTAAGCCAGCCAAGACCCCAGCTCCCACAGCATGGAGAGCCAGGGTCTTGAGCGGGCCAGGCCAGGTGGCTCGCTAGGGGGACATGCCCCACAATTTGAAAACCTCTGTGCTTTTAGCAAAAGGCAGAAATCAGGGGGTGACTCTGAATGTTCCCCCAACTCATTAGCTGTAGCTCTAGGGGGGCACACATTTGCTCGCTTGGCCCAAGCACTAAAATGCTTAGTTATGGGCTTCTGGGTGGCTAGAGTTGTGGGGAGAGAGCTGGCTGGGTGGGTGGTCTGACTAGGGTGTGTATGTTGGGGTGGGGGGTGTCAGGAGCCTGGCGAGAGGGTCTGGCCAGAATATAAAAGAAATAGAAAGTAAATTAAAATAAAATATTTTTTAAAAGTTTAAAAATATCAAATACAATTTAAAACTTAAAGAGTAAATTATTATTATTTTTTTTTTTTAAAAAGTAAAATCTGAGATTGAACCAACCCCTGCAGGACGAGTATCCCTGGGACTGACCTGTGCATGCCTCCATCACAAGGCAGAAGTTTCGGAGGCCCCTGCCCTCTGTCCCTCATGGGGATGGGGGTAGGCAAGAGTCTCAGTCCGGCCCAACCTGGGAGTGAGTGGCAGCGCCCTCCGGGCTTCTGGGCCCACAGACAAAGCCTGGGGGGAACAACTCCCATTTATACTTGCTAGACACAAGGCTCCTGCTCATGGTGTCCAGGAGGCCAGGTAACCCCCCCTATATACACGGAACAATGAGGGCTCCCTCTGTGTGGGGCAGAGGCGAGACCCTGCACTCCAGGGATGAGGTAGCTGGTGGAGAGATCCCCTGGGAGAGCGTGAGAGAGACGAGGTGTCCCTCGGCTGGGCCCTCTGGGGCGAGATTCAGCCCAGCGACAGCGGGAGACACAAGGCACTAGGGGAGAGGGGAAAGAGAGAGAAAGCCAGGCTGGAAGCCTCTGGGCTCTGCTCCCCTTGCGGCACCAGCCTAAGTCCCCCCCACTCTGGGCTTTTCCCAGCGTGTCCCCAGCCCAGCAACCTTGTGTCACGGCTCTGGGCCGGGCCTTCGGAATGAGGGGAGAGAAAAGGGCAATGCGGCCTCTGCCTGGGCAGTGCATGAAATCACCCCACCCACCTGGAACTGCCTCTGGGAACACCGCTGGGATTGGAAGTCATTGAGACTTCCAGAGCCTGTCCCCATGGCAGTCACATCTGCACCCAAGAAGTTGTTACATGCAAGATAGCTTGTCCAGCTTGAATTCTGGAAGAAGGAAATAAAGATGGCTGACATGAAAATTTTTCGTCGCTTTGCTGTTTGGATTCTCACAGGGCTGGAGCTAGGAAACAAAAGTGGAGGTCCCCAGGATCAACCTGTGTAAGTCCTAAAACACATTTAGTCCTGACAGATTGCTACAAGTCTGTCACCTTTTGGAACCATAGACTGAAACTCATTTCTGTTTGTAAGTTACCTGCTTTAATCTGTAAATGACTCTCTTGTCTGTTTCCTAGTTATAAACCCTTAGTTAGTTTACTATAGGATGAGCCACAAGTGTTGTCTTTGGTGTGAGATCTGAAGTACAAACTGAGTTGGTGTAAATCACTAGTCTCTTGGGACGGGGAGAAACTTCAATATTTTGTGATCTTTGGTGTAAGTGACTAGTTATCACTAAGTCCAGGTTTCCTGGGCAGAAAGATAGATGAGAGAGCCCAAGAGGACTGTCTGTGACTCCATGTTAAAACTGTTATAGTACTTCAGGAGTTTGCATTTGTTATCGGGTTGCTGAAATTAAATTATAGAACATACCACCAGTTTGAGGTGTCTGACCTGCTTTTTGACAGTCTCCCTGAGGTTTATATTCTTGGTCATAATCCACTTCAGCTAGCATGCCGGTATTTACAAAATCCTCATTCAGCTGGTACTATGGGCTCCTTTAGTCTATCCTGTTGACGATGTTCACTGTGGTTAAATAATTAAAAAGGCATTGTAGCAGCAGGGTTGGATCTCCAGCATCAAGGGTGAGTGCTTGAACCAACAGGCTATAAAGTCACCATCTGTTTCTTTCCGGCCTAATCTCTTTTTCATCTGGCCCATTGTCTTCAGTGGAACTACAGCCGATTCACATCAGCTGGGGATCTGGCTGATTGTCTCCAATGGAGTTAGGGCAAATTTGCAGCAGCTGCTAATCTGGGCCATTGACTCCAATGGATTTATGGCTGATTCCCATCAGCTGGGAATCTGGACAATTTTGTGTGAGGTATCTCTTTGTCTATTACATTCTGTAATGTTTTTATTTTGGTGAAATCCTGTTTAATATCTGTAGTATCTTATTTGATTGATTCCTATTAAAATGTGTAGAGTTTTAATAACAACAACAATAATAATTAATAATAATTAATAACAACCCTTGAGGCCTAGAAATGCTGATTTGGCACCCTATGTGTTATAGCCTGCCAACCTAACCCGACATGGAGATTACAGGCAAATTAATAATTATTGTGAATGGCATAATAGGGGTTTCAGAAGAGATTAGGGGTGCCTCACCTGGAAGGATGTGTTGTGTGGAGGTGGGTAACCCCAAGTTGATATCACGCTATGGTCCAAATAACCCAAGAAAACTGGAGATCATCGTCCCCAGAAGAGTGAAATGGACTAGTAGTGCAAAGCAAGAAGTGATCTGAGGTTGGATTTTGGCAAAATTGCAAGAGAGAGGCTGAAGAAAATGAATGTTCCAGCACTGGACAGACAGAAACAATGATAACACAGAAAAAGAAATGACCAAACTGTCGCTGCCAGCAGGTATATGGGATCTTGGGGAGCAATTACCACACAGGTGGGGTGCCAATTAATTTCTTTATTAAAGGAAAAAGGAAGTGGTGGGAATTTAACAATGAAATACTATGGGATGGGGTGTATAGGGTGTTTACAATAGACAGTGTTGGGGGGTTCTTCTTATTGAACAGTGTAGGGAGTTCTAACAGTGGGGTACAGTAAGTGGGGTTCAGCACAATGGGGTACAGTACAGTCAATAAACGTATAAAAAAGAAATGCAAAATAAAATGGTAGCTTCTATATAAAGTGGTCAACAATCTTAGATAGAATGTATTAAGTGGTTAGTGGCCTTATACACAATGTAACACAATGGTATCAATGCAAATACAAAGTATATCAGAAAAGTGGAAGCAACCAATGGGGTGTTATAATTACAAGTAAAATGTGAATATAAGTGAACTTATGCAATGTAACGGTATAAAAGAAAGTTAATGACTTAATTTGTGCTGGATCAAGGAACAGGAGGGAGGGGGGAGTGAATGATTAGTGGCAACTGATGAGAGGAGAGTGCGGCTGGAAGCAGCAAGAGACTCTGAAGCCCTGCAAGGTAAGGACAACGGAGCAGTGTGATGGTGATCTTCGGTAGGGGAGGGGCAGCAGAGAAGTGTAGATGTAAGCAGAGTCAGGATAAGCTCTACCCTGACATCTGGTGGAAAGAATTTCAGAGAATGTATTTGCATAGGCATGCCTGAGTGTATTTGCATAGGCACGCCTACCCCATCCCAGCTGTGGGACTGCTTTGTGACAAATGACTCAACCTCAGTTGAGTGGTACTTGCTAGACAAGGGACTTGGGTTCCAAAACCCAGTGAATTGAGAGGCTGGGGACAGGTATCTGTGTTTGGTGGTGCAGTCTCCTTGTGGAGCCAGAATCACCAGTTCCACCCCCTCCTCTCTCCACTGTGAAATGTCAGAGTTGATTTTTTTATTCCCTTAAGAATCCAGATACAGGTTACTGAGCTGAACTCACTTTTGGCTAATGGTGCACTAGCACTGGGGCTCCCCTACTATGAGCTGAAATCACTAAGAGCTGAAATCACTAAAGAGCTGAAATTACTGAGCTGAGAGCACTGAATACTGTGCTAACTAGTGGGGAGCCTGAAGCTATACTGTGGAACAGAGCAGCTGGCGGAGTGGAGCAGTTTGTGGGGATGGCTGGAGCGGATCACAGGACAGCTGGTGGAGCAGAGCGGCTGGCAGAGCGGAGTAGCTGTGGGATGGGTGGAGCGACCCACAGAGTGAGCGGAGCCAAGCAGTTTGCAGGGACAACTGGAGCAGCTCACGGGACAGCTGGTGGAGCAGAGCAGCTGGTGGAGCGGAGCAGTTTGTGAGGACGGCTGGAGGAGCAGAGTGGAGCGGCTGGTAAAGCGGAGCAGTTCGTGGAGAAGGCAGGAGTAGAACCCACGGAGAGGCAGGGCAGTTGACTCCGGACCACGTAAGGTACCCCTTTCTGCCCAGGCTGGGGGGAGGGACCTCTGCAGATAGACTCTCAAACTTTGGGGCTGCACTGACCCAGGACAGAGACTTTTGGATTGTGGGACTTTTGGGACTGTGGGTGATTTGGGGGGTTGCTGGACTCAAGAGCCCAGGAAAGAGGACACAGCCCAATTTCCTGGGGTGGGTCTTTGCTCACGGTTTGGTCTAGGAACTCTAGTTGAGGTGTTTTCCCAATTTAGTGTTTGTTGTTTATCTCATGTATTAAACCTTTTCTGCTACACCGAGACTCTGTGCTTGCGAGAGGGGAAGCATTGCCTCTTTGAGGCGCCTAGGGCTGTGTGTAAGATTTTCCCAGGTCACTGGGTGGGGGCTCGAGCTGGTTTGGCATTGGGTTATTGAAACGGAACCCCTGGATACTGAACCCGGCCCTTGTTGCTGCCAGCTCAGAGGGGCAGAAGGGTTACATAAAGAAGGGCTGGAGAGAGGTTTAAGCAACAAGTGGACACCAAAAACAAAGGAAAAAAAGCGGCAAAGGCTTTGGGAAGTTTCACAGGGGGAGAAGCAGCAAGGAGTTTGGGAGGTTCAGAGGGTCATGCGGATGCGGGGGGGCAGCAAGGAGTTATAACAGGGAGACATGGAGGAGCACACAGAGGGGGAGATTGGAGCCGGGGGAAAACAGACACTGGAAAGTTCAGGGAGAGATCAGGACAGCGGGGAGACGAATTTAAGCAGCAAAAACTTTATCTATCTTAACCAACGACTAGGCAAAACAACAAATTTCACAATTCTAAGCAAAACGATAACAAGCAACTATACAGAGCAACAAAACAGTAAACTATAACAAGGCAGGTGAACTTACAAGCTCTACAATCTTAACAAACTATGGCTTCTTAAACTAAAAAAACAAAACCTATGGCGTACCTTATGCTATGGGGAAGTCACAGAGGGCAGAGTGGTATGTGCCCAGGATACAGCTCCCAAGGAAGCCAAGGGATGGTGGCTGAAGCCAAGGAATACAGCTGAAAGCAGAGAGCCTTGAGGCAAAGCCCACAGGAGCAGAGCTTAGCAGCGGCACAAACTTATTTTTAGCAGCAAAGCGCCGCAGAGTTTAAGAGAGGTTTGAAGACATAGACCAAGGTTTAGCTTGAGTCTGTGTGCTGGGGAAACGGAGCCAGCAGCTAAAGTAATAAAATAAAAGTAGGGAAAGTTTCACAGAGGGATTCTTACCAGTCCCCAAGGCAGCAGCAAAGGCAGAAGCAGCAAGTACATCAGAAGGCTCGGTACAGTCTCAATAATCAGGAGATCTCTCAGGTAGCAATTCGTTCTTCGTGGGGAGGGGTTCAAAAAACGGGGGTACGCTCAAAAATAAAACGAGAGCAGAGAAAGGACTCCCCAAAACCCCTGGCTGATCAGGCAGCAATGCAGGAACCTTTACGATGCAATGCAGGAACCTTTACAAAAATGTCTGTTTTTAAAGGCAAACTCAGGCAGTTTCCCGCCAGTAATCCTGATAGGCGCCCTCTGTCACAGAGGAGGAGGTACAGGGAAAAACTGCAGGTGAGCACAGAAACATGTCTGGGCAGAGTCCGGTGCAATAGGTTACTCAAAAGCACATGAGGCCTATGACTCATGCCCAGGAGCTAAAAACACATTAGGTCTTGCAGCTCTGGACATTGCCTGCCCTACACCGAGCCCAGGTTCAATGAGATGATAACAGGACCAACCCTTTGAACAGGGCAGTGGTCCCATTTAGCATGCAGCACAAGTGGCCATCCCTTTGAGAAGGGCAATGGCTCTTGTTAAACAGCCCAAGGGGCCCTTTGAGAAGGGCAGTGGCCTTGGTAAACAACTTAACAGCCAGGGCAGGGCAGCCACAGGAGGAGAACAAAAATAAAATGGAGTATGGGGACAGCTGTAAGGGCTGGTCCAGACTGGGGGGGGGAATCGATCTTAGATACGCAACTTCAGCTACGTGAATAACGTAGCTGAAGTCGAATATCTAAGATCGGATTACTCACCCGTCCAGATGGCGCGGGATCGATGTCCGCGGCTTTCCGTGTCGATTCCGGAACTCCGTTCGGGTTGATGGAGTTCCGGAATCGATATAAGCGTGCTCGGGGATCAATATATCGCGTCTAGATTAGACGCGATATATCAATCCCCGAGCAATCGATTTTAACTCGCCGATACGGCGGGTAGTCTGGACGTACCCTAAGAAACAAAAATAGGGGGATAGCTGTAACAAATACAAACATAGACTTGTTGGACAATGGAGAGCTTTATTCCAAAGAGGAGAATTTTGCAAAAGGAAGAAATATCGAGGGCAAATATCAGTGAAACAGAGCACCCAAAGAAAGTATGGGAAATATGAATAATTTGTTAATTGAGATCATGCTGGATGTAAAAGACGTGCACTGTCCAGCACTACCAAAAATGAAATTTGTAGAAAAGACTTGATGATTTAGTGCAAGCACTTAAAGAAGTGCTCAAGGAAACAGAACATCAACACAGGCAGATTGTGTGCACAGTGAATTCCAAAGCTAAGTCCCTTCTCCAGAGAATGCCCTATCCCTCACCTTGCCACCCTCTAACACCCTTCCCACCAACCCACTCGAAACTATAAACCACTGTCAACATGCCCCAGCTATCTCTGTTGTCTCAGTGCTCCCTTCAGAAATAGAGAGAGCAAGAGAGATGGGTGGTTCAAATAACTGGGTTTTGCCAACCCTGTGCTGCAACTGAATCTTGTCTGACAGACTGCTGCAGCCAGGCAGAAGTCAATGGGCATCTGGAGAGACCCCTGCCCTCTGAGATAAGGGGGCAGAATCTGGTCCCTTCAAATTGAACAGGTAAACAGATTTGAAAAAAGGAATATGAATATGAATCAATTCACCTGCCTTTTAAACGTTGATCAGAAATATGTTGAGCTGGGATGCTGAGTCTTCTATCTCACAGGAAATATGGTGAGAACATTCTGATACATGATTTTCTCTTACTGGTTTCTTAGCCTATCAACCTCTGATTTGCCTGTCTGATCTTTCTATGTGCCTCTGGAATATAGCGCCCAAGGACATCAAATAGTTTATACTCGGAGCAGTAAAACCCCTTGAGGTGTGTAGGGATATCAGAGGGAGTGGGGCAAAGCACCTCTCCATAGCAGAGTCCAAGACTAAGAACTGATTCTTGAGAGTTGTTTAAATGCTCTTTTGTTCCCCCCGGACAAGATCCCTGAAGTTCACTCTCGGTGACATGTGCTCAGTAATACTGTGCTTGTTCAACCCTTAAGCAGCATTTTACCATGTAAAACAATGACAGCAAAGAGGTTTAGATTATCAGTGTGGCATAATGGATATAAGTGCCCAATCTCAAGGAGAGTCAGAGGCCTGTTCAGAGAGGCTCACATTTTCAAAGCAGCCTAAGGGGTGAGAAACCCAAATAGCAAATAATTTAATCTTCCTTTCACTCCTTTGAAAACCCTAACCATAATGTCTAAGGACCACTAGGGGGAAGCAGAGGAGAACACATGGGATATGGCCTGTTCTCCTTAGACGTCAGGAAGAGTTGGACACACTCGTTAAGGAATGAAAGAGGAGCAAACAGACCAGATAAGATGGCAGGACAGAGCAGGAGATGAGACAAAGGAGGTGCTATACTGTATAGAGCTGGGAGAAATTTGTCAGACAAATAATTTATTTGCCCCAAATTGGGGTTTTGTTTGACCCCCTGCTATTTGCAAATTTGACAGAAATTCCATAAACTGTTTCATCTGGGGTGGGGGATGAGGTGGCGGGGGGGAGGGGGGAGAAAGCCAGACTCAGGGGGACCATCCAGTGTGTGAGGGGCCTGCTGGTGGAATCTCTCAGAAAGCAAGTGAGAGAGCTACAGAAGGATGTGGCTAGGCTGAGGAGCATCCATGCTGATGAGGAATTCATTGACAGTATTCATATAGAGATTTCTAGGCTGAGGATGCTATCCAGCTAAAGAGAACTGCTGTCATGCCACTGGGGGAAGAAGATATGGCTCTGGTACAGGGAGGACACTGGCTGCTGGTTACTTCTGGCAGCAGGCAGTGCTCCACCCCTACTCCCAACCTACCCACTGTGGTGATGGGGAACCATTATGCTGATCTGGCAACAAGTAATGAGGAATCACCCTCAAAAGTTGAAGAGGAAAAGCCATGTACCCCCGAGTCTGGGAGGATCACAGCCACCACTCCCAGGAGGAAATGTAGGGCAGTGGTGGTTGGAGACTCTCTTCTGAGGGGGATGGAGGCACCCATCTGTCACCCTGACATGGCATCCCAAGAGGTATGCTTCCTGCCAGGGGCCTGTATCCAAGATGTTATAGAGGGATCGTTGAGGATCATCCAGCTCTCTGACTACTACCCCATGCTACTCATCCATGTGGGCACTAATGATACTGCGGGGTATGACCCTCAGCTGATCAGAAGTGACTACAGGGATCTGGGAGTACGGGTGAGGGAGTTGGGAGCACAGGTGGTATTCTCTTTGATCTTTCTGGTGTGTCTGTAACATCTGTCCTCACCCATCCTAGAGATGATTTGCTAGATGTGCCTTTGCAAAATCTTGATCTCCTTTATTTTGTGGATGGCTCGTGCTTGCGAGATTCTAAGGGTAAATTGGTTGCTGGTTATGCTGCATGTACTGCCTATGTTGCTGTTGAAAGTGCTTTCCTTCCTTCAGTGTTTTCCTCTCAAGTGGCTGAACTTGTGGCTTTAACTCGAGTGTGCATTCTAGCTCGAGATCAAACAGTTACTATCTATGCAGATTCTCGTTATGCTTTTGGAGTGGTACATGATTATGGTTTGCTTTGGAAATATAGAGGTTTCCTTACATCCCCTGATTCTCCTATTAAGAATAGTTCTTATCTATCTGCTCTTTTGGATGCCCTTTTATTGCCTAAAGCTATTGCTGTTGTTAAATGTGCCACTCACAAGACCCCTCATGATGAAGTTACCCATGGAAATGCTTTGGCAGACTCTGCAGCCAAAGCAGCGGCCCTTTCTGCACCTCAGGCTGAACATACTTGTGTTCTAATTGAGCAGCCTCCACTAGCCTCCCTTGAGGATCTAGCTAAGATCCAGGAGGCAGCATCAGGAAGTGAGAAACGCTCTTGGAGTGCTGCTGGATGCATTTTACATACTGATCGTCTTTGGCGTGCCCCAGATGGTCACCTGGTGGCACCGAAGATGTTAATGCCCTATCTTGCTCACATATACCACGGAATGGCACACGTGAGCAAAGGGGGGATGGTTGCTGCAGCTAACCGAAATTGGTGTGCACCCAGTTTCCCATCTGTAGCACATTCCTTCTGTCAACACTATGTGATTTGTCAACAGCACAACATTGGTAAAGCTGTTAAAGTTACGCGGGCAGCCCACCCTCCTCCTTGGGGACCTTTTGTAAATATTCAGATTGATTTTATTCAAATGTCTAAATGTTGTAGTTATGAATATGTGTTAGTTTTAGTTGATGTATTTACCAATCGGGTTGAAGCTTTTCCCTGCAGGAAAGCAGATGCCAGGACTGTTGTGAAACTTCTGCTTAAAGATTTTGTACCACGTTTTGGCATCCCCGTGAGTATCAACAGTGATCGTGGAACTCATTTTCCTGGATAAACTGTAAAGGAGTTATGTGCAGCTTTGCAGATCCAGCACAACCTTCGCTGCCCTTACCACCCACAGTCTGCTGGGACAGTGGAACGCCAGAACGGGATTTTAAAAAATAAACTGGCCAAGATTTGTGCTGAGATAAACTTAAAGTGGCCAGATGCCCTTCCTCTGGCACTGATGAGTATGAGAGCCATTCCCAATCAAAAGACTGGACTCAGCCCTCATCAGATTTTGACAGGGTGCCCGATGCGACTACCAGCTGCTCCCCCACTGACCCTAACTCAGATGGACATTCATCTGATGGATGACATTTTGCTTAAGTATTGTCAGGCACTAATGAAATGTGTTAAGTCTTTTTATACACAGGTGAAGGAAGCACTACCCAAGGATCCTGTGCAATCTTGCCACTCGTTGGAACTGAAAGGCTGGGTCTACATAAAAGTCCATCAACGAAAGACTGCCCTGGCTCCACGCTGGAAAGGCCCTTTCCAAGTCCTGTTAACCACCAACACTGCTGTGAAGTATCAAGGACTACCTGTCTGGACCCATGCGTCTCACTGCAAAAAGACCCCTCCATCTCGGGAGGACACTCCTACTTATGATCAGCATACTCCTTCTTCCAGCCCTGCTGTGTCTACTGGACAGCGAGGAAAGAGGACAAGGTGAAGTGCTAGTAACCTCTCCCTTGTCCACTGACAGACCTACTGTGCCTTTAGATTTTTCTAAAGGAATTCCAACATTACAGGGTGAAGTGCTAGTAACCTCTTCCCTGTATTATGCTAAACCATAATTGTCCTTGGAGAAGAAAAGAAGAAACATTCGTTCTGCAGAAACCTCCAGAGTCCAGGGATTCCTGACTACAAGAGACATTAAGAACTGGCCTTTGTGGAAGAAATGAAGCATTGTTAATTGGCAAGGAGGGAACTGTGGGGATCGTGTTTGGGAATGTGGGGTTGAATGGTGGTTTGGGTTTCTTCCAGGGGCAGGGCTTTGTTCTTATGGACAAGTACCTCAGGGATGCACTGCCCTCCTAATTGGCTTTCAGATGATGAATACCGAAAGCGCCTTGCTACCACAGATGTTACCCCCACTAACCCCTCAACCCTTGCCATCACCTCTGTAATTTATCCAGATACAAACAAAATTGTATACTCTAATGAAATTCATTGGCCAAGGCCTTCCCATCTTAGTGACCTATTAGAATATTGCTCAGAAAGATTATTTTTTAAGGTTCAAAAGAATTCATATGAGCAAATAATTGAGTGGAGAACAAATGGATCAGTGGAAATAGAGATCCATAATATTACTGCAAATGAACCCAAAAAATTTATAATTTAAATTGATGGGTTCCACAGTGAAGTAGATATGATGGCTATTCCTGGAGTACTATGCTACCTGAAAGAGGCCCTTATTGTTATTTGGTTACCCAATTAGTGAATAATCAAACGAATACCCAAAGAATTTGTTCTGCCACTGGAAATTTTACCTGTATTGAAATCATTCCAGTGACTGATAATGTAACCTGTACCTTATTGCAATACGCACCCTTTTATGCTATTAACATTAATGTCTCCCGGAAATATATAAAGGTATACAACCAACAGATGTGGTATAGCCCTACACCAAAGAGAGATGTACCGGAATATCGATGGACTGTAATCAACACTACACTAGGGACTGTTAAGTTCACATTGCCCTTATCTAATTTTCAGATCACCTCTACATATCCAAATTGTTCACAAGGGGCTGCCATTAGATTAGCACAACACAGGACCTGGGTTATTTCCTCTAGAAAGAAGAGGGACGTGACCAGATCCTTATGGGATGGGGCCAATAGTGCAGCAGCAGTTTGGAATATTTTTAAGAACCAAGAACATGATGAGCAAGTGGGTCAACTAGAGAAGGCTACTGGCCTTATTTCTGGGGCACAGCTAACCCAAGTACAGGCTGGAGTGGGTGAGTTACATGTCATTTCCGTCCTTAGTTCTATGACCCAGAAGTTACTGAGAGAGATGATGTTGAATATCACTGAGGCTGGGAAGGCATTGCAGTGGGATCTAGCATATTCGGAAATCCAGGATTTCCTGAATGGCCAGCTAATGGCCATTCGGAGTAATCTTGAGCACCAGGCTTGGCCCACTGCCCTTACAGACACATCAGGAGTACCATCTGATCTGTGGCCATGGAGACATATTTGGAGACTTTTTGGGTGGAAATGTGGACATTCACAGTGCTCCTTCCAAGCATATGGACCGGTTAAGGGGGTGTGGACTCCCTCGTACCGAATCCTACCAGGTCCATGGGGAGGATGCTTATGGGACTGGGTGATTCATCGAGATATCTGGGAAGTTAGACCGCCTGATTTGCCTAATCGATTTTTAGTTAATGCTCCTGGGATTACAGCTGATATTTGGATGAGGTTAGGGAATCAATGGACATTTTGGCCGTTAGAACCACCACAGCTTCAGTGTGTATGAAAACTGAAGCCAGGGGACGTTGTCACTGTTCATGACAATATTTTCTGGGAGGGTGGAGGACAAGGAACTACCCTGACAGAACACCCACTTTTTCAAACTAACGATAGCTGTGTGTATGTCAAAGCCACCACAGTGCAATCTATACACATTAATCTTACGACTGCTGCAGGCAATCATATCATTTACTGGCCTGCAGATAGAATGTTGCAAGTAGTTCTTAGATTTCAGGTATCTTTTAATTGGACTAAAGTAGTGCCTGATCGATTTCAAAATTTGCTTTCATTGTTACCAGAGGTTCAAAGAATCTCCGAATTGCAAGGGCAAATTCACATGCTTCAGAATATATATCAAGCTGAAAAGAATGCCTTTCATACAGCTTATAGAGTGTCTACTTTGTGTACTAAGTATGATGTATTATGCTTTGTAACCAAAACTGTACAACAACCTCATCATATTATTGCTATGGGAATGTTATTGCTTGCATTGTTGTTAGTTAGTTTAGGATTATGTTATTGTTGTTGTAAAAGATGTAGTAATTGTAATACCTATCATGTCCACGCTAGTCATGCATTGTCATTACATCCAATAAAAACCCCTAAGGTTGAAACATCTGATGTAGAATCATGTCAAACTAACCTAATAGCTTTCTTTGACAGAGTAACAAGCCTTATGGATGGGGGGAAGCAGTACACATGGTGTAGCTTGACTTTAGTAAAGCCTTCGATACTGTTTTGCATGATCTCATAAACAAACCAGGGAAATGCAACCTTGATGTAGCTACTATAAGTTGGGTGCATAACTGGTTGGAAAACCGTTCCCAGAGAGTGGTTATCAGTGGTTCACAGTCATGCTGGAAGGGCATAATGAGTGGGGTCCTGCAGGAATCAGTTCTGGATCTGGTTCTGTTCACTAGCCTCATCCATGATTTAGATAATGCAATAGAGAGTACACTTACAAAGTTTGAAGACAATACCAAGCTGAGAGGGGTTGCTTTGGAGGATAGGATTATAATTCAAAATGATCTGGACAAACTGGAGAAATGGTCCTAAGTAAATAGGATGACATTCAATAAAGACAAATGCAAAGTATTCCACTTAGGAACAATCAATCAGTTGCACACATACAGAATGGAAAGTGACTACCTAGGAAGGAGTACTGCGGAAAGGGATCTGGGGGTCATAGTGGATCACAAGCTAAATACAAGTCAACAGTGTAACACTATTGCAAAAAAAGCAAACATCATTCTGGGATGTTGTAGCAGGGTGCTTATCTGCCCCAGCCCTGACAAGGTAGAAGCCAGCTCTGAGAGAGGGCTAGGGGCTAGGAGAAAAAGCCCAAGCTGATTGGGGAAGGAGCTACGGCTGGGCCACTCCCCAGTCAGGGCAACTGGGCCTCATAAGAAGGCCAGGACAGCCAGAAGCTGAGCAGTCTCTCCTCTAGCTGTGGAGAGAGATTGGCCTGGCTGCAGGGGAATAAGATGGTACCTGGGAGTGAGGCAGGGCTGGGGAAGAGTCAGAGGAGCAGGGAAGCTCCAGCCTGGTGACTCTCCAGGCTGCAGGGCCTGGTCCCAGGCTCATAGAGGTCCCGGGTGGTAGAAGAAGGCAGCCACTGGGAGACAATCATTATCACTCCAGTGCTATGGCCCAGTGGCTGTCCATCAGCTAGCCTCTGGCTATTGGATAATTGGCTCCATTAGCATGATGGTTTTGACCTTCAAGGTGTCTTTCTGTGCCTCCAAGGATGTAGGCCATCTCTTCTGTGATTTTATGCCTCTCTTAAAACTCACCTGTACTGACACCCACCTGGTCGAATTTCTGTCTTTCATAGTGTCTGCCTTTGTGGGTGTGGTTCCATTTCTACTTCACCCTGGCTTCCTACTATAGGATCCTCTTGATCATTAAAAGGATCCCTTCTAACCCAGGGAAGAGAAAAACACAGGGAGGTGCTCCTCACACCTCCAGGTTGTTTCTATTTCCTATGGGTCCATCCCTGTTGTCTCTGGGGCCTCTGTAGAAACCAGTCACTAAATGTAAACAAGGTTTTCTTCCTGCTCCACACAGCAATATCTCCCACATTTATCCCCCTCATCTACAGCCTGAGGAACAAGGAAGTCAAAGATCCCTGGGAAGGGCCAGAAGCAAAGCAGTGACTTTCCTAAAGAAGAGCAGTTTCCTATAAAGTGACCCAAGTCACAGGAGTCAGAGAGGAATGAGGACCTCGAATGTATTGAATGTTCAGTTCAATTGCTGTAGAGCTGATCAACCTGACCCAAACCTAATGGGACCTGACTACAAGTTTGTGTTGCTTGTGGGTACAGGACCCAGTTACAGATGTCAGGTTTGGTTGGGTATGAAAACTCACATCGTTAAGACAGTAAAAGTAGCAAAGAATCCTGTGTCACCTTATAGACTAACAGACGTTTTGGAGCATGAGCTTTCGTGGTGAATACCCACTTCGTCAGATGCATTGTCAGATGCAGTGGGTATTCACCCACGAAAGCTCATGCTCCAAAACGTCTGTTAGTCTATAAGGTGCCACAGGATTCTTTGGTGCTTTTAGAGATCCAGACTAACACGGCTACCCATCTGATCATTAAGACAGTGTGACCCAGCTGCCACTCCTCCGCCAGCCCAGCCCCCTCAGAGCTGGGGAGAAGGGGGCACATGGAGGCAGGGGCTGGTGGGATTGGTGGGGAAGTGGACGCTGGGCAGCACCACATCATTTTGGGGGTAGGGAGGTGTCATAAACAGATTGCTAAGGGTTAACGTCTCTTTCACCTGGAAAGAAGTAATCTGAACCACCTGACCAGAGGACCAATCAGGAAACGAGACTTTTTCAAATCTGGGTGGAGGGAACTTTGTGTGGGAGTCCTTTGTTCTTGCTTTTTCTGTCTGCCTCTCTCTCAGCTTTGAGAAGTGATTTCTGTTTCCTGCTTTCTAATCTTCTGTTTCCAAGTTGTGAGTACAGAGATCATAAAAACAATAAGGGTTATTGTTTTTCTTTTGTATTTACATGTCTATAGTTGCTGGAGTGCTTTGATTTGTATTCTTTTTGAATAAGGCTGTTTATTCATATTTCTTTTAATCAATTGACCCTGTATTTGTCACCTTGATACCGAGAGACCATTTTTATGTATTTTTCTTTCTTTTTATATAAAGCTTTCTTTTTAAGACCTGTTGGAGTTTTTCTTTAGTGGGGAACTCTAGGGAATTGAGTCTGTGCTCACTAGGGAATTGGTGGGAGGAAGAAGTCAGGGGGAAATCTGTGTGTGTTAGATTTACTAGCCTGACTTTGCATTCCCTCTGGGTGAGGGGGGAAGAGAGATTAGCTCTTGGTAATTCTGTTCTCCAGGCTGGGAACGGGGAGGGTGGAGTCCCTCTGTTTAGATTCACGGAGTTTGCTTCTGTGTATCTCTCCAGGAACACCTGGAGGGGGGAAGGGAAAAGGTTTATTTCCCTTTGTTGTGAGACTCAAGGGATTTGGGTCTTGGGGTCCCCAGGGAAGGTTTTTTGGGGGGACCAGAGTGCCCCAAAACACTCTAATTTTTTGGGTAGTGGCAGCTTTAACAGGTCCAAGCTGGTAACTAAGCTTGGAAGTTTTCATGCTAACCCCCATATTTTGGACGCTAAGGTCCAAATCTGGGACTAGGTATTTGACAGGAGGAAGCTGTTTCCCCTCCAGGGCAGGAGCTGCTGCCAGTTGTGCAAACACAATAGCAGGCAGGGGTAGCAGGGAGCTAGGCAGGCGGCTGTTGTTGGTGGTTAGGGCAGGGGAGTGGGGACAACCCACCTCCACAGCTTCCTGGACCCTACTGCTCCTTCAACCTGCTGTGTGTGTCTGAGGCCAAGGTAGGGGCCTGCTCCAATGCCCCCACCACATCCACCTCTGCCAGAGACCCGGGCACTGCCAGAGCTTCCTCTGCACCCCAGACTCATTGGCACGAACCATAGTGGCTGCTCAAGACAACCTGAACACGATGGTATCCGACTATATGTGCTGAGCTTGGGCCATGTCAGGTCTGAAAACAACTCGACACTCATGAGCTGGGGTCAGGTTCAGACAGGCTGTGCTCTAGGCAAGTTGGGCTTGGCTTTAAAATGTGGTTTGAACAGATCTCTATATTGGAGACCCCATGTAGCATGCAGTATTTGGAAACATTTACAAGTTGTATGTCACAGTCGCCTTTCTGCACTTTCACTATGTGTTTCTTTATGGAAATTACGAAAGAAAGGAAGAAAGAAATTGGAACTTTTCTCCAGAGTATTTTATCATTAAAGCTCTACCAAGCTATTAACCCTCTTGAGGGTCACTTGTTAATTTTGTTTATGCAACTGGTATTTCAAAATGGCAGCCGGGGGAGTTATTATGTCTTTTCAGTGATGGAGTCAAAGCAATCCACAAAAGGGTCAGGAAGAAAACCATCACACTGACGTAATCATTAGTGAATGAGGAAAAGTCATATAACTAGGTAGCAATGTCTCTAAAATGTTGCAAGTTGACAGCCATGTCCCAGCTTCTCAACATTCGAAGGAACGTCTGGAAAGGAGTGTCAGGGGCACGTGAGTTGCCTGTGCTGTCTTATGACTATTATACATTCGATATGTTTGATTGTTATTGTGTGGCATGCAATATGGCTGCCAGGAGGCTAATTCCAATAGGATCAGAGGCCACATGGGCTGGGAAGCAGACTATAGTGCCTGGTATCTCCCTGTTCTCTGATGCTTTAAGGACAATACTGGTGTTGGTGACCTTGAAGTGTTACCTCCACCCTGCTGGGTTTATCCCTGGGGTTGGTAACTGCAGTCAGGAGGACCAACAGGTGGGAAAGTGAAACAAGGAGCTTTGAGAGTGGTAGAAAATCAGAGCTGCTGAAGATTAGGAGTGAGGAACACAGAGGCTGCAGGACTCCAGAACATTCCCCCCAGAACCAGCAGTCTGGAAGAGCTGAGCCTACCTACACTTTAGGTCAGACAGATGCATCTTTGCTGTTCGTTTTATAAACAAACCCTCTGTGTCTTGTTACGCTTTGATGCCTGCTGTTCAGATGCTTGATGTCCCAAAGCCTGGTTTGGGTCACTATGTTCATCCGGTCACAGTTCCCATGGAAACATATTGCAAGGGCAGAGAAACCTAGTTAGGGCTGCTAAGCACTCACAGCTGGTAAACAGGTGCTGCAGCTCAGGACAGGATCTAAAGAGAGGGAGAACTGCAGGTTTACACCCCAGAGAGGTAAAAGCTCAAGGCCTCTCATCCGCAGTGATGTAAGTCTCTCCCTTCCTTCCTAAGTCACAAAATAAGAGCATCTATTGTAGAATTGAGGAAACTGAGGCAGAACATGAGCAGTGACATCCTCAGGACCATGAAGCTGGTCAGGGAAAAAGCCAGGAACGGATCCCTGCCTGCCAGAATTTCAGAGCAGTGATCTATCCCCCTGGATCATACTGACTGTCAGGAAACTGTCACAGGATAATTGATGTTAGGGATACAAGAGACATATTAGGCTACCTAATCGTAGATTTCAAGCTAGAAGTAACCATCAGGATCATCTAGTCTGAGCTCCTGCCTAACACATGCTAGAGGAGTTCACCCAATAATTCTGGCATCAAGCCCATATCATGTAGTTGAGCTAGAACTTATTTTTTTTAGAAATAAACAGTCTTGATTTAAAGGCCCCAAGTGATGGAGTAGCCACTAGATTGCTTGTTGCTCTGATTGTTACACTCAATGTTGTTGCCTTTATGCAGAAATGTTCCCAAATAATATTAAGTAGTTAAGGATAAGGGTTCAATAAAACCCCACTTAGTTTTCAGATTTAAGCATCTAGATTCAAGCCTTTGGATGTTAACTGCAGATCTCCACAATTTAGCAAGGCTACTCCTTTTATACTCCATTATAATCATATTTAACATTTAATTGTCCTTTACCATAATTATATTTCTGCCATCTTCTCATTGTCTCTTTACATTTCACATTACATAAATTAAGAACTTCACCAATGTCCTTCCCATACTATCAATATACACCTCTACCCCCATATAACGCTGTCCTCGGGAGCCAAAATATCTTACCATGTTATAGGTGAAACCGTGTTATATTGAACGTGCTTTGATCCACCGGAGTAAACAGCCCCGCCCCCCCCCTCAGAGTGCTGCTTTACTATGTTTTATCCGAATTTGTGTTATATTGAGTCGTGTTATATCAGGGTAGAGGTGTATGTAATATTTTAATAAAACCTTCTCACTGCTCAAAATCACTGATTAAAAACTTGCTTAAACCAGTTATAACCAAACCATAATAGAAAAATAGCCCTGGGCCATGTCATTGTTAACTCTTACTTTCCCATAACACTCTGTCTCCAACTTATCCCTAACATCCTTCAGTTTCCCATTCCCCTCTACACTTAGGTTGACTTAGACCCAAAATCTAACATCTACTTACTTCTTAATCTAACCACCCACTAGACTACACTGTTAAAAAAAAACTAATTTATTTCTAGCCTGAACTTCCAGCCATTTGATATTTTTCTTTCTTTTTCTGTCAGACTAAAAAGTCCTCTTTGATTAGAAATTTTCTCCCTATGTAGGTACTTAAAAACCCTGATCAAGTCCCCTCTTAGCTTTCTCCTCGTTAAGGTCAATAGACTGAGCTACCCATCCAGTCCATCACTTTAGGGCCAAAGCAATATTGTACCTTATTGTTCATGTGGATCTATATACATTTTATTATGTTCAGACTATGTACGCTGTAACTTGCAATCCTTGTAAGTCCATTTCCTTGAGTAGGGTGGATGATAGTTTGAGAAAGAGCAGATGTTTTTTCTCTGTATCTGCATACTCTCATCTGCAAAGCCCTGATCACAAGTTAATATCCCAGCTGCTCAGGTCTCAATGTCACAGCTTATTTTAGCAGGGACACTTCTGCAGCCAGATCAGAGGGTATGTGCCGTTTGGGGCTGGGGGTAAAGGTCTCTGAATGAAGAAATCGTTCTATAGATCCTGTTTCCTCTGAGCTAAACTGAGCCCAGGTCCTTGCACCTACAGGGGAAAGGGATAGACTCATACTTCGATGCAGGCATTTTTCTAAATGCTCATGTTATGTAGTTAAGCTCATATGTTGTGTTCTGACCCACCAGACTGGAGCTAAAGTATCAAGTCCTATGGACCAAAATCTGAGTTATTTGAAAATCTAGGGCTGAAATTTTTCCTTCAATAGCGTTTTCCAATGGGATATTGGGGTTTTCACTATTTTTTTTTAATTTTCAAAAATCTCTCTCTTTTCAGTGGAAAATTTCAATTTTTTCGTCAAAATATTTTAAATCGGGTATAAAATAGGTGCCTACTGGGAGTTGTAGTTTGCTTCTTTTGTCTCCAGCTCCTCTGTGGCTGGGAACTGCAGCTGGATTACACCTCCCATAATTCATCATGGTCTCTCATGCTGCATTATGGGAGATGTAGTCCAGATGAGGGATCCCAGCCCAATGAGGAGAATGGGGACATGAGGAGTAAACTACATATTCCACAAAGCACTTCAACTCCCATTTGTGTCCAGAATCTCTTTTCAAGTGTCTTACTGAAAACTTACAGATTTCCATGAAAAATATTTCAGAGCAGTTCTCCTAAGGCCATATTATGCCCATACAGCTGTGCAAAGGCAGGGGGCTTTAAGAGGACGTAGAGTGAGAATTTTACTCATATGCATTGTTCATGTTGCTGAAAAAAATTATAGGTGGGTAACTCTGGATTTGCCGACACGTTGTCTTTGTTCCCTTTACAGAGTTAACTCAAAAGTGCCCTTCTGTGATGTTCTGGGGTCATTTCAATGGATGTATTTGTAGTTGTTGAGACGGCTGCCATATTACATCAGGTCAGGTGAAAAAATATGATATACTAAGGCACAGGTTTTCAAAGGTATTTAGATGCCTAAAGATGCAGATAGGTGCCTAGCTGGATTCACTAATGAAATTAAACAGGTCAAGGATTGGATTTTTAAAGGTATTTAGGTGACTAGTAGGACTTTTAAAAGCATCTCAGCACCCAACATCAATTGAAATCAGTGTGACTTAGGTCATGTGATTTAGGGCCTCTAGAAGAATAACTGAATCTTTAGGCCTTTAAACACTTTTGACAATCTGGTCCTAAGTAGATACTGAATGCAGGAAAAAGTGATAGAATAACAAGGCTAATTTTACTTCCTTTCTTTCTTCCCTTCCAGGGAACAAATGGCACAAATGCCATGGACAAATCACACATCCATCACCAAGTTCATTCTCCTGGGATTTGGGAACCTGAACGAAGTTCAGATTCTGCTTTTTGTGCTGTTTCTAGTGATCTACATTGTGACCTTGGCTGGGAACCTTCTCATTGTTGCCCTAGTTGTGGCTGATCAGCAGCTTCACACCCCAATGTATTTCTTCCTGGGGAACTTGTCCTTCTTGGAGACCTGCTACACCTCAGCGAGTGTCCCCAGATTGCTGGCTGGGCTCCTCGTAGAAGACAGAATAATCTCATTCAGGGACTGTATCACACAGTTATTTTTCCTCAGTGCTTTCACTTGCATTGAGTGCTTCCTCCTTGCAGTCATGGCTTATGACCGTTACTTAGCCATATGCAACCCACTCAGCTATAACATTATGATGAAGCTCAGGGTTTGCCTTCATGTGGTATCTCCCTCCTGGATAACTGGTTTCTCAGCCACTGCTTTAGTAGTGGGGATGGTGCGCCAGCTAAGCTTCTGCAGTGCCAATGAAATAAATAATTTCTTTTGTGACATGGAGGAGCTGCTCAAATTGTCCTGCACAAGAAGCTCCCTGGTGGAAATGATTGTTCTGATCTCCTGCTCCCTGGTAACCCTGGCCCCTTTCCTCTTCATTGTTGTGTCTTATGTTAATATCCTCTCTGCCATCATGTGAATCGCCTCCTCTGCTGAGAGGCAGAAGGCCTTTTCCACCTGTGCCTCTCACCTGCTGGTGGTGAGTCTGTATTACGGGACCATCATTATCATGTATGTGGTGCCATCAGCGGAACAATCCTCGGCCTTCCATAAAGTTCTGTCTCTCTTGTACACGGTTATCACTCCAATGTTCAACCCCATCATCTACAGTCTGAGGAACAAAGAGGTGAAGGGGGCATTCAGGAAAGTTGTGTTGCAGAATTTAGGCATAGCTTAGGCTGTCATTTTCAGAACAACTTATGGAAATTTGGTAGCCAACTCCCATTGGCAGATCAGTGCCTAATTTCTTGAAGCCACTTTGAATAACCTAGCCCAGATCTCAACAGAATTATGAAGATGGCCTACCATCTTAACAATGTCATTGATTGGGCCTTTCTTCTTGCCCAGCATCACTCAGGATTTCACAACACTGGGCCTGAAAAAAGTTATAGGCAGGAAGTTTGAGAAGAGATTTTGAACACTGGGGCCTTTACCATATAGCTGTGTTGAAAGTCTCTTGGCATGGTTGCAAAATGAAATGTGGACACTAAACTTTGGTGCCTTAGATATTTCTAAGATCTTTGCTTTCCCTCTCAGCAGGGCCGGTGCAACCATTTAGGTGAACTAGGCGGTTGCCTAGGGCGCTGAGATTTGGGGGCTCCAAAAAGCGCCCCCCAATTTTTTTTAAATGGTTCACTGGCCGCTGCTGCCGGCGGCAGCCCACAGCCCAGGGGGTCCCCTGGCCCAGGGAAACCCCGGGCTGCCAGCTGCCACGGAGGCGCACTGACCCTGGGTCAGCGCGCACTGCCATGGCAGCCGGCATCCCAGGAGCCCCCCGGGGCAGGGCGCCGCCGTGGCAGCCGGCATCCCAGGGGGCTCCCGGGTCAGGGTGCCTCCGCGGCAGCCGGCAACCCAGGGGCCCCCCTGGGTCAGCGCGCCGCCACGGCAGCTCGCAGCCCAGGAGCCCCCCGGGGCAGGGCGCCGCCGCGGCAGCCGGCATCCCATGGGGTGCCCTGGGTCAGGGCGCCGCTGCAACTACCCAGAGGTTCAGGCTGCCGGTGGCACGCTGACCCAGGGGAATCCCTGGGCTCCTAGCAGAGGCTCAGAAAGCAGGGCCCTCCCAGAGCAGGGGCTTCAGCCTGTGCAATTTTTCTCATGTGGGGGGGGACCTGGGCAGAACTGCTGCAGCTCTGCTTAGCACATGTGGTAGGAGCCCTGCGATGGCGTGACACAAGGGCTTCTGGAGGAAAGCAGGGGCTGCCCCCTGGCTCAGCTTCCACATCAGCCCCAGCGAGGGGAAGGAGAAGAAAAGAGCTTCAGCGGTGGTCTGGTGGAGTGGAGGAAGAAAGAAGACCCTGACGCTCATGTGCTGGGCAAGGTACGCAAGTGCTTCCCCACAGCTAGGCCTCAGGCACCTGTGCTCCTTCCCTCTTGGTCCTTGGCTGGTCCCTGCTCCTGCTCCCCTTGTATGTGGACTGCTCCAGAGAACAGCAGCCTGCAGAACTGAGCTGCCCCAGTGCCCCCAGGCACTCCCCTTGACCCCATCCCCCCCACAGCCCTGACCCCCAGCTCCGAGTCCAGCCCCTCTGAGTTGGACACCACCCTGACCCCATCTCCCCACATCCCTGAGCCCAGCCCCTGTGAACTGGGCACCCCTGAACCCTGAGCCCAGCTCCCCACCCAGCCCTGGGCAACAACAGCACCACCCCCAGGCAGCGACAGCCCATTGGTACCAACCATCATAATCATCCATCATCTCCCCATTATATAATTGCAAATGTATACAGACCATTACAGCTTTTAATGTTTTTAAATAATGTATTTAGTGTATTTTCAAATTATTACAAGTTAATTTTTGAATGTATTTCACTAGTTATTTTTTACATTTCCTAATACATGTTACTATAGTATTGCAAATGTTTTATGGAAGGCGCCCCCAATTTTGCTTTGCCCAAGGCCCCCTGAACCCCCTGGCAGCCCTGTCTGAGTTTTAAGCCCTGCTGCTGTGTTTTGCCTGCAACAGGCAGGCCTAAGCCTGTGAGTGACCCCCATAGCAGCCCTCTGAAGAAGTGCTTGGGGGAATCATGCAGAAGGAGCGTGATATTTATTTGAGATCTCTCCTCATAGAGGCTGTGCTCCACTTGGTGCAGGACAGCAGTCTCAGCAGGACTCTAGGCCCAGCATCTTGCCTCAGTTTGTGGACTTGTACTGCACCCATCACCAGGCTCAGTCTGGTACCGTTACCCCTCACCAGTGCCCAAGAAGCAGTCAAAAAAGTTGGATGGACTGGTTAGGTTAGTTGTCGTGCTGTTGCTTGGCCAGTGTAGAGACCACTGAATGCATAATATTCCTCTGTGATGTTCTGTCCTGAGCACAATTGGCATGTTATGAGGTAGTGCCTGTGAGGGACAGGTGTCTGTTTATGTCATCCAGCCATCATGTCTTAGGTCTTCTGGGGGGGGAGCTTTTCCATCCTGCTTTCATTGGATCAAAGTCAAAGATTATTTTCACAGGGAAGTTAGTAGGCATTTAGAGCAGATGAACATACCACCACAGAGAGCACTTGGCAACCATTTGAGTGCGTGTGACCTATTTAGTTAGCAAATGGAATTTTTCATTCAAATTGAGTTTATACCATTTGATGTTTTTAATCATTTGGAGGTGCATGGCGAGTTAGGCAGAATGGGTTCCGCAGCACTCCCAGTCAGATTTTGATATGAAGGAAGGACATATACGTGACTAAAAAAGGTGTATTTCTGATTACAATCAACATTGCTTAATTTTAAGGGAAAGTCATCTTGATCTCTTAATCAATATTTAAGTCAAACAGTTGATGAAATTCAAATAGTTAATTATAGTAAGTGACATGCATTCTCTATCCTTTACTTTTAATAGTGAACAAGAAAAAGGACTGATAGGAATAAAATTTCATTTTTTTTCATTTACAGTTGATGCAGCCTCATGGCAGATAAAAAAAAAAGGTCTGGGGCACAATTTCATGACCGTGTATTGTGTATAATGTATGTGATTTTTTGGTGGGGAGGGCGCAAGATGGAAGTTTCACCTAGGGCGCAAAATATCCTTGCACCGGCCCTGCTTGATGTACATGAATGGTTAGGGAGGTGCCAGCCTAGAAAGGGAGTATCCATCGGCCGAAGAATGTGTCAAGTGGACCACCAGACAACCCCCGGAGGGTAAACTGGGATCCACCCCAATACCTGGAATTTTGGATGTGCACAGAACACAGACAGGATTGGTTCCCATATGGTTACAGAACTGCAGTAAAGTGGAACAATTTTCAGCTAGTGTGATTGGAGGATATCTGGATGCATATTATAAGACTGCCCTCCATAAATGAAGAAAAGTCAAGATGCCTTTATTATTCTATTGTTCCACTCTTTCTTTCTATGGGGAATTCGCCAATGCGATATCATTGTCTTCCTTTTAAACAACTGAAAAAAATAAAAAAAAAGCAATGGCTTTTGAAAATAGCAATTCCAGTCCTAATAACCACTGGGAAGCATTTCTTGCTCAATTGTATCTACTTTTTCTACAGCAAATTACAGTGGATCAGTATATTTGATTTGGGAAAAATGAAGTAACAGCTGCCCAAATTGAGCTTCAGCACTCCTGAATTTTGAGGTGTTCAAATCTGGAAGGCAGGTGCTAGATTCCCTTTCTGAATATTAGCTAAATCTGGAAAGGAAAAGTCAAATTCTGCTTCCATGGCTCAGAAGTGGAAATCCTCCTATGTGCCTGGTACTGTATCTAAAGCTGCCGAAGTCCTCTAGCAAAGCCTCCCCTCCTTTACTTTTCATTTTAAATTCTAGTGGGATCCATGTACCTCCCTTGCTAGGCATCAGATAGAGAGGGGCACTGTCCATTTTGTCCACCCAATTCCTTCTTTGGGGGCTGCAAGGTGAGGTCACACCAGTATCCCTAAGCCAGTCTGGGGATGTCTTCTGAAGCGGATATCTGGGCCAAAGCCTTCTACTCCTTGGGCACACTTATTCCCCATTCACAGTGCCACCCTGCTCTAGCAGTGAGCTCAAGCTGCAGCATGTGGTTTCAGCTACCATACTCCCTCTCCCCCTTTCCTGTTGGTAGTGGCTACAGGAATGCTGGGATATGTAGTTCTTTCCCTGCTCCAGGGCTGGCTGTATAGGCAGGGAGTTAACCAAGGAACTCAGCTCCCAGGGCCCCCAGTGGTTCTCAGCTCCCAGGCTTGATCCCTGTGGGCTGCCGCCCCTGCAAATGGGCTGCCCCAAGCAGCTGCTTGCTTTGCTGGTGCCCAGAGCTGCCCCTGCTGGTCAGAGAGCCTGCATGTAACTGCAGCTGGGTGTGTCCCTACCTGTATGTATGGTGGTTAAAGTGCAGGCTGGAGGACTTATCACAGCAGTATAGTGTGATACGGAGCGCAGGCTGGTGGGTCAGGAGGCTCAGTGGTACCCTAGTTCCATGTGGCACCCGGGGGGGGGGGGACCCGCCACAGGTCCCATTCACTCTAATGGAGTCACACCTGATCTACACCAGGGTAAGTAAGAGGGAATCAGCCCCATCAACTCCATTGGAATTACTCCTGATTTACACCAGGGTGAGTAAGAGGGAATCAGTCCCATTGACTCCATTGGAGTTACTTTAGGACACAAGGATGAGAGTAAATGGAGTGAAGATGACACGTATAATAGCTGCAAACAACTGCATTTCATACTGAGATGTGTTGATGCAAGAAAGCTTAATCAATGGGGGACTGTCACAGAAGAGCTCCTATTATACACATTTAATTGCAACTTACAATAAATGCCTAGAAAAAAGTTTGTGATTCGTTATAAAAGTCATAGTCTTACTAAGAGCTTTTTTCAGGGCTTCCTTGACCTCTCTGTTGTTCAGATTGTAGCTGAGGGGGTCGGCCATGGGAGTCAGGACTGTATAGAAGAATGGAGAACACTTTGTTCAGTGCAGCAGTGTCTGGAAGCTTGTAGACAATGAACAGGGTCCCATAGAAAATTGTCACAATGATGAAGTGATAGGAGCAGGTAGAGAATCCTTTTCCCTCCCTGTGCTGGAAGGGATTCTCAGGACAGCGCAGATGATACACATGTAAGATGTCAGGGTTAATAGAAATGGAGGAAGAATGAATATGAAGGATAGAAGGAAAATCACATGAACCATCCAGTTGGTGTCACTGCAGGACAGTTTTACCAACGGAGTGTAATCACAACGGAAATGGTCAGTTTCACTGGGGGCCATAGAAAATCAATTGTTATAAACAATATGTTATGATGGTGCTGACCGCAGATCCACTTAGCCAAGACCCAGCTGCTAGCTGGAAGGACAATCTACTATTCATGTGGGCTGCATAATGCAGAGGTTTGCATATGGCTAAATGCCTATCGTAAGACATCACTGATAAGAGACAATATTCTATAGCTAACAAAGAACCAAAGATTTCAAATTGTATAAGGCAGCCACTAACAGAGATGGTTCTGTCCCCAGTCAGGAGACTGGCCAGCACCCTGGGCAGGATGATGGAGTTGTTGCAGGTCTCCAGGCAGGACAAGCTCCCCAGGAAGAAATACATGAAGGTGTGAAGGTCCTGATCAGTCACAACTAGTACAATGAGGATGTTCCCAGCCATGGTCACAATGTAGACCACTAGAAACAGCGGGAAGAGAAGAATTTGCTGTTCATGGAGATTGCCAAAGCCTGGGAGGATGAATCCCACAATGGATATTTGATTTCCCTGTTCTATGTCTGCCATGGGTTCTATCAAGAAATGTAATTTTTAAAAAGCAGTAATAGTAGCCTGTGGAGAATGACATGAAACAGATACATATAGGAGGTGGGAGAGGTAGGTGTCACTTTATTTTTGCTGATGTTTAAATCTGGTCATAGAGGGAGAGACAGGCTGTCTGGGATTTCTGCACTTAGACCTTTGCCCTACAAAAATTATCAAAGTACCTGTAGATGCTTTAACATGAAACCCTTTAGCTGAGTTGGTACCTCAGTTATCCCCAGTTACACTGTGCAGTTCAGCATTGTCTAATGTAGTGGCCAAGACAGGGAGTCAGGAGAGCTGGGCTCCAATCCTGACCCAGTGTGACCTTGAGCACATCATTCCATGCCTCAATTTCTGCATCTGAAAAATATCAGAATAATATTGTATTCCCTTTATAAAGTGTAGTGGCATCTGCTGAAAAACATAATCACTAAAGTCTTCACAGTGCTATGAGACCACACAGCTTCCTGTACATACTAACAAGTAAAACCAAAGACATAAGAACATCCATACTGGATCAGACCAAAGTTCCAGATAGCCCAGTATCATGTCTGCTGACAATGGCTAACGCCAGGTGCCCCAGAGGGAATGAACGGAACAGGTAATCGTTAAGTGATCCATCTCCCATTGACCATTCCCAGCATCTGGCAAACAGAGGTTAGGGACACCATCCCTGCCCATCCTGGCTAATAGCCATTGATGGATGTAATTTCCATGAATTTATCTAGTTCTTTTTGGAACCCTGTTATAATCTTGCCCGTCACAACATCCGCTGGCAAAGAGTTCCACAGGTTGTGTGTTGTGTTGTATGTAAGACAAAGGAGGTAATTGTTCTACTCTACTCAGCACCCGGAAGGCCTCACCTGGAGGATTGTGTCCAGTTTTGGACATCACACTATAAGAAATATTTGGATTGGAGAGAATCCAGAAGAAAGCAACAAAATGAGAAAAGGTTTTTGAAAACCCAGCCTATGATGAAAAGTGGAAAGAACTTGGGAGATTTAGTTTAGAGAAGAGAAAATTGCGGGGGAGCCTGTTAAGTCTTTAAATATGTAAAAGGTTGTTATAAAGAGGACAACAATCAATCATTCTTCATGCCCAATGAGGGTCTCACAACAAGGAATCAGCTTAATCTCCAGCAAGAGAGATTTAGTTTAGATAGTAGAAAAACATTCTATCTCTAAGGGTACGTCTTCACTACCGGCCATATTGGCGGGTAGCAATCGATTTCTCAGGGATCGATATATCGCATCTCATCTAGACACGATATATCGATCCCCGAAAGTGCTCCTGTCGACTCCAGAACTCCACTAACGAGAACGGCGGTAGCGGAGTCGACAGAGGGAGCTGCGGACGTTGATCCTGTGCTGTGAGGACGGTAGGTAACTCTATCTAAGATACTTTGACTTCAGCTACGCTATTCATGTAGCTGAAGTTGCGTATCTTAGATTGATCTCCTCCCCTAGTGTAGACCAGCCCTAAGGGTAATTAATCACCGAAAGAGGTTACCAAGGCAGGGTTTGGAATCCCTGTCATTGGACACTTTGAAAAGCAGCTTAGACAAATACCTGTCAGAGATGGTCTCAATGGTCAGCACAGGAGGGTGGACTAGGTCAGTGGTTCTCAACCTTTCCAGCCTACTGTACCCCTTGCAGGAGTCTGAGTTGTCTTGAGTATAGCCAGTTTCATTTCGCTTAAAAACTACTTGCTTACAAAATCCAACATAAAAATACAAAAGTATCAAGGCACACTTACTTGCTCATTTTTATCATATAATTCTAAAATAAATCCATGGGAATGTAAGTATTGTACTTACATTTCAGTGTGATACTGAGCCTGTTTTTCACTTGTGAGCCTTGTCTGAAGCCCAAGCCCTGTTGTCCAGGGCTGAAGCATGTAACTTAGCTTCGTGGGGGGCTCCTATGGTGTGGGGCCCCTGGCAATTGCCCTGTTTGCCACCTCCTAATGCCAGCCCTGCATTTGTGAGCCCCCTACCCCAAACATTTTTTTACTGATGCCTTATTTAGTGATGAATTTGTATGAGAAGTTTTAGTTAAGCAGCACAATATTAGTTGTTTGTTTGTTATTCTATGCCTTTGTTTAGGGAGTTTTAACAGGTTTACAAATCCTAGCCATGTAAATATCAGATACAATACAATATTAATTTTAATCTTTGCCTTTTTTCCTCTTCATATCTGCTAGAAAATAATTTTTTCCTGTCTTAGCAAACTGTAAGATCATGTGTTATAAGGTTGCTTTTATCGTATGTAACCTAGAAAGCATTAGAAAATTAATGATAGATAGATAGATAGATATGTATGTCTAAAATTGTCTCTTCAGGGTGTATCTGGCAGAAAGACAGTAATTCAGTTACACATTATTCGTGACAGTATACTTCATCCTTTATCTACTGTAAATCTGATGAGAAACATTGTGCTTCCTCAAAAATGGGTATAACAAAAGCTGGACTCTCTGATGTGACCTCTTCACACAGGCTTTCAGAGAGCACGATACAGGATCTAGAGTCTATCTCCAACTTCTTCATGGACCTCAGTAAAGACACCTGAGAGTTCTACAGAGGACCCACAGTTCCATTCTCCTACTTGGCATTGCTGGCTTTTACCTGATCCCAAAGGTGACTGCCTCCTCTTATTTGTTACATGAGAGAGTACAAACTCCCTGAAAACTTCTGCTAATGGGAATTTTCAACTGCCACAAAGGCAGAATTAATGCTGCATTTATTTTTAGATTTTACAAACAAGTGTAACAGGTGAACTTCTAACCTAAGTGAGAAAGTTGTGGAGATAGGAGAAGTTCTAGCTTCAAAGGCAATGTTAAGGAAATAGGAAAATTTCTAATGTCAAATAAGGTATTACCACCAACTGGAACCACACTTATTTCCATCTTTGATACCATTGAAGAGATTGACAAACAAGGTGGACAGTAAAAACAACAGCAACAATGACAGCTCCAGCCAAACTCAGCTAACTTCTTCTCTTCTCTCCAAAAGGGTGGTTATTACCATCTCTGATACCTTTAAGAGACTGCCAAACAGCTGGGATTTTCCATCTAAAAACTGCCTCCAGCTAAAGGGAAAGAGAACAAAGAGTGTGGCTAAAATGAAAGCCTGACTTAATACTTTACATTTCAAATACAGTAACTGGTTTCCCTTCCTGTCTGGATAGTTAATAAAAGGTTAACAGGATTTTTGATGGTGTGTTTGCCATGGTGTGCAGCAGGCTGAGGTCTCTGGACACCAAGCTCCGGAACTTGTTTAACACTGTTTAGTGGTGGACAGTGACTGGGTTATATTAACACCTTCAGCTGATTTATTCCATCTAAAGGAATACATTAGAGTGTGGCTGGAGTTTTATTTTAGGTTTAAAATAATAAAAAGGCTTGAGGTCCCCAACATGTCATTACTAGTTTAATACAATCCCAGCGCCATCCAAATAATCCTTTCAGCAGGAACTAAGCCACCCAGAAAGCTGCAGATGCTCCTTTTTAAGCCTTAGTCATTGTGGAAAGCAAACCTTCAGCTCACTCAGAAAAAAAAGAAACATCAAAGTGTTGACACATTGACTTCTCAAAGATGAGACCAAATATTTACACCTTCATGTAACAATCATTTCCCTCCCCCCACCCCGCAAAAATAAAAGAACTAAACCAAACTGACCAACTGATCAAATAAAACAAAACAAAAGGCAGCTAAGCCAGGTGTTGGAACGTGGCCCTTAATCGAGCTGTCCAGTCACCTGTCTCTTGCAAGAGGGCCCAATCAATGAGAAACACGTACTTCCAAGGCAACTGCATCTGGGTGGAGTCTTATCAGTGTTTCTCACTCTGGGGCTCTAGGAAACACTCTGATCCCCTTCCATTGGCTGTGAGAGGCCATTGTCCAGCTTCCTTGGAGCTCAAAACCAGTGTCTGAGTTCTCCCAAGCCTCCAGTCACTCACACACACTCCACCAGAGCTTCACCTAGCCTGTGGTACCTTTTGGCTTCTAGCTGAACCTCTTTAAGAAGAACAGGGCAGGAAGGCAAGGGACAAGGGTGTAGCAAAAGGAAACTTTATGCCATAAGCCCTCGGCTGACAGATCTTTAAAACAAGACAGTTCTGAGACACCTCTTCCCCGAGTCTGAATCTGAAATCACTGATTCTGTCAGTTGAGGGTTCATCTGTGTTTCAAGCTGGGGAGATTCCCCTTCTGCCAGCTTGCTCCTGAAAGTCTTTATTACACATGGTCATGGACAGCACCATGCAGCCACAACAGGGGCATCGCACTGTTAAGTAGGCCCCAGTGTCTGGGCCATGGGCTCAAACTCTGAAGTTTCATCTCTGACTTCCAAGCCTGTGGGCCCCCTATATAGAAAAATCATTTTCTCTGGGAGCTGGCAAGTAGCGGAGACACAATAAAAATCAAAGGCCCCAGACTCTAGTCTTGATGGGCTCTCAATGATGGTCCTTCAGTGAGGTGTCAAAGACCTCTCCCAGGCAGGGCAGCTAACTGGAATGCAGCACAATAGGCTGCCATTGAGCCACGTCAGACTTGGCCTGTTACCATGACAATATTTCCACATATACTACAACCAAGTTCACAACGTGACACCATTATATCACACTCTGTCACACAAGCAAATAATTAACCAAAAGCCATGGTATAGCAGCAGCATTTATACCCACAAAAGGAAAAGGGTCAGAGACCTCATCAAGTCCATTGGGAACTTGATTATGGCTATTCATTTTAGATGGAAGATGCTCAGATAGTGTGATGCTGGGTGGAAGTACAGAAAAGATAGATAGATAGATAGATAGATAGATAGATAGATAGATAGATTCTGATCTTATTTATACAGATGTAAATGGTACAGTTAATCCATTGTCTTGACTCTGCATTTTTACTGGTGTAAATGCCCCTTTATGCACAAGCAGATTTCAAATCATGATCTCAAGGAGATGATCATGCCTTCATTTGGTTATATTTGAAAAGAAACACCAAAAGAAATCATGATCAAAGATGAAAGATGAATATTTTGGTTTTGGTGAATAACCTCCCCACTATCAGTTTCTTCAGTGCAGCTTTGATCTCCTTGTTCCTCATGCTATAGATGATCAGATTCATCATTTGAGGCACCACAGAATAGAGAACAGCCACCATGAGATCCAGACCTGATGTTGAACTGTAGATGGCTTTCAGGTAGGCAAAGGCTACAGTGAAAAAGAACAATGAGACCACAATGAGGTGAGGGAGGCACGCGGATAGAGCTTTATGCTGGCTCTGCTCAGAAGGGGTTTTCATTACTCTGATGAAGATCTGAACATATGACACAACTATAAAAACAAAGAAACTTAAGCCTAAGCACACACTAAAGGCAATAGCCCCAGCTTCACTGAGGTATGAGTCAGAGCAGGCGAGCTTGAGGAGCTGGGAGATTTCACAGAAAAACTGATCCACTGTGTTGCTTCCACAGAAGGATATTGCAAATGTGTTCCCAGTGTGCAGTACAGATAGACAAAAATACTCATCCACGCACTGGCTGCCATCTGGATGCAAGCTCTCGTGTTCATCACTCTCTCATAGTGCAAAAGTTGGCAGATGGCAACATATCGGTCGTATGCCATGATGGTGAGTAAGGCAAAACCTGTTGAAGTAAAGAATATAAAGAAAAAGACTTGTGCAACACATCCAGAATAGGAAATTGACCTGGTGTTCATGAGGGAGTTGGCCAAAGATTTGGTGACTGGGACAGAAATGGAGCCAATGTAGAGAATGGGTAAATTCATCAAGAAGAAGTACATGGGGGTGTGAAGGTTGTGGTCAAAGGCTACAGCTGTGATAATGAGAAGATTCCCCACCAGGGCTGCCAGGTAAAGCACCAGAAACACCACAAAGTGCAAAATCTGCAGCTCCTGAACGTCAGAGAATCCCAGGAGAAGGAACTCAGTCACAGTGGTTTGGTTGGACATTTCCCTCTCCAAAAACTGTGTCCTGCCTGTGGATGGAAGGAAAAGGGCAATTGTCAAGATTAGAGTGACAGAGAAAATGATCTAATTCTCTCTCCATAATATCTCATGACAGGAATAGCAAAGGTGCACAGTTCTTGTCACTTCCTAGGACTAGGAGTTGACAGTGCTCCTTTCCCCTGTGAGTCAGAGCACTAATGAGATGCATTATCACATCAGTGAATACTGGATTATCACCTCTAAAGATAAGGTAGGCAGGCAAGTTTACACCATCTGAGGATCTGGCCAAGTGGTATGAAAGCTGGAAAAAAATACAGCTCAAATCCAACATTTCTAGCCTGTATGGTACCCTATTATGAGAAACAGAAGGCTCTAAATTTGGGCATGAAATATAAATACTAACATGGCTAATACTGATAGCAATGCTGAAATAGTGATTCCCACTTTCCAGAGAAATTCAACATTGATTCCTTTTGCCCCTTACGTGGCAGCTTGTCTGTAATGATTCTACCCCAACACCACATAAATAGTCAGCTACCTCTTTACACATTGATTTGTGGCAAGAGAAGTGTAAAAGTAGAATTAGGCAGGAAAGAAAAGAATGTGAAAAGCAACTAACAAAAGACACAAAAACTAAGCGATTTTTCTTGAGTATTTTGGAAGCAGGAAGTTTGTCAAACAATGAGTGAGGTTGCTGGATGGTCAAGATGCAAAAGGAGCTCTCAGGGAAGACAAGGCCATTGGAGAGACACTAAATGAATTATTTGCATTCGTCTTCACTGCAGAGGACATGAGGGAAATTCCCACACAAAAGCGATAATTTTTCAGTGACAAATTTGAGGAACTGTCCCAGACTGAGGTGTCAATAGAGGAGGTTTTGGAACAAACAGGAATGAGTCTCCAGGTCCAGATTGTAGTCACCCAAGAATCTGAAGGAACTCAAATATGAAATTGCAAAAAACTACTAAATGTGGTAAACAAAGCAACATTTCAATCAGCCTCTGCAACAGATGACTGCAGGGTAGCTACTGTAAAGTGATCCAGTTAATATAGGGTACTTGGACTTTCAGGAAGCTTTCGACAAAGTCCCAAACTTACAGCTCTTAAGCAAAGTAAGTAGTCATCAGATAAGAGGGAAGGTTCTCTCATGGATTAGTAACTTGCTAAAATATAGGGAACAAAGGATAGGAATAAATATTCAGTTTTCATAACAGAGAGAGGTAAATAGCTGGGCTCCCCAAGAATCTGCACTCCAGACGTGTGCTGTTAAACAAATTCATAAATGGAGCGAATAATGAGGTGGCAAAATTTGCAGACAATACAAAATTACTCAGGATTGTTAAGTCCAAAGCTGACAGAGAAGAGCCAAAAAGAGATCTCACAAAACTGGGTGAATGGGCAACCAAATGACAGATGGAATTCAATATTGATAAATACATAGTAATGCATATTGGAAAACATAATCCTAACTATACAGATAAAATGATGGGGTCTAATTTAGCTAGTACTACTCAAGCAAGATGTTGGATTCATTGTGGCTCGTTCTTTGAAAACATCTGCTTGCTGTTCAGTGGCAGCGAAAAAAGCTAACAAGATGTTAGGAAACCTGAGGAAAGGGATAGATAATAAAGCTGAAAATATACTGCCAGTATATAAATCTATTGTACACCTATACCTTGAATACTATATACAGCTGTGTTTGACTAAAAAAGAAAGATATATTTGAATTTGAAAGATATATTGTTGAGAAGAGCAACAAAAATGATTAGGGGCATTGAACAGCTTCCATATGAGGAGATATAAAGAGATTGGTACTGTTTAGGTTAGAAAAGAGATGAATAAGGAGGATATGATAAATGTCTATAAAATCATGCATGTTGTGGAAAGAGTGAATAGAGAAGTGGCATTTACCCCTTCACAGAACGGAAGGACCAAGGATCACCAAATGAAATTAATTGGCAGTAGGCTTAAAACAAACAAAATGAAAATTTTCTTCACATAATGCAGTCAACTTTTTGAACTCATTGTCAGGGGATTTTGTGAAGGCTGAAAGTATAACCAGGTTAAAAACAAGAATTAGATAGGTCCATCAATGGCTATTAGCCAAGATGGTCAGGATGCAATCCCATGCTTTGGGTGTTCCTAAACCGCTGTTTACCAGAAGCTGGGAATGGGCAACATAGGATGGATCATTTGATAATTTCCCTGTTCTGTTCATTCCCTCTAAAGCATCAGGCACCAGCCACTGTTACGTAGAGGATACTGGGCTAGATGGAGCATTGGTCTGAGCCAGTATGGCTGTTCTTATGTTCTTATTATTTATGGCTCCAAATCCCATTGTATTTCCATCTCTGGGTTATGATGGACTAGTAGTATCCCTCCATTACTGTGCTGTATCCTTTCCCTCTGTGACTTTTTGTCTGTACAGGTAGGAGACTTGGGTTCTGTTCTGGGCTCTGCCATTGACCTGCTGTGTGACCTTGGTCCAGTCACTTCCCCTCTCTGTACTACTGATTCCCCACACTCCTTTCTCTGGCTTGTCTTCTAAGACTGGGAGCTGTTGGGTGGATGGCCAGTGTCTTACTATGTGTATGTTCTGAGCACCTCTCGACAGCATTGCTGCTTAGCTGGCTGCACTGTGGGACAGAGAATACAGTGGATATGTCCGAGGGCATAGTCAAGATGGAAAGGTTTTGGCTGGGAGCTTTGACTCTGTGTTTTTGCTTCAAGTTGTTAGTATGTTTAAAACATATTCTGGCTTTAACTTTGCATCTCACTCAGATTAACCATCCTGCAACTATCCCTTTGTAAATGAAATAATAGAGCAGGGTTTCTCAAACAGGAGTCGCTGCTTTTGTAGTGAAAGCTCTGGTGGGCTGTATGTTTATCTGTCCCGTCCGCATGTCCAGCCAATCATGGCTCCCACTGGCCGCAGATCACTGCTCCGGGCCAATGGGAGCTGCTGGAAACAACGTGGGCCTGGGAACTTACTGGCCGCTGCTTCAGCAGCCCCCATTGGCCCGGAGCAGCAATCCGCGGCCAGTGGGAGCTGCGATCGGCCGGACCTGTGGACAGGGCAGGTAAACACACCAACCCGGCCTGCCAGGGGCTTTCCCTACACAAGTGGCGATCCCTGTTTGAGAAACCCAGTAATAGAGGATGGGACAGATGAAAATGAGAGTGAAATTTTAATCTGAATAGACAATATTAATGTTCTGCATCCTAGCACGTATCTAAGTTTCCAATTAAGGACAATCAGACTTTTTTGGCTTTAGTTATCTCAAAGGAAAATTGGGTTTTGAACTGAACACATGTTCATGGAAAATCTCTTATCTTCCATATGGATTTTGTTTTTCAAGGATAACACAGGCTAAAACTTTTCAGTTTTCAACAGCTCTTACCTAAAATTGCCTTGTTCTCACTTCCCAGAATGACAAACAATGTTTGGGTTTTCCCAGTTTCGATGAAAAGTCTATTTTTGCTGCTACAAAATATACAAATAAATAAGTCTGACTGGTGCCAGATTAAAATAATAGTAAAAGTCTTCAAGAGTTCTGACTGCCATGCATATTTATATTCTTAAATCTGCACTGTATATTAATATACCAACATATTTAGTTGAAAAAGCAAATTTACGATGGAGATTTTTGTGGAATTTCTCACAGCTAGCGAAGCACTTGATCCTCCAGGGTTCTGATTATTTTGACATTATTGATCTGTCTGTCTCTCATGCTCCCATCACTGTTTTAGCCCACAGCCCTTTCCATGTCCTTCCACTGGAGTTGCTGGGTCTCTCTGCAGTTCCCAGCAAACAGGGATCCACTCCACAGATGAATGCTCCCTGCTCTCCTTCTGGCCGAGAAGTGATGGGCTAAATAGCATGAGGAACTGAAAGCCCCTCCTATCTCTAGAGCTGATCGCAGTTTGTGCAGGCTCCAGAGATGGTCACAGCACAGGATGTCCCTGCTCTGGGGCTAAATGTCTGAATATGGTCCCGAGGACTGTGAACCCAGCTCTGCTCTCACCTCTGGAGCAAACCACCCTGACTACGGGCCCTAGCTGAGCCCAATCCCTGGGAGGGGAAGAGCACCTGCCCTGGATCTCACACAGTGGCTAAAAACAAGGCAGGGCTGAAGCACAAAGGGTGTCCCAAGGTTGGCAGAATAAAAAAATATATTTATGGTACCATTACGTGACCTGGAATAGCTCGGAGCCCAGTGGCACCAGAAACACAGCTGTCCTGGAATAGCCTGTTCCTTCATTAATGCCACATCATTACTGCTGCCGGATCAGAGATGTTGTTCCCTTGCATTGTATCAACAGCTCTTGGGATGCAGCCATCAGAGGAACCGAGCCATCAACTCAGCCTGCCCTGGCTGGTTGAATTAGGTTATTAAGATAAACTCATAAGCACATACTAAAAACTAAGGACCAGATCCTCAGCTGGTGTGTACTGATAAAGTTCCACTGTCTTTCACAACTGGGGATCTTCCCTTTTGTTTCTGATGGAGCAATGGCTGATTTAAACCAACTGAGAAACTCGCCCATTGCACAGTTTTAAATCCATATTCTTTGCCTGTGAGTTTAAACCAAAGTTGAGTCACAAGTACTGAACCCATTTGTGCATTCTTAGTTCTTTGTCCCATGGGATCAATTACAAGAACATAACTTTTAAAGGTTATGCTGTGATTCATTTCCACCAGGGCAGAAATTTGGAGGAATTCAGTGTTGCTAAGATTTTCCCTGGCTGATCGTCAGTTTGTCTGGGGATGAATGATCCAACTTCTCTTTCTTGTTTGCTTCCTTTGTCAGCAATTGCCTTTTTTTCTTACCTCAAACAACCCTGAGAGCTCATTAGGCTACAGGTGCAATGTTGCATGACATTTTAAAATGTTAAATTCATACCAGTTGCTGGTATGTCAGAGATGCTAAACAAACATAAAAGTCCTGTCAAGGTGTCACCCCCACTCTAAACTGTAGGGTACAGATGTGGGGACCTGCATGAAATAACCCCTAAGTTTATTTACAAGCTTAGATCTAGCAGCTGTCACCACCAAATAATTTAAACAACCATTTATGGGAGAGTCATTTGGAAACTCTGTCTTCCCCTCAAATATTTCCCCAGTCTTTCTCCCCCTTTACCTGGCAGGATTGAGATTGATTCACCTTCCACCAATTCCTGGTGAGCACAGATCCAAAAAACCCTTGGATCTTAAAACAAGGAAATATCTATCAGGTTCTTAAAAGAAGACTTTTAATTAAAGAAAAAAGGTGAAAGGAAAACCTGTGTGAGATTAGCAATGCAAGCTGCTCTCACAGACAACAGATGCAAAACACAAAGGACGTCCCTTTCAGCAAAAACCTTAAAGTTACACAAAGAAACCCAATTTGATTTTCCCTTTTATGCAAAACAAAGTTGCAAAAGAAAATAAACCTCATCTAATACATTCCTTCTCTAAACACTTACTACTTTTAAGAAATGTTAGATGGCTGATTGCTGGATCCTTCACTCCGGCGCAAAAGTCACACAGATAAAAGTCCCGGGGGACAAAGCATTTTTTAAAAAAGTTATTTAAGCTAAGGGGTTTGCAGAGACAAAAAGTTTCTAGGGCATTTTTTGTGCACAGTGCTGGAGTTCAGACCATTAATGTGACACTAGTCAAAAAAGCCTCAGTCTTCCCAGTTTATTCACTCAGGCTTTGGATCCCTCATTGTGTTTAAGGAAAGGTACACTTTGAGCCATCCATGTTCACCAGCACAGAGAAAGGGCCACGGCTTTCCATTCCAGCCATGTTGTGTGCTTTAAAGCTTAACTCTTGTAAGTGCTCTAAAATCCAAATGGTCACTCAGATTGTTTTCAAGTTTGGTATGATGGTATCACGGTGGGATAGGGGAGTGCTAGTGATTTAAATCTCGAGTCATTGCACCAAGGGGTTCCTGAGCTGTAGCTCTCTACCCCACTCTCCTTTTGCTGCCCTGTACCATGCAATGGAGAGGTCCTGATAAGTGGATGAATCACAGACATTGCTGAGAATGACAGCTGTGAATTCACCACTCATACGTTTGGGGACGGCATTTCCAACTACAAACAAACCATGTTGCGCTAAAATGGCTTCATATCGCCAAGGGAAATAACAAAAAACTTCGGTGGAGTTTAGCTCTCCAAGATTTTGATTTTGAAATACAACACATTTCAGGAGTTTCTAACCAAGTGGCTGATGCACTCTCCCGTGAAAGTTTCCCAGAATCAACTAGTTTAAAAAGTCCTTGAAATGTGAAAAATATTGTTAGTTTTTACATAATCAGTAGTATATGTAAAGGTGCATGTGTTTTATTAATCTGTTTTCTCCTAAAGTTCTAGGAAGAAATCACAACCAGTGTGGTCCAGCACTGTCTATGATTTGGGGGGCATGTCATAAAGAGACAGTTAAGGGTTAATTCCTCTTTTACCTATAAAGGGTTAAGGAGCTCGCATAACCTAGCTGACACCTGACCAGAAGGACCAATAAGAAGATAAGATACTTTCAAAGAGGGAGGAGGGGAAAAGTCTTGGTCTGTGCTGTGTGGGCTTTTGCAAAACAGGGAGAAGGAACCATCACACTCCTAACAGGGTAGTGAGTAATTAGAGAAGGAATGTGTTAAATTACTTTTATTTCTATTTGTAATTTCTTTTGCAAAATAGAGAGAGAATCAAACTGGGTTTCTGTGTAACTTTAAATCCTCTGTGTTTTGAATCTGTTGTCTGTGCAATTATCTTGCTTTCTTATCTCATAGAGATATTCCTTTCACCTTGTTTTTTCTTTAATTACAAGTCTTCTTTTAAGAACCTGATTGATTTTTCCTCGTTTTAAGATACAAGGATTTTGGATCTGGGCTCGCCAGGAATTGGTGGGTGGAATTTTCTTGAGTCTACCCAGGAGAAAGGGTATAGAGACTTAGGGGAGGGACATTAGTCAAATCCTGCCAGGAAAAGGGGGATAAGACCAGGGGAAATATTTGGGGGAAATCAGAGTTCCCAAATAGCTCTCCCTGAACTGTTTTTTTAAAATATTTGGTGGTAGCAGTGACTGTTTTGCCTAAGCTGGTAAAAATGAGGGGTTATTCATAATAATAAAAAAAATAATAATTGGAGATACACCAGTCTCCTAGAACTGGAAGAGAACCTTGAAAAGTCATTGAGTCCAGCCCCCTGCTTTCACTAGCAGGACCAATTTTTTGCCCTAGATCCCTAAGTGGCCCCCTCAAGGATTGAACTTACAGCCCTAGGTTTAGCAGGCCAATGCTCAAACCACTGAGCTATCCCTCCTTGCCCAGCTGTACCCTAAAGTTCAGAGTGGGGGGCACGCCTTGACAGGGCTGGACCCCAGACCCCCCCCCATTTTGGGTTGTTTAACTGCAGTGTAGACAGACCCCCATGGGACTGTATCTACACCGTAAAGAAGGCAGGCCTGAACCTTGGGTCCTGGCTTGACTCAGACTGGGACCCTCCACCCCTATAGGATCCTGTGGTCCCAAGTTCAGAAGGGACCATTGTTATTATCTAGTCTGACCTCCTGCACATTGCAGGCCACAGAACCTCACCCACCCACTCCTGTAACAGATCCCTAATCTCTGTCTAAGCTACTGAAGTCCCCAAATCATGATTTACAGACTTCAAGTTACAGAGAATTCACCATTTACACTAGTTTAAAGCTGCACCTGCTCTGTGCTGCAGAGGAAGGCGAAAAACCAGTGTCTCTGTCAATAAAACCCAGGAAAAAATTCCTTTCTCACTCCAGATATGGTGATCAGTTAGACCCTGAGCAAAACCCACCAAGCAGACATCTGGGAAAGAATTCTCTGTAGTAACTCAGAGGCCTCCCCATCTAGAGTCCCATCACCAGACATTGGAGATATTTGCTGCTAGCAGTCACAGATCAGCTACGTACCATTATAGGCAGTCTCACATTCCCACCTCATCCACAAACTTATCAAGTTCATCTTGAAGCTGGTTAGGTTTTTTGCACCCACTGCTTTCCTTGGGAGACTGTTCCAGAACTTCATTCTTCTGATGGTAAGAAACCTTCACCTAATTTCAAGCCTAGGCTTGTTGATGGCCAATTTATATCCATGTGTTCTTGTGTTCATATTGGCCCTTAACCTAAATAATTCCTCTCCCTCCCTGGTATTTATCCCTCTGATGAATTAATAGAGAACAATAATATCTCCCCTCAGCCTTCTTTTGGTGAGGCTAAATAAGCAAAGCTCTTTCAGTTGCCTCTCATAAGGCAGGCTTTCCATTCCTTGGATTATCCTAGTAGCCCTTCTCAGTACCTGTTCCATTCCATTCCCATTCTTAAACATGGGAGACCAGAACTGCACACAGTATTCTAGATGATGTCTCACCAGTGCCTTGTATAATACTAACACTTCCCTCTTATAAAGAGAACAAACACAGATTCTGAATAAAATTTGTTAACACTGTACAAGTTTATGAATCTTGATAATAACAAATTGAAGTAATAATTTAAAAAAATTATGTCTTTCTTTTCCTCCCTGAGAAGAGCATTCTGCTTACCAGTCTCCTTATGGCCTTCTTCATCCTAGCATTCCTCAGTGTGTAGATCATCGAGTTCAGCATCGGGGTGATTACAGTGTAAAGGACTGAGACCAGCTTGTCCATGGGAATTTCTGGAAAGGCTGAGCATGGATGAAGATGGAGAGGATGAACATTAAACACAGAACGATGATCTGGGTTCCACAGGTGAACAGAGACTTGCGCTTCCCTTCCATGAGTTGTGTCCTGATCTTAACCTATATAATGGTCTACAAAATGAGCAGGAGAATGAAGATAATTATGGCAAGCATCCCACTTTGGGAGACCATCATCAGATCAAAGAGGTAGGTGTCAGTGCAGATCAGTTTGATGACTTGTAGGACATCACAGTAGAAATTTTCCAGGATGTTTGGCCCACAGAATGGTAAATGGAGGATCAGTTCAATTTGAATAGCAGAGTGAACCAACCCACCCAGCCATGTGTCTGCCACTAGCCCCATGCACACACCCCCGTTCATGATAATCAAGTATCCAATGGTTTATGAATGGCCACGAACCTATTGGCAGCCACCACTACAAGTAAAAAGACCATAGTGCCAGCAATGAAGTGGAAGAAGAACATCTGGAGGATGCACTCATTGAAGGAGATGGTTTTGTGCTGGGAGAGGAGACTTGACAACATCTTCAGCACACTAAGTGTAGAGTCACTAATATCGAACAAAGCCAGGTTTGCCAAAAGGAAGTACATGGGGATGTGGAGTTGGTGATTGGAGATCATGGTGGTGATGATGGTGAAGTTTCCCAAACAGATTGTCAGGTAGACTATGGAGAAGATAATGAAGTGAAATCGCTGCAGCTCAGGACAGATTCTGTCACTGTGGTGGTGAATTCTGCTGTTCCATTTTGTGGCCATAAAGTATACCTGCGCACTGAATAATAATAACAGTTAATAAAAGGTTCTTATATTTTCCCCACCTTTAAATTACTGCTATTGAATCAATTTTAACTCCACATTAAGAAAGACATTGGATTTGGTTAGTTCCTTGTTTTCCTAAATTAAACACTCTCTCCTCAGCCCCATTGCAGGGGAACCCTGCTTCAGCAGACCCTAAAAGCTAGCCACTTGTGGATCTGCATGGGGCACTTGGGAGTGAAGAGGAGTGGTTTGCTCACCAAACAATTGCTAGCTAACCGCAGTCTGCGTTAATCTTCCTGTAGCCCTCATGGTGTAGTGCTCACAAGGTGCGCAGAGTCTTCTTGGGGCCTAGAGGCTCTGCATTGGGAAGGATGTAGGTTGCAAGGGGTGGCACTTAAGCAGAGATTCTCAGAGTCCAGGGGTTCTCCACTTGACCGTCACAAACAAATGTCAGATCACTGTGAGCAGATTGACCTATACATATGGCTAAATGGAAGTAAGTTCCTACCTAGATGAGAGGGTAGCTGGAACAGAAATACTTGAGAACCACCCCTAAATTAAGGGAAGCAGATGCTGACTGGATGGCCTCAATATCAGTGATGCTGAACACTTTTCCCTTTCATAGTAGTAGCTCATTAACCAAAGAGGTTCTATCTCACTGACTGATCTCGCAAAAGCAGGGGGTCACCTCGGTAAAGTTGGGTCGCAGTGTTTCAGTGCCCATGGATTCTGCTGCTGAACGTTAAATACCAGCATTTAAAAATTGTGAATGCATAATGATTTCCATGGATGTGCTTAGCACACAGAGGATATGGACACCCAATTTCCATTAAAATTTCAGAAAATCTTTAGAGTTGCTTGAAAAAAGACGTTATTTCCAGGAAAATCTTTCAAAGGGAAAAACTGATATTTTTGTTTCAAACATTTTTCATGGGGATTTTTTTTGAAATGAGAAAAAATGTTAATGTTTATTTCATTGCTATTCAAGTCCCAATTTTTATTTATTACTGGCTGAACTAAGTGACTGCAGTTGTTAGGTCAGCTGGTGTAGGAGATCCATAAATCTCTGTCTATGCTGAAGTCAATCAAAGGGACAAAGATGCACACTGTGATAGCATGGGATGCATCTTGATCGTTGATAGACAAGTGGCTTTTGAACATGTCAGGCACTTTTAGGCTGGGAGTTTCCAAGCAGATGAAAGGAGTTAAGTGCCCAGCTCCTTCTGAAATTTTGGGAGCTTTGAAATCCCAGCTGCTAGACAGATCAAAAAGGGTAAGCTGTTCTAAAGACAAGAAGCCCACGGTGAGAATCTCATTCTGGTTTTATCTGGACATTTTCCTGGGTCCTTTCTCAGTTTCATTCACACCTCCACCCTGCCCCTGTGACATCTCTCTCAGATTTGAGCCTCTTAAAGCTCTGCTATGGAGGAAACCTGGTCTGAGAGAGCCAGGCACAGGAAGACCTCAGACAACCCTGGTAGCAATGTGTCTGTGATCTGTTCTTCCTCCTAACTCACTCAGACTCCTCTGGAATCTCAGATAACATCTGCAGACCCCTTTAGAGGAGTATTCACTCAGTGAGTGCTAAATACTGTCCCCCTGACCAGGTTGTTCTTTCTTTATCAGTGGGGTCTCTGAGCATCTGCCCTCCTTATAATAACAATATCTCTCCCTGCTATCACATTGCACACCATTTGAATCAAAAGTCCATACCCTTACATGACCTGCCATGTCTGTGACCTCAGAGCCGGCTGCCTCCAAAGGATGACGTGGGGAAGTCAAACCTCAGAGCTGATCACTGCAGTCCTGGGCAGGGGGGGAAGAATATTCGATGCAAAGAAGAAGATAGACCCAGAAATCTTCCCCTTATATGCTTATTGACCCCGACTAAGGCTGGTGCTAGGAGAAAAGAGTCACTGAAATCTTCTTGAATTTTAGTAGGTACAATTAAGGAAGTTGCCACTTCGGAGATTTGGGGATTCTTCCACAAGAGGAGTCATTAATAAGTTCACAGCGCATTTCAGTCTCTACATGTGTTTACATGAGCCAGGTCAACATTAGAGCCTTTGCAAATTCGCTCCTGTGCTGGGACGGCACAAGGAGGCTGACTGGGACATTGTGGAAAAATTGGACCTTTGACTGGCCTCCAAAGAAGAGGCAATCCCACGGCTGGTGAGTTTTGTTCTTGGCACTGAGATGGAGAAAGCCAAGCAATGAGTTAGAGCGGGGGAGAAAAAATTCAGGGCTTCTCGGTTCCATGCCAATTTTACATGAGAAGCGGTCTCAACGATTAGAGGGAGGGGAATGGTATTTTGGGGTATTTTGGTTTCTCCTTCCCTATACACACACTTTAGAACAATGCAACTTTAGTGGAATGACTCCTAATTTACATCAGTGTGAATGAGGGGGGAATCATGCCCACTGACTCCAGTGACATTACTCTTGATTTATATCAGGATCAATGAGAGGAGAATCAGATCTACTAGTGACTTACATCTGGATGGATGAATGCTTTACACAAATAAGAGTGAGATTTACACAAATAAGAGTGAGATTTGAAAGAAGACCACTTGCTTTACTGAGCTGTGTTGCACACATGACATAGGAGGGTTGTATATAGGTGATCCAGTTTTATCATGGACTCTATCAGTTTCCATTATCTGATACAGGTGTCACATTGTTCACCATTTCCAGTCAGCTACCTCAACAGAGAATCAATGATAATTCAAGGACCAGAACTTGAGGTGATGTAAATCAATGTAGATACAGAGAATTAGCTAAACCAATTTACATTATCTATAGATTTGTAATGAGGTCATTCCTATTCAAAGTATGGAGAAATATATAGAAATTCTTTATTGCTTGAAATATATTTTATGATTGGTGTTCTGGAATGTTATAAGAACAAATGAATTGCCATGCAGCACTATCCTGTCTCCAATGATAGCCAGAAATAGCTGTTTCAAAGACAGGAGAATTGTATGATAAATCATAGAAAAAGTGTATTCCTAACTCAGACAGGCAGTAGCTGACTGGTATCCCTAAGCACGAAGTCACTATACATGTCAATATATTTTAGAATTTTGAAAATATTCATGTGACTAAATAATATCCAAAGATAATGAATTCCACAGGTCAGTTGGACAGGTAAGTGGAGAGAGACAGAAAGTGTAGGAGAGATGGACACACAGAACAAAGATAGATAGATAGATAGATAGATAGATAGATAGATAGATAGATAGATAGGTACTGTGGATTGCAATGATTAATTTGTTTGTACTTGCACAAAAACTATGCCCAATAAAAAATAAATATGTGGTCAGAATTTGTCATTGCTGTGCATGATACCTTGACCCACCGTGTTTCATCTCTATCTTCAAAGACTGTTCATTTTTTCAAACATTTCTTGCCCACGATCCTTAAAGAATCTTTCACTTCCTTGTTTCTAAGGCTGTAGATGAAGGGATTCAACATGGGAACAAAAAGGGTATAAAACACAGACATCGCTTTCCTTGGAAACAGAGAAGCTAGCCTAGTGGGCTGGGCATACATCAAAGCAGTGGACCCATAAAATAAAGTCACAACCATCATATGGGAGGTGCAGGTGGAGAAGGCTCTGTGTCTGCCTTCAGCAGAGCGAATCCTGAGGATGGCGGAGATGACATAGACATAGGAGATGAGCACAATCAGGGCAGTGGTCACTATGATGAGGCCGCAGAAGGTAAACATCACAAGATAATTGACATACTTGTCACTGCAGGAGAGACTAACCAGGGGAGGGCCGTCACAGAAGAAATGATCAATCTCATTAGACCCACAATGGTTCAGTGTAAAGGTGAAACCTGTTTGCACCATTGAATTCACACAGCCGCAGAGATACGACCCTGCAACCAGTTGAACGCAAACCCACTTGGACATGGTAACGGAATACAAGAGTGGGTTGCAGATGGCGGAGTATCGATCATACGCCATCACTGCAAGCAGAAATGCTTCAGTGGTGAGGAAGACAGTGATGAAGAAGAATTGGGTGGCACATCCATTGTAGGAAATGGCTTTACTCCCTGCTAGGAAGCTTACCATGGCTCTGGGGGCAACAGAGGAAGAGCAGCAGAAGTCTAAGAAGGACAGATTCTTGAGGAAGAAGTACATGGGGGTATGAAGGTGAGAGTCAGCTCTAATGATGAGGACCAGGATGGTGTTTCCCAGCACGGTTATTATATAAATCACCAGGAACATCACAAAGGGGACAATCTGGAACCACAGACCTCTTCCAAACCCCAGCAGGATGAATTCTTTCACTCCTGTGTGGTTTACTTTTCTTATTGGCTCCATGGCTGACATTTCCTTTAGAAAGTAGAACAAGGTAAAAATTAAAAATGTCAAATACAGAAGATACATTGAAGCTTTTTCTAAATGTTCTTCAACTCAGTTGGGTTAGTCACTTAGATGCTTTGGAAATTCCCAGTAGGTTCCTAAATATCTTTAAAAATCTGGCCTCTGTTTGTTTGTTTGTTTGTTTGTTTGTTTGCTTGTTTTAGAAAAAAATTACTATGAAGTCCAGATTAATCAACTTTCTCCTACAATTGTGATTCATGACTCTTCTTGGCTGATTAAGATGTGGGCAAAATCCTCCATGAGTAACACCATTGATTTGTAAAAGGGTTGTAGAAATAGGACTATCTATCTATCTATCTATGATTTTGTTAATTATCATTTCTGCTCCTGACAGATTGCAATGGTTCTAGCCAAGAGCTTTAACCTCTGTACAAAATATCCTTACTCAGGAACATCCAATGGGAGTTTTGCATGAGTATTGATGAGGAAAGTCTGAGTATGAATGTAAGGACTCAGTATTCACTTTTAACTACAAGTTACTTCTACTTTGGCTGGTTTGTGTGTGAACTGTCTGATTCTGCCACCCTTAGTCACATTGAGTAGTACCTTCTTTCCCACTTAACCTTCTTGATAACAACGAATTGTTCATTTCAACTGTTTGATAATTAACTTTACAAGTACGTGTATTCATGGCTAATCACCCTAGATTTGAGTCTTTTCCATCAGAGGGAGGGCCGTTGGGGTCTGGTCCCTGGAAGCTAGGTCAACAACCTACGGATATCCAGACAATTCTCTCAAGATGGGTCTGGAACCCGACAAAGCATTTCCCAATTTTCTAATGTCTGGGTGAGGGATAGAGTAGGTTTGTAAATAACAAACGAAAAAACAATTCACACCATACTTTTAGAAGTATATACCCCGACATTTTCAATATTTTTACTAAAGCCTGGCAAGCAAAACCAATTGAACCATTTGGTATCTGACCCTCTCTGCCAGATGGTGTCAGCAGCCCAAAGGAGTGGCTTCAATTTTGTTATGGGTTTCCTTAAAGACTTCATTCACACCAGCTTCAATCACCACTCAGAAAACTAGGAAATGATATACATCGCCTGGACCCTCTTGATGGGCAAGTCTTCCACCTGACAAGTCCCAAATACAGGGGTTACAACAGAGAGAACTTTATTTGGGGTGGATAGGTGGAAGGAAGGCAACAGACTGGATTTAGGGAAACCAGCAATTCATAAATTAAAAAGTTCTATAATGTGAAACTCCCCCTGGGTATCTCAAAAGTAGATCCAACCTCAATCCTCCTTCAGCTTGTGTTCTGGCCAATTCCCTATTCCCTAGCTCTGCCCTCACAATTTGTTGTCCAGGATTGGAGAAGTCCCAGGATTGTAGCTGGTCAAGGATGCGTGGGATGTTCTGTTTCCTAACCCAGCTGGAGTGATGTCAGCTTTCCTTGCTGGACAAGGAGGCCTTCACCAGTGTCCCTTGGGCTGGCTGCTGTTTTTTCTCTGTGGCTTCAGTGCAAGCTGACCAGCTCTGCTGCCGTTTGTCCACTTAAAGCTACCACCTTTGCCATCCATTGCCTGAGCCATCCACTGCCTCCAAGAAGCTGCTGGCGCAGCCTCTCTGCCCCACCCTTCCCTTTGGAGCTGCTGCCATTGCTGATTTGTTCCTCCTATGACCATCAACTCACCTGCCACTGTTCTGCGCTGCCCAACAGTCTCAGCTTGGCTCTTGGGAAGAGATCAGTGGTGCTTAGGGCTCTTGAGAAAGGCCTCACAACTCAACAGGCACAAGTAGCTGCCTTTAAACTCTTTTTTTCCTTCTTCTAGCTCTGTCCAGACTCTCTTGCTGCACCGTGCCTGACAGATATCTTTGTGAGGGCAACCTCAGGCATGTTAGATGCTGATGTCCTGTCCTTCTAGCTCCCAACAAGGTCAATTGCACTTTATCCCCTCCAACTCAAAACTGAACTCCACTTTAAACAAAATGCTCCACACTGTCATGTAAGTGAAGTGCAAATGAGGCCAGGTCTATCTAGTCAATTCCCTTTGCTCTCCAATAGACAGTGGCAGAGAGCTCCCTCAGCAATGGAGTCCTTCCACAGCTGCAGGCTCCCTCTTCCCCCATTTCATCCACAGGTGACAGTGCTGGGCTCCCTTTTAAAGAGATTTTTCCTCAAGGGACTGCAACATCTAAACAAACTTCTGTCTGAAATTTATTTTGCCTACTATTATCACAATTATCACCTGAAATGACTGTTAGTAAAACAGCTTAGACAGCAAATATTATTCAAGGTTATCCAATGAGATCACTGCATGTTTTAGACAGAAACTACCTGTGCACAGTCATTTTCTGTGTTTCCACCCTTAGCTGGTCAGTTGTCCCTGTTGTTTGTGATATTGTTTAATGCCGCAGCAGGGGAAAGAAAGCATTTTAAAATAAATCATAGATCCCCAGCAGATGGCAAGAGCACTCAGAGTCATATGCCACACCTTGAAGTATTTAAATTCTATCTATCTATCTATCTATCTATCTATCTATCTATCTATCTTCATCCTCATATTAAGGGCATTACTCTTCATTTACACCATAAAAGTGAGAGTCTGATCTGATGACCTTTTCAAACAATGGAAAGAAACTGTTTGCCTTCAGTGGGCTTTGGATCAGGCCAAGAGATCAGAATCAGACCCACTATCTCTTTTACAGATTCATGGATTCCAAGGCTGGATGGAACCATTGTGGTGATCACCTAGTCTAACCTCTGTAAAACCCAGGCCAGAAAACCACCCTGAAATAATTCCTAGAGCAGATTATTTTTTTCTTCAAAAAACATCACATCTTGATTTAAAATGGTCAGTGATGGAGACTCCACCATTAACTTTATTAAGTTGAACTTTATTATGTGATTGATTACTGTCAACTGTTCACATTGTATGCCTTATTTGTAGTCTTAATTTTTCTAACTTCAATTTCAAGCTATTGGAACATGCTATACCTTTTTCTGCTGGATTGAAGAGCCATTATTAAATATGTGCTCCCCGTGCAGGTACTTATTGACTGTAATCCAGTCATCCTTCTGCCTTCTCTCTGTTAAGCTAGATTGATTGAGCTCCTGGACTCTGTCACCATAGGGACAGGTTTTCTAATCCTTTAATCATTCTCTTGGCTCTTCTCTGAACCCTCTCCAATTTATCAACTTCCTTCTTGAATTGTGGACACCAGAACTGGACACAGGATTCCAGCAGTGATCACTCTGCCAAATACACAGGTAAAATAAACTCTCTACTCTTACTCAAGATTCCCCTGTTTCTGCAGCCAAGGATCGCATTGCACAGTATCACACCAAGAATTCACGTTGAGCTAATTATCCATTACATCCATTTTTCATAGTTACTACTTCTCAGGATAGAGCCTCCTACAGTCTAAGTGTGGCCTACATTCTTTGTTCCTACATGTATACATTTAGCCACATTACAATTTGTATTGTTTGCCTGCACCCAGCTTATCAAGTGATCCCTTTGTATCAGTGTCCTCTTCATTATTTACCACTCCCCCAATTTCTGTGTTATCTGTAAACTTTATCAGTGATGATTTGACATTTTCTTCCAGGTCATTAATACAAATGTTAAATACCATAGGGCCATGAACCAGTCCCTGCAGGACTCCACCAGAAATGCACCAATTTGATGACGATTGTTATGGCTGATAGAATGAAGTTCAGGAAGTGGAACAGACATGGATGCCAGCATTTTGTTTTCAAGGGGCAGTAGATGTTCTCCCATTATAATCAGTGGTAAACATTGTGACTGTAACAGAAGCATGATTGTTCTCAATCTTAATTAGAAAATTAAAACAATAGAAACATTAAAAGAGCCCACTGAACTAAAGGCCAGATTGTGAACCCCAATGCACAACAATCACTTAATGAATAGCCCCACTGCAGTCAATAATGCTAATGAATGGAGTGAGGTCCAGATCTCCAAACATACTTAGGTATCTACTACTCATTGAAATCCTTGGGAATTTGATTCGAAAGTACTTTTGAGGATCTGGCCCTAGGTGCTTCTAATTATGAGTAGCCTTATATTTTTGCATTCTGGAATCAGAGAGAATATATGTCGCTTCATAATTAGATCTTTATTTATAAGTGTGGTGCATTCTGAGTTTCATTATCCAGGTTTGCAAGGGAAAGGAACTCAGTAATTACTGTCTTGGGACCTCCCAGTTAAATCATAGAATCCTAGAATCATGTTCCATTCTATGCATCCGATGAAGTGGGCTGTGGCCCACGAAAGCTTATGCTCAAATAAATTTGTTAGTCTCTAAGGTGCCACAAGTACTCCTGTTCTTTTTGTGGACACTGACTAACACGGCTGCTACTTTGAAACTTGTCAATAAAATCATAGAATATCAGGGTTGGAAGGGATCTCAGGAGGTCATCTAGTCCAACCCCCTGCTCAAAGCAGGACCAATTCCCAACTAAATCATTCCAGCCAGGGCTTTGTCAAGCTGGGCCTTAGAAACCTCTAAGGAAGGAGATTCCACCACCTCCCTAGGTAACCCATTCCAGTGCTTCACCACCCTCCTAGTGAAAAGGTTTTTCCTGATATCCAACCTAAACCTCCCCAATGCAACTAGAGACCATTACTCCTTGTTCTGTCATCTGCTACTACTGAGAGCAGTCTAGATCCATCATCTTTGGAATCCCCTTTCAGGTAGTTGAAAGCAGCTATCAAACCTCCACCTCATTCTTATCTTCTGCAGACTAAATAATCTCAGTTCCCTCAGCCTCTCCTCGTAAATCATGTGCTCCAGCCCCCTGATCATTTTTGTTGCCCTCCAGTGGACTCTCTCTAATTTGTCCACATTCTTTCAGTACTGGGGGCCCAAAAGTGGACTCAGTACTCCAGATGTGGCCTTACCAGTGCTGAATAGAGGGGAATAATCACTTCCCTCTATCTGCTGGCAATGCCCCTACTAATGCAGCCCAATAAGCCATTAGCCTTCTTTGCAACAAGGGCACACTGTTGAATCATATCTATCTTCTCATCCACTGTAATCCCCTGGTCCTTTTCTTCAGAGCTGCTGACTAGCCGCTCAGTCCCTAGTCAGTAGCAGTGCCTGGGATTCTTCTGTCCTAAGTGCAGGACTCTGCACTTGTCCTTGTTGAACCTCATCAGGTTTCTTTTGGCCCAATCCTCTAATTCATCTAGGTCCCTCTATATCCTATCCCTAACCTCCAGTGTATCTACCACTCTTCCCAGTTTATTGTCTTCTGCAAACTTGCTGAGGGTGCAATCCATGCTATCCTCCAGATCATTAATGAAGATATTGAACAAAACCAGTCCTAAGACCAACCCTTGGGGCACTCCGCTTGATACTGGCTGCCAACTGGACATGGAGCTGTTGACCACTATCTGTTGAGCCTGATGATCTAGCCAGCTTTCTATCCACCCTATAGTCCATTCATCCAGTTCATACTTCTTTAACTTGCTGGCAAGAATACTGGGGGATACCATATCAAAAGCTTTGCTAAAGTCCAGGAATAACACATCCACTGCTTTCCCCTCATTCACAGAGCTAGTTATCTCATCATAGAAGGCAAATGGGTTAGTCAGGCATGACTTGCCCTTGGTGAATCCTTGCTGACTGTTCCTGATCACTTTCCAGATGGTGAGCATTCACCAAACCTACAAGCCTTATGCCACCAAAATCCCTATTGAAGATAATTGGAGATTTGCGTCAGAGAAACATACAGGATGGGGCCCAAAATGTTTTCATTTCATGACCAGATCAAAAAACACAAGTTTTTTCATATGCTCCAATCACTAAGTTCATGGCCTCTTGTAAATGCAGAGAATGGGCCTTGTTCTTCTGTCACTGACATAAGCTTTGCAAAAGTACAGCTACATTTACTTCAGTAGAGTTACTCTTGAGTTACACCAGAGCAGAGTGTCTCCCTCTGCCCAATCTAAGATTAAGTTGCCTTTCTAGATCCTACCCCCAGTAGCCACAACCTGATACAAGTATCATCTTGTTTATTGTTTTCCAGCAGTTGCCAAGGCATCTGATATACTGCAAAAAACAGATTCTCAGCTGGTATAAAATAATGTAGTTCCATGGCATTCATTTGGAGCTAGCTGGGTGACTCCTTGCCTAAGCCAGCCAATAGGGGGTGGATGGTGCAAGGAAAAAGGGGTGTGTTAAGCCCCATTCCTTTAAGGGAGTTCTGCACCTATCTCTGTTTGGGATTCTCAGCTGTGAGCCCTCCCCTGGTGTCTGGCACCTAAGGTATTTCTTTCAAGAGACGGTGGGAAGGGGAAGAATTTCCCTCTTTCATTGCTCTTAGCCAAGTGGGCTGGGTATATCACTTCTGATGTGGGAGACCACTGGTTCAAGTTCCTCATCCACCTGAGGGGAAGAAGTGATCTGAACAGAGCTCTACCACCTCCCATGTAAGGCTCTAACTGCCAGATTATGGGATGTTCTCATGTCGGCTCCCTCAATCTCTCTCATTGATGCAGTTTCACGCTGAATAAATAATTAAAGCATCACTGTATGCATGGATGTATGTTTATTTTTGTAGATTTTTTTCTGTCTTCTTCCTTCTTTCTCCAACTTCTTTCTATTTTTTCCTTTTGCAATGGCAGTGGAAAAGAGAGAGAAAACCAGAGAAAAGGAGTATAAAAAACCCCAGAGCAATAGATAAGAATGTAGTGCAATTAATTCCAAATGAATGAAGAAGTGTTTCCTGCTTAAAACCTATAGAATAAAAATGATTTCTTTCTGTTTTGCAATTTTTCATGAAAAGGATTCCATCCAGGTCTAATACAAGCATAAGAATTCCTGGATACATTTCAGACAGTGAGAAATTCACTAGGTTAGATAGATAGATAGATAGATAGATAGATAGATAGATAGATAGATAGATAGATAGATAGATAGATAGATGGGGGCGCTCTAAGAGCTAACCCTATTGTTAACTAAACATATTCAGGAAAGAAGCCAAGACTATAGACAGTAAGGAAGCAGACACATTGATACAGGATTGCACAGGACAGCAAGCTACGGGTGCATCTTCATTGATACAGTTTATTTCAGCCTCTCTGAGCTAGATAAGCTATACAGTTGATGAGTGTTTGCTACGACACTTTGTAAGAGCAACCACCGCATACAGGCAGCATTTCCTGGGGAACACTTTCCCTACCATGAATTGTCCACCTGGTACCAGCAACAGAGCCACCGCATGAAAGCAACATCTGTGATGTTGTGATGTCACACCCAGGTGAGGAGATGGGGGGCATGTAGAGACATTGCCCCTGCCCCCCAACTGCATCTTTTCACTCCACTCCCAACCCAGTCCCTTCAGCACAGCTCGAGGGCACCAAGTCCACTCCACTTACCCTGCCTGATGGAGCCTGCATGGACAGCATATGTAGGGAGGAGTTTGACAGGAGGGCCTGTGTTAGGGTTCCCCTGCTCTTCCCTGATTCTTGCCCTGCAGGCGGAAAGCAGAAAGCCAGAATCCAAAGTGCAGGCAATGCAATGCTTATTGGGATTACCAAGCACAACCACAGCTCTGTACACGAGTAGCACTTTCTCCTTGCTTCCTCTTTCCTAATAGGCTGAATTATACCTGTACTGTTCACCCCTGGTCCCACCCCTTACAATTTATGGTCATGCTCCATTTTGGAGGGTCTTGAGTCTCGGGGTTTTGGTAGCACCTCTTTTGTACCCCATGGGAGGGGGGAGTAGGTAGTTTGTATTTTGGCCAGGTTCACCGTTTCTGTGGATTTTAGTGTTTCTTATACCTCCCGTCATCCCTTTTGCCCCCCTGCCCACAACTGGTTACATGACCTTAGCTTGGGAGACGCGTCGGGCAGCCTTCATGTGTACATTAAACACCCTCCATACCCAGCAACACTTTAATTCTTTTCCTTATCTTTTCTCATTGTGCTATAAACCCCATCTGGCTGCAGACTGATGCAACCCACAGTGTCTTTGTACTTTTTTCACCCATGTTAGTAAGGATATAAGAGTGTCAATGGCAAACAGCCCCCCAAATTCTATCTCAAGACAATAAACAGGCCTAAATTCTACATTACTGTCACTAACAGTCTGGAAGAGGTGGATTTTTCAGGGGGTCGGAATGGTGGGGAGCAGCAGAGGCACAACTAGAAGGTTTTCTCCTCCTCACCTGCTTCAGCATCTGGCTTACAGGTGACAGGGGTAGGGGGTTGCTATTTTGCAGTGGGGAGTATCAAGTACCACCCCCACCCTGGTGTACTGAGCTGTCCGCTCCATCTCAGTTGCCAATGGCAGGGAGTGGTTGTGATGTTTTGCAATGGGAGATGGGGGACCCCCCTGCTCAGGGCACTGACCTGTCCCCTTTCTTCACTCCCATCTCCACTGTCCATGCTAGGAGTCACCCCCCTCCATTGCAGGGTGTGCACAGTGCTCTCCCCAGCCATGAATCTCTCGCCAGAGTGGGGCATGAAGCTGTCAGCGGGAGCATCCTCATCCTGGCCCTGGCAGGCAGGCTCACCCAGCTGCTTTGCTGACGGGGGCCTCTCCTGCAAAACCCAGGATTCCTCTGCCTCCCCAAAAAATCTTGGGGTCCTGCTCCACCCAACGCTAACTCCACACACACAATATGGCTGTCCCAGCCCTTCTGAAACACCCTTAACTCTTCATATGTCTTTGATCAGATGACACTCCCCATAACAACAGCTGCTTAGGAACAATATAGCAAAAGGGCAATGTTGCTACTAACCAGCATCTACCGGAACAGCAAAAGTGCAGTGTTGCCAGTATAGCTGCATCTAACTAGGGACTTTCGCCAGAGCAGCTGTGTCCATTAATGATTTCACTTCTTCACACCCCTGAATAGCAAAGCCATGCGGGCAGAAGTCAGGAGTCAAGACCTAGTCACAAGGTTATAGGATGGATACACGGTGGGGTGCTGAAATGTAGCCATCTGGAGAAGTATGAAAATGTTGGCTTTACCTTGATCTCCACTGTGCAATCAGCTAGAAACTGTGTGATGGTTTTTTCTCTCTATCTTCCACTGAGCTAGCTGCTGTGTACCCAGCCTCTTGGATCCACCAACTCCGAGAATTGCTGGAAATGTCTTCACACCAAGATGCTGCTAGTTACAAAAGGCATCATGGACTCAGGTCTGCATCCTCTGCTTATAACATTCCCCAGTTGCTGCTGATCACTTCGAATGAACGGAAGAGGTGGAATTTGTCAACTGCATGTTTTACGCACTTAATAAACTACTCTGTGAAGGGGAATCAAACCTTCGCCCTCAAAGGAAATCCCTCATTTAGCCTGCCACATTAGATGTGGGCTGTAATAGGGGACACAATTTACCACACTAGTTAAACTGTATAGTTCATTGTCCATCTAAATAAATGGAGATGAAGAAAGAAAGAATTAGGTTGGGGTATTCAAAAAGCATAAGGTAGATTTGATTAGAAAATGAATTTTTCTATTTCACTTTTTATGAAAATTTTAATCTGCATTTTTCTTTTAAATTTTTCGGGGAGGGACGGGGGTTGTTGTTGCTGAAAACAAAAGGGATTTTTTTTTTATTTTCACCAACCAAAAGCTAAATATTTTCAATTTTTAATTTAAAATATTAGGGTTTTTAGGCCAAAGAATTTAAATGAAAAGTGATTTTTTTTGTGTAAAAATTTCTGAAAAGTCATTTTCCAAACAAAAAAAAAGTTGGATAAAAAATTCCAAGCAGTACAGGAAGTTCGGACCTATAGGTGCTACCATAATACTAATGAGCTGTTAGGAGGTTTGCCAGCACCCACAAGCATTTCCCTCCACAGCTCCCATTGCCCGGGAACTAGCCAATGGGAGCTGCGGTGATGATGCTGGGGATAGGGGTAGCACGCAGAGCTGCATCCCCCACCACCAGAGACCACAGAGTCCTGCCAGCAGCCACCCGCTTTTGATACTTTACCTAAAACAGTGTGTTTTCCTTGAAGTGCTTGGAAAACATCAGCTCAGGTGACAAAAGCCAGTGTATGTCCTCTCCACACTGAGGGAGGAGTGGACTGCATAATATATTTACACTGCTCAGATTTCTGACAAGGGCAAGATGGTGCAGCTTTGGGATATGAGGCTGGGGAGCTGGGGGAATTGTCTGATGTTTTTCTCTGTGTGATTCATGGGAGGCTTTGGGTGTCTTCATGCAGTCTATCTGGGTGTGGGGCTCAATTTCCTGTTGTGCTGAGTGATAAGATGTCCCAGAGGGGTTTGCTGCATGTCATCACAAAGCATTGTAAGAGACAGCCCCAGTTGGACAGTTAAGGGGGCAGAGTGGTACCCCAGTTCCAGGTTGCACCCCATCACAGGGGGCTCAACCTCCCATGTCAAAATATACAAAGTAAATATCTTTAAAATAAACCCTAGTAAGTTCTCAAGCATCATTATGAGATAAGAGGCAAGGTCGTCTTGTGGTTAAAAGACAGGAAACAAAAGGTAGGAATAAATGGTCAGTTTTCAGAATGGAGAGAGATAATTAGTGGTGTCCCTCAGGGGTCTGTCTTGGGACTAGTATTATTCAAAATATTCAGAAAAGATCTGGAAAAATGGGTAAACAGTGAGGAGGGAAAATTTGCAGATGATACAAAACTACTCAAGATAGTAAAGGCCAAAGCAGACTGTGATGAGTTATAAAGGGATGTCACAAAACTGGATGACTGGGCAAGAAAATGGCAGATGAAATCCAGTGTTGATAAATGCAAAGTAATGCATATTGGAAAACAAACTCCAAGCTATTCCTATAAAATGATGGGGTCTATTTTAGCTGCTACCACTCAACAAAGAGATCTTAAGATAAAGCACTGTTGGGAATCACTGAGAAAGGGATAGATCACGAGAAAATATAATTTTCCTCTATATAAATCCAAAGTATATCCATATTTTGAATACTGTGTGCAGATGTGGTCACCCCATCTAAAAAAAAAGATATATCGGAATTGGAAAAGTTTCAGGAAAGGGCAACAAAAATGATTAGGGGAATGGAACAGCTTCCATATGAGGAGAGATTAATAAGCCTGGGGCTTTTCAGCTTGGAAAAGAGATGATTAAGGGGGGATATGATTAAGGTCTACAAAATCACAACTGGCGTGGAGGAAGTAAATCAGGAAGCATTATTTACTCCTCATAACGCAAGGACTAGGGTTCACCAAATGACATTAATTGGCAGCAGGTTTAAAACAAAGTAAATGAAGTATTTCTTCGCACAATGCACAATCAACCTGTGGAACTCTTTACCAGAGGATGTTGTGAAGGTCAAGACTATAAAAAGGTTCAAAAAAGTACTAGATAAATTCATGGAGGATAAGTCCATCAGTGGCTATTAGCCAGGATGGGCAGGGATGTGTCCCTAACCTCTGTTTGCCAGAAGCTGGGAATGGGTGAGAGGGGAAGGATCACTTGATGATTACCTGTTCTGTTCATTCTCTCTGAGGCACCTGGCGTTGGTCACTGTTGGAAGACAGGATACTGGACTCAATGGACCTTTGGTCTGACCCAGTACAACCATTCTTATCTTCTTATTGCAAGGGAAGCTACAGATTGACAGTCTGATTGTCCTTGCATTCATCCTGGTATAAACTAGGATTAACTCCACTGGAGTCAGTGAAGCAGATTCTGACTACAGTGTAAATCCGAAGATTGGTCATGAATAGCTCAATGTCTAGTTGGCAGCAGGTATCAAGCAGAGTGCTCCAGGGGTCAGTCCTGGGGCTGGTTTTGTTCAACATCTTCATTAATGTCTGGTTGATGGGATGATGGGAGGGATTGCAGTCTCAGCCAGTTCACAGATGACACTAAGCTAGGGGAAGAGGTAGATACAATGGAGGGTAGGGATAGGGTCCAGAGCAGGGGTGGGAAAACTATGGTCCAGGGCCCACATCTGTCCCTTCAGACATTTATATACAGCCCCTGAGATCCTACTGGAGAGTAGGGTATGGGGTTTGCCCTGCTCCGGTGGTCCAGCCAGGGAGTGGAGTCAGGAGGTTCCCCCACTCCACATGTGACATGGCTTCTGGAAGCAGCAGCATATCCCGCCTCCGGTTCCTACATGTAGGGGTAGTCAGGAGGCTCTGCATGTTGTTCCTGGCCCAACCACAGCCCCTGCAGCTCCCATTGTCTGGGAACCATGGGTGGCGTCTGCAGATGGGGCAGCATGCAGAGCCACCTGCCCCTGCCTCCATGTCCCCTTCTGTGGTATCTCATGCGGAGCACAGAAAACTTCTACAGTCAACACAGCTGCAAAACGAGTCAGATTTGATCAGAACAGAGCTTCCTTTATTTTTTCCAATCTCCCTCATATAGTTAAGTCTGGTTACATAAGCATTAATCACGTGTGCTAACATCATACATACTAGCCATTTGATTGGACTAGAAAAAATATCATGCGCATAGCATGCACAAAGCAGCAAACAATAGGGCACCATTGATGGCCTTGTTTACTTCACTACTCAAGGTTAACGAAAGTTCAGTCAGTCATGTGACCATTACAAGAATCTCAGTATTTTTCCAGACTGACTGCACAATCTTTGTCTAAAATACACGATAATTCCCCACAACTCCCCCCTTTTTATTAAATGCAGAGTTTACAAGGCGCTGCAAGCTGCGTTGAACACATTGAATTATGCAAGGAATAAAAAGAATTAAAAATAATATGCCCAGCAAAATAATAATAATTGTATGAGCCAATGAAACAAGCCAGGTGGGCCAACCAAAACCTGCGAGCCAATCCCATAGAGGGTTGTCGACTTGCTTTAACTTATTAACATTAGCTTGCAATTATTGAAGCAAGGCATGAATAGAATGAGAATGATCGGACAAATTCATACAGCACATGCCTTCAAATTCATCACATCCATGTCCTTGTGCCAGTAACAAAAAATCAATAGCAGCACGATTTTGCAAAACAGCATGTCGTATACTGTCTACATCTTGCAATAAAGCAGTTATAATTTCAGCGGTTAAATTAAACTGTTTAATACTCCAACATGCCAACTTTTCCAAATTATTTAAAGCAAGAGCAGAAACCACACCAGGAGCCAAAAATGCTGCAAATATACGAGACACAGGGTCCAAAAATTCAATGGTGTCCTTACAATCGGGAGCGAAGGAATGAATAGAACGCTTATTGCGAGGAGCATGCCTAGCATTAATACTATGCAACTGACATAGAGAGGGTGCAAATAATGTTAATCGTCCAAGTTAACATGGCTCTCCAATTGGATTACTTGGTATGCCTTGCCATGCCCTATCCCCACAGATTAAAAAGTACCCCGGGGGAAGCATTTTGGGCTTGCCATTATTCCAAATTCCTTCTTCTCATAACTTGAGGCCTAGGCTGGGGCTTTGACCATCACAATAATTACCCTGAACAAAGGGGGCCGAGGGAGTAACATTATAGGTGCCTAAAAAGGCGTGAGGACCAAACTCAATATTAAAAGTAGTCGAAAGAACAGGATTCAGTCCCCCAAAGGGCAAAGCAGCCGGAGGACAAATTAGCTACTTTGCTAAACCGGCCTGGGAGAGAACCCAGCAACCCTAATTCCTGAGGGGGAGAAGCAAGGGAGACATTAAGATTGTTAATAATGTGGCCCTGAAGTAAACTCCTAAGCGCGCCTGGGCACTGCTTGTCATGATTATAGTAGCGGGATAACAGGTAACAAGTTCGATTTTGACCTTGCGCATCAGAATCATTGCCTTTAAGCAGGGTATAGTTACTAACATACAAAACAAAATCGGGCGGAAACAAGTACGGGTACCCGATTAAACATGTACGAAAGGGATCCGAGGGTGTGGCCATAGAAACACAAAAAACATTTTGTCCTGTCTGATTTGCCCAGGTGACCCAGACATTTTGGCGAGGGTCTATCCGTGGGACCGCAGCACAGGGCAGCAATACATACAGGCATACAACAAGTTTACAATACATTTTGATCTTCAATAAAAAGAAAACTAAGATCCGGAATGTTTTCGTCTTCGATAGCACCCTGCGATTGTTTTGAGTCGCCCGAGCCGCTCGGTGATTGCTCCGGGTTACTGCAGACTAACCATGGTCGAACCCACTTCGCAGGCAGCCATTTGGGACCTGTAGTAGTAGAAACACAAGCATAAACCCTTCCCCATGTTAATAAATCCACAGGACCTTGCCATTTTTGATCTATATAGTTAAACCATCGAACCTGTGGACGGGGCAATTGGCAATCTTGGCCCGTAGCACCAGCAATATGTCGCGTAACTGGCGGAACATTATGGGTTCCTACCTGTAACCAATTAAGCACATATAGAGCCTTTGAGAGGCGAGCATGAGGTGTACGGGACAATGGATCAGCATCGGGGGCAACTCCTCCTTTTTGTTTTAATAAAAGAAGCTTTAACGAGGCATGAGAGCGTTCCACAATAGCTTGGCCGGTGGAATTGCCGGGGACACCGGTAACATGAGAAATACCCTATAAGGAAAGAAAACGAGCCGTACGACGAGAAATATAGCCAGCGCCATTATCTGTTTTTATGGACGCAGGGATGCCCATAACAGCAAAGCAAACCTGCCAATGTTTAATAACATCCCGGGAACCGGTACTGGCTAATGCCGAAGCCCATAAAAATCCTGAAATGGTGTCTACCGTAACATGAATATATTTAAGGGAGCCAAATTCAGGAAAAAGGGTAACATCAGTTTGCCAAATTTGTAAGGAGGACAAACCGCGAGGGTTAACGCCAGAGGCAAGGGAAGGGGGCATAACATGCTGTTGACAACTAGGACAGGAGGCCACAAGGGCACCAGTAGCAGCCAAAGGCAGCTTAAACTGCCGGGCTAAGGCACGGGCAGATTGGTGAAAAAAATCATGCGAAAAGCGAGCCTGAGCACAGGAGTCAGGGACATGAACTGAACCAACCAATTGGTCAACGATGGCGTTGCCCTGGGCCAAACCATCAACAATACCAGAATGACTGTGAATATGAGTAATAAAATAGGGACAGGAGCGGGCATCAAGCAAATGCCAAAGTCGCAAAAGGGCTTGCCACAGCACAGGATTAGGCACTTGTCTCAGAAGAGAACGTTCCAATCGACACGTTACACCCACAGCATAAAGAGAATCACTAACAATATTAAGAGGGGTGGTGGGCCACTTAATAAAGGCACGAATAATGGCTTGAAATTCCAAAACTTGGAGAGATCCCTCAGCCACTACCAGCTCATGATGCCAGGCACTGGCAGTGTACCACAAAAGGCCGGCGCGGGCCATTTTGCCACTGGCATCAGTAAACACAGTAAGCCCCCAGGGGAAGATTGTCGCATGACCACCTTTTCTAAAGGAATTGTCACTGATAAAAGGCGGTGAGAGGGATAGTGATTAGTAAAACGACCAGTATAACATAACAAAGCAACAGCAAAAGAAACATCATTGGCAAGAATATGGGAAAGTAAAGGAGCATTAAAAGGCACATAAATAACATCAGGATCAGCGCCCGTAATTGCAACAGTATGGGAACGGGCTGTCACAATAAGTGATGCAATGGCTTCCAATCGAGTGGTAACTGTCTTGGAAAATTGAGAAGATGGGAAAATCCATTCGAGCCCGATAAGAGGATCAGGTAGATCCGGAAGCCATTGAAAAAGTAGCGCTTCCAGGGAGGTGTCTCTGGTAAGAATCGCCAGGGACACAGGTGAACCCGGGAAAATACGGTCAGAATACCGAAGCATGATCTTATTGGCAATAGTGCGGAGGGCAACTTCATGTTGTGGTTGCAAGGAGCGAGGTTCAGCTGGATCACGGCCTCCTTTGAGAAGTTGAAGAAGGGGAGCAAGGTCCTCGTTAGAAATGCCACAAAGCCCACGGACCCACTGTAAGTCTCCAACCAGGTGTTGGACGTCATGCAGGTTGCGAATAGTGAGATTAATAGTCAGTTTTTGCGGTCGTACGATAGAGTTAGTAATGCGCATGCCCAAATAAAAATAAGGTGCCTGTTGTTGAATTTTGTCCAGGGCTATGGTGAGACCAGCAGATTGTAGCACAGAAGCAATTTCCGAGATGGCCGTTTCAGGATTAAGAGTTGCTGCAGCAAAAAGAATGTCGTCCATATAATGGTAGATAAGCCATTCGGGATGTGCATGACGGAGTGGCTGCAACGCCCAGGCCATATAAAGCTGGCAAATGGTGGGTGAAATTTTCATGCCTTGGGGAAGCACTGTCCATTGATATCGTTGAGCGGGTTCGGCCTTGTTCACAGAAGGAACCGAGAAAGCAAACTTATCCTTATCATCGGGATGAAGAGGAATTGTAAAGAAACAATCCTTTAAATCGATTACAAGAAGAGGCCAATCACGTGGGAGCATTGTGGGGGTAGGCAAACCTGGTTGAAGGGCTCCCATGTCTTTTATAACCGCATTTATTGCTCGTAAATCATGTAACAGCCGCCACTTTCCTGATTTTTTAGGAATGGTAAATATTGGAGTGTTCCAGGGGCTCAGAGAAAGTTCAAGGTGGCCCTTGTCGAGCTGTTCTTGGACCAATTCTTGTACACGGGCGAGCTTGTGAGCTGACAACAGCCATTGAGTGACCCACACCGGAGTAGAGGTTAACCATTCCAATTGTAGGATCGGCCGCCCCTCAATGGCCGCTAAGCAAAAGGGGAGTTTTGTAAAACAACCCCCCACTGACTTAGACAGTCACGACCTAACAGCCAGACGGGAGAAGAGAGAATGTAAGGACGCACCTTCGCTGTTGTAGCAGGGTCCTCGTCATCACAGATTGTAATATAGTAGGTACTAATGTGAGTGGGTTGGGTCCCTCCAATACCTCTAACCGAGGTCATAGCGTTTTGCAAGGGCCAGGAATCAGGCCAAAATTGAATCGGAACAATAGTCACATCGGCCCCAGTGTCTAGAAGGGCTTCATGTCGGATCTGGCGGCCATCCGGGCCCTGTAGGCACACCATCCGCGAGGGTTTATGTTGGGTTACTGTCATGGCAAAGGCTACTGTGGAGAATCTGTAGAGCCGAAACCATGGGACCCACGTTCCGTCAGTTTAGTTTTTGGTACGGAGCCTTGGAATGGAATTAGTTGAGCAATACGAGTGCCGGCTGCAATATTAACCAGAGGGAAAAGGGCACAGACCATTATCCCGATATTTCCGGTATAATCCGTGTCGATAAGACCAGGTAGCACAAAAAGTCCTTGTTTAGACATGGAAGAGCGGCCAATTAGGAGAGCACTAAGTCCATAGCCCAGGGGGCCATTTACTACGGAAGGAACAATTTGTACCTTATCGTTGTCTAACGTTACATCTGCTGCTGTGGCCAAGTCCACTCCAGCACTTCCTCGGGTGGCTCCTGTAAGGTATTCCAAACAACCGGCTTGGGGTTGGGGGACTCTTGTGTCTTCGCGCCCCCCTGGCGGGCGCTCCACATCCCGTTTCCCTGAAGCGGTGTGCCATCCTTTTTAAAACGAGATCGACATTCAGATGCACGGTGTCCAAACTTGTCACAGCGGTTACAAGTTCCTGCAAAAGCCTTCGTTGCATTTTCGGTCCCCGCCCATGTATTTTTATTTGGGCAGTCCTTTTTCTTATGCCCCGGCTTTCCGCACGCGAAACAAACCCACGACAGGCGGGGAGGCTTACTGGGCCTTACCAAAGGTCGAAGGGCCACTGCCAATGCTGATGCATGAGCCTTCGCATGTATTTCCGCTTTATCAGTTTCCTCGTATACCGATGCTCTGTTACAGGCTTCCACCATTTCGGTTAGGGAAGCAGTCTTTGGCAAGGTAGCCAAGATACGATGACAAACGGCATTAGCATTCTGTGTAGCAAGATTGAGCCCAACAGCTGTCTTTGCTTCGGCCGTCAAATTAGGGGAGCGGTCTATCGCCTCTCTAAGTCGATCGAGAAATGTTGAATAAGGCTCTGAGGGCTCCTGGACAATTTTTGTGTACGGTGGGATTAGTTTACCCATTTGAGGTCCTGAAGTAAAGAAAAACTCCAACAGGTCTTAAAAGAAAGCTTTATATAAAAAAAGAAAAAAAAATACAAATGGTCTCTCTGTATTAAGGTGATACAATACAGGGCTAATTGCTTAAAAGAATATTGAATAAACAGCTTTATTCAAAAAGAATACAAATCAAAGCACTCCAGCACTTATATTCATGCAAATACCAAAGAAAAGAAACCATATAACTTACTATCTGATCTCTTGGTCCTTACACTTAGAAACAAAAGATTAGAAAACAGAACTACTTCTCCAAAGCTCAGAGAAAGCAGGCAGCCAGAAAACAAAGACCCCAGACACACAATTCCCTCCACCCAAAGTTGAAAAAATCCGGTTTCCTGATTGGTTCTCTGGTCAGGTGTTTCAGGTGAAAGAGACATTAACCCTTAGCTATCTGTTTATGACAGAGGTACATCCTTAAAGGCAGCTAAAGCCAATCCCTGTGACTGTTGTAAAATCCGAGGATCAAGGCGGATCAAGGCTTGTCGCTGCAGGTCTGCATAAACGCCAGTTCCCATAAGCATATCCTGAGTGGCATAACGCAGCGGATTGTTCTCATCCAACTCAATATTATGTAAGATAGCCATTTCCACACGTTTTGATCAATTATCCTTCCACAATAGCTTCTGAGTGGGTGTCAGAAGCATATCAGCAAATTTTGACGAATCATATGGGCACATAGCTTGTCCGACAAACACCTGCTCCATGAGGGATTGTACATATGGTTTTGTTCATGCCATAAGACATTATTGCCTTCTGTGCTTCACGGACGAGCTTCCAGTCTAATGGCGCCCACTGTCACCGAGCAGGGTTATTTGGGTCCGGTGTAATGACTGGGAAGGCATTAGGTAAGAACTCCCCCTCTATGTGGGCTTCTTTTATAAGTCCATGCCATCGCCGTACTGGATCCGGGGATCCAGGCCCTACAGTATCCGGGAAATACGCCGGCGGCTTAGTAAGAAAAGGATTGCCAGGCTTCTGCTGCTGACCTGCCAAAGGCCGTCCCGGCAGTTTACGACTCGAGGGAGTTTGTGGTTGGGTTTCACTCGAGGGAGCTTGCGGTTGGGTTCCCGTACATCCTACACTGCACCCCCAAAGCCCACAACGGGGACACGAAACCGTATTATTGCTGGATTGTAAGGGCTTATCCGGTGGTTTAGCTTTATAGTTTTCATAGCCCTGCAAAGTCTTTAAAAGATGAGATTGAGGAGAGGAAGTTTCCCCTGCCATACGAGACAGTTTATCCAGCATTTCCTGCAGCTGGTGTCCTTGTCGTTTCATTTCCTTCCGAAATTCTGTGGATTCAGTAAAAGGGGTGCGATCGGTGTCCATCTTTTCAAACGATCCCTCCGAATCTTGAGGAAGGGGAACCATGTGAGGATCAACATTGGGCCCATCTGGGTCAAAACCAGGTGCGGTAGGGATAATTACCTCCTCCCGTCCAAAGAATTCTTTAGCTCCGACTGGCAACACGACAGGAGGCTCGGGCAGCACCATAGGCGACTCTTCAGCCTTCTTTGGTCGGAAAATAGCATCCACGGCGGCCTGAACCCCCGCCTCGGCAGCAAGCGTTTCTACCACCTTCTTTGTTTTGTACCATATCTGACTAAGGGAGACAGCTTCCTTACTGCCTTGGGCGACTGATTCCCACAGATTGGATCCGAGTCGTTCCCAAACAGTCTTATCAAAGACAGTGTTCGGGGTCACAAAAAACCCATGTCGTTGTCCCCATTTAAGCAAGCATGACAGCAGTTCAGGAGAAATCTTTTCTCCCTGCTTTTCTGCTATGCGTAACAGAAATTCGTGCACTGTTTTCTCTTCTGCTGTCAACGCAGAACCCATATTTCTTTTATAATGTGTGGCCGCTCACTTGTGAGCTCACGAACGTCACTCTCGGACGACCAGGAGCCGATGTCCCTTCGGTACCTCCTGCCGCGGCCACTACCTCCGCCTTCTTGTCTCGAGTGCACCGACCAGGTCCTGCCGGATCGGATCACGTCGGGGTCACCAATTGTGGTATCTCATGCGGAGCACAGAAAACTTCTACAGTCAACACAGCTGCAAAACGAGTCAGATTTGATCAGAACAGAGCTTCCTTTATTTTTTCCAATCTCCCTCATATAGTTAAGTCTGGTTACATAAGCATTAATCACGTGTGCTAACATCATACATACTAGCCATTTGATTGGACTAGAAAAAATATCACGCGCATAGCATGCACAAAGCAGCAAACAATAGGGCACCATTGATGGCCTTGTTTACTTCACTACTCAAGGTTAACGAAAGTTCAGTCAGTCATGTGACCATTACAAGAGTCTCAGTATTTTTCCAGACTGACTGCACAATCTTTGTCTAAAATACACGATAATTCCCCACACCCTTCCACCCCCCAACCTCCTGTTCCAGCTCTGATCCCCCTCCTGCCCTCCAAACCCCTTGGTCCCAGCTCAGAACATCCTCCTGCACCCCAACCCTTCATCCCCAGCCCCACCCAGTCCACAAAAGGTTGAAAACTACTGTAAGGAGTCTGCCAAAGTTTGCTCTTACCACAGACTATGGTTTTCAGTCTGTGGTTTGCAGACACCTGGAGGCTGGCAAACTATATCAAAGATTTCCAAAGAGGTCTGCACCGCCATTCAAAATTGTTTCCAAATAAAAAAAAGGTAGAAAATCACTGGATTTGTTGATTCATAGATTATATTACTATTAGATAATCCAGCCTGACCTTCTGTAATACCAGCCATAGAATTTCATGCAGTTACCCCTCTACTGATCCCAATAATTTGTGTTTGACTATGGTGTATCTTCCAGAAGGAAATCCAATCTTGATTTGACAACATTGGGAGACAGAGAATCCAACACTTAATTTGTTAATTTACTCCAGTGGTTAATCTCCCTCACTGTTAAAAATCTATGCCTGATTTATAATTTCAGTTTGCTTACTTTTGATGTGCAGCCATTGGTTCTTGGTATGCCTTTCTCTGATAGAGTAAAGATCTCTTATTACTCTGTATTTGTCTCCTTATACACCATGATACTACCATGGCATTGCAGAGACTTGGTGGGATAAATCTCAGGAATGGACTATTGGTACAGAGGACTATAGCTGGATCTGGAAGGACAGGAAAGGAAAAAGGGGAGGAGGTGTTGGAGTATACATCAAGAATATATATATTTGTTCTGAGGTCCAGAAGTAGGTGAGAGAAGACCAGTTGAAAGTCTCTGGGTGAACATAAAAGGGTGAAAAAAAGGAGCAATGCCATTGTAGGGGTCTGCTATAGACGCCCAAATTAGGAAAAGTCAGTAGATGAGGCGTTTCTAGCACAAATAAACAAATATCAAAACAAAAACAAAACCCACACCTGATAATAATGGGGGACATCAACTACCAAGACATCTGTTAGAAAAGGAATATGGCAAAACACAAAATATTCAGTACAGTTCTTGGAATGTTTGGAGGACAACTTTTGTTTAAAAAATGGAAGAAGTAATCATGGGGGATCCGTTTCAGACTTGATTCAGATGAACAGGAAGGAAGTGGTTGAGAATTTGAAGACTAAAGGTAACTGGAATGAAAGTGATCAAGAAATGATAAAGTTAATAACTTTAAGGAAAGGAAGGAGTGAGAGCAGCAGAATAAGGGCAATGCACCTCAAAATTGCAGAGTAACAAACTCAGAACACTGATCGGTAAAGTCCCATGAGAAGAAAATCTAAGGGAAAAAGGAGTTGATGAGAGCTGGCAGTTTCTCGAAGATACATTATTAAAGGTGCAAGAGCAAATTATCCTGATTTGAAGGAAAGACAGGAAGAATAGTAAGAGTCTGATATGGCTCCTTCGGGAGCATTTTAATGTTATGAAAATGAAAAAAAGAGTCCAAAAAATATAGACAGATTGCTAAGGATGAGTACGAAAGCATAGCACAAGCATGAAGGACAAAATCAGAAAGTCTAAAGTACAAAATGAATCACACATTACAAGGGACATAGAAGGCTCTATGAAGAGGTTCTCTAATAGTACATGAGGAGTAAGAGAAGGAGAAAGGAAAGTGTAGGTCCTATGCTTACCAGGAAAGGAGAGACAATGACTGATACAATAGAGAACTTTGAGGTATTTAGCAACTGTTTTTCTTCAGTTTTCCCTAAAAAGCTTAATGGTGACCAGATGGTTAATACTAAAAGCAAGGGAGAAGGAAAACAAGCCAAAATAGGGAAAGAACAGGTCAAAGAATACTTAGATAAGATAAAAGCAGCAAAGAATCCTGCGGCACCTTATAGAATAACAGACGTTTTGGAGCATGAGCTTTCGTGGGTGAATACCCACTTCCTCAGATGCATGTGGTGGAAATATCCAGGGGCAGGTATATATATGTGTGCTAGCAAGCAAGCTAGAGATAACGAGGTCAGTTCAATCAGGGAGGATGAGGCCCTGTTCTAGCAGTTGAGGTGTGAAAACCAAGAGAGGAGAAACTGGTTCTGTAATTGGCAAGCCATTCACAGTCTTTGTTCAATCCTGAGCTGATGGTGTCAAATTTGCAGATGAACTGAAGCTCAGCAGTTTCTCTTTGAAGTCTGGTCCTGAAGTTTTTTTGCTGCAGGATGGCCACCTTAAGGTCTGCTATAGTGTGGCCAGGGAGGTTGAAATGCTCTCCTACAGGTTTTTGTATATTGCCATTCCTAATGTCTGATTTGTGTCCATTTATCCTTTTCCGTAGAGACTGTCCAGTTTGGCCGATGTACATAGCAGAAGGGCATTGCTGGCATATGATGGCGTATATTACATTGGTGGATGTGCAGGTGAATGAACCAGTGATGGTGTGGCTGATCTGGTTAGGTCCTGTGATGGTGTCGCTGGTGTAGATATGTGGGCAGAGTTGGCATCGAGGTTTGTTGCATGGATTGGTTCCTGAGCTAGAGTTATTATGCTGTGGTGTGCAGTTACTGGTGAGAATATGTTTCAGGTTGGCAGGTTGTCTGTGGGCAAGGATTGGCCTGCCACCCGAGGCCTGTGAAAGTGTGGGATCATTGTCCAGGATGGGTTGTAGATCCTTGATGATGCGTTGGAGGGGTTTTAGCTGGGGGCTGTATGTGATGGCCAGTGGAGTCCTGTTGGTTTCTCTCTTGGGTTTGTCTTGCAGTAGGAGGCTTCTGGGTACACTTCTGGCTCTGTTGATCTGTTTCCTTATTTCCTCATGCTGGTATTGTAGTTTTGAGAATGCTTGGTGGAGATTTTGTAGGTGTTGGTCTCTGTCTGAGGGGTTAGAGCAGATGCGGTTGTACCTCAGTGCTTGGCTGTAGACAATGGATCGTGTGATGTGCCCAGGATGGAAGCTGGAGGCATGAAGGTAGGCATAGCGGTCGGTGGGTTTTCGATATAGGGTGGTGTTAATGTGACCATCACTTATTTGCACCGTGGTGTCAAGAAAGTGGACCTCCCGTGTAGATTGGTCCAGGCTGAGGTTGATGGTGGGGTGGAAGCTGTTGAAATCATGGTGGAATTTTTCCAGAATCTCCTTCCCATGGGTCCAGATGATGAAGATGTCATCAATGTAGCGTAGATAGAGAAGGGGTGTGAGTGGACGAGAGCTGAGGAAGCGTTGTTCCAGGTCGGCCATGAAGATATTGGCATATTGTGGGGCCATGCGGGTGCCCATAGCAGTGCCATTGATCTGGAGATATATATTGTCATCAAATTTGAAATAGTTGTGTGTAAGTATAAAGGCACAGAGCTCAGCAGCCAGTTGTGCTGTGGCATCATCAGGGATAGTGTTCCTGACAGCTTGTATTCCATCTGTGTGTGGGATGTTTGTGTAGAGAGCCTCTACATCCATGGTGGCTAGGATGGTGTTTTCTGGGAGGTCACCAATGCATTGTAGTTTCCTCAGGAAATCAGTGGTGTCGCGGAGATAGCCTTGGGTGGCAGGCCAATCCTTGCCCACAGACAACCTGCCAACCTGAAACATATTCTCACCGGTAACTGCACACCACAGCATAATAACTCTAGCTCAGGAACCAATCCATGCAACAAACCTCGATGCCAACTCTGCCCACATATCTACACCAACGACACCATCACAGGACCTAACCAGATCAGCCACACTATCACTGGTTCATTCACCTGCACATCCACCAATGTAATATACGCCATCATATGCCAGCAATGCTCTTCTGCTATGTACATCGGCCAAACTGGACAGTCTCTACGGAAAAGGATAAATGGACACAAATCAGACATTAGGAATGGCAATATACAAAAACCTGTAGGAGAGCACTTCAACCTCCCTGGCCACACTATAGCAGACCTTAAGGTGGCCATCCTGCAGCAAAAAAACTTCAGGACCAGACTTCAAAGAGAAACTGCTGAGCTTCAGTTCATCTGCAAATTTGACACCATCAGCTCAGGATTGAACAAAGACTGTGAATGGCTTGCCAATTACAGAACCAGTTTCTCCTCTCTTGGTTTTCACACCTCAACTGCTAGAACAGGGCCTCATCCTCCCTGATTGAACTGACCTCGTTATCTCTAGCTTGCTTGCTAGCACACATATATATACCTGCCCCTGGATATTTCCATTACATGCATCTGAGGAAGTGGGTATTCACCCACGAAAGCTCATGCTCCAAAACGTCTGTTAGTCTATAAGGTGCCACAGGATTCTTTGCTGCTTTTACTGATCCAGACTAACACGGCTACCCTCTGATACTTAGATAAGATAAATGTATTCAAGTCAACAGGGCCTGATGAAATCATATAATCAAAGAATCATAGACTATTAGGGTTGGAAGAGACCTCAGGAGGTCATCTAGTCCAACCCCCTGCTCAAAGCAGGACCAACAGCAATTAAATCACCCCAGCCAGGGTTTTGTCAAGTTGGGCCTTAAAAACCTCTAGGGATGGGGATTTCACCACCTCCCTATGTAACGCATTCCAGTTCTTCACCACCCTCCTAGTGAAATAGTGTTTCCTAATATCCAACCTAAACCTCCCCCACTGCAACTTGAGACCACTACTCCTTGTTCTGTCATCTGCTACCACTGAGAACAGCCAAGCTCTATCCTCTTTGGAACCCCCCTTCAGGTAGTTGAAGGCTGATACCAAATCCCCCCTCACTCTTCTCTTTTGCAGAATAAACAAGCTGGTCTCCCTCAGCATGTCCTCGTAAGTCATGTGCCCCAGCCCCCTGATAATTTTTGTTGCCCTCCAGTGGACTCTCTCCAATTTGTCCACATCCTTTCTGTAGTGGGGGGCCCAAAAGTGGACACAATAATCCAGATGTGCCCTCATCAGTGCCGAATAGAAGGAAATGATCACATCTGTCTGCTGGCAATGCTCCTAATGCAGCCCAATAAGCCGTTAGCCTTCTTTGCAATAATGGCACACTGTTGAATCATATCTAGCTTCTCATCCACTGTAATTCCCAGGTCCTTTTCTGCAGAACTGCTGTTTAGACAGCCTGTCCCCAGCCTGTAGCAGTGCATCAGATTCTTCTGTCCTAAGGGCAGGATTCTGCACTTGTTGAACCTCATCAGATTTCTTTTTGCTCAATCCTCCAATTTGTCTAGGTCACTCTGGACCCTATCTCTACCCTCCAGCACATCTACCTCTCCCCCCAGCTTAGTGTCATCCTTGAACTTGCTGACGGTGCAATTCATCCCATCATCCAGATCATTAATAAAGATGTTGAGAAAAACCAGCCCCAGGACATACCCCGTGGCACACAACTTGATACCGGCTGCCAACTAGACATTTAGCCGTTGATAGCTACCTGTTGAGCCTGACAATCTAGCCAGCTTTCTATCCACCTCATAGTTCCTTCATCCAGCCCATATATCTTTAACTTTCTAGCTTTACCTTCAGCTGGAGGTGGGGTCATATATCAGCGGCTGCATGCATGCCATCATGCAAACAGGCTTCACTTTTACACTGAACTTTTGTGGCTCTAATGAGATGGATCTTATCTTCGTGAACAGGCCTCCACTAATTAGTCTCTCCTGCAGTGACAAGTGCGGCAATTTTCTTGTGTTGTTTACCTTCTGCGGCCTCATCATAGTGACCACTGCCCTGATTGTGCTCATCTCCTATGTCTGTGTCATCTCCGCCATCCTCAGGATTCATTCTTCCACTGGCAGGTGCAGAGCCTTCTCCATCTGCACCTCCCACATGATGGTTATGACTTTATTTTATGGGTCCACTGCTTTGATGTACACCCAAGCCAGTAGGCTGTCTTCTCTGTACCCAAGGAAAGTGATGTCCTTGTTTTACACCTTTGTCACCCCCATGTTGAATCCCGTCATCTACAGCCTTAGGAACAAGGATGTAAAAGAAGCCTTGAGAAGGACTATGAGCCACAAATTCTTGAAAAAATGAGCCTTACACATTTCAACATAGAGCCAGAACATAATGTGTCAGGGTTGTTCTTAATTTGCACCAACAACAGGAACAACAACAAAAACAACAAGATATTTCTTTTTTTTTATTTTTTATTTTTTTTATCCAGCTATAAAACTAGGAGTTTTTGAGATATCTGGTTGGACATCTAGTCGAATAGGTAATTTGTCTGTCCATCTCTCTCTTTCTCTACCTATTACTATCACCACTCTCTCTCTAGCTGGCACTGTAATCATACCTGTTCATATCAGTAGCTTGGGAGATTATTTAGTCATAGAGACTTACAAAACTCTATAATATCTCTATCATGTATAGAGACTGTCATTCTTTAGGACACGAGACACCCACTGACTTCCTGAACTAGATGAAATTTTCCTCTTAGTTTAGCCTATAATTGTCTCTGCTTTCTCTGAAGCAGCTGATTTTGGCCACATTTTGTTCTAATTCATAATGAACAAAAATTTGGAAATGCCAAAATTTCTTATTGAATGGTAATTAATTTTAAGTCCCTTAACATCCTAACATTTAACACTCCCCCTCAACCTCTGCTGCCTCCTAGTATCCATTATACAGTATTGCCACCCCTTCCCACACCTCACCATCTGCTGTCCCTAGTGTCCATTACACAGTATAGCTGCCCCTTCCCCACCCCTACCCTCTGCTGCCCCCTAGTGCCCATTATACAGTTTAGCTGGGTCTGTCTGAATTTATTGTCTGTGAAAGGAGCTAGATTGATAGCCTTGGAGAATGAATCTCTTTCTTCACCACAGAACATATACACCATGAGCAGGGGCAATGTAAAATTCTTTATGCTACTCTACCAATATATGCTGGCTGTGACCAATAAGGATGACCTAGAGAAGGGAAAGAAAAGCTCACTGTCCATACCTCATTCAATCCATTGCTGCTCTGCTGAGTATTCCAGCAAGGGAGACAATTTGTGCCATTTGTTGTTGGTGGCATTTTATGTTGTGAGGGGAGTTAAGATTGTGACTGGAGCTAGTAGGGGAAAAAAACTAAATGTATTTTAAAAAAAAAATCCATGTTTTTGTTTAAATGTTCCAATTTTCAGGAAATTATTTTAAAACTGAAAGCTTTCCACCAGCTCTAGCTATGACCCTATTCCTTTCCCACAGGCTACAAAACACAGTGTCTGGTTTTATATGAATGAAATATCCTCTTTTTAGTCATCACAGTTAAACCCTCGATCATCTCTTCCACTAGGGACATTACAATCATAACTGGTTGGAAGATACCAATTATTTTACAGGATTTTTTTAAAATATGTTTTGAAATATATATTTTTTAAATTTCCCCAAATCATAGTTCAATTTTTCCCTAAACCAAAGTCTTCTGTGAGGAATTTTGAAAGAAATAAAATGTTATCCAAATTTCCTGGGCCAAATCTTTGGCATTTTTCAATGGAGAAAGAAAAGTGAAAGCAGTTTCCTCCTCCCCTGAGTTTTTCGGTATACAGATATCATTTTGGGCAACAAATAAGAATCAGTTATATGAAAATCAACAATTCATACTGGAAAGTAAAACAAAAACTGAAGTTTTTTTTTAACTGAAGACCAAAAAAAGTTACAAAAAATGGATTATCATTTGTTCAACATAAATTCAGACGATCTTTATAAAAGCATAGAATCATAGAAGATTAGGGTTGGAAGAGACCTCAGGAGGTTTTCTAGTTGAACCCCCTGCTCAAAGCATGACCAAGCCCATCTAAATCATCCCATCTATGGCTTTGTCTGACTGGGCCTTAAAAACCTCTATGGATGGAGATTCCACCACCTCCACCACATTTTTGTTTTGGCTAAAAAGCTATTTTCCATCACACAGACACATACAAACTTGTAGAGACAAAAATATCAGCCAGCACCAGTTACATCAGTGAGAAATGAATCACTTGACTTTATCAAGGATTTTAAATGATGGCACCCGGAACCATATGTCGAGACTCAGATTTTAAAGAAAAGAAGGGGATATGGGCAGCCAAATCTCTTTAATTTTCTTGTGAACTGGGCACCGAAATGCCGTAAACTGTGTTGAAAATCTGAACCACATCCTTCATTTGAGTCTCTGAGATCTTACAAGTTAAATAGGGTTTGTCTGCCTGGTTTTTTGGATGGGAAGCCATCAAGAATACTTCAGAGAGCAGGCTAGGTAGCTCAGGTTGTGTGTGTGTGTGTGTGAGAGAGGGAGAGAGAGAGAGAGAGAGAGAGATCCCTTTGGCCTTAGTGCTGGCTCCGATGCTCCAGCACAGAAGTAGGGGGCACTGCGTTGCAAGGTGGGGGCTCATTAGATGTACCTTCCCTTAACGTCTGTACTGAGCCCAGTGGTTTGGCATGATTCTAAGGGAAAGTTCTATGGCCTTTTGCAGAGTCACGGCTTCCCAGGATTGCATCCCCCATTCTGTAAGCATTATTTGCTCTGAGATATATACCTTTCCATTTAGCCCTCTTAAAACACAAAACTTCTTCATTGGTTTCTTGAAAGATATTTGCATCTATTCTGAAAACTAACAAGCTGAGAATAATTGTCTATGTCTGGGATTTTCAGTGGAGCCCAAGGGAGATGAGTGCCCAAATGCCACTGAAATTCTCTGATCCTGATTTTTAATCATCTCTGTGCTGCAGCCCGTTGGGAATGAGACCTTGGGAGTAGGGTGTCTAGGTATTCTATATTATAGATCTGCTGATAGGTCACTTCATCCAAACTCTGCTTTGAGCAAAGATGGGCTTGCTGTGTGTTTGGGGGTTGGGTTTTTCCATCCTTTAGCAGATGTGTAGAGCACACCCTGTGTCACTTCTTAAAAGCAATATGGGGATGAGAAGCAAGTGGAAACAGTACTTATGACCAAGGTAAATGCTTCTCTATGAGTATTGAAGATGTTATCTTATTACAGCAGAGCAGAGAGTTAGATAGGGTCTTAAAGGGCCAGCGTCCAGAGTTTCCAAAGGTATTTCAGCACCTAAAGATGCAGCTACTTACCCAATGGGCATTTCAAAAGCAATTGTTTTCAAGAAGGGAGATTGACCCAGTGCTTATGGCATGGTTGGGGTTATGAGTGACCTGTCTTCAATTCTCTGTTCTGCTGCAGATTTCCTTTGTGATTGTGGCTAAGCCAGGTACATAATGGTTTAATTTACACTGAAATCAAAAAGGATTTAGGCATCTGCTTCCATGCCCTTGAAAATCCTACTACTTGTCTAGCTGAATTTTTAGGTGCCTAAATACCTTTCGAAAATTGGCCTTTGTTTCTCCAGATGTAAATATGGAATTCTTCCAGGCCTCACAAGGATCAATACATTTTAGATTGTGAGGTTTTCAAGTGCTAGGGTTATGGGGCTCAGGTAAGTACCTACGATAGGTAAATAGCTTTGAAAAGTTGGCTCCATGTTCTGATTTCGGTAGCTCTGAAGAGACCCTTCAGATTCAAACCAGGGTCACTGAGATCAAAATCTTGCTTTCCAGGGTCTGAGATAATGGCCCAACTTCTGCAGTCTTTTCTCAGGCAAAAATCTCACTGGCATCAGAACGAGTTTTGCCTAAATATTTGTGATAATTGGCCCTGCACTTCTTGCTTATGTGCATAGCTACATTGAAGAGAATCCCATATTTCTTGTGGCATTAAGAGCTGGTTTATCACAGACTTTCTACCAGTATAACAATTTTAGTTATGACCGTGTTTTTTTTATCAATATAGGTATACCGTACCAACTCCTTGTGTAGGCATAGTTATAACGTATTCCCAGAATTGGTTTGAAACAATACTCTGTTTTGCCAAGACATATCAGTCTCCATGAAACATTCATCTGGAAGTTTTTTGGGTGTAGCGTACAAAGAAAGAGAGATTCAGTAGCTGTGTGCTTAGGGTAGGAGCTGGGGATTTGGAAAAATGATATTCAGTCTGTCCTCTGTCTGAATTGGAATCCCTGGCCGGAAAAAAAATTGTGCTGTGATTCATGCAGAATAGGAACTCAAAGCTGGGTTTCTCCCAACCCAGACTGCTTACTAACCACCAGGTGATACCCACCACTCCCTCAACACAGTTCTGTTTTCATTAAAATGTTCCGAAGGTTTTGTTTTCATAGTATTATAGAAATGAGGCAGGAGTAAATATACTTAGACCATTCCTGACGGGTGTTTGTCTAATCTGTTCTTAAAACCTCCAATGATGGGGATTCCACAACCTCCTTAGATAACTTATTACAGAACTTAACTACTCTTAGAGTTAGAAAATATTTCCTAATATGTAACCTACATCTTCATTCTGCAGCATAAAATGATTCCTTCTTGTCCTAGCTTTAGTGGATGTGAACAACTGATCACCAGGAGATGGGAGAAAGCTGACTGTTGCAGAGGAGCATGTGGATAGAACAAAGACTTCTCTTAGGGGAGAGTCTAATGATAGAGAATCTCCAGGTAATAGTCAGGAGCAGAGGATGGAAGAGGATAATGTAAGGGCCAGATCAGATGATAAACAGTCACATTAAAAAAAGAATCTGGCACATCAGAAAAGGGCAGACAAATACAGGGACAAGTTTTTAAAGTGTTTGTACACAAATGCTAGAAGTCTAAATAATAAGATGGGTGAACTAGAGTGCCTTGTGATAAAGGGGGATATTGATGTAATAGGCATCACAGAAACCTGGTGGACTGAGGACAATCAATGGGACACAATCATTCCAGGGTACAAAATATATCAGAAGGACAGAACAGATCATGCTGGTGGGGGAGTGGCACTATATGTGAAAGAAAATGTAGAATCAAATGAAGTAAAAATCTTAAGTGAAACCACATGTTCCATAGAATCTCTATGGATAGAAATTTCATGCTCTAATAAGAATATATCAGGATCTATGATCTATTGTCTATTATCGACCACCTGACCAGGACAGTGATAGTGATGATGAAATGCTAAGGGAAATTAGAGAGGCTATCAAAATTAAGAATTCAATAATAGCGGAGGATTTCAATTATCCCCATATTGATTGGGAACATTTCACTTCAGGACGAAATGCAGAGATAAAATTTCTCAATACTTTAAATGACTGCTTCATGGAGCAGCTGGTACAGGAACCCACAAGGGGAGAGGCAACTCTCGATTTAGTCCTGGGTGGAGCGCAGGAGCTGGTCCAAGAGGTAACTATAACAGGACCGCTTGGAAATAGTGACCATAACACAATAGCATTCAACAGCCCAACACTGTGGCATTTAATTTCAAAAGGGGGAACTATGCAAAAATGAGGGGGTTAGTTAAACAGAAATTAAAAGGTACAGTGACTAAAGTGAAATTCCTGCAAGCTGCATGGGCACTTTTTAAAGACACCATAATACAGGCCAAGCTTCAATGTATACCCCAAATTAAGAAACACAGTAAAAGAACTAAAAAAGAGCCAATGTGGCTTAACAACCATGTAAAAGAAGCAGTGAGAGATAAAAAGACTTCCTTTAAAAAGTGGAAGTCAAATCCTAGTGAGGCAAATAGAAAGGAGCATAAACACTGCCAAATTAAGTGCAAGAGTGTAATAAGAAAAGCCAAAGAGGAGTTTGAAGAACGGCTAGCCAAAAACTCCAAAGGTAATAACAAAATATTTTTAAGTATATCAGAAGCGGGAAGCCTGCTAAACAAGCAGTGGGGCCCTTTGATGATCGAGATACAAAAAGAGCACTTAAAGATGATAAAGACATTGCAGAGAAACTAAATGTATTCTTTGCTTCAGTCTTCATGGCTGAGGATGTTAGGGAGATTCCCAAACCTGAGTCAGCTTTTGTAGGTGACAAATCTGAGGAACTGTCACAGACTGAAGTGTCGCTAGAGGAGGTTTTGGAATTAATTGATAAACTCAACATTAACAAGTCACCAGGACCAGATGGCATTCACCCAAGAGTTCTGAAAAAACTCAAATGTGAAGTTGCCGAACTATTAACTAAGGTTTGTAACCTGTCCTTTAAATCGGCTTCTGTACCCAATGACTGGAAGTTAGCTAATGTAACCCCAGTATTTAAAAAGGGATATAGAGGTGATCCCAGCAATTACAGACCGGTAAGTCTAACATCGGTACTGGGCAAATTAGTTGAAACAATAGTTAAGAATAAAATTGGCAGACACATAGAAAACCATAAACTGTTGCGCAATAGTCAACATGGTTTCTGTAAAGGGAAATAATATCTTACTAATCTATTAGAGTTCTTTGAAGAGGTCAAAAACATGTGGACAAGGGGGATCCAGTGGACATAGAGTACTTAGATTTCCAGAAAGCCTTTGACAAGGTCCCTCACCAAAGGCTCTTATGTAAATTAAGCTGTCATGGGATAAAAGGGAAGGTCCTTTCATGGATTGAGAACTGGTTAAAAGACAGGGAACAAAGGGTAGGAATTAATGGTAAATTCTTAGAATGGAGAGGTGTAACTAGTGGTGTGCCCCAAGGGTCAGTCCTCGGACCAATCTTATTCAACTTATTCATAAATGATCTGGAGGAAGGGGTAAACGGTGAGATGGCAAAGTTTGCAGATGATACTAAATTGCTCAAGATAGTTAAGACCAAAGCAGACTGTGAAGAACTTCAAAGAGATCTCACAAAACTAAGTGATTGGGCAACAAAATGGCAAATGAAATTTAATGTGGATAAATGTAAAGTAATGCATATTGGGAAAAATAACCCCAACTAAACATACAATATGATGGGGGCTAATTTAGCTACAAGAGGTCAGGAAAAAGATCTTGGAGTCATCATGGACAGTTCTCTGAAGATGTCCACGTGGAGTGCAGAGGAAGTCAAAAAAGCAAATAGGATGTTAGAATAAGACTGAGAATAGATTATTGCCCTTATATAAATCAATGGTACGCCCACATCTTGAATACTGCATACAAATGTGGTCTCCTCATCTCAAAAAAGATATACTGGCACTAGAAAAGGTTCCAAAAATGGCAATTAAAATGATTAGGGATTTGGAGAGGGTCCCATATAAGGAAAGATTAAAGAGGCTAGGACTTTTCAACTTGGGAAAGAGGAGACTAACGGGGGATATGATAGAGGTATATAAAATCATGAGTGATGTGGAGAAAGTGGATAAGGAAAAGTTTTTTACTTATTCCCATAATACAAGAACTAGGGGTCACCAAATGAAATGAATAGGCAGAAGGTTTAAAACAAATAAAAGGAAGTTCTTCTTCACACAGCGCACAGTCAACTTGTGGAACTCCTCACCTGAGGAGGTTGTGAAGGCTACGACTATAACAGCGTATAAAAGAGAACTGGATAAATTCATGGTGTTTAAGTCCATAAATGACTTTTAGCCAGGATGGGTAAGGAATGGTGTCCCTGTTTGTCAGAGGATGGAGATGGATGGCAGGAGAGAGATCACTTGATCATTGCCTGTTAGGTTCACTCCCTGTGGGGCACCTGGCATTGGCCACTGTCGGTAGACAGGATACTGGACTAGATGGACCTTTGGTCTGACCCGATACGGCCGTTCTTATGTTCTTGTTCTTTTTCACTGTCCTCTTTATAACAGTTCATAGCTGCAATGATATATTGCATCTTTGTTTTGGTATAGCTGTGTCCACACAAGAAAGAATTATAATCCCTACATAGTACAACTGGGCATGACTGATTTTTTCCCCATTACCAAGTATTTTTCAATGGAAAATGGCTTTTCAATTAAATGGAATTTTTTGTTGCAGAAAAAATTGTTTTTGTTGTAATGTTGAAAAAAAATAAAACTATGCTTTTGTTTTGTTTTGTTTTGGGCAAACCAAAAAGTGTCCAGTGACAAATTCCAGCAGAAAAGAAAAATGTTCATTTTTGTCAAAACTGTCACAGACTTTTTTTTTCATGATTCACATCCAAAATCAAGACCTAGAGGATAATCTGCATGAATAAGGGTTGTAGCAGTTTGTAGTAAGAACTTCAGGGATTTCTTTGATTGTGATGCTGATTCTCATCTGCAGTGTGCTAAAGGGGGCAGAGAAATGTAAAGTGTTATATAAGCTGAACAGATTATGTTATTGATTATCAATTGCTAATCACTAGTATGTAAATGATATTCTTAATAACTACTGTTAATGATATTGAGCTATGTAAGTCTAATTTTTGGAGGGCTGATTTCCTTTCTGTGCTGGCTGGACTTCTGAAAAACAGCAAAGGAGGTCAAGTGCCCTATTCTCATTTCTATTCTTTGTTATTGTGATGCCTAAATCCCTTAGGTTCTTTGGCTCCCGCCAGGCTCTGTTTCCACCTCAGCACTAGAGCTGGTCACGATTTTCCATCTAACACAATTTGGACCAGAAACGTCTTTTTTTTTCCTTTCAGGAACATTTTATTTTCTGCAAAAACTTGTCAGTCAAAGCTTTTCTGGTTTAGGTAACATTCTGTTTCTGAAACACGTCTTTTCAACAGAAAGCTGAAATTTTTCACTTAAAACAGGTTTCTACAATCAATGTATTTTCAACAAAGGTAGTTTTTGGAAAGAATTTTTTCAGGTTTTTATTTTTTTTTAAAACAAGGGAGAAGAAAATAATTATTTAACAGCAAATGTCAACAAAAATGAAAATTGTCAACATTTCCAGTAAAATATAATCAACCATTTTGAACTAGCTTCACTCAGCATGGAGCAGCCTGACCCCGTTGCTTAACGCAAGAACATCTTGGCTGGGAAGGGAATCAGCACAGCTGCATTCACATATTATAAAGCACTTTAGCTAGATGGGACAGCACTATTACCTTAATTCTTCTACAGGGAAACTTAGGCACAGATAGGGGAAATGACTTGTCCACGGTCACACAGCAGGGCAGTGGGAGAACCAAGAATAGAACCCAAGGATCCTGACTTCTTGCCTTATTGAAGGACAAGGGATCAGCTTCTCAAAAGAGTTTCAGACTTAGGAGCAAAATCCCATTGAAAGTCAGTGGGATTTGTGCAACTACATCCGCTAAGGGCTTTTGCAAACTGCACCCAAGATTATTCCCCTCTTGATACTATTGCTAAGTGCTGCCAAAAACTATGTCATAACAATCGCTAACAGACTCATCTCCTGCAGCTTTGCATAGTGAGCGGCAGCCCCTGGGGCAAATCTCAGAGCCAAATCGCCTCCCTCCCTCACCAGGTTTCAGACCCCAAGCTCCTGTCTGAGCTGCAGCATGCACATGGCTAATTTTAGCACGCTAGCACAAGCCCCGCGAGACCAAGTCTGTCAACTGGGAGCTGAGACATGCTACCACTCACAGTGTAGATGTACCAGGGAATGCCCTTTCATATAATGGTGCAGTGCCAGGGAAATAGATAATCTATCTATAAGAACATAAGAACAACCACATTGAGTCACAACAATGGTCCATCTAGCCCTGTATCTTCTCTTCCAACAGTCACTGGTGCCCTATGTTTGAGAGGGAATGAACAGAACATGGCAATTTAATGTGATCCTGTGGTCCTGTTCCCTCTTCTGGAAGTTGGCAGTTTAGGGACACCCAGAGCATACGGGTGCATTCCTGACTAATATCCATTGAGGGACCTATCCTCCATGAATTTACCTAATTCTTTTTTTAACCCAGTTATACTTTTGGCCTTCATAACATCCCCTGGCAATGAGTTCCACAGGCTGACTTGTGAGTTGTGTTATTAAATACTTTCTTAAGATTTTTTTAAACCCGCTGCCTACTAATTTCGTTGGGTGACCCAAGCTCCTGTGTTGTGTGAAGGGGAAAATAACCCTTCTTTCTCTCTCTCTCCCTCTCTGTCTAGGTAAAGGCTAGAAGGCATCAATAGATTATGTAATTTGACTTTCTGTGTATCACAGGCCCTTACATCCCACCCAGTTATGCCCCTGCATTGAGCTGTGTGGCTAAAGGATATCTTCCAGAAAGGCATCCAGTCTGGATCTGAAGTCATCCAGAGATGGAGACTCCACTACTTCCTTCAGTAGTTTGTTACAATGGCTACTCAACCATCCCCATCTTCCTTTTACAGGGATCTTAAAGCTCTGAACTCACATTGAAATAAAGTAGTACTTACACATCTCACTTCCTTAGATTCTTTTGAAGAGATGAGTCTTTTTAGACAAAAGGACATGTATGTCCAGCCCAGGACACCTGTCAATATTATTGCATAGAAACAGGCATCAGAATGCGAAATTATATTATAGAATCTTGCTATTCACTTATAAAATCCTATAATATTGTATAACAGTAGAGAGAAATGTCAGTGCATTGAATTTTACAGCCAGCTCAGAGATGTGTTTTGTAGAAATTCTACACTCCAATGAGGGACAACAAATTATTTAATACTAAGGATTCTGATTTTAGTTCTACAGAAATAGGAACCATGCAGTGAACTAAGGTATGCTTATGTGGATCCAACTGTGTTTATTGGCAATATCCGGATGGAAATTACACCCTTGGAATTTCCAAAAAAGGACTTCCATTGGCAGAAATCAATCACTCACTCAAGCCGATTGGCCAACCTTGTAGGATCTCAATTATCAGGATGACAGATGCAAGGAACCAAACAGGCGTGTCCGAGTTTATTCTGCTGGGTTTTTCTGAGCACCCTCAGGTGCAGCTGATACTATTTGTTGCCTTTGCATCTGCATATGCCGTGGCCCTGCTTGGGAATTTCTCCATCATCACAGTCATCTGTTCACAGCCTGGACTCCACACTCCCATGTACTTCTTCCTAGTCAACCTCTCCCTGCTGGACATTGGCTGCGTGACCTCAACCGTGCCACAAATGCTGAAGAACTTGCTGGCCCAAAAGAAGGCCATCTCCTTCCAAGGCTGTCTAGCACAGATGTACTTCTTCACCGCCTTTCTAGCAACGGAGCTGTTGCTGCTGACTGGCATGGCTTTCGACCGCTATGTGGCCATTTGCCACCCCTTGCGCTACTCCCTTGTCATGAGCTGGAGGACCTGCTGCCACCTGGCAGTAGGTGTATGGGCATCAGGCTTCCTAATCTCTCTGCCACATACTCTCTCCTTGCTCAGCTTGTCCTTCTGTGGGCCCAACATTATCAACCACTTCTTCTGCGAGCTACCACCACTGCTTCAGCTGTCTTGCAGCAACACAAGCTACAACCAAACCTTGGCCCTGGTGACGGATGTGTTCCTGGGCATAGGCTGCTTCCTCCTCACCCTCCTCTCCTATATCTACATCGTCTCTTCTGTCCTGAAAATCCGGTCTGCTGCAGGGAAGCGCAAGGCCTTCTCTACCTGCTCCTCTCATGTGATAGTGGTGACGCTTTTTTATAGCACCGTGATCTACACTTACGTCCGGCCTCCCTCTGCTTACCTGGACAGAGACAAAGCTGTGGCTGCTCTGTACACTATGGTCACTCCTCTTGTCAATCCCCTCATCTACAGCTTGCGGAACAAGGAGGTGAAAGAGGCCTTTAAAAAACTTATGGGTGGAAACAGAGGCTGAGATTTTCCACTTCTTAAAGGGCAGCATTTCCAGGCATGTCCCTTCTCCTTTAGAAACAGTAATAGAGGGCAGGGAAAGCATGGCCTATTGGGTGGGGTACTGGCTAGCTCATTGCAGTTCTTGACACCACCACAGCCTTCATGTGTGACATTGAGTGAGTCAATCAGGATGATGTTTCCAAAGACATTTAAGCACCTAATGGGATTTTCAGAAGTGATTTGATTCCAAAGGGATTTAGGGACCAGATTTTAAAAGATAATATTAATTCCATGAATATGACCACCACAGGCACGTCCTCCCAAGAGTCACTTACATAGATATAAGTGATCAAATTCAAAATATGTAAATAACAGAGTACACTCACCACTAGGCCACCTACTTGTGGCTGGGTCTGGGGATTAGCTCTCACCTGGACAGGCATTTCTTCTCGGTGGATGCTTACACCTTGGCCTTTCTCTCTTTCTCTCTCTGGGAGTTCCCTCTTCATAACATGGACCTCTGTCATGATAGTCAGGTCACTGTTTAGTTTTCCCCTTCCAGGATGTCAAAGACGCACTGGACAAGCTATCTGTATTCCATGTCAGGAAGTCTTCCAGTCCACGTCTATGTCTGGAACCACTTTCCTAGTTGATGGTAGGGAAACCTGGGCCCACCACTACTCTGGGACACAGCCCAGGGACCCTATGACCTGCAACCACAGTCTGCTCAATCTCAGATCCTGTTGCTGTTAGCCTGGGATTGATCCTACTTCATCTCTCTATCTCCTGGCCCACCTCTGGGTTCACCAGTCTGAGCTTCCTCCACTCACAGTGGCTACTTCACCCCTCTCAGCTTCTCACCAAACTACATAGTCCAGGACAGGATCCTGGGGGATCACTCTCCCCCTAGAACTCCTCCTTGTCCCTAGACAACTTCCTTTCTCTATGGGGAATGGCTGCAGAGCTCCTCCCACAGCCTTCTCTTGCTCTCAACTTCATGGATTTGTACATGTCCAGCCTGGCCCTAACCTGCTGGGCTTCATCATCAATTAAATTTTATCTGGCCATGACTCTCCTCCAGGTACAGCCTATAAGCTCAACTGGACATTGTTAGCCTGCTCAGGTCTTGTCTAGGGTGGATACCCCATCACAATGCAGGAGCACAAAAATCAATCATAATTAAGGCTATGTTTTAGTCATGGGTATTTTTAGTAAGAGTAATGGATAGGTCACGGGCAGTAAACAAAAATTCATGGCCCGTCCTGTCCATGACTTTTACTATATACCCCTAAATAAAACTTGGTCCAGGGGTTGGGGGTATAGACTCATAGACTCATAGACTCTAGGACTGGAAGGGACCTCGAGAGGTATTGGAGAGAGGATAATGGGGGTGCTCCTGGGAAGCAGCGACCTCCCTACTTGGCTCCTGGGAAGTGGTGACCTCCAGCTCCTAGGTTCACATGCTGCCTTTGCTTCATCCCAAGCCCCAAGTCTGCAGCTCCCATTGACTGGGAAACACAGGCAGACACAGCACGTGGAGCTAAGAGCTGAGTTCCTGTTGCCCTTCCAGGGAGCCTCCCCCCAGATACTGCCACACCCCCCACACACCACCCCCCAGCCCTGAGCCTCTCCCCTACCCAAACTCCTGCTGCTCAGGGATGGGAGGGCCAAAGATTGCCTCAGCAGCAGCTGATGTGACTGGCCCAGGGGCTGCCCGAGCTGCTCAGAGAACTCCAGGGTCAACCACACAGGCCACTGCAGAAGTCATGGACGTCACAGAAGTCACAGAATTCGTGACCTCCATGACAGACACAGAGCCTTTATCATCATTAATATAAATAAGTGTTCACAATTGCATTGTGCTGACAAACCCAACAGTGATACTACATTGAGACTTCCTCAAATAAGACATCTTGTCTTTTCTGGGTTTGTGTTATCAATTAGGAGCTCTTGTGGGGCAGGGGCTGACTTCATGGCTCTGATTTCTCACCCATGAAATCAGTAAGTCTTTGTCATTGAGCTCAGTAGGATTAAACTCCACGTCTGTGTTTCAGGGAAGAGGGAACATGTATTCAGTGCTAAGGAAATAAGAAAATGCAATCAGTAAATAAATCATAATGGCACAAACCTAATGATATTAATGACTTTGCATGATATTATATTAATATAGATTTAATAGTAATACCATTAATAATACTTAACGGGTTGCCAGTATTTTTGTCTAGCTAATATTATTTTTTTCTTTTTTTTTCTTTCAATTTATAATGTTGTTTAATAATTGATTGGGAAAGAGATGACAAGTTTCTGCAATATCTTTGAAAACATCTTGAATTAATTTAAGTATCTCTGGAGTCCATTCTATTAAATGTAAAGGTGATGTATTATTGTGATCCTGTGTGATCTAAGGACTTTATTGAATGATGTGACAGGAAAGCATAGTCCTTTGGGACAATATGGGTGAAGTGAATTTCCTCAACCTCAACCCAGTTATGCCAACACCAACCTCCTGGAGCTATGACCTGAGGAAAGGACCATTGTCTAGTTCTTACATGTTCCATGAATTTAAAGATCAAAGGCCTCCGATGTAGGCTCAGATCCCACTTCTTATACCATCTATGTCTTAGCACAAAATATACCTCTTTTTCCCTGCCAAGATTCTACAAGAGCTCCCAGCTCCTCAGCTGTCCCCTCTTAGAGGCACAGGCCTGCATTTCTGTCCCTCCTGACCAGTGTTTCTCAAGAATAAATACATATATTCAAGGATTATGAGGAACACAGATGCTTCAGTAATGGGGTTTAACTGATCACCATGTCTGGGGTCTGGAAGCAATTTTCACCAGGTCAGATTACCAGAAACCCTGGGAATTTTTTGCCTTCCACTGTAGCATGCATCGCTTGCTGGTCTGAACCAGACATCTAGCTCACATTGAATTTCAATAAAATGTGGGGACTTAATTGCCTTTCCTTTGACAGCCCCAGACTGTGGGAGAATAACCCCCGTGTTTGGTTCACTCAGATTTGGGGAATCAGATATTTTGCTATTGATCAAAGTGCTGAGACTAGGTCTGACCTATTTTGTGATGAGCAGTTGAAGAACCATGAAGCTTGCAATCTCATCCTAGCTCTGACTCTTAGGGTGAGATTTTTATAAGCTGTCTAGTGCAATAACAATTAAATTAATGAGACTTGTTTTCAGAAGATCTAGGCATCAGTGAAAAATCTGAGCCTGGCTTGGTTTGCTAAGAGCTCAGGTTCTATGACACCAGGATGATGGGTGGGATATATAAGATATTCAGCTTAGTCACACAAGCTCTTAGGCCTGAAACAGTTTGCCATGATCTGTGGTCCAAAAGATAACCCTGTAATTATGAACTGTAAGATTACAGTGAAAGATGTTAAATCATAGATTCACAGAAGATTAGGGTTGGAAGAGACCTCAGGAGGTCTTCTAGTCCAACCACCTGCTCAAAGCAGGACCAATACCAACTAAATCATCCCAGCCAGGGATTTGTCAAGCCTGACCCTAAAAACCTCTAAGGAGGGAGATTCCACCACCTCCCTAGGTAACCAATTCCAGCCTAGCTTCATCCTTTCTGGAACCTCCCTTCAGGTAGTTGAAGACTGCTACCAAATCCTCACTCACTCTTCTCTTCTGCAGATTAAATAACCCCAGTTCCCTCAGCCACTCCTCGTAAATCATGTGCTCCAGCCCCCTCATCATTTTTATTGCCCTCCAGTGGACTCTCTCCAATTTGTCCACATCCCTTCTGAAGTGGAGGGACCAAAACTGGACACAGTATTCCACGTGTGGTCTTCTCACCAATGCTGAATAGATGAGAATAATCACATCCCTTGATCTGCTGGCAATGCTCCTACTAATACAGCCCAATATGTCATTGGCCTTCTTGACAACAAGGGTACACTGCTGACTCATATCCAGCTTCTTATCCACTGTAATCCCCAGGTCCTTTTCTGCAGAACTGCTGCTTAGCCAGTCAGTCCCCAGCCTGTGCGTGGGATTCTTCCTTCCTAAGTTCGGGACTCTGCACTTGTCCTTGTTGAACCTCATTAGATATGCTGATGTTCTGGAAACTATGCAGATATTGACTGAAAAATATGCTGCAATGTGCCAGTTAATACCACAAGATGCCCATCAGTTACATTTTGTGGGATTCTGTAATAACCTCAAGTTGCTATGGGAACTCATTGACAAAGATGTTAGTGAGAAGAAGAGGAATGAAGTGGAATAGTCATTGAGAACTGGGGAACCTTTAAATTAACGAGGTATGAAAGTATAAGGAAGGACAAGGAAAAAGAGGTTGGATCCCTTATACATTGTGTGAGCCTTAGCAGGAGTAAGCATAACACAGGATCAAAAGGGATTGCCCAGCCCATGTACTGGGGAGAAATGAAAGACACCAGCATAACAATCACAGTGATGGTGATTACAATGAAGATGATGATGGGGAAAATAATGACTGACACTCCAGGGTCTCCCAGAAGGAGAGGTGAGAAGTGAGTGATTCTGGTCCTGGGGCTAACTACTTTGGACTATCCATCTATCTTCTGTTGTATGTTTGGTGTTTGTGTTTGTGGGATTGTTTATCTGCTTAATGGATTTGCTAATAAAGCGACTTCTGGCAAACTGCAGTTTTTTCTTGTGTGTACTTAAAGTCTCTCATTCTAATTATACTGATAACAACATTCCTGATACTGTAGCCCTCAGGAGACTGAAACTTTCTTGACCGCTGTGCTCTAAGAAATTAATCTATAATCAATATTAATTAATTAATTAATCAATCATCTGTCATCAATCATCAATAAGGCTACAGAGTGTAATTCAAGAAGAATGTGTATCAAAAACATGTTCAAACTATGTAACTAGGCAGGGTTGATGAACAAGGTTTGCCCAGACAAAGAAATGTTGGGTTACCTGTCTGCCTAGGCTCAGGATGCAGCGAGAGTAGGATAAATCAGATGGAATGGGCAGTCATCTGCATCTGAAGTCAACAGGAAAAGCAAATTAAGAAGAGGATGAGAAAAGCAAAATAGCAGCAGCACTTTAGAGAGCAAACAACAAGAATAGGTGTCAATGGTTGACTGGACTATAAGGAGGAAAAAGGACATTTCTTGATCCCATACTGAAGGACAAAAAGCACAATACTTTTTGCATCCATGAGAGCTGAATCCTGGCACTGGAGGCTGGTGATGCTGAGATGTTGCTTTAGGAGAACTATGGTCTATCTGTCTCCCTCTTTTGGGAGCTAATTGAAGAGATTGGCACCTTTGTTCTTTATTCTTGGGAGTTAAATTCACCCCCAACCCTGCACCGTTGACTCTAGTGTCTGCTCAGGGACTCTCAAATCTGACTGCTTCTTTGATGGTCACAGAGAAGTCTCTCCTGATCACTGCAGGTCAACAGTACTGCTCTCACTTTTGCTTGAGCATGAAGACCCTCACCCAGCTCCAGTGCAGCCCCTTAGATCATCTGCACCTGGTTGCTTGACCATGGCGCTATCTGCCTCTGACTCAGTACCTCCTCCTTCCATGGACCAATGCCAAATTCCCACTATCACATGTTACAGGCACTCAGGAAGATGTCCATGCTTTCCCCAGTACAGTGTTCCTGATATAGGTCTTGTTCGAGGTCTCTAGGGACCCCTTCCAGCACTGCTTGACCCAACTGATCATCTTACTCTGAAGTTGGCTTTCAGGTTTCCCGATACCAAGAGGTTAGAGCTAACTCATAGAATCTTAGAATCATAGGACTGGAAGGCACCTTGAGAGGTCATCTAGTCCAGTCCCCTGCACTCATGGCAGGACTATACAAGGCACTGGTGAGACCCCATTTGGAATACTGCGTGCAGTTCCGGTCTCCCATGTTTAAGAAGGATGAATTCAAACTGGAACAAGTACAGAGCAGGGCTACTGGGATGATCCGAGGAATGGAAAACCTGTCTTAGGAAAGGAGACTCAAAGAGCTTGGCTTGTTTAGCCTAACCAAAAGAAGGCTGAGGGGAGATATGATTGCTCACTATAAATATATAAGAGGAATAAATACCAGCGAGGGAGAGGAATTATTTAAGCTTAGTACAAATGTGGACACAAGAACAAATGGATATAAACTGGACACTAGGAAGTTTAGACTAAAAATTAGACAAAGGTTTCTAACCATTAGAGGGGTGAAGTTCTGGAACAGCCTTCCAAGAGGAGTAGTGGGGGCAAAAGACATATCTGGCTTCAAGACTAAGCTTGATATATTAATGGAAGGGATGGTATGATGGGATAGCCTAATTTTGGCAATTAATTGATTTTTGATTATTAGCAAGTAAATATGCCCAGTGGCCTGTGATGGGATGTTAGATGAGGTGGGATCTGAGCTATTACAGAGAATTCTTTCCTGGGTGCTGGTTGGTGAGTCTTGCCCACATGCTTGGGGTTTAACTGATGGCCACATTTGGGGTCCAGAAGGAATTTTCCTCCCGGGATGATTGGCAGAGGCCCTGGAGGTTTTTCGCCTTCCTCTGTAGCGTGAGGCATGGGTCACTTGCTGGAGGATTCTCTATACCTTGAGGTCTTTAAACCATGATTTGAGGACTTCAGTAACTTAGACATAGGTTAGAGGTATGTTGCAGGAGTGGGTGAGTGAGATTCTGTGGCCTGCATTGTGCAGGAGATCAGACTAGATGACCATAATGGTCCCTTCTGATCTCTGAGTCTATGATTAAGAATTATCTAGACCATCCCTGACAGGTGTTTCTATAACCTGCTCTTAAAAACCTCCAAAGAAAGAGATTCTACAACCTCCCTAGGCAATTTATTCCAGTTTTTCTTAATGTCTAGAGTAAACTACCCTTGCAGCAATTTAAGCCCCTTGCTTCTTTTCCTGTACTCAGTGGTTACAGAGAATCATTCATCACCTTCCACTTTATAATAACCTTTTACATATTTGAAAATTGTTAACATGTTGCCCCTCAGTCTTCTCTTGTCTAGATTAAACTAACCTATTTTTTTCAATCTTTACTTGTAGATCATGGTTTTTTTAGACCTTTTAATCAGTGTTGTTGCTCTCCTATGAACTTTATCCAATATCATGGTTGGAATGTCTCCATGCCTTTATTTATCTAGCCCAAAGCCTTCTGAGTGAGAAGTCCTCAGTTGCAGAATGAGCTCCCCCATCTCTCTTCCTTTAGATCCAAAATAGCCCTGTTTGGTTGACCCTCATGGCACATTCCAAGGAACATCTATTTGCATGGACTGAAGTAGAGTGTCATGGGTGGGGGACCGCAAGGGATTGATATAGATTAGATGTTTGTGGGAGCTAGATGCTTTATAGGGTTGAGTTCTGCAGTCTGTTGGGTGGTAGATTTATTATTTAGCTATGCATGGAGACTGAAATTTTCAAATGGACTTATGGGTTCCCAATTCTTATCAAGGTCCCATGGGATTTAAGTGCCTAACTCCATCTGACGCCTTTGAAAATCTCAGATTCAGACCATTGTTAGAAATGAAGAATGGCTGGGCTTCTTAATAGGGACGCATGGAAGTTTTCCATCAAAACTTTCTGATGAAAAATGGATATTTCAACATAATTTTTTCACACAAAACTATTTTTGTCTTTTTTTTTAAGTTCATTGGCAACCAAAACCCTGAAACTAAAAAATCCTGGTTCTAGATGGCAGATTTCTGAGTTTTGGCAATTTCTACATCTTCCATGAAAAACCAACATCTCATGCAAATGTTGGCAACTGATTTTTTGTTTGTTTGTTTCTTTCTTTCTTTCTTTCTTTCTTTCTTTCTTTTGGTCAAATAAAAGGATTCCTGATCAGTTCTCCACTGATAGTTTATTTCCACCCATTTTTCTTATTCCCTGCAATCAAATATCCTCTGTCCAATACGCAACTATCCCTTACTATAAATCACTATTCAGTTTATTCATGTTCTTCCAGGGAACAGTTTCCTTTCTAATATTTTCTTCAGGGCAGATTTCACCTCCCAGTTCCTCAGGGTGCAGACCAGGGGGTTCAGGACTGAGGTGATGATGCTGTGCATGAGGATGGCTATCATGTCCTGCTCTGGGGTATCCTCCAGAGATGGAAATACTAAGTTAAAGATACCAGGCATGTAAAATAAAGTCACCACCGTGAGGTAGGAGGTGTTGGCGGAGAAGGCCTTCCTCCTGCTCTCCCATTACTGTACCTTCAGGAAGAGGAAGGAGACAATGTAGAGGTAGGAGAGAAGCGTGAGGATAAAGGGGATGACTATGATGCCCCCGGTGATGATGTTGAAAAGGGTCAGGTTGAGGCGGATGCTGCCACAGGCCAGGCTCAGCGGGGGCTTGATGTCACAGAAGAAGTGGTGGATGCAGAAGTGCAGGTGGGAGTTCATGACTGTGTGCATCAGAGCATTCAGGAAGCCACTGGACCAGGGGCCGCTGCCATGAGCAGGCACATCCATGGGCTCATGACCACTATGTAGCACAGCGAGTTGCAGATGGCCACATAGCAGTCATAGGTCATGATGGCCAGAAGCACAGCTCCAGTGCTGCTCAGGAAGTGGAATAAATGGAGCTGTTCCAGGCAGCTGGTGAAGGAGATAGCCTGGTGCCCTGAGAGGAAGCCAGCCAAAATCTTGGGCATGGTGACCATGGAGAAGAAGATGTGCTTGGAATCCTAGAACATTTACAGGAAGCTGCAATGAATAAACCTAATAACAATCCAGTTGGGTATTTCCCATCACGTCTGCTATGATTTGTAATACTGTAGCAATTAGTGGTGCCAACTGAGATTACAGCCCCATTTACACTGTATAGATACAGGTTGAGAAATAGTCCTGCCCGAGTCCAGGCCTCTCCAACCTAAGAAAACAGGAGACACAACAGGTGTGTGGGGAAGAAAAGAGAGAAAACAACAGTTAAGTGGCTGAGCTGGGGTAAAATCCAGGTCCCTTGAGTCCTAATTTGACAGCTTGTCTTAAACTGAAATGCTATATGCTATATCTCACATACAATTTATGCAGGAATCATTTGATGGGATTCTTTGGCATATCTTATACATATGCTTGGAAGATATTCGTTTTTTTGTCAGTAAATGTTGGTGAACAGCTATTTCCATGTACATACACAAACTGATGGAAAAATATTTCCATAGACAATAGATTTTTAGACACAGTAGAAGTTAGGAAAATGCTGCTTGGAAACTTATTAGAGTCCCACGTTAATGTGTATAAAAAGTGTTGTAATGAATGCTGCATAATCAGCTTTTTTTCAGTAGATGTCGATTTCACCATACAACACACAAACCAATGAATTTTTTTTATATTGTTAATAGTAAGAAAAATGCTGCTTGAGAACTTATTAGAGTTTGATTTAAAGCTAGTGCTGTTGTATATTTTGATGTGTGATGTTGACAAATTTGTGTTTTAAGGGTTATAAAGCTTAAACTGTTCATGATCAATTGAAAATTTAAATTGATAAAAATGTTTACAAATAAACATTGATATTATCCATCAAAATATATATTTAAAAAATTGAAATCTGTCAAGCCTAGTTATACAGGATATCAGACTAGATGATAATAATTGTCCCTTCTGGCCTTGAAATTCACAGATCTATGCAATTTACGACCTTCTTAACTATGCTGTGCTTCAAAACTCCTAGTTTAGAAGCCTACCTTAATTTTCAGGGTAATACCCAAGTTTCCCAAGCACTTGGCTTTGTGGAATCAGAAGCTTTACAAAAGGAATCTGAGGCAGTTTGAAAATCTTATCCTTGGTGACTCTAGCATGCTGCTCCCTCACAGCTCTGCCATAGGCCGCTCTGGCCTTCCTTGTAACTGGAACAATAACACTCACTGGAGTCAAAGGGTGCTGAAGAGAAAAAGCAGGAACATCTGTTCAGAATACAAAAGAGATGCAGGATCCTACTGACTTGAACTTCTGGATGTCTGTACTGAATCTGTGCAGTAGGTCCAGCTTCTAGGCAGGGAGGGGAGGGCAAGGGGCTTCGCGCGCTGCCCCCACTCCAAGTACTGGCTGTGCACTCCCATTGTGCAGGAACCTGCCAATGGGAATTGGAGGGGCAGTGCCTGTAGGTGAGAGTCACGTGGAGCCACTTGTGTGCCTCCACCTAGGAGTCAGACCTGATGCTGACTGCTTCTGTGTCGCAGCGCTGTCCCCGGTGCACTGGCTGTGCCACTGACTGGGAGCTGCTCAAGGTAATTCCACACCCCAACCCCGTGCCCAAATCCTCTCCCTCATCCCTGACCCCATCCCAGAGCCTGCATCTCCAGCCCAGAGCCCTGATCCCTTCCTGCACCCCAACCACCTGTTCCAGCCCAGAGCCCCTCTCCCACATCTTGAACCCTCATCCCCAGCACCTTTGGGTTGTGGGCATCAACAATTTTCTTCAAATGAGTCCCCAGAAAAAAAGTTTGAAAACCCCTGCACTAGAGCTACCACCTCTCTGGAACTTGGGTTAACTAAGCTGACAGAAGAACTCTCTCTCATTGGCTTAGAGAGTCTTCATTAAAGTACGACCGAGGTGCAGTCTCAAACAAAGTGTTTCTGTCCTTTACACTGTCTTGATGCCTTGATCAATCCCCTCATTAAGAGCCTGAGAAAAAAAGAGGTCAAGGAAGCTCTGGGGAGAGCTCTGCAGAAATGTCGGGCATTCGGAGAGATTGATTTATGTGGTAATAAATCAATTTGCTGGTCAGAAAGGAGCAGTCTAAGCTCTTGTCAGTCAAAACATCCTGAGTTATAGGAAAAAGATACTGAGGACTTTTTAGTGTTGCATCTTCCTTTGAGTTGCATTTATTTAGATGAATAAAAGCAGTGCTTGAGCTGGTGTAAATTGCTACAGCTGAATTGACTTTTATTCCCAATATTATTTCATTGTCTCTAACCCTGGCTGCCAGGGGTTCTCCTATTGCAATGAGAACTAGGAAAAGTGGAGAAACTGGGTAGCCTTGATGTGAATGAGTGAGATTTTTTAACGGCATGTTTATTGGTTTTATATAAAATATAAGTGCACAATGAAACAAAATTTATATAAACACATGCACAAGTCCCTTTTCCCCAGACCAGGTGGAGCAGCACACACCCTCCCTCCCCTTGAGGTGGCAAAATACCAGGTTTTGGTCAGAACCTGCTTTGAGCATGGCACTAGCCACTCCTTTCTGGGGGGCCTGGGAAGGAATTTTTCCCCTGCCACCAGATAAACCTAAATGGAGTGGGGATCTTTCTCCTTCCCCACAGCAGGTTCAGGGAGGACTTTGTTATGGTGAGTAGCAACAGAAGTCAGGATGTCGCTACTCATTACGTAAGTGTGCAGCGGACATACAGTGCAGGTACTGCATTGGAAAAGGAGGTGACCAGATAGTAAGTATGAAAAACCAGATAGTAAGTATGGGGTGGGCGGGTAATTGGTACCTATATAAGATGAAGCCCCAAATATCGGGACTGGCCCTATAAAATCTGAACATCTGATCACCCTATTTGCACTATGCGCTTTTATCTGCCAGGTAGTCCCACACATCTAGTAATAAAGTTGTGGCCTGATTAAACCCATATAAAGTGTCACTTGTCCTTCAGGCTAGAGATAAGATTTTGTAGGTGTTGGTCTCTGTCTGAGGGGTTGGAGCAGATGCGGTTGTACCTCAGTGCTTGGCTGTAGACAATGGATTGTGTGATGTGCCTGGGATTAAACAAAGACTGTGAATGGCTAGCCAACTACGAAAGCAGTTTCTCCTCCCTTGGTTTTCACACCTCAACTGCTTGAAGAGGGCCTCATCCTCCCTGACTGAACTAACCTCATTATCTCTATCCTGCTTCTTGCTTGATTATATATACCTGCCCCTGGAAATTTCCACTACATGCATCCAACGAAGTGGGTATTCACCCACGAAAGCTCATGCTCCTATATGTCTGTTAGTTTATAAGGTGCCACAGGACTCTTTGCTGATTTTACAGGTTCTGAGGAGTATGTGCTTAGCAGTTTCTGCATGTTGGTGATGGCCCACCTGTAGCTTGATCACTTCTTCTCTAAACGGATAAGTCTAGTATCAATTGATCTGTTGTATTAGCGATAGTTGAGTGAAATTGGTAACAGTGATGCATTATTCATCCAAATGTATTACTTATTAATCCCTTTCTTTGTGCAACTTTATAATATATAGTTTTTTTATAAAGTATTTTAGGGTGCATTATTTTAGGTCTGATAATGTGTTAAATACGGCTGGTTGAAGATTGTCCATCAAAACTGCTTTTCATGGAAAATGCCACATTTTCACCAGAATATTCATCAGAATATTTTTCAGCCAAAAATTAGGGAAACAGTGCTCTAATGAGAGAAGGGGTGTGGCCCTGAGCGACATAGTTATACCAATAAAGCTCTGTAGCATAGACCACTCCTAAGTAGAGCACTAGAAACAGCAGGAAGAAAAGAATTTGCCATTCAGGGAGCTTCTCAAATCCCATCAGGATGAATTGCGTGGTAGACATTTGGCTGTCCCCTTCTCTATTCTCCATGAGTTGCAAGAAGGTTTCCATTTCCACCGTTCTGTGTGTGATGTAGCTGGTGATTGAGAAAAAGCAATACTCATTTGGGGAGTTTGCTGTACTATTAAACTCAGTTGATTTCCACCCATTTCATTCCATAAAAATTGAGATTGCAAGCTCTTTTCTCAGCTAAGGAACTGCTTCACTCCCAGGTGTTGCAGAGGGTATTGGGATAGAGGTTCCCTACCAGCCTAGCCAAGTGCAGCAACACCATTAATATATCTTTCTTCTACCCCTGCCCCCATATTTATTCATTTATAAATTCATAGATTTAACAGCCAGAAGGGACTATTTGATCTTGTGGTCTGACCTCCTCTACAACACATGCCATAGAATTTCCTTAGTTACCACAGCACTGAACTCAATAAATAGTGTTTGGCTAAAATGTAATTTCAAGAAAAGGTCTAATGGCCAGATTTTTAAAATGTATTTAGGCACCTGGTTGAATTTTCAAGGTAATTAAAACTCATTGATTTAAATAAGTGTCAAGCACCAAAATCATTTTAAAATCCAACTAGGCAACTATATACTTTTGACAATTTGGCTCAGAATGACTCACAAGGCTATAAAGAAAGGCTGTGGTAGAGCAGAGAATAGAAACCAAATCTCCTTAATGATAGGCTAGTGGCGTAAACATCGGAGTATCCTTCCTCATCAAAACTAAAATGGAGCAATAAATAGCTAGGCAAAATTTGTCTCACAAGTGCCACTATTTTCAAATTGGTAAGGATTTCCAGTGTCTACTCAATGCATTTCTAATGTACACGCTAGCCCATAAAAATGACAATTACTTATGTTCCAGAGAAATATGTTGAAATATAAGTAGGCCCAAAACATCCCTTTCCTAAAAATATGCTTGATAATTCTCAAGTGAGGTTTGATAAAATATAAGAAAAGTGAAGGGAGACCATTCAGAGGCAAGCTAGAGATAGTTTAGGGCATAACCACAGGTCATGTTTTGGTCCTAACTGGTTTAGACAAGAATTTTAAATAAAATGTGTATGTTTAGGAAAATGCTATCTATATTGCCAGCTCTTGCTATTGAAGAGACAAGATGAGGGTGGTCATATCTTTTCTTGGAACAACTCTTGTTGGTGAGTGAGACATCCTTTTGAGCTACACAGAGCTCAGCTTCAGGTCTAGAAAAGGTATTTGGAGCTTCACAGCTAAAGGCAAGGAAGAACAGATTGTTTTACATAAGTAGCTTGCACATATTGTATGGAACCCTTCAAGGTTGAGTGGCCTGTTAACATCTCTGCAGTCATAAAACAAAAAGAAGGGTTAGTGGGTTAAAGACTGTTGTAATAATCCATAAATCCAGTGTCTCTGTTCAGCCCACTAGAAATCATGGAGACAAGATGCCTGATGGTAGACCTGGAGCATCTCAGGAGATTAGGCAAAGAAGGTCTCCAAGAATCTGTTCCACAGGAAGATCTGGAGAGGCATCTGAGAAAACATTCCCTGAGAAAGTGATGAGATGCCAGAGAGGAGATGAGACAAGCAAAGGAGTGTGAGAAGCAGAGAGATGTTTAAGGTGATGCATAGATAGACAGAGGGGTGTTTATGGGATAGATAGGTAGGTGTGTAACAGGGTAGATAGAAAGATTCTGAGGGATTTGAGAAAGGGATAGATAGAAGGATTGTTTAAGGTGGTGAATAGAGGGATGAGTTTATTGGGAATAGCTAAAAGAAGGATGTGGATGGGGCTAAATAGATAGTGGTTGTATAAGGGGCTCTATAAAGAGATAGAAAAGTACATATGTGTAGATAGATACATCTCATTTATGCTTCATCAGTTTCCCTGCTGATGCATCACATTCCGATTCTTAAGTCCTTATTCAGGCAAAGCTTCCAGGGGGTGAGAACACTGTCCAAGAGGAGTGTCTTTCACATTAAGGGCTGTGTCTGAGGAAGAGACAAAGATTTTGCTCTGAGACTGTTAACACTAATCTTTAATCCTCACCATGAAGCAGAAACCTCTCCTTCGACGGTGACCAGGTCTGGCCTCACAGTCAGTCTTGTCCTTTCAGTAACTCTGTAGAAACCTATATATTGCTGTTGGGATTGGTCTCTCTCTTTTGCTGCTAGTCATGATTGTTTGCATCACACAAAACCCTGTCTGACTCCTTGCAGGGTTTATCAGGGAAAGCTGCCGCCCCCTGGCCCTTCAAGCTGCTGGGATCTCCCGTGGGCTCTGCTGTCACTGAGCACTCAGAGTTACCTTCCCAAGGGAATTAACATGGTGGTATTTGCTAAAACAGTGTCACACCAAAGATGATGCTACTGGCATTCTAATTCCAAAGGAAACCTCCCTTTCCCCCCATATGCTATATGTGTGCCAAGAGCCCAAGAGAATGGGAAATATGTTTCCATGCCTTTAATAATGATATCTAGCTCTACCAGCTCATTCTTCATGTGTTGATCTCAAATTACATTACACAGGAGACTGATAGCATTATCCCTGTGTCAAGGTTCCTCCCCCACTCTGAACTTAAGGGTACAGATGTGAGGACCTGCATAAACACCTCCAAGCTTAATTACCAGCTTAGATCTGGTCTTGCTGCCACCACTCTCAAATACTAGCTCCCTTTTGGATAGTCTTGAGAGATTCCTCACCAAGTCCTTGGTGAACAATGATCCAACCTCTTGGATCTTAACGCAAGGAGAATTTAACCATCCCCCTTTCTTTCCTCCACCAATTCCTGGTGAGTCCAGATCCAATCCCATTGGATCTTAAAACAAGGAAAAATCATTCAGGTTCTTAAAAAGAAGGCTTTTAATTAAAGAAAGAAAGGTAAAAATCATCTCTGTAAAATTAGGATGGAAAATAACTTTACAGGGTAATCAGATTCATATAGCCCAGAGGAACCCCCTCTAGCCTTAGGTTCAAAGTTACAGCAAACAGAGGTAAAATCCTCTCAGGAAAAAGGAACATTTACAAGTTGAGAAAACAAAAATAAAACTAACACACCTTGCCTGGCTATTACTTACAAGTTTGAAATATGAGAGACTGGTTCAGAAAGATTTGGAGAGCCTGGATTGATGTTTGGTTCCTCTTAGTCCCAAGAGCAAACAACCCCCAAAACAAAGAGCACAAACAAAAGCCTTCCCCCTCCCCAAGATTTGAAAGTATCTTGTCCCCTTATTGGTCCTTTGGGTCAAGTGTCAGCCAGGTTTCCTGAGCTTTTTAACCCTTTACAGGTAAAAGGATTCTGGTGTCTCTGGCCATGAGGGAATTTATAGTATTGTACACAGGAGGGCTGTTCCATTCCCTTCATAGTTATGACACCCTATTTGACTGATGAGGAAACTGAGGTAGAAAGAAGGAAAGTGAATCCCAAATGGTCATGAAGTAAGCATTCACATATCTGGGAATAGCTCCCAGGCATCCTCAGTCAAAGTGTATTACCATGGCTGCTGGAACACACAAACTGAGAGACTTTGTCTATTACCTTTCAAAGATTTGAAAGGTTAGACAAATATCTGTCAGGGACGGTCTAAGTAATACTTAATCCTGCCATGAATGCAGGGGATTGCACTAGATGACTTCTCAAGGTCCTTTCCAGTCCTACAATTCTCTGATTCTCTGATTTCAGTATCTACCTGATTACTGCCCATCACTATTATATTTGGGAAGCTTCAACATAAAATCAGCATGGGAATAGCAAAGTCCCTTGTAGACTTAATGAAGTCTCTGGTTCTTCTCCCTTTTGGAGGTTAAAAAAAAATCCGCTCTGGGGTAGAATTTGGGTTTTTTTTATTTTTTTTAGATTTTATTCATTTCATTTTTTCAGGGTGGGGTTGGAGTTCTGAGATAGAAGGGGGAGTCATTTTACACTGTTAAATAATATCCAGAAATAAAAAATGAGAAATAAAAGAACAAAATATTTAAAAATCTGAAATATTTTAATTTAATATATAACCATCTTTTGACAAGACTGGTTGGTCACTGGTTAGCTGGTTTGATTTTCTGCAGGAAAAGTGCATTTCTGAAATGATTACACATTGTGGATATATAGACAGAACCAGAACCCATTTAAAACTAATATTTTTTTCAGGCTGAGTGGTTTAGTTTTTGTGAAAATATCCTGATTTAAAAAAAAAAGAAAGTTTTGAAATTTTCCATAGGTGAAAAAAAAATCATGCACACTTAGGAAATGTAGGAATCAAATCCCACTGATTTTTAATGATGGTTGAAGGCCTAGTTTCTCTACTCCATCTTTGAATATTTCTCCTACTCAGACTAGGGTTGTATATTTTCCCCACTCTTCCTGTTTCTCCTAGTATAGAAGAACTCCTACCAGCCAAGGTAAGAGAGACTGAAATAATTCTGGGAACAGTAAAGAATGTTTTCATTTCCCATCTTGCACTTAGCTGTGCTTTTCATTTTGGCCAAGATGACAGGAGTTCAGGATGGAATTTTTGAAAACATATTTGGGGGAGATCATTGTCTGGTTCCAATCTGAACTGAAATAAATGAATCTACTGAAATGTATACTAGCTGAGGATCTACCATTATTTATCTAAATAAATACAACTGAATGGGAGATACAGCTCTAAAAATATCCTCAGTATTTTCTTCCTATACCACAGGATGCTTTAACTGATAAGAACTTTGACTATGTAGATGGGTCCTTTCTGACTAGTGTACTGATTTATTACCATTTCTATCAATTTCTCTGACTTCCTGGGAATACCCTACATTTCTGTAGCACTCTCTTCAGGGCCTCCTTGACCTTTTTGTTTCTCAGGCTGTAGATGAGAGGATTAATTAGCGGTGTCAAGACCGTGTAGAAGACAGAAAACACTTTGTTTGGGACTTTCACGGCACCAGTGCTTGGTAACATGTAGACAGTTATTAGTGTCCCATAGAAAAGTGTAACCACAATAAGGTGGGAGGAGCAGGTGGAAAATGCCTTATGCTTCCCGGTGGTGGAAGGGATCCTCAGGATGGTGGAGATGATACAAACATAAGATATCAGGGTCAACAGAAATGGGGGAACAGTGTCTATGGAGGAGAATATGAGAGTCACCAGGGTAACCAGATTGGTGTGACTGCAGGAGAGTTTAATCACTGGGGTGAGATCACAAAAAAAATGATCAATTTCATTAGGGCCACAGAAGGTTAATTGTGACATAAAAGATATTAATGTGGTAAGAATTATGAATGAACTTAGCCAAGATCCAGCTACTAGCTGCATACAGAATCTGCCACTCATATGGATTGCATAGTGCAAGGGCTTACATATTGCTAAGTATCGATCGTACGACATCACAGCTAGCAGAGAGCACTCAGCAGTCACTAGGAAACCAAACCAATAAAATTGCACAATGCAGCCGGTTACAGAAATGGTTCTGTCCCCACTCAAGAGGCTGGACAGCATCTTGGGAAGAATGGCTGAGGTGCAACAAATCTCCAAGCAGGACAAATTCCCCAGGAAGAAATACATAGGGGTGTGCAGGTGCGGATCAGCCACAACTAGTGCTACAATGAGCATGTTTACAGTCATGGTGACAATGTAGATAACTAGAAAAAGGAGGAAGAAAATAATTTGCAATTCAGGGAGGTTCCCAAATCCCAGCAGGATGAATTCTGTGATAGATGTTTGATTTTCTGCTTTTCCTTCCTCCATGGAGTACATGTAGGTTTCCACCTTCACAATTCCCTGTGTGATGTAACTGGTGATTGAGAAAAAGGAATAATCATATAGTTAAAGGGAGTGGATTGCCATCCATTGGATTCCCTAAAAATTGACATTGCAAACTTTGATTAGAGTTTGTATCCTTTCTCCAGCGAGGAACTGCTTCACATGCAGACATTGCATAGTGTATTGAGAAAGAGATTTCCTACAACCTCACCCAAAAAGCTGCAACACAGTTAATTTATGTTGTAGCCACACCTGTTCCCATTTTTTTTTTCAATTGGAGATTCATCTATTTAAAGGGAAAAAGTGACCAAAAGGTTGTTACAAGGTGTTAGCGGGGAAATTGTTCCCCTTAAACTTTGAGGTTAGGACAAGAAGTAATGGGCTTAAATTGCAGCAATGATAGTTTAGGTTGAATATTTGGAAAAACGTCCTAACTGTGAGGGTGGTTGAGCACTGGAATAAATTGCCTAGAGAGGTTTTGGAATCTCCCTCATTGGAGATGTTTAAGCGCAGGATAGACATACACCTATCAGGGATGGTCTAGATAATACTTAGTCCTGCCTCAATTGGAGGAGACTAGGTTAGATGACCTCTCGAGGGCTCTTCCAGTTCTACGATTCTATGATTATCTTATCTGATCTATTCCGCAACACGCACCAAAGAAGTTCCCCAGTTACCCCTACACTAAGCTCAATTAACTGTATTGGGCTAAAACAGATTTTCCAACGAAGCATCCAGAGCCAGTTTTTTAAAGATATTTAGGCTCCTAGTGGGATTTTCAGAATCATCTGGGTAATTAAAATTAATTGATTTAGATGGTTTTTAGGCAGCTGGATGCTTTTTAAAATCCCACCAGGCACCTAAATACCTTCAGAACATCTGGCCCAGGATAACTAGCTCAAGGCTATACAGGAAGGCTGTGGAACAGCAGAGAACAGAAACCAAGAGGAATATAGAGCGGGATTGTTTAAAATGCTCAATATAGAGATATATAGTTCTGCAGGAAATAGCTAAGTAGAGTGATGTATAGTTAGATCTCCTTTATGTTTCACCAGTTTCCCTGGCAGAACATCGTGATGAGGTAATAGAGCCCTTATTTAGTCAAATAAAGGAGGACACTGCTAAAAAGGAGTGTCTTTCAGATTAGGGTCTGAATCTGAGAAAGAGATTGAGGGTTTGCCCTGAGATTGTTAACACTGACCTTTAATCCTCATCTCGAAGCAGCCCATTGGCAGTGCCAGGGTCTGGCCTCACAGTCAGTCTTGTCCTCCCAGTTCCTCCAGAGACACCTACAAGCTGCTGTTGGGATGAGTGTCTCCTGCAGCTCATCATGATTGTCTGCATCACACAAACCCTTATCTGCCTCCTGCTCTGGATTCTTGCAGGGTTTATCAGGGAAAGCAGCCTCCCCCAGCCCATTCTGCTGCTGGGATCTCCCGTGAGTTCTGCTGCCAATGAGCACTGAGAATTACCTTCACAAGGGAATTAATGCTGTGATGTTTGTTAAAACAATGTCACACCAAAACTGATGCCACAGACATTTGAATCTCAAAGAAAATCTCCCTTCTCCACATGCGTTGTGTGTATGTCAAAAGCCCAAGAGAATGGGCAGTAAGTTTCCATGCATTTAATAATGATATCCGTCTCTCCAGGCCAGTTTTCAGCCATAGATCTCAAAGCGCATGACACAGCATGGCAAGGGTCATTATCCCCATTTTACAGATGAGGAAACTGAGGTACAGGGAAGGGAAGTGACTACCAAAGTGTCATGAAACAGGCATTGGCATCGAGGCTTTCTGAGTCAAAACACAGCACCCTGGCAGCTGGATCACGCAGTCTGAGACACTTTGTCTATTAACTTTAAAAGATTTCAGTAGATATCATGGGGATTTATAGTAAATCTCTGTAGTATCGGAGCAGTTGCAACATAAAACCAACAGGAATAGCAAAATCCCTTATAGAGTTAATGGAATCTCTGACTCTTCTCCCTTTTGGAGGTAGAAAAACCCTTCTATGTTGGTGTAAGGATATTGTTTTTGACTTTTTAGATCTAATTCATTGCTTTTTGGGTTGTGGTTTTGATTGGGGGACTTGGGAGAGAAGGGGGAATCATTTTATATTGTTAAATAATAACCAGTAGGAATGGCAGAAAGCAGAAAGGCTGTTATTATCTGATGATGTTGACTCCTTAAAGTTGCAAATTCTTTAGGAATTATTTTGAGAAATGTTTATGTCCTGTGCTATACAGAAGGTCAGAGGAGATTATAACAATTGTCCCTTTTGGCCTTGGAATTTACAATCTATTATTAAGAGAATAATTGGCGGAGCTGCTAGGACGAGCTAGATCTCAAATCACATATTTATTCCTCCTGCTTGCCTCTGCCTCTGCTCAGAGCATACGAAACTCTTCTATAGCTGCAGTTTACATGCCAATCAAACTGCTGCTGTCTGAGGACAGAAGTAATTCCTGTCTCTTTCTCTAGTAGCGCTCTTCATAGTACCCATCATAGCAGTGTCAATGTCATTTTAATGTCTGATACTGGGTGCATCCAAATTATGGACTCTACTTGCATGCCAAGGGGAGGGGATGGATGATCTGATAGGGTCTTCCTTCCCAATCCACATTATTGTCATCCTATTTTCATATCTCAGGCTCCCTCAAGGCCTCCTATCAAGCATTATCTCTCAAGGTAAGAGACGAATGATACCCCAATAGAAGAAACATCTTCTCAGCCCACTCCTCTCAATGTTCCTCAAAGAGAAGACTAAACAAATGTGAACTCTAGAAGTTTATTTACCATTGGAGGAGTGGAGGACATTCCACAGCCCCCAGGCTCTTGTGGAGAACCCCTTCCTCCGACCTCCATCCTGCTATACTCAAAGATATCCAGCATGCAAATTTCTGTGGGTCATATCTATTGCAGCAGGTCACTGGGAAAGAGGTGGTCTCTCCGATAAGCGTATCTCAGGGCACACAGTGCTGAAGAGGTCAAAAGCAGACCTTGCAACGCAGTCAGGTGTTGTGCAATGCAACAGGGTACATTGATTTTTGGCTTGGCAGTCACCTTCTGCATCAGTTCCAGCTTCCAACAGGCTTTAAGATGTGTCTTTATGTGGAGAGCATTGCAATAGTCTGGTCTAGGATTTTAAGAGACACAAAGTGCCAAAATACCACTGAATTTCAATGCTTTTTCTTAAAAAAAAAAAATCCAGTAGGGACTAGCAGAGGGTGATAGAGGGGGGAAAGTTTATAGTAGTGTGTTAATATCTGGCAGTGGGAGTGGAGGAAGGGAGATAGGGACAGGTTTTAAACTCTTTCCATTGACTTCACTGTTGAACTTGTTGGAGGAAAGATATGTTTCCACAAAAAATTTTGAGTTGCACCACAGGTCCCCTCCTGGTGGCGGAAGGTGCATCATGACAGTTGCACGGTGGTAGTTCATCAGGGGAAATGGCATCCAGCCCGTGAACCTGGCACATACAGGAGTATGGGAACATCAGGCTCCAGAACTACAACTCCCATGAGGCACTGCAGTTGCCTTTCAGCATCAAAATATTTCAGTTTTTGGCCAAAAAATGGAATTTTTTTTATTTGTTGTGTTTCCAAGTGTTCAGATTTTTTATGTTAAATCTAAATTTTCCTTGGAAACCAGCCATTTTTCATGAACACATTTTTATTCAGCCAAAACCCAATTTTGTATTAAAAAAAAAAAGCTTTAGGGGCTGCAGCCCAGGGTCTCAGGCTAAGGGCAGGGATGGTACGTTATATGGGCTGGTGGTGCCCGAGAACCAGGAATATTCAAGGCTGGGGGCTGTGCTCCACCAATATTTGGAGCTAGGTTTCTCCCTTGGCCCTGCCTGGAGTAGGCCCTGCCCCCCCCGCCCCCCGCCTCGGAGCTTCCCTGCCTGAAAAAAACCAGCCGGTGCCTCTCTCCCTTGCTTGTGCTGCCGGCTGCCTGCAGCTGCTTCTGCCTAAGGCTGTCGAGAGCAGTGGCAGGCAGACTGTTGGAGCACCTCCGGAGGGGGAGGGGGAAGAGGCAGAGAGGAGGGGATACGTATGTGCTTGGGAGCCCTCTCTCCCATCCCCTGGCACCCACCTGGAGGAGACACCAAGGGGGGTTCCAGCCAGGAGATGGACATCTAGAGTGGACCTCACTCACCTGAGCAGCTGCTGGGGCTTCGGTGAGGTTTGACCCTGTGATCCATCCCCTGCCCCCCACAGCCCCCACTCCTGCCCCACGCTGGGCAAGGGGTAGCTCCATCCCCAGTGAGGCTAGGGTGAGGGGGCAGCAGGGGAGGAAGGAAGCCACACGCGAAGGCAGTTCCATCCCCCCCAGCACCCACCCACCCACCACAGGAGAGATAGGGGACGGGGGCTTCTTAGATCTGAGCAGCTGGGGCTTGGGTGAATTTTGTGACACTCTCCCCTCCCCTCAGCCACGACCCTGCAGTCCCTACTCCTGCCCCATGCTGGGCAAGGGGCAGCCTCATCCCCAGTGAGGCTATGGTGAGGGGCAGCAGCAGGGGAGGCCACATGTGATGGCACACCCCCCCCCAGTACCCACCACAGGGGAGGCGAGTGGGCTTTCTGGACCTAAGAGAGCCCCTAGGAGCATGTGCAGTGACTGTGGTGCAGAGTGAATGTGCTGTGGGGGGGGAGAGAAGAGGAGGGGGGAATGTGTGTGCGGGTGGAGTCCTCTCTGGCCCTAGCCCTGGGGCAGCCTGTCTGCACCCCAAGTTCCTTATCCTGAGCTCTGCCCCACCCCAGAGCCTGTGAACCCCTCATCCCCAGCCAGGACCGGCACTAGGGTTTTGAGCGCCCTAGGCGCACGGCCATTTCGCCGCCCCACGCGCTGGTCCCCCGGCTCCACAGTCCTGCCTGCGGATGGTTGGCTGATCCCATGACTCCGCTGGAGCTGCCACAGTGGTGCCTGTGGAGGGTCCGGTGGTCCGCAGCTCTGGTGGAGCTGCTGCAGTCGTGCCTGCAGGCGGTCCACCGCAGCTGCGTGAGCAGCCGACCGTCTGCAGGCACAACTGAGGCAGCTCCACCGGAGCCACAGACCACCGGACCCTCCGCAGGCACCACTGTGGCAACTCCACCAGAGCCACCTGCTGCCCCCTCTGGCAAAATGCCGCCCCCTAATAATGCTGGTGCCCTAGGCGATTGCCTAAGCTGCCTAAATGCAAGCACCGGCCCTGTCCCCAGCCACACCCCAGAGCCCTAACCTTAGGGGAAAAACGTGCAACTTAAATTTGGTGGAGTACAGTTTGGAGTATCATTGTGTTTAACACAATACTTGATTATTTTACACCCTTTAAAATATATAACTATTCGTATACAGGTGTTATGAAGTGAGAATGTACTTAATGTTTTCTCTGAATACTGTGTGGGTGCCTCAGTTTCCCCTATGCATTTCTCAAGGTTCTAGATGGTGGGATAAGGATGTGTGACTGCACAGAGAATGGCTGAAACCCTGTCTCCGGGCAACTGATGGCCTGGGCTGCTCTCGTGCAAGGTGCCCACTGAAGGTGTTGGAGAACAAAGAGGTCAGGTGGCCTCCTAATGCCTGGAAAAGAGAAAGAGGCCAGAGGAGGGAATGTCAGTGCCTGTGTGAACTTCCGGGAAGTGCATGGTGTGGAAGAGGATGCTAGGATACTTTGGAACTACTCCATACAAAGCCAGTCAGGACTCTGGGGGAGCTTCCTCTCTCGGAGCATACTGTCTCCAGGGCAAGAACTTTCCTGGATCTGACCTCAGAGCATTCAGCATCCCCTTCCATACTGTGCGCTTTCTGCAGCGAGTCTGTCAGGCAGGTCCTGTGGCAACCAGAGGTCCCTGCACATCAACTCTGCAGTCAGCCAGCCGGTAAAACAGAAACCAGCCAGCCGGTAAAACAGAAGGTTTATTAGACGACAGGAACACAGTCTAAAACAGAGCTTATAGGTACAGAAAACAGGACCCCTCAGTCAGGTCCATCTTGGGGAGTAGGGAGCCCAGACCCAAGTTCTGGGCCTCTCCCCATTTCCCCAGCCAGCTCCAGACTGACACTCCCTCCTCTAGCCTTTGTGTTTCTTCTGGACAAGGAGGCTACCTGAGCTCTTTGTCCCCAACACCTTCAGTTGGCACCTTGCAGGTGAAACTGAGGCACCCATAAAGTATTCAGAGAAAACATTAAGAACATTCCCACTTTGTCACAACAGGTGCAACAAAATATAATAAAATATATTGAAGCAGGAAAGTGCTGCTTCTGACTTTCCACTTTTAATTGACCCTTGTAATCTTGTGGTGCCGACGCGTTGTAGCTTCATTTTATATCGACTTACAGGGCGGGAGCAGGTGACACCACCATTTTGGGCACCACTAAAAATTATACAAACCTGCCACCTATGCGCACGCGTGCACGTGCACACACACACACACACACACACACACACACACACACACACACATATATCACGACAAAATTAGTGAGTTAAATGGTGAACTTTCATCAAATGGGAAGAAGTTCATAATTCTAGTGTCCCAGATTTGGATTTCCTAACTAGCTGCTCCCTAGTGTTCAGTTCAGGCCTCAGTACAATGATGTAGCACTTGGGGATGAAGATGCAGCCCAGTAGCCCAGTGCTAGAGGCCAAGATAGAGAAGATCTCTACAGCCACCATGTATTTCCCCTTGGTGCTCAGGTAAGTGGGGATGAAGGAGACCCACACGCTGCAAAGCACCAGAATGCTGAAGGTGAACTTGGCTTCATTGAAAGTATCAGGCAGCTTCCTGGCTAGGAAAGCAATCGTGAAGCTGACAATGGCCAGGAAGCCCATGTAGCTCAGGACACAGTAGAAGGCGGCGTTTGACCCCTTTGCACTAAGATGTGTCCAGCCTCTGATTTCATGTCCAGGTCTGGGAATGGGGGAGCAGTTCCCAGCCAGACAGCGCAGATCCCAACTTGGATAAGGGAACAGGAAAAGACGATGGAGCCGGACAGTCTGCTCCCCAGCCATTTCCTCATGCTGGATTCTGGCTTCGTGGCCTTGAAGGCCAGAACCACAGTGATGGTTTTTGCCAGCACGGAAGAAACAGAAACAGAGGAGATGACACCAAAAGCTGTTTGTCGGAGAAGGCAGGTCACCCGGCCAGGTCGGCCAATGAATACCAAGCTGCAGAGAAAGCAGAGCAGGAGGGAGAGGAGAAGAACATAGCTGAGCTCCTGGTTGTTGGCCCTCACTATGGGAGTGTCCCGGTGCTTAATAAACATTCCTAGCACCAGCACTGTGAGAAGAGAAAATAAAAGAGCAAAAGAAGCCAAAACAAATCCCAAAGGTTCTTCATAGGAAAGGAAATTCATAAACTTGGGGATGCATTTATCTTGGTCCTTGTTTGGGTACTGATCTTCTGGGCACCTATCACAATGATCCGCATCTGAAAGAAACAAAATGAAACAAAACAAAATGTAACTCAACTTAAACCAGTGCAATTACATTAGGGATACATTTCACCCAGTCAACTCTTACAGCAAAGATGAAACACAGGCACTGAAGAAAATTATTTATGTCTGATATTACGTACATACATTCAAACTGCAACATGCATACATTCAGGGTGCAATTCTATGATATCAGAAATCCAGTCTCTTTCGACTGCAAGATATCACAGGTTGCACCATGTTGTTTCTGTCTGTTGAGGGGATGAGCAGAACTCCTAGGATTAGGTTTATATTTTAAATATTCAGGATTATCTATTTGAAATTCCCTTTTAGCGGTGATTCTAAAATATTTGCTTAACATTTGTTGTTTCTATAAACACTTCTGCCAGTAAATTCATTTTTAGGGAAACAGATACTGAAGTGGGCTGAATAGAGTCACAGCAAAATTTATTAACAGGTAAAGCTAGTCAGACATTTTCCATCAAAATCATTTTTTCAGTAGAAAATCTGACTTCTGAAAAATTGAAATATCCCACAGGAAAATGGTAATTTTAACTAAATTTTTAACATCAATTTTCTGGTTCCAGACTTCATCTCCCATGGTGCACCATGGCCTTGTGACTCCTATGGTGACTGAGTCAGAGGGAATGACTATAGTGCATCATGGGAAATATAGTCCAGCCAAGGTTTCTGGCCCCTGTAATAGAGTGGGGCTATAAATCAACTTAACTACAACTCCTGTGAGGCACCAGGAGGATGGAGAGTAATATAGATTCAAAGCAAAATGAAACATTTTCATTTCAGGTCATTTTGACTTTATTTTTAATGAAATTTTCATTCTGTTTTGATATTTCAAATTTATTGTCCAAATTTTGGATGAAAACAAATGTCACAATACTGGAATTTTCCACAGGAGAGAAATTAAAATGTTTCAATCAGCTCTGGTCATAGCTAATTCTGTGCACAATTCCCCCAGCTCTGCCCTTTTACGGAGGGGATAATTCTGTTATGTTCACATCATACACACAGCGAAGTTAGATACCAAGCTAAAATACTTTTTCAGGAAGGTTGCAATGTCACACAACCTTACTTCTTAAATTCTGGAACTTTAACAACACAAGAACCAAAAGTAGGGAGAGACAGAGCAAGCTGCTCCTTAAAGCAGAGAGGAATAACCCATTACCCTTGCTGCAGAACAGCTCCTAGAAGACTGACTCAGATCACACACTTTCTTACCGTGCCCAGAGCCCCCTAGCCTGCAAGAGGAGGACCAGGACTGACTCTCCTATAACACACACAAACTTAAAATGATAGCTTGAAATTCCAACATAGTCCTCAATACTCTGCAAATTCCTCTGGAGATACCTACGTGTCTGGTTGGAAATTGTCCCTTCTGGGCATGGAGCACGGTCATAGCAACAAAGCAGCTCCCCCTCCCGAACTGTCCTAACATATCCAGGATGGCAGCTGTCAATGCACATGGACCTTGGCACTATCTGAACAAAAATAATAGGAGTAAGTTAACAATGGTAGGACATTATTGTGTCTTCTTTTGTCCCTTCTCTGGAAGGAAGTGTGAAAACCAGGGGAAAATGTATTTTATTAGAAACCCAATTTCTCATAAAAATGGTTTTTCCAGTATTTTTTGTTACCAGCTTTAATTCTCAATATATTTCCAACCATTTTGAGTGTGATCAGGGAATGCTGATCCTATATTGAAGATGGAGGCAAGGGTTGCCTTATATTCTTGGTGCTTTAAATTCTTCCTGCACAGGTCATGTGTCTCTGTTACAGGCACTCAGTGTTAAGCAGTGGGACTCCCCCATGTCTGGCAGGAGAGATCTCCAAGGGCCAGGACTGTAACACTCCCCTGTCACTCTGAAAGCTGCAATGATTCCCCACCTGATTGAACCTGCTGTTCCAAACGATGGCTGCTTCGTTAATGGTGAACTCTTGGCCGACAGGAGCCCGTGAGTCCACGTGACCCACTTTGACTCTGATGAAGGAATCGTTGGGGAAAACGATCCAGTTTAAAATGTCGTATCGAGCTGATGATTCACCATTTTCATCGAAAAACACTTCGTCCCTCGCACTGTTGTTAAATCGGATATTTTTCAAAAAAGGATGGAGCTAGATTAAAACAGAAATTGACAGGTGTTATAAAATGCATGAAATGGCTGCCAATGTCCTGAATCCATCAGAATACAACTTACAAACTCCTGCCTTTGGAAGCTTATGTTTTCTGTTCTCTGGGAGAGGGTGACTTAGTAAATGAAGTGATTTCTGGAGCTAAAATACTCTGAAACTTGAGAGATTCCACATTTTTGAAAAGTAATCTGTCAGAGTTCCATCCTGATGCTGAACTCTGGGGTAAAGATATGGGGACCTGCATGAAAGACCCCCCAATCTTATTTCTACCAGCTTAGGTTAAAAACTTTCCCAAGGCACAAATCCTTCCTTGTCCTTGGACAGTATTGCTGCCACCACCAAGTGAGTTAGACAAAGATTCAGGAAAAGGACCACTTGGAGTTCCTGTTTCCCCAAAATATCTCCCCAAGCCCCTTCACCCACTTTCCTGGGGAGGGTTGAGAATAATATACCAACCAAATAGGTAAACAAGGTGAGCACAGACTAGACCCTAGGGTTTTTAGGACACTAAAAACCAGTCAGGTTCTTAAAAGCAGAACTTTATTATAAAGAAAAAAGAGGGGAAGCACCTCTGTAAAATCAGGATGGAAGGTAATTTTACAGGGTAATAAAATTTAAAACACAGATGATTCCCCTCTAGGCAAAACTTTAAAGTTACAAAAACCGGAATAAACCTCTCTCTTAGCATAGGGAAAATTCACAAGCTAAAACAAGAGATAATCTAATGCAATTCCTTGCTTACTTACAATTTTTGTAATCATAGATGCTCATTTCATGTAGGGGTTTAGGAGATTTTTTTTTCCTGCCCTAGTCCCTCTCTGGCTGGGAGAGAACAACAAAGAGAGCACAAACAAAAACCTCCCCCCTACAGATTTGAAAGGATCTTCTTCCCTTATTGGTCCTTTTATTCAGGTGCCAACCAGGTTATTTGAGCTTCTTAACCCCTTACCAGTAAAGGAGAGATTTTATGCTGCCCTTAGCTGTATGTTTATGACAGGATCACTGTGCCTTTCGAGTTCTCCGGTGAACTAAAAATCTCCTTGCTTTTAAGAGTCCAAGTATATTATGGCACCTTAGAGACTAACAAATTTATGTCAGCATAAACTTTCATGGACTAGAACCCACTTCATCAGATGCATAAACTCCATGCATCTGATGAAGTGGGTTCTAGCCCATGAAAGCTTGTGCCCAAATACATGTGTTAGTCTCTAAGGTACCAAAAGGACTTCTCATTGTCTTTGCTGATACAGACTAACACGGCTACCACTCTGAAACCAAGTATATTATGTGGATCTAGTCAGGAAATGCATTTTTTTCCCCATGGATAATTTAGATACTTTGTTAAAAATCTCCAAGTTGTAAATTTTTTGGCCAAAATTCACCTAAAACTGAATGTATTCCATTCAAAACTGCCAAAAACTGATTTGATTTTTTCCTGGGGTTTTAGTGGACATTTTTCAATTACAGAATTTTTGATTTTCCAACAAAATATGGGAAATTTTTGACAAAATCTGGCACTTTGCACAAAAAAAAGTTATTTGATCAAAAACAACAATTTTAGGCTGAAAAGAATTGCAACTGAAAAATTTTGATTACCCTATTATTATATAGAGAGGGCCAGATTTTTAAAAGTATTTAGATGCATAGTAGGATATTCAAAATCTTTTAGGTGCCTTACATGGAGTGGCACATCAGTGTTGGTAAAAGGCATCCATTTAATTTTGAAAAATCCTGTAGGCACCTAAATAGATAGAAAAATCTAGCTCTATGAACTGAATTGAGAAGCAATGCACAGAGAACATTCAGAATGATTTCTTAAGAGTTTGGGAAGCTCCCGGCACACAGTGAGCAGTGAGCACTTCAGCAAATAAATCATCATAAATATTTGTTTAAAAAGTATAAGTTATTCAGCTGCATTCAACTCCTACTTTCAATAGTTTCTCCCCAGTGTTTGTGATAAAACTATTAATTATCATTATTATTATACATGTGAGAAAAAGTCCTACTGAAAATTTTGACACACATTAAATAGAGAATCTTGGTGCAACATTAATGCTGAAGCTCTTATTGGTGCTTCCATGAGTAGAGACATTACCTCCCATGGCTGGATGTTCTGAAGTTCTAGCAGATGTCCTTTCCCCATGGCTTCCTTTTTGGATTTGGATGAGTATATGGCATGTAGAGTATGTGCCACAGCACAGACACCATTATAGATACTGTAGCTCTGGCCTGACATTTTCATTTCAAAATCAGAACCCGGCAAGCTTTCCAGTTCCTCCTTCCCTGAGCAATTTCTCCCACCCTTTATTGTCAAGCTACTATATAGAACCGAACAATTAAATACAGTGTGCCAAAACCGCTGAATAAAAATATCTCCTTTGGGTTGGTAAGGGTTGAGGGTCCGGAGGAAATCTCGGAATCTTGGCACATCCTCTGTATGTACTGCGAAGGACAAGTCCACCTATTCAAAGCGATATTCAATGTGAAATCCCACTGAGCTGTCGTGATCCAAACCTTCCCTATGGGTATCAGTGCTGTTTGATAGCTTGCATGTAAAAACAATGTAAAACCTAATAGAGAGTCTGTATCACCATGTACAACAATCACCTCAGCCTTTGTCTGGGTGATGCTGGAATATAGCTTAAAATGTTGCTCCCTAAATGAGTGGTCCATCGAAGAGGAAGGCACATGAGGGGCCCGTTCGGTGAAGGCAATACAGATGCTGTTCCTAGTAAGCACTGGCTTCAAAGTCTGCACAAACTTTTCTCCACAATCATCAGTGAGGCGATGAGGCCAATCCAGGTCCATTTGAAATGCTGCATTAACCGAACTAGTCCCAGCAACTGAGGTATCTCATTTGGGATCATCCGGTAGAAAGAAGGGAACTGAAATTTATCACTCAGCATGGCATGGAATGAGCCATAGCTGATCTAAAAGAGAAAATATGTTGATTTGTAGATTTGGGCAAAATCTAGAATTGTTAGAAAATGTTTTCTTCTCTCAATAGAAAAAAAGTTCTCTGAAAATAACAGGGTTTTTTTAACTATCTAAAACTCAACTTTTTTAGTAACCAAAAACTGAAAATTTCAGCCAAAACCAAACACAAACAATTCAGCCAGAAAACCCATATATTTGATTTCCCGATTTCTGTGTTCCTAATGAAAACTTGAATATTTTCAAGGAAAGTAGTCACTTTCTTTGAAAGTTTTCTTTTAACTCAACCCCGGTTTTCTGTACAAAACCACCAATCTAAGCAAACAACCATTTCAACAGAAAATTTCCAGCTAGCTCTTCTGAACATTTCAAATTTCAAATTACAAATCTGAATTTGCTTCATGTCTGCCTGAGCTTCTTCTGCATTGGCTTCCCATGAATATTCTAGGAGAGAAGATCACTGGATGCAATGTTCCCCAAAACAACATATTGGGGCACATTCAGAAAAGATGACTTTTTAACCTGTAAATGTGATTGTTTGCACCAGAAACTTGTTTCTCAGAGTAACACTCATGCAATCACTGAACGTATGGGTCCAAAACCAAGTAATGTATCTCAAATTTTAATACTATAGCCCATAGAGCTAACTTAAAGGTATTTTATGTAGCATTAATGCAAGAAACCTACAGGCCTATATCCTGTAAGACATTAGTTTAAGTAGTCAAAACACAGCTTCTGAAGCCTATGAGCTTTAGCACAAGTAAGTTGTCCCAGAGAAAGGATCTAGATGACAACTGGCAGTAGCCACTGAGGCAAACTGGGCACAGGAGGAGGGGATTCCCAGAGCATGGGAGGATTGCTTGAGTGGTAGCACCCCAAGGAAAGAGGCAGTGGGGTCCAGAAGGAACATGCAGCAGGTGAGACACGAGCTATCAGGGGGCACTCTGAGGATGAGGAGCTAATTCCTGAGAGAACCAGCATAAGGCATGATGACAGCAAGTGCTCCATCTGTTTATGGAGATATTATATCTCCTAGAGCTGGAAGGGACCTTGAAAGGTCACTAAGTCTAACCCCCTGCTTTCACTAGCAGGACCAAGAACTGACTTTTGCCCCAATCCCTAACTGACCCCCTCAAGGATTGAACTCCTAATCTTAGATTTAGCAGGCCAATGCTCAAACCACTGGGCTATCCCAGAGGCAGGGTTGAAATCGGGAGGAACACCAGCTGTCTTCCACCAGCAGGTCTCCATGAGAAAGGAGTGTGTATGTGTAAGGTAATGTGCAGGACACCATCTTAATTCCCCATTATGGCTACCTTCTCGTTTGGTTTGGAATATTTTGGTTTTCACTAATTATGCTAATAAAAGTACTTAAAGATTTGCTTTGCCTTCAGTGTGAGTGTTGTCATTGTGCAGGGGTTCCCAGCCAGACACTGAACTTAATTATGTAGTGAATGATTCTGGGCCTAGAACCTATTAAACCTCAGAAATTTAATCAGCAACTAATTGGAAATTCTCAATAATCAGAGAATATCAGGGTTGGAAGGGACCTGAGGAGGTCATCTAGTCCAACCCCTTGCTCAAAACAGGACCAATCACCAACTAACTCATCCCAGCCAGGGCCTTAAAAACCTCTAAGGAAGGAGATTCCACCACCTCCCTAGGTAACCCATTTCAGTGCTTCACCACCCTGCTAGTGAAAAAGTTTTTTCTAATATCCAACCTAAACCTCCCCCACTGCAACATGAGACCATTACTTCTTCTTCGGTCATATGCTACCACTAAGAACAGTCTAGATCCATCCCCTTTGGACCCCAAGCAGCTATCAAATCCCCCTTCATTCTTCTCTTCTGTGGACTAAACAATCTCAGGTCTTTCAGCCTCTCTTCATAAGTCATGTGCTCCAGCCCCCTAATCTTTTTTGTTGCCCTCTGCTGGACTTTTTCCAGTTTTTTCCACAATATCATCAATGACATCAGTAACTACTCAGTGAACCAGGCAACAATACTGAGTAACTACCCCCATTCTGATAACAACCGTAAGTCTGACTCACAAGATTCACATATGATTTTTTGTCAACATCAGGGCCAGTTTCATCCTTGGTTAGAGATGCAGCCATATAAAGAAAGCTGTAGCAATGGGACCTGATGTGAGTTCTGGAGCTGCCTTGAAAGGGGAGTTCACAGAAGCTAAATAGCAAGTGGGACATTATGGAGAATGTGAGTTTTTTTAATACTCTCATGAACAATATGCATGAATCAGTTTACCCACCCACACTATATTGCTGCCCATTTGGGGTTAATTTCTCCACTGACAGAGGCACTTGGGAATGTGATATATGCCCTTTTGGTTGTAATCAGCACAGAAGAATGGAGTACCCTTGAGAGACACAGAAGACCAAATGATCAAACATTAATTTTAAAACATTGAATATCAGCATTGGAAGGGACCTCAAGAGGTCATCCAGTCCAACCCCCTGCTCAAAGGAGGCCAAATCCCCAGACAGTTTTTTTTTTAAAACCCTGCCCCCTAAATGATTGAGCTCATAACCCTGGGTTTAGTAGGCCAATGCTCAAACTACTGAACTATCCTTCTGTCCCAAGGGAGTCTGAGTATAGGGACACATAATGACTGGATCTGGAGACAAATGAACCAAATGTGAAGAGATTGGTTGTTAAGATTTGCTGCTGCCTAGGGCAGGAGGCCACAGGATCAGAGAGAACCAGATATTAAGATGGACTCAAGTAAAGTATGGAAAGTTGGGGCAATTGCTTCTGTCAATACAAATTCAAGCAAGCTTGGTTTTTCCATGCTGATTTAAGGACTCTCAAAGGTTGTGTTCCAGTGGACTACTAAATGCTGGCTTTTTACAAAAAGGCTGTCCTGGGTCACTGCACATAGCACTGTTTGCATTGCTTCCTGAAGGAGTAGATATCTCTGAGAGGAGTCTGAACTCATTTGGACTCACTGGAAAGCCACAGAAAGAAACAGGGTCCTGGAGCCTGGAGGTCCAGCCTTGGAGTTGTAGAACTGTGGGGGCTTACCTTTAAACAAAGCTATGCCTAGGCTTGTGTAAGATCTGGGGCACTGAACTCCCTCTAAATCCATGACAGATGTGTCTTCCTGTTCCTCAACTCTGTCTCTGATGCCATTCCTCTGAGGTTAATAAAGTTACACCAATGGGAACTTTGCCCCTGTCTCTCTGAGCTGTGAAACCCTTCTATACCTCCCCCACTCTTTACCTGTGGGATCTTGTAGATGCCTAAGATGGTTGCCATCTGGATGGACGTTTCAGACTCGAGCCCCTCGATGACAGCTGACAACTTGTCCTGGGTGTCACAGTTGTAATTCGGGATCATTAGGTACCTGGTGGAGAGCAAGGTAAAAGAGCTCTCGTAGGTCTTCCTGGGGCTGAAAAAGCTCTTATAGATGCGGAAGCCCAGTGTGATGTTGGGTAACAGCTCAGGATCTTGGTTGATCTTGTTAACAGCAAACACTAAGGCCAAGACATGCTGGTAGTTCTTCGGCACCAGTCTGCAATGAGATTTAAATGGTGCAGAACATGCCTGTTAGGTGAGAGGAATGATACAGAACTTTACACTCCAGGTGTTTCTTAGCAAGGGCAGCTATTTCCAGTCTCCAGTCTGAGTCATACTTGTGCCCAGTACACTTCCACAATGTTAGAACATATAAGAACGGCCAGACTGGGTCAGACAAATGGTTCATCTAGCCCAGTATCCTGTCTGCCAACAGTGGCCAATGCCAGAGGGAATGGACAGAACAGGTAATCATCAAGTGATCCACCCCGTCACCCATTCCCAGCTTCTGGCAAATGTTGCCAACTTTTGAGATGTTATTGTGAGCCGTACAATACTGAGAATTTTCCTTAAAAGTCCCAGCTGCAGAAATCACGTGACATGCACAGGTGACATGCACAGGTTTCTTTCTTTCTTTCTTTCTTTCTTTCTTTCTTTCTTTCTTTCTTTCTTTCTTTCTTTCTTGAATTAAAGGCTAGATTTTTAAAGGCATTTAGATGCCTAGTGGGATTTTCAAAAGCACCTAGGTAACCAAATTCCATCAGTGGAGACAGGGGCCTAGATGCTTTTCAAAATCCCATGAGATACCTAAACACCTTTAAAAATTTGGCCCAAAGTGTGTAGCCCTCATAGATGCAGAGAAGCGCATTAAACCCTGTCCCAAGTGAAAACAAAAAGCTCAGAAACCAGAGGACAAATAAAATTTAATCTAATGATTTTCCAGCAAATTTCAGGATTTTTTTGAGGCCTAACTCATGATATTTGAAAGTGTGGGGTTGGCAGTAATTCTCCCATTCCCTTAAGGGGAGCGTTGCATGGGTGAATACAGCCACAGCACCAACAATTCACCAATACAATATCGTATCCAGCCTGATCTTGGGAGCATTGCTCTGACCTCTAAAGGGAGCATCTTTTCTTACAAGTGATTTGGGTCTGTCCCCTGTGTTATATCCTTGAGGGCAGCCGGTTTAGGAAGAAATTACTTGAGGCCAGAGAGCAGACAGCTAACAAAACTACCAGTTATTTACACACACAGAGCTCACCTAACAGGCCAAAGCTGGCTGGGCTATCCCCTAATAATCTAACTCAGTTGCTATAGGAACAAAAACCATGACAACCAAATACACAACACCCTGCTGGGGCATTGGCACCCTGACCTTGTCTGCCAACGGAAAACTCACTCAGGCCGTGGTACATATGTAAGCAGAGTCAGGATGAGCTCTACCCTGACATCTGGTGGTGAATTATGGGAAGTGTGGAAAGAATGTCAGGAAGGTGAAGTCTCAAATATTTGCATGGGCACACCCAGCAAGGCAGCCTGGTATGGTTATTTTAACAGCTCTGGGATCCTCAATTTCTTCATTATTGGGGCAGGATAAATAAAGTGTTGCCAGCTGATTATGTGAATGAGGAACTACGAGACTGCTTTATAACAGAAATGTCTCAATATAACTTAAATGACACTTGCTAGATAAGGAGCATGGGTTCCAACCCCAACCCCCCGTGAATGAAGAGAGGTTGGGGGTTGGTGTGTATACCTGATGGTATGGGTCTCTTTTGAGGGTCTGGAACACCAATTGCACATTCTCTTCTCTCTGCTGTTAAAGAGTAGAGCTAATTTTGATGCCATTAGGAGTCTATCTAGAGACTGCTGAGCTGAATTCACGTTGGGCCAATAGTGCACCAGCACCAGGCCTCCCCTACTAAAAGCTGAAATCACTGAGTGCTATGTTAACTAGTGGGGAACCCTGAAGACTGATTGTTAAGTGGTGGGCAGGGCAGAGCAGTCTGCAGTGTGTTGGAGCAGCCCATGGAACAGTGAGCAGAGTGAAGCAGTTTGTAGGGACAGCTGGAGAAGTGGCACAGCTGGTGAAGTAGAGCTGGTTGTGGTGAAGGCTGCAGCAGAACTTCATGGAGAGGCAGAGCAGTTGACCCTGGCCCACGTAAGGTGCCCCTTAACACCCTGTGTGGACTTCCCCCCATTTCCACCCCGGTTGGAGGGGTAAAACTCTGCAGATGAACTCTTGAATTCTGGGGTGGCACTGACCAGAGACTTTTGGGTTGTTGGACTTTGGGATGATTGAACTTAAGACCCTAAGGGGAAAAGAACATTGCCAAATGTACTTAGAGGTGGGTTTTGTTTATGGTTTGTGTTATAATCCCGTTTGTGGTGTTTCTCCAATGGGATGCCACATTGGTTCCTTCCTTTATTAAAGAGATTTTGTTACACTCAGACTCCGTGCTTGTGAGACGGGAAGTATTGCCTCCTAGAAGCGCCCAGGGGGGTGTGGTATGGAAGTGTCCTAGGTCACTGGGTCGGGGCTCGAGCCGGTTATGCATTGTGTTACTGAAACGGAACCCCTGGATACTGAACCCAGCCCTTGTTGCTGCCAACTCAGAGGGGCAGAAGGGTTACACATACAAGATTTAGTCCTCCAGGGGCTTAGAAGGACTGGAAAGAGACACTAACCAATCAGGAGCCAGCAGGTATGTTAGGAACCTTTCCTTGCTTCATGCAGGGGTGGAGCTGGAGCAAGAGAGGAGTTTCAGAGGCCTCACCCATTTGATTCTGATTCTCTATTTACAATTCTTTTTTGAGATCTGTCAGTTAGCCAGGTTTAATTCCATTCTATATGGGCTACCTTGATTTTGTAAAATGCATTTTTAAACCAAAATGTTGCATCAAATGCATATAGATAAGTCTGAGTATATTATCACAATTCTTAAATTCATAGCTCTGTAGAAATCATAAACCCAATAGACTCTGGCTTTAAGACTTATTACAACAATATATAACCTGTTAACTTGGGAGGAGGGATAGCTCAGTGGTTTGAGCATTAGCCTGCTTCAACCCAGCATTATGAGTTCAATTCTTGAGAGGGCCATTTGGAGAACTGGGGTAAAAATCTAGGAACTGGTCTTGCTTTGAGCAAGGGGGTTAGACTAGATGACCTCCAAAGGTCCCTTCTAACCCTAGTATTCTATGATACTTTGCTCTATGGTTGCAGAGGTGTTAATTACCCACTGCACTTTGAATGCTTTTTTGCAACATGTGTTTGTTCCACCTTGTATTTAGCTGTGACATTGATTACCTTTCCCAGACCTGAAGAAGAGCTCTGTGGAGTTGAAAGGCTCCAGAAGTCAAGGTCTCATGGTATAATTCCCCACTCTGAACCTTAGCGTCCAAAAGATGGGGTACCAGCATGAATTCCTCTAAGCTTAATTACCAGCTTAGAACCTGTAGTGCTACCACTAACCAGGAATTCCAGTGCCTGGTACACTCTGGTCCCCCCAAAACCTTCCCCGGGGACCCCCAAGACCCAGACCCTCTGGATCTTAACACAAGGAAAGTAAACCCTTTCCCTCACCGTTGCCTCTCCCAGGCTTCCCCTCCCTGGGTTACCCAGGAAGATCACTGTGATTCAAACTCCTTGAATCTTAAAACAGAGAGGAAAGTCCACTTCCCTCCCTCCTTCTCTCTCCCCCTCCCAGTCTCTCCCTGAGACAGAAAGTAATCCTAACACAGAGAGAAAATTAACCTTTCTCTCCCCCTTCCCTCCTTTCTCCCCACAAATTCCCTGGTGAATCCAGACCCAGTCCCCTGGGGTCTCACCAGAATAAAAAAACAATCAGGTTCTTAAACAAGAAAAGCTTTTAATTAAGGAAAGAAAAAACAGTAAAAATTATCTTTGTAAATTTAAGATGGAATATGTTACAGGATCCTCCAGCTATAGACACTGGGAAAACCCTCCCAACCTAAGTATACAAGTACAAAATAAAATCCTTTCAGCAAAATACAAATTTGAACTCCTTCCAGCCAATATACATTTGCAAATACAGAAAACAAACATAAGCCTAACTCGCCTTAACTACCTAGTACTTACTATTCTGGACATATAAGAGACTGTATCAGAGAGATTGGAGAGAAACCTGGTTGCACATCTGGTCCCTCTGAGCCCCCAGAGTGAACAACAACCAAACACTAACGGCACACACAAAAACTTCCCTCCCTCAAGATTTGAAAGTATCCTGTCCCCTGATTGGTCCTCTGGTCAGGTGACAGCCAGCTTACTGAACTTATTAACCCTTTGTCAAAAGAGACATGAAGTACTCCTGTTCTATTAACCCTTAACTATCTGTTTATGACACAAGCCTATAAAATATATTGCCTCCCTCACTTTGCCTCTCTTATATGATCTCAATACAGTTACCATCGTCAACTAAACGTATAAGCTCTTAAAAACTTATATTAAGTTTGTCTGGCAAAACCTAGTTTCCATAAAGCCATGCCGACTGGTACCATTTATGGGCCATCATTTAATCTTTCATTGGTATCCTCTCGTGTCACCCTTTCCATCATTTTGGCCAGCATCAGGCTAACAAACTGGGTTTACCTCTTTTAAATTCAATGCACAGCCCACCTGTGGAACTCGTTGCCAGGGGATGTGGTGAAGGCCAAGATTGCAACAGGGTTAAAAAAAGAAATACACAAGTTCATGGAGGATAGGTTCAACAATGGCTATTAGCCAAGAGGGTCAAGGATGCAATCCCATACTTTGGGTGTCCCTAGCCTCTGTTTGCCAGAACCTGGGAGTGGATGAGAGAGGATGGATCATTCACTCAATAATTGCCCTGTTCTGTTCATTCCCTCTGAAGCACCTGGCATTGGCCACTTTCATAAGGCAGGATAATGCCTTGGTACATTAACTACTTGTACATTAACTACTTGTACATTTGGGTTTTTTGTTTGTTTTATTTTGTCTCATTTTCCCCATTTCTCTGGGCATTCCCCACCGTAACCAGATTCAATAAAAAATCAAACCAAAAATCAATCCCTCAAGAATTCCTTAACCAATTCTTTTAAAACTATTTGGTACAGGTAACATAGTTCTGCAGAGTTAAGAATATTTAACTTTAGCAGTCTCTTTAAAATCCTGCCTAGTTTCTGCCCTATAAAAAGACAATCCGCTCCCAAATATACCAGTTTAGATCTGTAATATGACCTCACTTACTCCCTAATACTCAATGCATGAGATCTCACCCCTTTAGCCTCATAAAAAATAAAGCAATACTTACATGAAGTACTTAATGTACTAAGGATGGAGAGGCTGCTCGAAGGACTCCAGGTCAAGCATAGAAATAACCTGAGAAAAGATTGCACCAATAATGTGGTCTCCCTGCCTATAATAGTCCGAGTGAGTCGGAAAGTGTTTCTTCATTAAGCACATGGGCATTCGGATCTTGCCGATGGCTCGAGGCAGCAGCAGCAGAAAGACGGGAAAAATCATTGTGAAACTCACAAAAATGTCAGGCCAAGTTAAAGCTAAAATGCTGAGTTCTCTGAACTCTCCTCTGTTAAAGTGTTAGCTGCGGCATCAGCCTTATTAGAAACAAACACAGACTGTAAGCACTGTACTTAGCTAAATCTGCAGGCCCACAGATTCTCGCCTTGGCTTTAAATCTAAGGGGAAACATTAAAGCATCAGCATGAGGCTATAACAGTGACAGAGCCCTGCCTGACCCTAGTTCAGACTTGAACACTGAGTGGCCCAGGGGTATATTTGTAGTGGTCTTCAGTGATGGGTGCAAAGCATTCCCAGCTCTTGCATTAGACTCTGGTGTTTGTGTTATTGATTTTCCATGTGGCCTCTGGACTCCACCAGGCCTGGGCAAGGAGGGGAATCGATCATAGTAATTTGCTAATTACAGGGTGGATAATCACCTCCCCAAAGGTCTGTGTCTCAACACACAGCAGCTCAGCTGGAGAAAACATGCTGGGGAGACCTCAGGGGCACTGCTCTCCAGTTCTCAGAGGGGGAGAGGTGCAACTAGGCTGACCCATAGTGAGGAAATACTCAAAGGAGATTCAAGGCCAATTGACTCCTCTTGACAGGAGCCTTTTGTGTCTATTCAGAAAGGTCAGATTGGATCAGTGCTCTGGCCACCTCGGGCTCCCCACATATCACTGTGCTGTACATCAGAGCTTCCCGGAAGAGAGAGAGCCCACAGCCCCCTTTTCCAATAGCCAAGGCCTGGCCACTGGGGCTAACATGGGGTTTCCATCAGCTTGTGGGGCCTGTGGCACAAGGACAGGCAGCTCTGATCCCACGAGCAGAACACACACACACATTTAGCTGGTCTGTTACAATACCAGACATTAGGCTTTCAAAGAGACACCCTCAGGGAAAACTGGGTCCCAAATTTAGTTTTGTTTTCGTTTTTTGTTTGTTTGTTTTTTCCCTGAAGCAACCTCAATAGAAATGGGGCTGGAGCTGAGTTGGTGCAGGGCTCGTGGCTCCTTGGCCTGGGGCTCCTACTGTGTGCTGGGCTCCAGCTGCTAGTCCTGGCTGGGCTCGGGAGGGAAAGGACTTTCTCTTCCCTTGCATTGCCATTTCCAGAGCAGGATGGGAACTTCCTCCAACCACAGGAAGCTCTGCATTCCCCCCATGCTTCCTGTCCTCCTCACTCCCTAGTCTCAGAGGGACGGGAGTTGCCCCCTCTCCCCAACCACCATTCATCCAAACTCAAAGAAAGGACACCAAAAGTTCACCCAGGACACCATTTTCCCTAAGGCCAGCCCTGATTTCCAGTAGACCTGTTCAAAAATAAAAAACAAAACCAAAAACAACAGTTTGCCAAATTTGAACAACTTCAAAATTGTGCATTTGTTGCTCAGAGTTCAAAAATATATTTGACAAAATATTTTTGCAAAAAAAAAAGTCTCCTTGAAATTGTCTTTTTGATTTTTCTTTTTGATTTCTTCTCCTCCCTTTCCCCTTTTTTGCAATAAAATGAATGATGTAAAGACTTTTTTCAAAGCCATTGGAGCAGAGAAACTGGACCTCAGTTACTTACCCAGCTTTGGGATCTAACCACCGGGCTAGAAAACCTCTCATGCTTTTTCCCCCAACCCCTAATGATTTTTTAAATGACTCATCCAAAGTGGAACAGTTTCAACAGGAGAGACTGAGGGACACCCCACCACCACCATCTCCAGATCAGTTTATCCCATAGGCCAGTGGTTCTCAACCAGGAGTCTGGGGCCCCCTAGGGGTCGTAAGCAGGTTTCAGGAGTTCCTCCAAGCATGGTCAGCATCAGACTCGCTGGTGCCCAGGGAAGAAAGCCGAAGCCCCTCCATACTGGGCTGAAGCCCAGGATTCTAAGTCCTGTCCCCCAGGTCTGAAGCCTAAGCTTGAGCAGTGTAGCTTCGCGGAGGCCCCTGTGGCATGGGGCCTCTGGCAATTGCCCTGCTTGCTACCCCTAATGCTGGCCCTGGCATTTATATGCAGAAAACCAGGTGGGCCGTGGAGTTTTATAGCATGTTGGTGGGGCCTCAGAAAGAAAAAAAAGTTTGAGAACCATTGCCATAGGCTGGTCGTGAGGATACTCAAATAACAAGTAGAAGGTCCCTATTTAAATCCTTTCTCCCTGTCAGATGAAGGGAATGCTTTGACTGGGCCACGTCTCAGGTAACCACTGGAATAACAGTTATGAAGGAGCCCCTCTCCAACTGCTCTGTTTATGAGTTTGTGTTTGGATCCGGATCTGGGAGGTGACCTCTGAGCATGAAGATAGGGACATCTGTTTTCCACCAGTCTGTGAATCGCTCTAGACCTCCAGGTGCCTAGAATGGGACAGCAGTCAGTGTGACTGTGCACCGGCAGAAACATTGGCATGTACGGAACAGCTAGGTGCAAAAATTTAGGCAACAACAGGATTCGGCAGCAGCTGAGTGGGCTTCCTGTGAATCCCAGTGGGCCTGCTCCAATCATTCCACTGTCATTAAAAGATGATTAAGCAGCATCATTAATTAAATAAAAAATAGTCCCCAGATGAGATTGCTCTAATTGGGATAGGGAAGGGCAGAGGAACTTTTTGAAAAGTAACAAAAAAGAACTAAAAGATCTGACTGTTCCTGAGGTAGAACCAAGTAAACCTACATCATTCCTGGCTGGCATTTGTCCAAAACCTCCAATGGCATGGATTCCGTAACCTCCACTGGAAGACTATTCCAGCGCTTAACTACCCTGACAGTTAGAAAGTTTATCCTAATATCTACCCTAAATCTCCCTTGCTGCAGATAAGCCCATTACTAGTTGCTCTACCTTCAGTGGCCATGGAGAACAATTGTTCCCATCCTCTTTATAACAGCCCATAACATATTAGAAGACTCTTATCTTCTTAGTCTTTTTCCCTCAAGACTAAACATGCCCATTTGTTAACCTTTCTTCTCAGGTTTTCCTATATCTTTATCATTTGTATCGCTCTCCTGTACACTCCCAGGATGCCCATTCCATGCCTTCTTGTGGCCTCATGGTCTCCTGGAAGGAGCTTGTACATTGGAGTGAGGAGTGTATTATAAGATACTATATAGAATCCCATAAACTTCAATAGTATGATTTGCAATACATGACTGAGGAATTTGTGCTATCATTGATATCTTGCTTCATGAGTTATTTTTAATATCAATGAGGCTGTTATGATATTTGTAAGGGGGAAGTAGGAGATGACAAGGGGAGGCAATCAGGTTTTCAATATTTAAACAAGATTTTTTCATGAAAAAATTATGACTTTTTTTCCCCACCACATTCTTTCAACTGCCTCTGCTCAGCAATGCTAATCAAAGGTTAGGATCTAAAATGGTTGCGGGGAATTTTCAAAAGTTCCCAAGCAACAGATTCAGGACCAGATTTTTAAAGGTGTCCAACTAGTGCAATTTGCGGAAGCATCAAAAACTCATTGATTTCAATGGACATTAGGCACTTAGATATGTTGGCAAACAGGCCCAGAGGCAATTAATGCCTGCTGAAAATCTCACTAGGTGCCTATTGTTCATCCTTAGATGTCTAAATACTTTGCTAATTTACCCCTTAGCCACTTAGCACCAGATTTTAAAGAATCTGAGTGACTAAAGATGCAGTGGGTGCACTGTGGGATTATCAGAATTGCCTAACTTTCAGTTATTTCATGGAATATCAGGGTTGGACGAGACCTCAGGAGAGGATTTAGTCAGACCCCCTGCTCAAAGGAGGGCAAATTCCCAGACAGCATTGTTGTATTTTTGGTTTTTTAACCCCCCGTCTCCTAAATGGCTCCCTCAAGGTTGAGCTCACAATCCTAGGTTTAGCAGGCCCATGCTCAAACCACTGATCTATCTTTCCCTGCTTCTCTCTTTCCAGTTCAATGGAAGTTAGCCACTTTAGGCCAGATTTTTAAAGGTATTTAGGCATCTTGTGAGATTTTCAGAAGCATTTTGGCACCTAAAACCCTGGCGTTTTATGAATACTCACTTGTGCCCAATCTGCAGAGTTTATGAGCCTCAGCTAGAAATCCCTGGCTCTTTCACTCAAACTATGGGAGCTTATGTTTTACATTATGGAGGTCCTTGGTTCAGTCCCTGGAGTGAGCCAAGATGACAGCTGTAACAGATGTCTGGTCAATTTTCAACTTTAGAAGGTCGTGCAGGTCCTATAAATTGAAGAACAATAGATATCTAGGGCCCAGTGCCTTAGGCTTCTTTGAAATTCCCAATCCTTAGAAACAGGCTAGGAGTAGCATGCATTAAAGCAGACAGCAATACTAAGTAGCTCTGTGTACACATGTCCAGTTCTTCTGGAGATATAAAAATCAGGCAGGTCTTACAAGCTGCTGAACAATCCAGATGAAAGTCTGCTTCTCTGGCAGTAAAGACTGCTCATTGTAGACTCCAGCCACCGACCATCTCATTTCATCACAGTATTTCTTTGGCTATAAATTAGATGCTGGTTGTGTTTTCAAATGGAGTGTCTGTCCACAAACTGGCACTGGAAAGGTGTGCAAAGTTTCTGTGAGAGAGACAGTTACCCAGGGTTCTTTTACACAAAAACACCCACTTGGCATTATGCATGGGCATTTGCAAAAGCCTTGTCATCACTGAACTTGTTGACACTCCTTTGACATTTTTGCACCAAATGTTTTATCCAGGTTTACAACTGCAGCAAGGACATGAGAAAAACCTAGACATTATGGCTCTTCCCTGCTCTAACCATTAGGCAACATTCCCTGATGACAGCAAGACTCTTATCTAACTAATGAAGAGGGTAACAAATTGGTAGTCAGATTGAGAGCTGAGTGAATAACTGACGCTTCAATTCAGTAGCCAAAATGACGAATCCAAAAAAAGGAAAAATTCATTTCAGGTCAATCTCAAATGTGTTTTGTTTTTTTCTCTAGTTTCTCACTGAGATTAAGAACTGAAAATAAAATAATTACAGGTCTCACAAAATGTCTTGAATAGCCAGAAACATTTCATTTTATTCTGTTTAATCCTTGGGTTCTTTTTTTAATACTGTTTAATTGTTTTTCAATAAATCTAGCTAAATCTCTAAAGAAAATGCCATGTAATAGAAAAAAATGAAAACTTTTCACGTGAAAATGTCAAAACAAAAAGTTTTAACTTTTTCTAATTTTTTTCCTCCAAAATAATTTGAGAATTCAACTCAAATTGAGGAATAATTTTGATCAAGTCAAAACTTCATTTTTGTGTGTGAATAAATAATTCATCCCCCCCAAAAATTCCAACCAGTTCTCAACAGAACCTCAGCTGGCATCAGTCAATTTCGCTCCATTGGAATCAATGGGCCAGATACACAACTTGTATCAATCACTGTAGCTAAACTGATGTCAAAGTAGCAATGCTGGCTTACATTAAATGAAAACTGAGCCTCATATTGTCACACTCTGATTTCAGAGATATCGTTAACTTCCAGATCTGCTACCTTGCAGTTGCTATTTGGAATGCAGAACTCATATTGACATCAGTGGATGGTCACTATGGTCAGATGTTTGGCTGTGTGTATGTGTGTGTGTGTGTGTGTGTGTGTGTGCTGTCCCAGCTCTGCGCAGACAGCCAGGACAGAAGACCTTGAGCAAACTGCCCAATGACCACAAGATCCATTAAGGTACGAAGGCACCAAGCCAGTTTATTGTTGACAAAGCACAGTAATAGCACCTGGCAGACTTTACAAGGATACTAAGACATGTATGCCCATGACAATGGAGGCAGCTCAGTCAGTGGTGGGACTTTCCATTCACCCCACCCCACCCCACCCCACCCCTCCTATCAGCTGGCCAAAGATACTCCCTCTGAGATATATCTTTATACTCTGATACAAACAAGTTTCATACTGTCATCCTGGCCTTATTTTTTAGGAAGAATCAGTGTGTTTCTGTTATTCTTGGGGAATGTTTTTATACCATCCTTGATATTGGGGATGTTCTGGTACCACTTCATATTGGAATGTGTTTGCATCAGTATTCTGTACTTAGCACTTCTTAAAAATGTGTATTTATGCAATATCTACCAAGTTCTTGCCAAATTCTGTGAGCAGGTCATGCGTCATATCAGGCATCTATACAAAGGCTTATGTCTACTACAGTCAGTACCCATACAGAGAGGTCCAGTTCAGTTGATTGCACTGAGAAGTAACACAAGCAAGGATTTTTTAAATCATTTCCCCTCATCATTTGATTTCTTTATGCTAGTGGAAATCCAGAAGAACTCTATTAAACCTTGGGAAGACAGCCAGGTATCTTAGAAAAAATACTCACTTTGTGGTGATTTTGGAGAGCCTGGCTAACAAGCTGAACTGAAAAGTCATTTGATTGGAAAGGAATCGACGAAGAACATCTATCTATGATGTTTCTCTGCTGGTTAGGGTATGCACTCTTCCTACTTTAACAAAGTTAAGATCAGATTCTGACCTCCTTCAAAATGCAAGTGTTTAAATGAGGGAAGATTATTTCATTGGTGCACACAATGCCATTAGGCCTTGATTTCCACAGATGTTTGCTATCCTTCTTGATTGTGGTGTCATTAAAATCTTCATACAACAGCTAGTTCTTGAGAAACATTTCAGAGAGGTTTGCTTGTTATCCCATGAGGTGACAGTCCCCAGGGGATCTCTGTGATTGAACCTGTCACAACTCGATTAGAAAAGAGGGTATTATAATTAATGCTAATCAATATAGGTTTATGGAATATAGACCCTGTCAAACTAATTAGATACCTTTTTTTGATAAGCTTACAAGTTTGTTGCTAAATGTAATAGTGTTGACGTAATAGACTCCTGTAAGACATTTTTCTGTTTTTTGTGATATTTTGATTTAAAACTTAGTAAGATATTAAGTGAACATACCAGACATTAATTGGATTAAAATATGGCTAACTGATAAGTCTCAAAATATAATTGCAAACAGAGAAGGCTTATCAAATGGATGTAGTGCTAGAGGGATGCAATGGGAACAGATTCTTTGCCTTATGCTAGTCAACATTTTTATTAATGATCTGGAAGAACAAATAAAATCATTCACTGATAAAGTCTGACGAGGACACAAAATTTGACAAGGTGTTAAACAATGAAGAGGACATGTCACTGACACAGCATGACCTGGATCACTTGATAAACTGGGAGCAAGCAAACGATATGTGTTTTAATATGACTAAATGTAAGTGTATGCGTCTAAGAACAAAGAATGCAGGCCACCCTTACAAGATGGGGGACTCTATCCTTGGAAGCATGAACTTGGGAAAAGATTTGGGGATGATGGTGGAGAATCAGCTGAATGTGAGCTTCCAGTGTGATGCTGTGGCCAAAAGGGATAATGTGACCCTTGGATGCATAAACAGGGGAATCTCAAGCATACAGAGAGAAGTGATTGTCCTTCTCTATTTAGCACTGGTAAATTGGAGAGGGTTCAGGGCAGAGCCATGAGAATGATTAAAGGACAAGAAAACATCAATTGTACTGATAGAATCAAGGAAATCAAGCTATCTATCTTAAGAAAGAGAAGGTACAGTGTAGAACAGGGGTCAACAATCTTTGGCACATGGTCCATCAGGGTAATCCGCTGGCGAGCTGTGAGACATTTTGTTTATGTTCACCATCCACAGGCCCCCTGCACCTCCCAGTGGTCTAGAAATACCTACATGGGGAACAAATATTTGATAATTGGTTCTTCAGTCTAGCAGAAAATTGTTGCTCTTGATCCAATGGAACAACTTACCAAGAGTTATGGTGGATTGTCCAACACTGGAATTTTTAACATAAGATATGATTTTTTTTTGTCAAAGATATTCTCTAGGAATTGTTTACAGGAATTCTATGGTGGTGTTATACAGGAGGTCAGACTAGATGATCGCAATGGGCCCTTATGTCCTCAGAGTCTATTAATATGTCAATGACTCTATGATTAGAACTATAATTACAGGCCCGTGACCATGACTCCATAGCAATGTATAGGCCAAGCATGGACTCTTTGTAAAGTAAAGATAAAGAAAAGGCTTCAGTTCCTCTTCAAAATTACTCTGAAGGGTGCCCTGATTTATTACAGATGATATCCTGCCTGATCCCACTGATCATCTGTGACATCTAATAGTCCAATCAATAGGCCAAACAGCCCGCATGATTGGGTTTGAAAAAAAATATTAGACAGAAGTGTGTGTCATTGTGATATTCCCCTCTGGTGTTATCTAGATCTGCTAGGCCTCTCCAATCCTTGAATCTGGGAGCTTTACCCTGCTCTGCTGTGGGAATCCCCACTGCTGGGCTGTTCACACACGGCCTCTGGCATGTAAGCTTCTTCCAGTTACTGATCAAGGGTTGTGGGGGATTCTTCAATATGGAAAATTTTTAATTTGAGATTTTATATTTTTTTCTGAAAAAGATGTGCTGCAAATTATTTAGGGAAAGTTATCTGACCTATACTATACAGGATGTCAGACTACATGATCACCATGGTCCCTTCTGGCCTTGAAATCTTTTAATTTGTCTATAAATCTATTATTAGAAGCATAATGACAGCCTGGGACCATGATTCACAGCAATGTGTGAGCCAAGCATGGACTCTTTGTAAAGTAGGGATGAAGAAAACACTTCTGTACTAATTCAAAATGATTCTGAATGGTACCCCAATTTATTGTAGCCCTTATTAGAGATGATATACTACCTTTTAAGAGGTTTCAGAGTAGCAGCTGTGTTAGTCTATATCCGCAAAAAGAACAGTAGTATTTGTGGCACCTTAGAGACTAACAAATTTATTTGAGCATAAGCTTTCATAGGCTACAGCCCCACATCATCAGATGCATGTAGTGGAAAATACAGTAGGAAGATATATATATACACACATAGAGGACGTGAAACAATGGGTGTTACCATACGAACTCTAATGAGAGTGATCAATTAAGGTGAGCTATTGTCAGCAGGAGAGAAAAAGAACTGTTCGTAGTGGTAATGAAAATGGCCCATTTCCAGCAATTGACAAGGAGACGTAAGGAAATGAGTGGGGGTGGGGGCGGGGAATAAGCATGGGGAAATAGTTTTACTTTGTGTAATGGCCCATCCACTCCCAGTTTTTATTCAAGCCTAGTTTGATGGTGTCCAATCTGCAAATTAATTCCAATTCAGCAGTCTCTGGTTGGAGTCTGTTTTTGAATTTTTGTTGTTGTAATATTGCGACTTTTAGGTCTGTAATTGAGTGGCCAGGCAGATTGAAGTGTTCTCCAACTGGTTTTTGGATGTTATAATTCTTGACGTCTGATTTGTGTCCATTTATTGTTCTGCATAGAGACTGCCAATGTACATGGCAGAGGGGCATTGCTGGCACATGATGGCATATATCACATTGGTACATGTGCAGGTGAACGAGCCCCTGATAGCCTGGCTGATGTGAGTAGGTCCTATGCTGGTATCTCCTGAATAGATATGTGGACAGAGTTGGCAATGGGCCTTGTTTCAAGGATAGGTTCCTGGGTTAGTGTTTTTGTTGTGTGATGTGTGGTTGCTGGTGAGTATTTGCTTCAGGGTTGGGGGTTGTCTGTAAGCAAGGACTGGCCTGTCTCCCAGGATCAGTGAGAGTGTTGGATTATCCTTCAGGATAGATTGTAGATCCTTCATAATGCAGTGGAGAGGTTTTAGCTGGGGGCTGAAGGTGATGGCTAGTGGTGTTCTGTTACGTTCTTTGTTGGGCCTGTCCTGTAATAGGTGACTTCTGGGTACTCTTCTGGCTCTGTCAATCTGTTTCTTCACTTCCCCAGGTGGATATTGTATTTGTAAGAATGCTTGATAGAGATCTTGTAGGTGTTTGTCTCTGTCTGAGGAGTTGGAGCAAATGCGATTGTATTGTAGAGCTTGGCTGTAGACAATGGATCGCATGGTGTGGTTTGGATGAAAACTGGAGGCATGTAGGTAAGTATAGCAGTCAGTAGGTTTCCGGTATAGGGTGGTGTTTATGTGGCCATCATTTATTAGTACTGTAGTGTCCAGGAAGTGGATCTCTTGTGTTGACTGGTCCAGGCTGAAGTTGATGGTGGGATGGAAATTGTTGAAATCATGATGGAATTCCTCAGGGCTTCTTTTCAATGGGTCCAGATGATGAAGATGTCATCAATGTAGCGCAAGTAGAGTAGCGGTGTTAGGGGTCAAGAGCTGAGAAAGCGTTGTTCTAAGTCAGCCATAAAAATGTTGGCATAGTGTGGGGCCATGTGGGTACCCATAGCATGGCCCCTTTTAAGAGTGATCAGCTGTGACATCAATAAGTCAAACAGACAATATGATCCAGGGCACCATCAGAGGACTTAGGTTTCAAAGAAAATAGTAAAGAAAGTCTGTCATTTTTTACTAAAGATCCATTTTGCTTAGGAGAAATATGAGGCCTATTGTAAGAGGCCTGTACAAGGCCTGAGACTTGAACTAAAGTAACAGTCAGGCCCTGCTCATATAAAGAAAAGTTAGCAAAAGTGAGACTGTGAAGAGAAGTCAGGCCCTGATATAAAACATGCCTGCTTGCAAGTTCACAGAACCTGGCAAGAACAGGGCTGGTATTGCAAAAACATACACATTCCTAAGAAGTGTGAAGCACAGGACACTCACACAAACACATTGCAGAAGTTTGGTACCCCAAAGATAACAGGGACATATTGACCTCTCCTAAAGATAAGGTCAGGATGACAGCGTGATTTTTTGATTGAACCAACATGTAAAAGGCAAAGTGTGATAACTACATAGCTCAGAGGGGCAAGACATGACACAAACAGATAGTTAAGGGTTAATGTCTCTTTTACCTTTAAAGGGTTACAAGCAGTGAACCTGGAACACCTGACCAGAAGAGCAATCAGAAGACAAGATACTTTCAAATCTCGGTGGAGGGAAGTCTTTGTTTTGTGTTGTTTGTTTGTCCGTTGTTCTTTCTGGGTTCTGAGAGTGACCAGATGTACCTACAGGCTCTCTAATTTTCTGTTCAAGTAGTAAGTACAAGTAGAAAGGTGGTTTAGTCTTTTTGATTGTTTTCTTTATTTGCAAATGTGTATTTTGCTGTAAGGATTTTAATTTGTATTTGTACTGGGGGGAAGGCTTCTCTCTAGTGTCTATAAGCTGAAAGACCCTGTAACATTTACCATCTTGATTACAGAGACAACTTTTACTTTTTTCTTTTTTTTATTAAAAGCTTTTCTTTTTTTAAGACCTGATTGATTTTTTCCCCTTGTTGAGGCTCAAGGGAATTGAGTCTGTAGTCACCAGGAAATTGGTGGGAGAAAGGGAGAGAGAAGGGAGGGGGGAAGGTGGAATTCCTCTGTTTTAGATTCACGGAACTTGAATCTGTATTACCTCTTGGGAAGGGGAAAAGAGGAGGGGGGAAGGTGCATTCTTCTCTGTTTTAAGATTCAACGAGTTTGAATCACAATGATCTTCCAGGGTAACCCAGGGAGGGGAAGCCTGGGAGAGGCAACGGTGGGGGAAAGGGTTTACTTTCCTTGTGTAAGACGCAGGGGCTCTGGGTCTTGGGGCCCTCTGGGAAGGTTTTGAGGAGACCAGAGTTTACCAGGCACTGCAAGTTCTGGTTGGTGGCAGCACAACAAGACCTAAGCTGGTAATTAAGCTTAGGGGGATTCATGCTGGTACCTCATCTTTTGGACACTAAGGTTCAGAGTGGGGGTTATACCATGACAAGACATAACTTGTTTCTATCAATGTATAATAGGAGAGTGACAGAGCGCATGTCTCTGTCCAGCCGAGTGGTGAAAGAAAGGTCCTGCCATTCACTGAGCTCAGTCCATTGTAACGGTCATACATGTCTTAGTATCCCCGCAGCGTCTGCCAGGTGCTATTACCATGCTTCCTTGACAATAAACCTGGCTAAGTGCCTTTCCTGCGGAACCAAATCTGTGTTCTTTTGGCCAGATTGATCAAAGTCTGCTGTATAGTGCAGCACACTAAGCGAACACACATGCAGCCAACAACTGACTACAGACACAATGGGTTTCCATAAGTATGATGACACAATAACTATGGATGGCATTTATGGCCCTAATATAAGAGCTTATCTGCTTCTCTTTAAGCATATGAGTGGTCCAGAGAAGTCCAGGAGATGACTCATGCACTGAATCAAGCATCTTCTTAAGTGCTTGGATGTAATGGGGTCTATACAAGTTAAAAGATTTTCCCCTTTATCACTGCCACCCCTGAAAAAACTCTGTCTGATCTGAAACTCAGGATGGGTTTTATTTCCTACATAGGATTATCCTGTAAAGCAGATTTGGCTCTAATGAACATCTCAACAGCTGCACTATCTTAAGGCTTTGCATACAGTAACACCGATGTAGCTCCATTGAATCCCTAACTGTTATGCAACAGAGCCAAACCAGTGGAGCTTTGCTGGGTTTATCTATTGATTTCGAAAGTGTTGTGTGGATTTACACCAGTTGGAAATCTGGCCTGTTGACTTTGCGGGAATGAAGCAGATTGACATAAACTTAATATCTGTCCTACTGACTTCACAGGACTAACGGAGAAGTAAGACAATACTCAGTGTTATCAGAAGTTGGTCTATTCACTGTATTAGTGAAGATGTTGGAGGCCTTTACTATGGAGAATCAGCTCTGATCATTCTATGTGGACTAAGGATCATTGATAGTAGAAGTCTAAGGGAGACATCCAGGCCCCATTGAAACCAAAGTCAAACTTCCCGCTGAATCCCATGAATGGGACCAGAACTTTCTCCTGAGAATTTATTTACTTAACATGGCTGATGAATATAGAATCTATCTCTACTGGTAGCACTACGTTCAGAAAGAAATACCTTGGTGATAACAATGTTTTCTTCTGGAAAATTCAGATCTTAACATCAACAGGAATTTTGTCAACTTAATCTAGAAACTTGATTTGTGGTGATTGAGATAACTGCCATTTTCCTTCTCTTTAGAGGTCTTGTTTGAGAGTGAACTCTTGCGCAGATTCACAAGGGATGGATGATCTCCCTACAGAAGGCTACTATATATGAAGAATAATTATCTTTAGTAAGTTATAACTCACTCGGAGCCTGTATTGAAACTCCAGCTTTGTTCAGTGTATTGGAAGATAGAATGAGAGGTAAGAATATTCCTCTTGCTTGCTTCCTCAAAATCCTAAATGGAATTTTCTGACTCTTTTAGGCTGGTATTTCAAATTTTCTGAGACAGTCAGACATCAACACCCAGTGAAATCTGATGAGAATTGAGTGATTAATTCCTTTTTACTCTTTTCAAAATTGAGCTGAATTTCATTCATGTGGTTTGTTGTATTTTTTTTCGATTGGCTAAATATGCTTTGAAGGAATACTCATTTCCACCACTGTTTTTATTAATCTTAGACCATATTTTGATCTGAATTTGACCAATACAAATCTAATGTAAATTCACATACATCAGTGGAGTTCCTGTAGCTGAGTCTAAAGTCAATGGAGATATAATGTTGTAACATTAATAGAAACAGTGGAAGATTCCCCACCTATTGTCTGTGCCCTGAAAAATTTGCAATCACATTGGAAATGTGATGCAAAGGGTGAAAATTTCTTTAAAAAGTATTTTAATATGAAATAAGATACATTAGTTTAATAGGATCTCATGATAAGTTTGATTTATTTACCCTGATGGTCTTCTCATTTTCATATTTTCTACAATTCAATAAATCTCTTAACTTCAAAGGAGATACTCCTGATTTCCTACAGTAGGAGCAAGAGGAAAATCATCAGAAGCCATAAAATAGTAATAAGATTAGAGAAGTCTGGAGACAGTAAAGAGAGACCTAATTGTAATACAATATAGAGTACTTGTCAAACCATGTGAATGATACTCCTAATAATGAGGCAACTTATTGCCATGTGGCTTGTCACAAAAGTCAAATTTTGGATGTACGATTCCCCTCTCATTTACGCTAGTTGTATAACAGAGAAATCCAGTGAGTGGGGAATCATCCATACTCACTGCAATGGAGCTCTTTCTGATTTACACAAGGGCCCCTTAAAGGTGATTCTAGTCCATTTTTAGTGCACCTTGATTCTACAGAAATAAACATATTATTATGTTTTGTATTAGATATGTAGTATAAGTCACACACACTAACAGCATCCTATATTGCAACAGATTGATTTTGATAAATTCATTTAGAAAGTAGAATCTTAGTTAATAAGATTACTGGTTTTTGAATGATTTTAAGATTATATTGTGAACTCCTAACTCATACCATTGATATAAACATTCCCAATGACTTTGCACACCTCTGTCTGAGAATATCAATAGTGTTATTTTTCCCTTCTTGAATGAAATATCAGGAGAATGTAGATTTAGTAACTGAGACAGATTATTGTGCTAACATATTTTAATATAGCTAAATTTGTTCGTGTTGTGTGAAATGTCTAGAGTAAAACAAGTAAAAAAAAAATGTCTCTCTCTCAGTCATTCTAGATGCTTCAGACAACATATTGCCAAAATTTCTGATACAACACCAGAGAGCAATTTTAATCTTTGTTCCTACAGAAGGTACATTCAAGCAATGGATCCCAGTAACCACACCAGAGTGACCGAGTTCATCATGCTGGGCCTCTTTGACCATCCTCACCCCCAGGGCTTGTTTTATGTGCTATTCCTATACATTTATATAGTTTCATCATGGGCAATTCCCTGATTATTGTGGCTATTGTCCTCCACCCACCTCTCCACACCCCCATGTACTTCCTCATTGCCAATTTGGCCATAGTCGACATTCTGTGCACTTCCTCAGTTCTGCCCAAAATGCTGGAAAACCTGATGCAAGAGATGAAAAACATCTCCTTTGATGGCTGCATGACCCAGCTCTTTTTCTTCACTTTCACAGCTGGGACAGAGCTTATGCTCCTCACTATCGTGTCATATGACCGGTATGTAGCCATCTGCCACCCCTTGTGCTATGTCAACTTGATGAACTGGAGAATTAGTATCAGTTTAGCAGCTGGTGTCTGGGGTGTGGGTTTTTTCAATTCATTGGTGAACACATTGCTCGTGCTGCGCTTAGATTTTTGTGGACCCAACCTCATCCAGCACTTTTTTTGTGAATTCCCAAACACACTGGCACTTTCCTGCAGCTCCACCTACCTCAACGAAATTATGGTCTACATGGCAGACATTTGCCTGGTCAAGGGGAACTTCCTGCTGACCCTCATGTCCTACAGCTTCATCATTATCACCATCCTGAAAATCAGGGACTCCAAAGGGAAGCAGAAAGCCTTCTCCACCTGTTCCTCCCACCTGCTTGTGGTCACCTTGTACTACTCCTCTATATTTTACACCTACATCCGGCCAACCACCAGTAACACTCTGGATAACAACAGGATGGCAACCATAATGTATACGCTAGTGACTCCCACTCTGAACCCTCTCATCTACAGTTTGCGCAATAAGGAGGTCAAAGTGGCTGTCCTGAAAATATTTTCTTTCACCACAAAATAGGATCATAAAAAAAGGACCATAACAGGGTTCAAAAAAGAACTAGATAAATTCATGGAGGATAAGTCCATCAATGACTATTAGCCAGGATGGGCAGGAACAGGGCCGGCTTTAGGAAGTGCAGGGCCCAATTCGAACATTTTCAGTGGGGCCCTGGCAGGGATGACTTAAAAAAAAAAGTGAAAAAAAAAGACCTTCATTTCTGTCATGTATTATTTACTTTCCATAACTATATGAATAATAAAATTATATATTATATACATTGCATCATATACGCTGTTGATTTGCTATTAATGACTGCCATTTCACATGTGTGGGTCCCTGCCATTCCTTGGGGGTGTGCACATGTGTTGGTCCCAGCTGCCTCCTGCCCTCCTCATTGAAGAGGTGTGCAGAGTTACTGCCCTGCAAACTGCAGGGCAGCAGTGGACATGAGGCTGGCTGGAGGCAGGGCAGGGGCTGACTGGAGGTAGGGTCTGACTGCAGGCAGGGCAAGGGGTGTGGGGCTGGTTGGAGACAGGGGGTGAGGGGTGGGCTAGCTTCAGGCAGGGCCGCAGGGGGGTTCAGCAGGGGTTTGCAGGGCTGAAGACAGAGGAGTGTGGGACTGGCTGGCTTCAGGCAATGGGGTGCAGCAGGGGTTGACTGGAGACAGGGCAGGGGGTGGGGGCTGGGCAGGGGGTGCAGGGCTGGTGTAGGCAGCAGTGTGTGTGGGGCTGGCTGGCTTTGGGCAGGGCTGCAGGGGTGTGTGGCAGGGGTTGGCTGGAGACAGGACAGGGTGGTTGGCAGGGGCTGGCTGTGGGCACGGGGTGCAGAGCTGGCTGCAGGCGGGGGGGCTGGACTGGTGTGGGCAGGTCAGGGGGTGCAGCAGAGGCAGCTGGAACCCCAGACCTTTAAGTAGCCCCCAAACCCCTTCTACCCCACCCCGAACCTTTTAAATAACCGCAGGAGCGCTGGGGAATGCATGGGGGAGGCGGGGCTCCAGTGGCTATTTAAAGGACCGGGGTGGCAGAGGCAGCTGGAGCCCCAGGCCCTTTAAATAGCCCCCGGAGCCCCTCACTACCCCAGGGCTCTGGGGGCTATTTAAAGGGCCCAGAGCTCCAGCCGGGGTCGCGGGGCTTGCCACGCTGTGGCTGGAGCTCCAGACAGGAGAGCAAGGCTTGCCGCGCTCCAGCTGGAGCTGCCAGGATTGCCACACTCCGGCCGGAGCGCGGCAAGCCCCGCAGCCTCGCTCTCCCGGCTGGAGCTCCAGCCAGAATGCAGCAAGCCCCGCCGCCCCGGCTGGAGCTCTAGCTGGGAGAGCGGGGCCACGCCGCGCTCCCGCCGGTGCTTCGCTCAAAGGAGTGGGACCATGGAAGACCCAGGAGCAGACCGCAGCCAGGGACCGGGGTAAGTGAAAAAAAAAATTAAAAAGGTGCCTAAGGCGCGGGACCCTCTTAGGCGCGGGGCCCGATTCCCCAGAATCGGCCGAATCGGCCTAAAGCCGGCCCTGGGCAGGAATGGTGTCCCTAGCCTCTGTTTGCCAGAAGCTGGGAATGGGTGACAGGGGATGGATCACTTGATGATTACCTGTTCTGTTCATTCCCTCTCGGGCACCTGGCACTGGCTACTGTTGGAAGACAGGATATTGGGCTAGATGGAACCTTTGGTGTGACCCATTATGGCTGTTCTTATGTTCTAAAATAGGAATTTTTCACAGAGTTAACCTTATTCTTACCTCCATTGCTCCTTCTAAGCCAGGTCCACAGTTGGTGTAAATTGGGACAGATCTAAGGACGTCAATAGAAATAAATTTACATTATGTTGCATTAAATTCAATGGAACTACTACATTTTACAGTTGCAGGAATGCATCACATTGACACTGCTGATTTACATATCTGGGGATCAGGTCCCATTGACAGCAGTTGTGACATGTTGAGTTATGCTAGCTGGACTATGATACATTGGGTCAGAATTTTAAAGATATTTAGGTACCTAGTCGGATTTTTTAAAGCACATATGCATCTAAAACTCATTGGTTTCAAAGGATGTTAAATGTCCTGATGCTTTTGAAAATCACACTAGATGCTTCAATATACACAGAAAAATGGCCCATTGTTCAACAAGTTAGTTTGTATGCAATATCACTGAATCAGAATATTCTGTTCTATTCCTCAGCGAGTAAGTAGGATAGCAAAATAAAACTGACTTTCTCTCTCTTCTCTAATTTCTTGTGAGACATAAAAACCCATAATTTTTTCAAACATATATCTGTTGAGATCTACAGGTTTCCTGGCCATATGTCATAGATTCAGGTAAGAGATTTTAATAAAATATTTTTTATCGAATTCATTTTTATCTAACTGTAAAGATTCACTTTCAAAATGAGAAATTTGATTTTTTTTCCCCCAAAAGACCTGTTCTGTTGACAAGGCAGTGTCTCAATCCCAGTAATAAATAAGATATTAATGAAAACATTATTCACTCTTACAATAATATACAATTCAATGAGGTCAAAGGTTTCATGTTCCGTTATTGCTGTTTACTCCTATGATAATCACCATCATTACATATCTTTTTAACCTTCTATAGAATTGTGAGAAAAATGAAACATACAATCAAAAACCATTCAGGTATATTTAAAATAGTGTGTTAAATAAGGATTTGATCGCCACAATATCCCTTACTCCCTTTCCTTTTAGCTGTATAGAATCTTTCACATGGAAATCTTCTGCTTATGGAAGGGAGTTAAATGGTATTAAAGATGTTCTTAGCTGTCCTTTTTTGGGGAGAAAAGAGAAAACATTAAGTTTGATGCTCTTGAGCTGTTTTTGTTCTTTGTAGTCCTATCCTAAAACAGGGGCAAAACCCATCAAAGGAGAGAGAAAAGGTCAGCAAAGATAGAGAATGTAGCTTCTGTTTCTTTTGCTGACTCACACTTGCAACCACATGCTAGAGCAGTGGTTCTTAACCTTTACTGCATTCTGCACCTCTTTGGTTCTCAAAATATGTTCTCACACCCCTTATCAAAAATCAAAATATGTTCTCAGAGCTCTTATCAAAAATCGATGAAGGAGGTCAGTTCTTTAAATCTAGTTATATTTTTTGTTTGTGTATTACAGTAATTGTTAAAAATGTATAATGTTAATAAATACGTAGGCTTGATGAAACAAAGTAGTTGTACTTATGTGCCTGTGCTTAATTTGTGTTTTCAGTGACTTACCTTCTAAAAAATCTGGCATGTCTCGCACCCCCAGAAAGGGCATCTTGCACCCCCAAAGGGTGTGGGAACCCAAGGTTAAGAACAACTGTGCTAGAGAATCAATGGGAACGGATATCTGAATACTCTAGGGGCTTGGAAAATCTCCACCTGTATAAATGAGATTAGACAAACACAGATCTGCATGAATTGCTCTTTGTAGTGAGAAAGTTTGTCTCTTTCAGAAACAGAAGCTGGTCCAATAAAAGTTATTAACTCACGCGCCTTGTCTCTCAATTATAAACACTGGCAGAGACTTGACTGGGAGTTTGACAGAACAGGAACTGAGTAAGAATATCAGGTTTTATTCCACTGACCTCAGCATGAATATTTCCCAAGTAACAATAAACACTAAGGTTGGGGCTTTTGAAGGAGGCTAAGGGAGTTAGGAACTCTGCTCCTCATTACCAATTGGTTTTAAGCACCTAATTCCCTTCCTTAGAGTCATTTGAAAATCCTAACCTAAGTAAGCACTCCATAAATAATCAATAATAAAAGTAAATGTTGAGTAAGAACTGAGTAAACACCCAGTAAGAACTGAACAAATCATAAGAGTATGTAGTAGATGAGTAAACATGGAGATAGAGCTGAATAAAAACAGAGCAAGGTGAATAAACAGAGTAAACACCGAATGACCACTGAGGAAGGACAGAGTAGCCACTGAATAAGGTCCACTGGATATAGATGAATAAGTAGCATGCTTCCTGGGCAACTGAAAATATGGATAATAAAAAATAGAGTTTTGCGTGTCTATGTTTCCTGGTTTTTAATTATTTTTTCCACACTCTCCCATGTCTCTACTTAAGTTCTGCTAAGCTGTTTTTCTCAATTATTGTTTTGGCAGTAAGGAAAGCAGACTGTGGAGACGAGAAAGAAAAACCACACCTCCCACACTGAATTCATCTTCTTGTGTAACCAACACACCTCCTAGGTGTGGTACTTTGTCCACTCTAGTGGCACTGAGCCACTTAAGGATTAATGAGTCTTCTACAGTCTCAGCTAAGTGCTATGTGCCTTTTAGGTCATGCAGTAGAGGCTCATGCGTTTCGCTCCAGAGGTCCCAGAAGAGACCCCATTTGTGAAGTCCACAGAACCCAGTTGTTGGTGGACAGGATCGAATCTGGGACATCTGGAGCTAAATGCATGAGCCTCTACTGCTAAAAGCCACATGGTGTTTAGCTAAATCAGTAGCAAATTTATTAATCTCTAAGGGTATGTCTACACTACGGGATTAATCTGATTTTACAGAATTTGATTTTGGGCAACTGATTGTATAAAGTCGAGTGCACGTGGCCACGCTAAGCACATTAATTCGGCGGTGTGCATCCATATACTGAGGCTAGCGTCAACTTCCAGAGTGTTGCACTGTGGGTAGCTATCCGATAGCTATCCCATCGCTCCCGCTTCTCCCCCGCCCATTGGAATTCTGGGTTGAGATCCCAATGCCTGATCTGGCAAAAAACATTGTCGCAGGTGGTTCTGGGTACAGCCTCACCCCTTCCTCCATGGAAGCAGACAACCATTTTGCGCCTTTATTCCTGGGTGAACTGTGCAGATGCCATACCACAGTAAGCATGGAGCCCGCTCAGCTCAAGACAGCAGTCATGAACATTGTAAAGACTTGGCACATTCTCGTGCAGTCTATGCTGAACCAGGACCTGAAAAGCCAGGCGAGGAGGAGGCAGTTATGGCAGCATGGCAACAAGAGTGATGAGGGCATAGACACAGAATTCTTTCAGAATTCTCCCTGGCACTTTGGAGATCATGCTGTTAATGAGGCAGGTTCTAGCCGTGGAATGCCGATTAGGGGCCCGGGAAACAAGCACAGAGTGGTAGGACTGCATAGTGTTGCAGGTGTGGGATGATTCCCAGTAGCTGTGAAACCTTCACATGCGGAAGAGCACTTTCATGGAACTTTGTGACTTGCTTTCCCCTGCCCTGAAGCACCAGAATACCAAGATGAGAGCAGCCTTCACAGTTGAGAAGCTAGTGGCGATAGTACTGTGTAAGCTTGCAACACCAGACAGCTACCGGTCAGTCAGGAATCGATTTGGAGTGGCCAAATCTACTGTGGGCGCTGCTGTGATACAAGTAGCTAAAGCAATCACTAAGCTGCTGCTACGAAAGGTAGTTACTCTGGGAAATGTGCAGGTCATAGTGGATGGCTTTGCTGCAATGGGATTCCCTAACTGTGGTGGGGTGATAGATGGAACCCATATCCCTATCTTGGCACTGACACCAGGGCAACCAGTACATAAACCACAAGGGGTACTTTTCAATGGTGCTGTAAGCACCAGTGGATCACAAGGGACGTTTCACCAACATCAACGTGGGATGGCTGGGAAGGGTTCATGACACTTGTGTCTTCAAGAACACTAATCTGTTTAAATGGCTGCAGCAAGGGATTTACTTCCCAGACCAGAAAATAACTATTGGGGATGTTGAAATGCCTATAGTTATCCTTGGGGACTCAGCTTACCCTTTAATGCCATGGCTCATGAAGTCATACACAGGAAGCCTGGACAGTAGTCAGGAGATGTTCAACTATAGGCTGAGCAAGTGCAGAATGGTGGTAGAATGTGCATTTGGATATTTAAAGGGAAGCTGGTGCACGTTACTGACTCTCTCAGATCTCGGCTAAACCAATGTCCCCATTGTTATTGCTGCTTGCTGTGTGCTCCACAGTCTCTGTGAAAGTAAAGGGGAGACGTTTATGGCGGGGTGGGAGGCTGAGGCAAATCACCTGGCCAATGATTACACACAGCCAGACACCAGGGCGATTAGAAGAGCACAATAGGAAGTGCTGCACAGCAGAGAAGCTTTGAAAACCAGTTTCATGACTGGCCAGGCTACAGTGTGAAAGTTCTGTTTCTTTCTCCATGATGAAAACCCACCCCCTTGATTGACTCATCCCCCGAAAAGCAACCCACCCTCCCTCTTCAATCACAGCTTGCTTTCTAAGGACATAAAGTCACTATCATTTAAAAATCATGTATTCTTTATTAACTGATTATAAAAAGAGGGAGAGAACTGACAAGGTAGCCCGGGTGGAGGTTTGAGAGGAGGATAGGAGGGAAGGAAAAGGCCACTTCAGAAGTTCAATATACTGATAGTCTTTTGGTTGGACTGTCCACTGGGATGGAGTGGGCGAGTGCACGGAGCCTCCTTCCCCCTCGCGTTCTTACACATCTGAGTGAGGAGACTATGGAACTTGGGGAGGTGACAGGGTGGTTATACAGAGGCTGCAGCAGCACTCTGTGATCCTGCTGCTGTTCCTGAAGCTCCATCTGACACCGGAGCATGTCAGTTTGATCATGCAGCAACCCCAGCGTTGTATCATGCCTCCTCTGATCTTCCTGCCAACACCTCTGATCTTTCTGCCACCACCTCTCATCTCGAGCGTCCTCCTTTCTTCACGTTTGTCCCTCTTGTCCTCACTTTGGTTACTTCTGTCCTCACGTTCACCAGCATCTTTCCTGTATTTGATACTGTGTCCTTCCACTCATTCAAATGAGCTCTTTCATTGCAGGTTGATTCCAGGATTTCCGAGAACATTTCGTCTTGCTTCCTTTTCTTTCGCCGCCTTATCTGAGACAGCCTTTGGGATGGAGGAGGGAGGCTTGAAAAATTTGCAGCTGCAGGAGGGAGGGAAAAAAAGGGAGAGAAGTATTTAAAAAGATACATTTCCCAGAACAATGCTTATACTCTTTCATGGTAAACAACGCTGTTCACATTACATAGAACATGTGATTTCAGTACAAGGTCGCATTTTGCATCTTAATATTGAGTGCCTGAGGCTTTGGTGTTAGACATCTCAGACACAGGTCTGGGCAACAGAATTCGGCTTGCATGCGGCCATAGTATGCCATTGTCTTTCGGCTTCTGTAGCCTTCATAAAATCAGTGCCCTCCTTTCCCAAATACCAAGCAAAGCCTGTTGAGTGCTGCGGCTTTTCTGTTAACTTGCAACAGCAGAAACCAAACTAACCCCGCCCCTCCATCCAATTCTCTGGGATGATCGCTTTACTCCTCCCACCACTGCATGGCTGGTATCAGGGAAGATCCCTGCTAGCCAAATGCAAAAAGCTCAGCGCCAATTCCCACTCCCCACTTGGCTAACTGCAGGGAAGGATTTCTTTTCAGCCACAGGCAAACAGCCCAGTAGGAACGGCCACCTCTGAATGTCCCCTTAATTAAATTTGCATATTTCAATCAGGTTACCATGAACGATATCACTCTCCTGAGGATAACACAGTGAGATAAAGAACAGATGTTGCTTGAATGCCAGCAATCACCGGGACCATACGCTAGGCTTTGTCCTGCAATGATACCAGATTACTTGCTACATGCATAGCGTGGTCAGGTGTCCTACCATGGAGGACGGAATAAGGCTGCACTGCCCAGAAACCTTCTGGAAAGGCTCTTGGAGTACCTTCAGGAGAGCTTCCTGGAGATACCCCTGGAGGATTTCCGCTCCATCCCCAGACACGTTAACAGACTTTTCCAGTAGCTGTACTGGCTGTGAATGCATCCCAAGTCCGCAGGGCAAATTAATTATTAAAAAAAGCTTGCTTTTAAACCATATTTACATAGGTACACTCACCAGAGGTCCCTTCCATGGCTTCATGGTCTGGGATAATGCCATGGGTGGGCTGGGAGGGTACTTCAGTCAGGCTGAGAAAAAGATCCTAGCTGTTGGGGAGAATGGAGAGCTGTGTGCTCTCCGCAAGCTCGTCATCCTCCTACTCCTCCTCATCTTCCCCGTCTGCAGAATCCTCAGGCATGGCTGAGATAACCCGCTCCTCGGAATCCATGGTCAGGGGTGGAGTAGTGGTGTTGGCCCCCCCTAGAATTGCATGCAGCTCAGTATAGAAGCGGCATGTCTGCGGCTCTGCTCTGGACCTTCTATTTGCTTCTTTGGTTTTCTGGTAGGCTTGTCTGAGCTCCTTAACTTTCATGTGACACTGTAGTGAGTCCCTATTGTGGCCTCTCTTCATCATGCCCTTGATGATTTTTTCAAATGTTTTGGCATTTCGTCTTTTGGAACGTAGTTCTGCTAGCAAGGAATCCTCTTCCCATATAGCAGTCAGATCCAGTACCTTCTGTACAGTCCATGCTGGTACTCTTTTTCGATTCTCGGACTGCATGGTTACCTATGCTGATGAGCTCTGCGTGGTCACCTGTGCTCTCCACGGGGCTTTTCTTGTCTACCTGGCCAGTGCATCCGAGTTCAGATTGCTGTCCAGAGCGGTTACAATAGTGCACTGTGGGATAGCTCCCGGAGGCCAATACCGTCGAATTGCGGCCACACTAACTCTAATTTGAAATGGCAATACTGATTTCAGCGCTACTCCTCTTGTCAGGGAGGAGTACAGATATCGATATTAAGATCCCTTTATATCAAAGTAAAGGGCGTCATTGTGTGGACGGGTGCAGGGTTAATTTGGTTTAACACTGCTAAATTTGAGATGAACTTGTAGTGTAGACCAGGCCTATGTGTCATTAGAGGGGACAAAGCACCACACTCAGCAGGTGTGTGGATTATACTTGGGCTTCCTAGAGCTCCTGGATCACTACAATGGCCTATGACCACTATTTAGCCATCTGCCACCCACTGGGTTACTCAGGTCTCATAAATCATAGAGCCCTCAATATGCTAAGGCTGGGCTTCTGGGTCACTGGTTTCCTGTCTTCATTCCAGTCCATGTCCAAGATTACCAGGCTGCAGTTTTGTAGTGCTAACACCATCCGACACTTCTTCTGTGACCTCTTGTACCTCGTGAAGCTGTCGTGTATGGATAACCTCTGAAATCACGACACTGGACTTTGTGGCAGCACTGCCCATTCTTGTGATATCCCTGCTGGTGAGAGGAATCTCAGTTTTCTGCATCTTCTTTTGGTGGCCAAGATCCCATCTGCAGCTGGAAAGCATAAATCTTTTTCCACTTTCCCCTCCCAACTGGTGGTGGTCCCCATCTCTTATGACACTTCCATCTGCATTTTCCCCTGCCTCAGGGCCATTGGCACCTTCCTCCTCCACAAGCTTGTGTCTGTTCTGTACGTAGCCCCATTCCTGAACCCCATCATCTATAGCCTAAGGAACAGGGAAGAGAGGGAGATCCTGGGCAAAGGCAGCTCCTGGGTCTTCAAGGTCAGAGCCAAATGGGGATAAAGTCATAGTTGTTAAAGCCACAAAGGACCACAAGATTTTGTCTGACTTCCTATAGATCACAGGCCACCAACACCACCCAGCACCCACACACTAAACCCCGCTACCAAATTTCGACCAAAGTATCACCTACAAGAAATAGACCAAATTTAGGTGTAATCAATATAAATGAGACTGAGGCCTGGTTTACACTATGCATTTAAACCGATTTTAGTAGCGTTAAACCGATTTAACCCTGCACCTGTCCACACAATGAGGCCCTTTATATCGCTATAAAGGGCTCTTTAAACCGGTTTCTGTACTCCTCCCCGACGAGAGAAGTAGCGCTGAAATCAGTATTGCAATGTCGGATTAGGGTTAGTGTGGCCGCAAATCGACGGTATTGGTCTCCAGGCAGTATCCCACAGTGCACCACTCTGATTGCTCTGGAAAGCAATCTGAACTCAGATGCACTGGCCAGGTAGACAGGAAAAGCCCCGTGAACTTTTGAATTTCATTTCCTTATTCCGTCCAACATGGTAAGACACTTGACCATGCCATGCATGTAGCAAGTAATCTGGTATCATTGCATGACAAAGCCTAGCTGCGTATGATCCCGGTGATTGCTGGTATTCAAGCAACATCCGTTCTTTATCTTGCTGTGTTATGCTCAGGAGAGTGATATCGTTCATGGTAACCTGGTTGAAATTCAGGAATTTAATTAAGGGGACAGAGATGGCCATTCCTACTGGGCTGTTTGCCTGTTGCTTAAAAGAAATCCTTCCTTGCAGGTAGCCGAGCAGGGGGAGGGGAGGGAAGTGGGGGGGAATGGCGCTGACCTTTTTCGCATTTAGCTAGCAGGGATCTTCCCTGCTACCAGCCACCTGGTGCGGGAGGAAGGGAGGTGTTTAGCAGTGATCTTCCATGATACCAGCCACACGGTGGGGGCAGGGGTAAAGCGATTATCCCAGAGAATTGGATGAGGGGCGTGGTTTCTGCTGCTGCATGTTAACAGGAAAGAAGCAGCAGTGAACGGGATTTGCTTGGTATTTGGGAAAGGAGGGCACTGTGTATATGAAGGCTGCAGAAGCCGAAAGACAGTGGCTTATCATGGATGCATGCAAGCTGAATTCTGCTGCCCAGACCTGCGTCTGTGAGATCTCTAACACCAGAGCCGCAGGCACTCAATATGAAGATGTAAAATGCGACCTTGTAGTGAAATCACATGTGCTACGTAAGGTGAATAGTGTTGTTCACCGTGAAAGAGTATAAGCATTTGTTGTCAGATGTGTTGTCAGATGCTACCGGTGTGGTGCTCTGTTCTCTCCTTGTTAGTATCACTCAGCTGCGTACGTGTGTTCCCTCTTGTGCTGCCCCAGTCTGCAGGTAGCTGACACAGCAGACCCAAAGGGAATTCCCAATGACCACAGAGTCTAGTAAGGTACGAAGGCACATTGGCCTGGTTTATTGCCTTATGGACACACTAGTAGTTCCCTGTAGATTACTTAGTCTACCGGGCATGCTACGAGAGCATGCCTCTTGACAATGGACTTGGCTCAGTCAGTGGCGGGACTTTCCACTGTCCCCGTGGCCGGACAAAGACACCGCCCCAAGGAAGCATTCTTATACACAGGTACAAACAAGTTACACATCACTCCTGATGTATTGAGGTGCAACCCCTCTACGTAGTGAGTGCCGGCTCTCACCTTGTACATGTTGGTTTGAACAAAACAACTCTATCCATCATATTACCCTTTTGCCACTGTCATTGGGATGGGTCGGCCTGTTCCTTGTTATCTGTGGAATGTTAAAGTATGTGAATGTTCTGATCTCTAGTGTTCAGTACCTTTTAGGTACGTATCTTCTTGCAGCATCATCCCTTTCCTTGCCAGCTTCTGTGAGCAGGGCCTGCCTCTGGCTCACAGCTTCACTTTGCTTTATGTTAGCAAAGTCTTGACCATTACTTTAGTTCAGGCATTAGGCCTCATACCAGGCCTCTGATACCAAGGTTATATCTCAGGGCCTCCTCTTACTACAGCATTGTTCTGTAAAATGTATCTTTTCAAATACTACTCTCCCTTTTTTCCCTCCCTCATGCAGCTGCAAATTTTTCAAGCCTCCCTACTCCATCCTGAACGCTATCTCAGATGAGGCGGCGGAAGAAAAAGACTCGAGATGAAATGTTCTTGGAAATCATGGAAGTGACCAGCAATGAAAGAGCTCATCTGAATGAGTGGAAGGACGTGGTATCAAATTACAGGAAAGATGCCAATGAACGTGAGGACAGGAGGGACGCTCAAGATGAGAGGTGGCGGCAGGAAGATCACAGGTATAGGCAGGAAGATCAGCGGTGGCGGGATGCAACACTGGAGCTGCTGCGTGATCAAACTGACATCCTCCGACGTCTGGTGGAGCTTCAGGAACAGCAGCAGGGACACTGAGTGCCGCTGCAGTCCCTGTGTAACCACCCTCACCCCTCACCATGTTCCATATCTTCCTCACCCAGACATGTAAGAACGCGTGGGTGAAGGCTTCCTGCACCCGCCCACTCCAACCCCGTGGACAGCCCAACCAAAAGGCTGTCATTACTTTGAAATTTTTTTAGTGGCATTTTCCTTCCCTCCTATCCTCCTCCCAAACCTCACCCCGGCTACCTTGTCAGTTCTTTCCCTCTTTTTATAATTACTTAATAAAGAATACATGATTTTTAAATGATAGTGACTTTATTTCCTTAAGCAAGCTGTAATCGAAGGGGGAGGGTGAGTTCCCTACAGGAAATGAATCAATCAAGGTGGGGGGGTTCATCAAGGGGAAACAAACACAGCAGTCAGACCATACCCTGGCCCGTCATGAAACTCGTTTTCAAAACTTCTCTGTTGAGCACCGCTTCCTGGTTTGCTCTTCTAATCACCCTGGTGTCTCGCTGCGCATAATCAGCAGCCAGGTGATTTGCCTCAGCCTCCCACCCCACCATAAACGTCTCCCCCTTACTCTCACAGAGATTGTGGAGCACACAGCAAGTAGCAATAACAAAGGGGACATTGGTTTGGCTGAGGTCTGAGCGAGTAATGTGCACCGGCGCGCCTTTAAATGGCCAAATGCACATTCTACCACCATTCTGCACTTGCTCAGCCTGTAGTTGAATATCTCTTGACTACTGTCCAGGCTGCCTGTGTATGGCTTCATGAGCCATGGCATCAAGGGGTAGGCTGGGTTCCCCAGGATAACTACAGGCATTTCAACATCCCCAACTGATATTTTCTGGTCTGGGAAGTAATTCCCTTGCTGTAGCCGTTTAAACAGAATAATGTTTCTGAAGACATGAGCGTCATGAACCCTTCCCAGCCATCCCACGTGGATGTTGGTGAAACGTCCCTTGTGATACACCAGTGCTTGAAAAGTACCCCTTACGGTTTAGGTAATGGGTGCCCTGGTGCTCTGGTGCTAAGATAGGGATATGGGTTCCATCTATCACCCCACCACAGTTAGGGAATCCCATTGCAGCAAAGCCATCAACTATGACCTGCACATTTCCCAGAGTCACAACCTTTCATAGCAGCTTAATGATTGCTTTGGCTACTTGCATCACAGCAGCCCCCACAGTAGATTGGGCCACTCCAAATTGATTCCTGACTGACCGGTAGCTGTCTGGCGTTGCGAGCTTCCAGAGGGCTATTGCCACTCGCTTCTCAATTGTGAGGGCTGCTCTCATCATGGTATTCTGGCACTTCAGGGCAGGGGAAAGCAAGTCACAAAGTTCCATGAAAGTCCCCTTACGCATGCGAAAGTTTCGCAGCCACTGTGAATTCTCCCAAACCTGCAAAACTATGCAGTCCCACCAGTCTTGTGCTTGTTTCCAGGGCTCAAAATTGGCGTTCAATGGGTAGAACCTGCCCCATTACCAGCAAGATCTCCAAAGCACAGGGGCCCGCGGTTTGAGAGAATTATGTGTCTATGTCCTCATCAGTCTTGTTGCCGCGCTGCTGTAGCCGCCTCCGCCTCGCCTGGCTTTGCAGGTCCTGGTTCAGCATTGACTGCACGAGAATGCGCAATGTGTTTACAATGTCCACTATTGCGGTCTTGATCTGAGCAGGGTCCATGCTTGCTTTGCTATGGCGTTTGCACAGTTCACCCAGGAAAAAAGGCGTGAAACGGTTGTCTGCTGCTTTCATGGAGGGAGGGGTGAAGCTGTACCCAGAACCACCTGCGACAATGATTTTTGCCCCATCAGGCACTGGGATCTCAATCCAGAATTCCAAGGGGCAGGGGGAGACTGCGGGAACTATGGGATAGCTACGGGATAGCTACCCATAGTGCAACGCTCTGGAAATCGACACTAGCCTCGGTACATGGACACATACCGCTGAATTAAGGTGCTTAGTGTGGCCGCGTGCACTTGACTTTATACAATCTGTTTTACAAAACCGGTTTATGTAAAATCAGAATAATCCTGTAGTGTAGACATACCCTCAGTGTAGAGGCTGCCAGATGTCTTTGAAGCCTCTGGTGCTTGCTGGTGCTGGAGACAGCCCAAGCTGGACAATCCCAGTGCTTGGAGATCCAGGGTCCTACAAACAGGTTGAGGACTGGCACAGCACAGCATTATAGCAAGAGTGTAAGGCTCTTAAGGCAGAGACCATCTTTTTGTACAGTGCCTGGGATCCTGGTCTATGGCCGGGTGCTCCAGGGATACAAATAAATACACAGTGATACAGCTCCCCAAAGTGTAGTCAGTACAAGTCCCAACTCCTTCTGACTGCACTACTTGATCTGCCACCCCACTTCTCTACTGCAGACCAGAACTGGAATCCTGCGTCAGTCCAGGGGGGAAGCCAGGACAAATTACTGGGGCCCAGTGGTCCGGAAGGGGGCCCAGGGCTTGACTATGTTGCATATGTTCTTGTCTTTCTCAGATATGCATATGTTTTCACCGGGGCCTGAATCTGCTCTCAGTGGCCCTGCATCAGTCTTGCAGGCTTTTAATTGCTGGGATAAAATGGACCCTGGATTCAAGAATTCCAGGGAATGGTGCTTTCCTTTAGCCAAACTCAAATCTGCTGGATGAGCTTTGGTGAATAGTAAAATGTTAATGTGTCCTCTTAGGAGTAATCCGGAATGCTCTGTCACTAACACCAGTTTAACATACTTGTAAACTCAATTGAGGCAGTGTTGCCTAGCGGAGAGTGCTGTGGATGGGAACAAAAGAGATCTGGGCTCTGTTCCTGCTGGGTGGCCCTGAGCAAGTCACTTCCCTGTTATGTGCCTCAGTTTCCCCATGGGTATAAGCAGGATCATGATAAAGCACTTGGAGATCTATTGGAGAAAATGCTAACTAAGAGCAAGAGGTTTTTATTTTTTTTTTTTTTGATTTACAATTTTTGATTTATTTTTGATTTACAATTTTGTAAGTATGAAGAGATTCAGTTCTACTGACCAGAGCAGAGTTAATCCTGATTTACACATAGAAATGAGAGAAGAATCAGACTAATATTTAAACTTTCCAAAGTTTAGCATCCATGTTCTTAAAGGTGTTCACTAAGAAATAACACACACATAAAACAGTAATTGAATTTATTTTTCAATAATAGATTAATTCTTTTTATAAAAAATGTCTCTTTGGATGGGATTTGCAAAAGTGCATAAAAGAGTTAGGCACCCAAATTCTATTGACTACCAGTAGGATTCGGGAACCAAACACCTTCAGTTCTTTTGAAAATCTGATCTCAGCTTCAAATCACCCTGTGAAGGGGACAAATATTGTTTTTCTCATCTGCAAAATGTGACTTCTGAGACATAAGCTGATTCAATGCCAGATCTGAGAATAAATCCCACTTTGACTTACCACCAGACATTCACCCAATCTATAGTTGGAATAGGGACCTTCAAATATAAATGACAATCATCTCTAATGACTAAAAGGTGTGTCAATTGTTTGACTACACTTGGGGTTCAGTCTTAAAAGGACCAAGAGACCAAATAACCAAACCTAGCCAAATGTATTGTCTAAAGACAAAGCAATACAATACGAAAAGAAGACATTCCTACCCTTCCGGGAAGCAAATTCTCCCAGAATATTCATGTTACTCAAAAAGTGTGCTTCAAAAATATGCATTTCAGCTACCAGTATTTATGGTATGACTTTACAATTTGCAAAGCTATTTACTTGTCACTAGAAATCCAATCTACCAGTGTGTAACAGTCCCTGAACTTGCAGTTTTGTTCTGTACTTTGCTTATCTCTGCTTTTGGGTAACTACGTGCCAAAAAATTGGGCATAGAGGTTCATCCCAATCTGTGTTAGGACACACCATTCATGCATCATGTCTTTGACAGGCATCCTATTTCTTAATGCCAAAGCTGGCTTCAGATTTGCAAAGTATTGTGGGATCCTCCATGGGTGAACCGAACTGTGGGGAGACCATAATGTATTCACTTAACATAACTTCCCAACACATATATATAGACATCAGTCAAAGTTCCCCTGAGCCAATGGTTCATAGATATAAAGTATTGTGACAGACCCAGGCCAGTGGGGTACAGAAGTCTGGTAGAGGGCAAATATACTGGTCGCTGGATGAGTAGTTTTCTGTTCCCTGAGTGACCAGAGCAGGGGCTGCACTAGAGTAATCAGGAACCTGCTAGAACCAATTCAGGCAGACAGGCTGATTAGAACACTTGCAGCCAATCAAGGCAGGCTAATCATGGCACCTGGGTTTAAAAAGGAGCTCACTCCAGTCAGGGAGAGGGGAGCCAGAGGAGAGGACATGTGTATGAGGAGCTGGGAGCAAGAGGTGCAAGGAGCTGAGAGTGAGAGGGGTGCTGCTGGAGGACTAAAGAGTACAAGTGTTATCAGACACCAGGAGGAAGATCCTGTGGTGAGGATAAAGAAGGTGTTTGGAGGAGGCCATGGGGAAGTAGCCCAGGGAGGTGTAGCTGTCATGCAGCTGTTACAGGAGGTACTATAGACAGCTGCAATCCACAGGGCCCTGGGCTGGAACCCGGAGTAGATGGCGGGCCCGGGATCCCCCCAAACCTCCCAACTCCTGATCAAACACAAAAAGAGTTGACCCAGACTGTGGGGAAGATCACTGAGGTGAGCAAATCTGCCAATAAGCGCAGGACCCACCAGAGTAGAGAAGGAACTTTGTCATAGTATATTATAGCAATATCATCAGCATAATACTCACTGATGTGATGAATTCTTCACCCAATATGTATGTATTGCCCAACATCTCTGTTGGGACCTACTCCCACTGAAGTCATTGGAAAGATGCCCTTTCAGTGACCATTGGATGAAGGCTTTGGCCTGAGATTTTCAATGATATCTAAGGCAGTTAGGGCCAGATTTTCAAAGGTATTTAGGCACCTAAAAATGTAGATAGATGTCTATTAGATTTACCACTAGTTTGGGCCTAGTCGAAGAGATAAACCTACAGGTATCTGACTCCAGGCCACTGTGCTATCACGCTATTAGATGTTCCAGGAGATGCAGCCAGTTCTGGAAGCCACAGCATTGTTTTTTTTTTTTAATATAAACTAGTTGATATTGCATAGAATAGAATCCACCCCAAAGCTTTGCCCAGGAAATGACAGTGCACTCTGCAATATAGGTGGAATGCAAGTGGCCTTGATTTTACCAAGACAATGTATGACTAATAGGCTTCCTGGCCCTGAACTCTCTGACAGCTGTGTCTGTGTGACCAGTGATTCTTGTACCATGGACGCTGCTGGTCTGTAAAGGGACATGCTCATAGTCCAGTGCAGAGGGCCTAGGGCCACCGGTGAGGTACCTTGGGTTTTAGTGCCACGTTCAACTGTTTTGTGACTGTGGGAAAGTCTGTTTAACTTGTCTGTCTAAATCAGGAGTAGGCAACCTATGGCACGGTGCTGAAGGCAGCACATGAGCTGATTTTCAGTGGCACTCACACTGCCCGGGTCCTGGCCATCAGTCCGGGGGGCTCTCCCTTTTAATTTCATTTTAAATGAAGCTTCTTAAACATTTTCAAAACCGTATTTATTTTACACACAACAATAGTTTAATTATCTATTCTAGAAAGAGACCTTCTAAAAAGGTTAAAATGTATTACTGGCATGTGAAACCTGTTTGGCCAGCGTGGAGCTCTCATCAGCACAGGTAACAATGCAGTCTCCTGAGAATAGAAAAAGAGCATCAACATGGACCGCACGAGAGGTACTGGATCTTATCGCTATATGGGGAGAGGATTCAGTGCTAACAGAACTCCGTTCCAAAAGACGAAATGAAAAAATATTTGAAAAAATTTCCAAGGCTATGATGGGAAAAGGCCACACCAGGGACTCAGTGCAGTGCAGAGTGAAAGTTAAGGAGCTCAGACAAGCATACCAGAAAACCAAATGGAAGATCCGGGTCAGGGCCAAAAACATGCCGCTTCTACACTGAGCTGCATGCAATTTTAGGGGGCTGTGCCACTACTACCCCCGCCTTGTCCGTGGATTCCGAGGTGGGGGTTATAATCTCAACCATGGCTGAGGATTCAGCGGAGGGGGAAGATGAGGAGGAGGATGAGGAAGAGGAGGACGACCTTGCAACGAGCACACAGCACTCTGTTAGCCCCAACAGCCAGGAGCTTTTTGTGACCCAGACGGAATTACCCTCCCAGCCCTCCCAAGCCACTAGCCCAGACAGTGAAGCCATGGAAGTGACCTCTGGTGAGTGTACCTTTGTAAATATAAAACATGGTTTAAAAGCAAGCTTTTATTAATGATTGATTTGCTATGAGGGCTTGGGATGCATTCACAGCCAGTAAAGTTACTGTAAAAGTTTGTTAACATGTCTGGGGATGGAGTGGAAATCCTCCAGGGACATCTCCATGAAGCGCTCCTGGAGGTACTCCAAAAGCCTTTGCAGAAGGTTTCTGGCCAAGGCAGCCTTGTTCTGTCCACCATGGTAGGACAGTTTACCACACCATGCATGTAGCAAGTAATTGGGTATCATTGCATGACAAAGCATAGCTGCGTATGGTCCCGGTGACAACTGGCATTCAAGAAACATCCATTCTTTATCTCCCTCTGTTATCCTCAGCAGCGTGATATCATTCATGGTAACCTGGTTGAAATTCAGGAATTTAATTAAAGGGGGGCAGAGATGGCCATTTTCCTACTGGGCTGTTGCTTAAAAGAAAGCCTTCCTTGCACGTAGCAAAGAGGGGGGAGGGGTGGCATAATGGCGCTGAGCTTTTTAGCATTTGGCCAGCAGGAATCTTCCCAGCTACCAGCCACGCGGTGGGGGGGGGAGAAAGGGGGGTGATTAGCAGTGATCTTCCATGATACCAGCCATGTGGTGGGGGGAGGGGTAAAGCAATCTTAGAGAATTGGATTGGGGAGGGGAGGGGTTGGCATCTGCTGCTGCTTGTTAACACGAAAGAAGCATCAGAGAGCACTGTGTATATGAAGGCTGGAGAAGCTGTGGCTTACCATGACCGCATGCAAGCTGAATTGTGATGCCCGGACCTGCGTCTGTGAGATCTGTAACACCAGAGCCGCAGGCACTCAATATTAAAAGTTTCCAAATGTGACCTTGTAGTGAAATCACATGTGCTATGTAAGGTGAATAGTGTTGTTCATTGTGAAAGAGTATAACCATTGTTCTGTAAAATGTATCTTTTTAAATCCTCTCTCCCTATTTTCCCTCCCTCATGCAGCTGCACATTTTTCAAGCCTCCCTACTCCATCCTGAAGGCTAGCTCAGATAAGGCGGAGGAAGAAGAGGACGTGAGATGAAATGTTCTCTGAAATCATGGAAGTAAGCCGCAATGAAAGAGCTCATCTGAAGGAGTGGAAGGACGTGGTAGCAAAGTACAGGAAAGATGCCAATGAACGTGAGGATAGGAGGAACGAATGTGAGGATAGGAGAGATGCTCGAGATGAGAGGTGGCGGCAGGAAGATCAGAGGTGTAGGCAGGAAGATCAGCGGTGGCGGGATGCAACGCTGGAGCTGCTGCGTGATCAACTGATATCCTCTGATGTCTGGTGGATCTTCAGGAAGAGCAGCGGGGTCACAGAGTGCCGCTGCAGCCCATGTTTAACCACCCTCAGTACTCACCATGTTCCATATCTTCCTCATCCAGATGTGTAAGAACGCGTGGGGGAAGGCTTCCTGCACCCGCCCACTCCACCCCCGTGGACAGTCCAACCAAAAGGCTGTCATTACATTGAAATGTGCTTAATGGCCTTTTCCTTCCCTCCTATCCTCCTCCCAAACCACACCCGGGATACCTTGTTAATTCTCTTCCTCTTTTTATAATTACATGCTTTTTAAACGATAGTGACTTTATTTCCTTAAGCAAGCTGTAATCGAAGGGGGAGGGTGGGTTGCTTACAGGCAAGGAGTCAATAAAGGGCGGGAGGTTCATGAAGGGGAAACAAACACAGCAGTCACACCGTACCCTGGCCCGTGATGAAACTCATTTTCAAGGCTTCTCTGATGCGCACCGCTTCCTGGTGAGCTCTTCTAATCGCCCTGGTGTCTGGCTGCGCGTAATCAGCGGCCAGGTGATTTGCCTCAGCCTCCCACCCCGCCATAAGGGTCTCCCCCTTACTTTCACAGAGATTGTGGAGCACACAACAAGCAGCAATAACAAAGGGGACATTGGCTTGGCTGAGGTCTGAGCGAGTGAGTAATGTGCGCCAGCGTGCCTTTAAATGGCCAAATGCACATTCTACCACCATTCTGCACTTGCTCAGCCTGTAGTTGAACAGCTCCTGACCACTGTCCAGGCTGCCTGTGTATGGCTTCGTGAGCCATGGCATCAAGGGGTAGGTTGGGTCACCCAGGATAACGACAGGCATTTCAACATCCCCAACTATTATTTTCTGGTCCGGGAAGTAAGTCCCTCGCTGCAGCAGTTTAAACAGAGTAGTGCTTCTGAAGATGCGAGCGTCATGAACCCTTCCTGGCCATCCCACGTGGATGTTGGTGAAACGTCCCTTGTGATCCACCAGTGCTTGCAGCACCATTGAAAAGTACCCCTTGCAGTTCATGTACTGGGTGCCCTGGTGCTCTGGTGCCAAGATAGAGATATGGGTTCCATCTATGGCCCCCCCACAGTTAGGGAATCCCATTGCAGCAAAGCCATCCACTATGACCTGCACGTTTCCCAGAGTCACAACCTTTCGTAATAGCAGCTAAATGATTGCTTTGGCTACTTGCAGCACAGCAGCCCCCACAGTAGATTTTCCCACTCCAAATTGATTCCTGACTGACCGGTAGCTGTCTGGCATTGCAAGCTTCCAGAGGGCTATTGCCACTCACTTCTCCACTGTGAGGGCTGCTCTCATCTTGGTATTATGGCGTTTCAGGGCAGGGAAAAGCAAATTACAAAGTTCAAAGAAAATGCTCTTACGCATGCGAAAGTTTCGCAGCCACTGCGAATCGTCCCACACCTGCAAAGCTATGCGGTCCCACCAGTCTGTGCTTGTTTCCCGGCCCAAAATCGGCGTTCAGTGGGTAGAGCCTCCCCCATTACCAGCAGGAGCTTCAAAGCGCAGGGGCCCATAGTTAGGGAGAATTCAGTGTCCATGTCCTCATCACTCTCGTCGCCGCGCTGCCGTAGCTGCCTCCTCGTCGCCTGCCTTTGCAGTTCATGGATCAGCATTGACGGCACGAGAATGCGCGAGGTGTTTACAACGTCCACGATTGCGCTATTGATCTGAGCAGGGTCCATGCTTGCTGTGCTATGGCGTTTGCTCAGTTCACCCGGGAAAAAAGGCGCGAAATTGTTGTCTGCTGCTTTCAGGAAGGGAGGGTGAGGCTGTACCCAGAACCACCCGCGACAATGATTTTTGCCCCATCAGGCACTGGGATATCAACCCAGAATTCCAAGGGGAAGAGGAGACTGCGGAAACTATGGAATAGCTACGGAATAGCTACCCACATTGCAACGCTCCAGAAATCGATGCTAGCCTCGGACCATGGATGCACATCGCCGAATTAATGTGCCTAGTGTGGCCGCGTGCAATCAACTTTATAATATCTGTTTTATAAAACCAGTTTATGTTAATTTGAAATTATCCTGTAGTGTAGACATAGCCTGTGTTTAGCAGGCCAGTGCTCAAACCACTGAGTTATCCCTGCCCTGCTGTCAATCCATGCTTTCCAAATCTTTCTGAACCAGTCTCTTTTATTTCAAACTTGTAAGTAACAGCCAGGCAAGATGTGTTAGTTTTATCTTTGTTCTCTCAACTTGTAAATGTTCCTTTTTGCTAAGAGGATTTACCTCTGTTTGCTGTAACTTTGAACCTACGGCTGGGGGTTCCTCTGGGCTCTATGAATCTGATTACCCTGTAAAGTTATTTTCCATCCTGATTTTACAGAGATGATTTTTACCTTTCTTTCTTCAATTAAAAAGCCTTCTTTTTAAGAACCTGATTGATTTTTCCTTGTTTTAAGATCCAAGGGTGTTGGATCTGGACTCACCAGGAACTGGTGGGGGAAAAGACGGGGGAATGGTTAATTTCTCCTTGTTTTAAGATCCAAGGGTTTGGATCTGTGTTCACTAGGAACTTGGTGGAGAAGTTTCTCAAAGCTGCTGGCAGGGAAATAGTCTGGGGGGAAGATAGACAGAGTTTCCCAAATAACTCTTAAAGGATTTGGGTAGTGGCAGTAAAACCAGATCTAAACTGGTAGTTAAGCTTAGAGGTTCTCATGCAGGTCCCTACATCTGTACCCTAGAGTTCAGAGTGGGGAAGGAACCTTAACAGGGCCTGAACCAAGCTACCCAGACTGAGACAGAAACCTCAGATCTGAACACCCCCAATTATCTTTCAGAGGGGTAGCTGTGTTAGCCTGGATCTGTAAAAGCAGCAGAGTCCTGTGGCACCATATAGACTAACAGATGTATTAGAGCATGAGCTTTCATGGGTGAATCCATGATGCATCTGATGAAGTGGGTATTTGCCCACGAAAGCTCATGCTCCAATACATCTGTTAGTCTATAAGGTGCCACAGGACTCTGCCAATTATCTTTGTGATACTCAAGATCCATATGTGAATTTCACAGGCCGGGGCAGTCATTAGTCATAAGTGGATCTGTAGCCACATGAAAATCACAGCACTGGGTAGGACGCCAGTTGGCCTCTTTACTGACAGGCTCAGAAGATAGGTAAAGAGAAGACAGTCACAGTGTAGGTACCAACTTCTGAGTTCTGACCTAGAGAAATCACCTCCTTCTGTCAGGTTTGAAGCATATTGTCTGACTGAACAGTGGGGTTTGTGTGTGTTCACTAACTTGTACTCCCACTGCTCTAACCGTCTATTTAACTATCCATCTCCTAATGGTCCATCTGGCCATTATCTAATTGTCTACCGTGCCCTCTATCTGCGGATCGAGATGTTTGTCCATTTTCTTCCTTTTATCCATCTCATTGATCCAGCCATCTGTATTTCCAATTGCCCATCTACACCTCTATCAATCTGCCATGTCATCTGTTAATCTGTCTAATCAGCTTTCTGTCCACCTGCCTAATGGTGTTTACATTCACCTGCCTCTTTCTTTCTTTCTTTCTTTCTTTCTTTCTCATCTATCTATCTATCTATCTATCTATCTATCTATCTATCTATCTATCGCTAAGGGGCCCATCCCTGTGGAAAGTGGACTTCAGTGGGCAAGGGCTGCTAAGTGGGTGTATTTCACAGTCATGGGCACTAAAATCTCTTGAAAAATACATCATGATGTTTCATAATTAAAGGATATTCCTTCTGACTCTGAGGGCAGTTAAATTCACAGACAAAGCAGGTGGGAATTGGAGCTGACAAGCGGCTTGCTGTAACACTCTGCTAATGGCAGCAGCAGCAGCAAAGGGGTAGACAAGAGCTGTCTCTGGTGGCTGATCAGAGAAGAGGCAATAAACAGTTTGTCCATAGTATGTAAAGTGCTTGACCTTAAGGATGCTGCTGTTTCCATAGGTCTGATCACAGATTTGCTGTGACAAATCACCAGTGTGAAGGAACCCTGATCAATTTCATTTGAAACATGTTAATTTCATTGATTCTTGCTTAAGATAAAAATAATAATCAGTTAAAACACCCTGCTTCATTGTGTGCTCTTTAAAATCATCCCTGCTAGCAACACAGCTACTAAAAAGAAAACTCTCCAATTAGCCATGCAGCACTTGTGTCTCTATAGGGATTTAGAGGAGGACACACAGGTTGTTATAATTTCACGTGTCTTAATCTGCACTCTGAGGAATGTTAAACCCAGATGAGACCTGGGCACTGCCTGGAGGTTTAACAAATCTCTCAAGGAATTAAAAGCCAGCAGCAGAAACAAAGTTACTTCTTGTTTTAATGAGTCCCCTCGAGGGCCATTAGAGTGAAAACATTATTGGGAAATGCAGGTTGCGGCAGCAGTCCCATTGGGGCTGATTAGCAAGGAAAATCAGAGGCATTGATTAATGTTAGACAAAGGAAGGGGAGGGTTTGTTCCTATGTCAAGTAGCCCCCTGATGTGTAATGTAAAAGTGGTCAAGCCAGTTATGCCAGTTTCTGTGAAAGGTGATCCCTTCATTCAGACATTCCACCATCTAGTGAGGGGATGTAATGGGATGTGTGGAATGTGTGGATTGCAAGGAAACTGACGTAAACAAACCGGAGATTTCCACTGGGTTAGCAGAGGCAGCAGGACCCAGGAAAGTGAATGAAAAGCAATTCCAGGATTCTAGGCCTGGGTGACAGAGATCAGCCAACATACCTGTATTGTGATGGACTTTGCTGTCCTGCCCACAACCCCCAGTTCTGCCACTGTCCTCAATGTCTTATTCATAGACCCCTACCCAGAATGCTGTTCCATGTCTGGGTTCACATCCAGTCACAGACACACAGGTGTGGTGCTCTTGACAGTGTTGTCTCATAAATCAAGAGAAAAACTTAAAAACCAAGAGATTTGGTATATAAATTGAGAGTTGCTATTTTTTCAAACATAGACCAATATAGATATAGTGACAGCTTGTAAACCTTATTAGAGGCCTGTTTAATTTTTGACAGGTCAGAGCTCTTTACAAAAACTCTATTGCTGCATCTGAAAACACTTTATAGCAGACTTTTAGAAACTCCTCCCTGTTAGCACCAAGTTGCTGTGCAGTTCAGTTTAAGGTGATGGTGACAGATTCTCAATTAACAATGATGCTACATTCTAATTAGTCAGAGCCCAAGCATTGGAGGTCACTGGACACCTTAAGTAAAGGTAATATAGTGATATCTTGGGCAAGCAAACCTTGGTTACCTGACGGTGTAGGGGGGGAGGGAAGGGGTTAGGTCCTGAGGTGTGGGGGGGCAAACCCAGTTTGGGGTTGGAGGGTGAGGTTAGACCCCTGAGTGTGTATGTATGTGGAGTGGGGGAGGTAAGTCCTGGCCCTGGAGGGAAGGGGGAGGTGGAAAGGCCCTGGTCTGTGGGTGTGAAGGGCAGACCAGACCTTGGGGTTTGGGGGTTAGGCCCTGCAGAGGCGGTGAAGGGGGCAGACCTGCAGTGTTGGGGGGCCGAGTTCAGGACCAGGTTGGGGGGTGGTCGGAAGCAGGCCTGGCCCATAGAGGAAGCTAGGGCACACAGCCTGGTCGACTAGGCCCAGTGAGGCCTGCTGGCCGGCAGGGAGCAGTGGTGGTGGCGGGGCCTGGAGTCTCCTCCCTGGGCTGGGCTGGGGGAGGTGGCGCAGACCCACCCAGAGCAAGCCAAATGGCAGTAGCGGGCAGGATGCTGACGCTGTTCACCAAGCTGCTGGACTGATTCCGGGCGCTGTACTGGAGGGAGGAGATTGAGCTTTCCCCAGTTGGTCTGCTGTATTCAGGAAAAATGAGAAACTTCATGCAAATCACACCAGCAGGAAAAAATTCCTGAGATTTGAGAGTTCTGTCATGAGTGATGCTTAATTTGACTTAGCAATCGTGTCTATCAACAGTAAATTCAGGAGAATGGCATGTCTGTCTTTAACAGCTCTATAACAGTTTGTAGGAGGATTCCTTCAGTGTGCCAGCCCCCTGAGGGTCACGCTCTCACTAGGGTAAGCCACTTGGCTTCACCATCCCCTGGGACCGAACCTCAAAGCCTTCAGCACCCCTGCGTCACACCATGAGCTCCCTGCAGCGAGTCCACCTGAGTTGGACACCTAAGGGGGACTTCCACACCCAAAGGGAGCCATGCACTCCAACCTTCCTAAATCTGCAGTGACTCTCAGCCAGCCTTGTAAAATGTCTGGAATACAGCATAGAATGTCCTTAGTTAATATGGAGTACATGCAGCATAGACCATCTGTGTCAGCCCCAGAGCCCAGACCCCTCTGACCCTCCTTTAGTCTTAGTCCAGAAGCATCTCCCCAACTCCATTAGCCCACAGTTAACAACACCTCCCGCCCCCCCGGCTCCTCCTCAGTCCTTTGTTCTCCACTGATTACACCAGGCTGGACTCCTAAGGAGTGATCAACGGCTCCATGGCTAGTTGGCAGCTGGTTTCAAGCACAGTGCCACAAGAGTCAGTCCTGGGGCCGGTTTTGTTCAATATCTTCATTAATGATCTGGAGGATGGCGTGGACTGCACCCTCAGCAAGTTTGCAGATGACACTAAACTGGGAGGAGTGGTAGATACGCTGGAGTGGTAGATACGCTGGAGGGTAGGGATAGGATACAGAGGGACCTAGACAAATTAGACAATTGGGCCAAAAGAAACCTGATGAGGTTCAACAAGGACAAGTGCAGAGTCCTGCACTTAGGACGGAAGAATCCCATGCACTGTTACAGACTAGGGACCGAATGGCTAGGAAGCATTCTACAGAAAAGGACCTAGGGGTTACAGTGGATGAAAAGCTGGATATGAGTCAACAGTGTGCCCTTGTTGCCAAGAAGGCTAATAGCATTTTGGGCTGTATAAGTAGGGGCATTGCCAGAAGATCAAGGGATGTGATCATTCCTCTGTATTAGAGATTGGTGAGGCCTCATCTGGAGTACTGTGTCCTGTTTTGGGCTCCACACTACAAGAAGGATGTGGAAAAATTGGAAAGAGTCCAGCGGAGGGCAACAAAAATGATTAGGGGGCTGAATAACATGAATTATGAGGAGAGGCTGAGGGAACTGGGATTGTTTAGTCTGCAGAAGAGAAGAATGAGGGGAGATTTGATAGCTGCTTTCAACTACCTGAAAGGGGGTTCCAAAGAGGATGGATCTAGACTGTTCTCAGTGGTACCTGATGACAGAACAAGGAGTAATGGTCTCAAGTTGCAGCGGGGGAGGTTTAGGTTGGATATTAAGAAAAACTTTTTCAGTAGGAGGGTGGTGAAGCACTGGAATGGTAAAAGCAGCAAAGAATCCTGTGGCACCTTATAGACTAACAGACGTTTTGGAGCACGAGCTTTCATGGGTGAATACCCACTTCTTCAGTCACCCACGAAAGCTCATGCTCCAAAACGTCTGTTAGTCTATAAGGTGCCACAGGATTCTTTGCTGCTTTTACAGATCCAGACTAAGACGGCTACCCCTCTGATACTTGATACTGGAATGGGTTACCTAGGAGGTGGTGGAATCTGCTTCCTTAGAGGTTTTTAAGGTCAGTCTTGACAAAGCCCTGGCTGGGATGATTTAGTTGGGAATTGGTCCTGCTTTGAGCAGGGGGTTGGACTAGATGACCCCCCGAGGTCCCTTCCAACCCTGATATTCTATGAGTGTATGAGGGTGGGACATCTATGTCACTTGTTGATAGGTGCCAAATGTTCAGGCAATTGGAGTGGCCATTGTCTTCTTCATGGGCATAGGGGCCCAGGCCACACACCTGTGTCTCTGCAAAAAGTAAACAACCCTTTCCCACCACCTAGTTAACGATGCACCATATGCGGGAAACTGAGGCACCCAAACTATTAATCCAAAATATGAAAAATTCCTGCTCCATCACACATATGTGTGCACACACATGCACTCACAGACATATAGAGGTCTGCCAGTGCCCCTCAATCCTGAGCTGCAGTCCCTTTCTATCCTAGTCCTGGGTTCTCCCTCCACAGCTCTGCCAATATTCCCTAGTCCTGCCCCGCAGACCTCTGCTGTTCCGTTTGTAGACTTGATCATACACACAGTTCTGCTGATGACCTCAAAGCCAAACATAGACTCCCCCTGCTACTCCGGCCCTGGGCTCCCCCAACCCTCACCTCTGCCAATGCCTGTTAATCCTAACCTGCAGCCACTTGTTATTTCACGTCTGGGATCTCACATACACAGCTCTGCAGATGCACTGCAGTCCAGATCCATGACCTCTGGTGTCCCAACCCTGTTCCCCTCACAGCTATACCCATGTCCCTTAATCCCAACCTGCAACCCCCTACTATTCCAGCCCTGGCTCCCTTCACAGCTTTGCTGATGTACCTCAGTCCTGACCCACAATACCCTACTATTCCTGACCCCAAATACTTCCCCACTTTGCCAGTGCATGACAATAATGAGTTACAACCTGCTTTGTCATGGCTGTCCAGCCCCAAACAAACAACGCTGATGATTCCTCTGGATTCTGACACTCTGCTTGTCAAGTTTAGCCCTGCTCTCTCCCCACACAGTGCCCCACTGCTGTGCCCCATTGCTGTGACCTGCAGCTCCGCCCGCACCAGTGTTCCAGTCATGTGTGCGCATGCACATGCATGGTCCTGACAGCGAACCAGTCTGCAGCACAGGCCGAGGAGGGTACATCGCGTTGCGTTTTAACACACGCGGCAGCCAGTCTCCAAGCCTGGTTTGCAAACTCGGCTTATGGGGCTTGTGTTACATGTGGTTGCCAATTTTGGTTGGACCTGTTACTGGAAGTTTCATCCCATGATGCAACCTTTAATTAAAAATTAATCCTTAATTCCTGGAGACTTGAGGACAAGCCAGGAGGGTTGGCAACCCTAGTGCTATGGCACTAAAAACAGCTCAGCAGACGTTGCGTCTCAGGCTGGAAATCGGGCTCTGAAGCCAGGGGAGGGGGTGGGCTTCAGATCCTGAGTTCAAATGTCTGTATGGCTGTTTTCAGCTCCATAGCACGAGTCCAAGTCTGTATATCCGGGCTCTGAAACTAGATGCTGAGGGTTTCAGTCAGGGCCAACAGCGAAACATGTACACACACACACACACTAGGATGACCAGACAGCAAATGTGAAAAATCAGGACAGGGGGTGGGGGGCAATAGGAACCTATACAAGAAAAAGACCCAAAAATCGGGACTGTCCCTATAAAATCAGGACAACTGGTCACCCTAACACACACACATACATTCCTTCCTTCCGGCCGCAGCAGTCACACATACGGTAAGCAGGTCTCATTTCTTTCAGCAGAGGCCGGCAGTGAAACACAGACACATACTGAGAAGGTCTCATTCCCTACAGCAGGACACAGCAGTGAAACACACACACACACACACACACACACACACACACACACACACACACACACACACACACACACACACACACAGAGTGCTTTGAGATTTGTGGAAGTGCCACAGAAGAGCTAAGTCTGGCATTTCAAAAGGAGATTATAGAAGTTAGAGGCTCAAACTCCTTTGACATTCAGTAGGATTCAAGTGTCTAATTCCCTTTGGCTACATTGAAAATCCCAGCCTCATAATTATTTTAGCTTTAATCACCCAATTTTGGAAATGTTGGCCATGAATCCCAACTGAATTAGCATGTATAAAAACCCTTCCTAAATCTGGTTGTTTAGGGGAAAGGAGGATTCCAATTTTCATTTAGGTGCAGGGTGCTTAATGACGAAGAATGTTTGAACAACTATTTATCGCAATTTCTCTAAGGCCTGGTCTTCAGCGAACACACCCCTAACCAGCATAGCTACACTGACAAAACCCTCAGTTTGGGACATCTGTTTGCATAGGCTCTGTGGTGTAGACCTATGGCCAGATTTGTAAAGGTGTTTAGGAACCGTTGGAGTCAATGGGCCAGATCCCCACGGACTGTCTGTGTGACTACACAAGTCACCTAAACTGCCCTTTACCTCAGTTTCCCCAGGTATAAAATAAGCATAATGGCACTTCCCTTCCTCCCAGGGGTGCTGTGATAGTAAATTGTTAATATTAATGACTGCAAGGCACTGAGATACTCCGTGCAGAGGCCTGCCTAAATGCCTAGGAAGGTAGATTTGCAGCATCTGAGGATACAGCCATCTGTGCCTTAATTCTCGTCCTTTTGGAATTAGGATAAAGCTCCTTCCCTACCTGTGAATTCTAGAGGTGACATTTTTCATTGGCGGTGGAGTGTTCAGACACTGCAGTGTTCGGACGTCTTTAGCTACCTGCACAAACATTGTAATCCCAAAAAATGGGTCCCAAACCTGACCCCACAACGATCAAAGCCAATCTTCCATTGGTCTCAGGGTTACCAGGTTTGGGGCTCACAAACCATGCTTGCTGATGAATTAACAATAAAAAGGCCAATCTCTGTGGGGGCCTGTGACACCACTATCCAGTCAGAGTGCTCCAAGGAGATTTGAAATTCTGATTGACCAATGCAGTATCATAATATAATGGTAAAGAGAAAAGATGAAGCATGCAGGTGATAGCAAAGAAATTTGGTTTGCATTATGTGATCACTAGATAGCAGCAGAGGAGAAGGAATGAGACAAGAGAGGAACTGGATAGAAGGAGATAATCATTCCAAGATCTATGGATTTTTAAGCCCAGAAATGACCACAGTGATCACTATCACACAGTCCTGATTTAATTTGTGCTTTAAGTCCAATAGCTGTGTCCAACTCACGCAGACCAGTTAGAGAAACAAATTCAGATGGGGCAGCTACTCTGTGAAATAAGAATGATGAATATGAATAAAATATATGGACATTATTAATTATTATTATTACTACTACTACTAATATAGCACCTAGAGGCTCTACCCAAGATCAGGCTTCCTTTGTACTATATACAGCACAGAAACAGAATAAGAGACAGCCCCTGCAGCAAAGACCTTACAATCAAAATAGAGAAGACAGTCAAAGGGTAGGAGGGGAAACTGAGGCACCAAGCAGGAAAATGACTCAGTCATGTTCACACAGCAGGTCAATGGCAGAGCCAGGAACAGAACCCAGGGCTCCTTGTTTATAGTTTGTATCTTCCCCAAAAAATTGTGTCCGTCTCTGTGTCTGATAATTCTATTCTTTACTATAGTTTCCACCAATTAGTCTGGTACTGAAGTTAGGCTCACAGACCTGTAATTGCTGGGATTGCCTCTGGAGCCTATTTTAAAAATTGGCATCACATTAGCTATCCTCCAGTCATCTGGTACAGAAGCTGATTTAAATGACAGGTCACAAACCACATTTAGTAGTTCTGTAATTTCACATTTGAGTTTCTTCAGAACTCCTGTGTGAATCCATCTGGTTCTGGTGACTTCTTACTGTTTTATGTATCAATTTGCTCCAAAACCTCCTCTATTGACACCTCAGGGACATTTCCTCAGATTTGTCACCAAAAGAGAATAGCTCAGATGTGGGAATCCCCTGCACATCCTCTGCAGTGAAGACCAGTACCGGATTTACCATGGTGCCAGTGGTGCCACAGCGCCAGGCCCAGGCTCAGAAGAGGGCCCATAACACTCACTTCCTCCCCTCTGCAGAAATGGAGCCTCAGAGCAGCCCAGATCCAGCATAGGAACTGAGATCCCACGGGGCCCTGGGCGGTGTAGTTCCTTGGCTAGCTCCCTGCCTAGAGAGCCTGCCCTGGCGCAGGGAAGGAACATTCCCAGCATTGCCTTGGTCGCTATCAACAGGAAAGGGAAGGGGGAAGCTGAGAGACTCCATGCATTGCATGTTGCTATGAATGGGGAGCTGGCTGCTAGAAGAGGGTGGCAGTGTGAATGGGGAACAATGTTCCCAAGGAGTAGAAGGCTTTGACCCAGATAGCACCCTCAGAAGACTTCCCAAGACTAAGGATGCTGGTATGATTTGGCCTGGCAGCCCCCAAGGAAAGAACTGGGTGGACTAAATGGACAGTGCTCCTCTCTACCTGAAGCCTAGCAAGGGAGGTATGTGGATCCCACCAGAAGTTAAAATGAAAAGTATGGGAGGGGAGGCTCTACTAGTGGACCTGGGCAGCTTCAGATACAGTATAGGAGAATTTCCACTTCTGAGTCATGAAAATAGAAATTAACTTTTTCCTTTCCAGATTTATCTAATATTCAGAAAGGGAATCTAGCACCTGCCTTCCAGATTTGAACACCCTCAAAATTCAGGAGTGCTCAAGCTCAATTTGGACAGCTGTTACTTCATTTCTCCCAAATCAAATATGCTGATTCTCTGTAACTGGCTGTAGAAAAAGTAGGAAAAAATTGAGCAACAGATGCTGGGGTCTTCCGAGTGCTAACTAGGACTGGAATTGCTATTTTCAACAGCCATTACCATTTTTTTTTTACTTTTGTTTGTTTAAAAGGAAGACAGTAATATTGCACTGGCAAATTTCCCATAGAAACAAAGAATGGAACAAAAGAATGATAAAGGCACTTCAGTTTTTCCTTATTTATGTAGGACAGTCTTATAATATGGATCCAGATATCTTCCAATCACACAAGCTGAAAATTGTTCCACTTTACTGCAGTTCTGTAACCATGTGGGAATCAGTCCTGTCTGTGTTCTGTGCATATCCAAAATTCTAATTGAACTCAGAAGTGCCCTGCTTTTGTGACCATACTACCTGATATTTTCAGCCCTTGTAAGCAAAGCAGGTTTATATTTAGTAATTGGGTGGAAGCCCATTAGAAAAAGTTAGGTGCTGTAGGAAGTGTTGCTTATTCAGTAGGTGATGTGAGACCTTCCTGTTACAATAGTAAACCAGTGCCACATAGAATGCACTTTGCTCCTAGAATCTAGAAAGGGGTCCTTTGCTTTTATACACAGCCCATTAAAGACAATGAAAAGACTCCCAATCACTTCAACAGGCTTTGGATAGAACTGATTATACTTAGGGTAACTTCACTGTCTTCACAGGGTCCTGGTCTCACAGCAGAGGGGGGGCATGTGAGCTTGTTGCAGAGCTGCTGCTCAGGGATGGGAATCTCCTGACACTCCAGCCTCCAAAATCATTCAGGCTGTACTTTCTGCATGACTATGTGCTAGCTGAGGAGTGCATGGGTATTGGTGGCCTCTGCTGCAGGTGATGGGAATCTCAGGTACTTTAAAGTCATGGCCTAGAGGAGGGAAGTGCCTAACTCCTGAGTCTGCAGCTGCCTAGGGCCAGCGCTGAGGATTAGAGTCCCTAGTGCTGCCGCTGCAAGGTTCAAGCACACTCACCCTTGGCATTGCCACCCCTCCTGCAGCTAGTAGTTGCAGCTGTCTAAGGCTGGTCTCTGGCAATTGGCCCCATGGCTATAGCCAGAGAAGCTTCAAGTGGCTCTGTGACTACTGGGGGCCATAAAGAAACTGGAGTTAACCTCTAGGAACAGAGATCACCAAGAGGAAAGGAATGTCAAGAGGAGCAGGGAAGGAGGAGGCAGGTTAGGCTTGCAGAGGGAGATCCCAGCTGGTTGGGGAGCATGTCCAAAGTAGAAAGGAAATAAGTATGAGGAGAGGTAGTGGTGATCAGGTAGCAGACTAGCATGTAGATGGGAGCAGAGATAGAAAGGCTGATTTCTTCAGATTCCCAAGGGCTAAGTCCTCACTTTGGGGAAACGGTGTTTGCAGGTGGCTTGCTCAAATGGCAGGATGGTTGCTGAGGGAGGGATTTGTCAGAATTGATCAGGTATCTGCTGGCTTTAGAACTTTGAGCTGAGACTAGGACCACATACAGTGACTGGTGATATAGTGGGGTACTGGAGACATGGCTATAGAAGGTCTGAATGAGGAAGGAGACAAATCTGTGGGGAGTTTCCTTGATCAGTATGAAAGTTCTACTCACTGTGGACACTGGTAAACCCACACGGGTGTACAGCTCAATAAGAAAAACTGGGGGCTGAGGGAGCTGTGTATGGCAATGCATATAGTCATGTAGAGGTGTGTGATCAAAATGAAAAATATCTCAGAAATTCAGTACCGGATATACTATGGCACCAATGGAACTACCAAACCAGGCCCACACTCAGAGCCCACAGTCACTACGCAGGGGCCCACAAATATGCTTGGTGCCACTGCCCACAAAAGGTTAATCTGGCTCTGGTGAAGACCAATGCAAAGAACTCATTTAGCTTCTGTAACAGCTTCATCTTCCCAAAATGGACATAGTTTTCCAGTAGTGGTCTCAAAATGCTATGTATAGAGTCAAGTTTACTTTCCTACATGATATTCCACTTTTTATACATCCAAGGATCATGTTAGCCCTTTTTGCCCAAGCATCACAGAAACCTCATGTTGGGGCAATTGCATGCGTTAATCTCTAATTTTTTTGTCTGAGTCACTCCTTTCAAAGAAAGCATCTCCCAACCTGCATTCTCTGTTCTCAGATGTATTACAGGTATATCCAAGTTATTATTAACAGTAACAAACATGTTTCATTCTATCTGAAAAGTAAATACAATTGCAAGAACATTCAAGAACAAATCTTTTTCAGTGCGTAAATACTATACTGATAAGTATGATAGATAGATAGATAATGTTATTCTCTTTGATATGGCTCAAGTCTTCTTATCAGTTTCCTGAGGGCTTCTTTGACCTCTTTGTTTCTCAGAGAGTATATGATAGGATTCAGCACTGGAGTTATAACGGAATATAGGACAGTGATCACTTTGTCTCTGTCTGGAGAGTAGGCTGAGGAGGGGTGTATATAGGTGTAAATGGCTGTTGAGTAGTACAAGATGACAACTATGAGGTGGGAGGAGCAGGTGGAGAAGGCTTTCTTCTTGCCTTCTGTGGAGCGAATCTTCAAGATAGTTCTCAGAATGAAGTAATAGGATGTTAAAGTTACCACACAGCTCCCCATCCCAAAGACTATGTCAGCCAGAAAAGCCAAAGTTTCATTGAGGCTGATGTCTGAGCAGGAGAGTTTTAGCACTGATGGTAATTCACAAAAGAAATGATTGATGATGTTCGAGTTGCAGAAAGAAAGCTGGAGCACAAATCCAGTGTTGACTGCAGAATTGATCACCCCTGCTATCCATACGCCAGTGATTAACTCAACACAAACCTCCTTCCTCATGATGATGGTGTAATGCAAAGGGTGGCAGACAGCAACGTAACGGTCAAAAGCCATCGCAGCAAGGACCAGAGCTTCACTTCCCAGAGTCCAAGTAAAGAGATATATCTGTGTAATGCAGTCTAAGAAGGCAATGGTCTTTTTGTGCTCCAGAAGGTTGTGTAGCATTTTGGGAATGGACACTGAGATGGATAAAAGGTTTATCAAGGACAAGTTGATAAGCAAGAAATACATGGGGGTGTAGAGTCTGGTGCTGGTAGTAATAGTGATGACGATGAGGAGGTTTCCAGTGAGGGCTGCCATGTAGATGAAGGTGAATAATATAAAGAGGAACATCTGGTATTCAGGGAGGCTGGACAGACCCACCAAGATGAACTCTGTGACTGAGGATTGATTCTTCATTTCCAAATCTCCTCTACTCCTCACCTGCTGACATAAATCAGCTCACTGGACCAGACATTCAGCTGGTGTATATTAGTGTCATTCTAAAGAAGACCAGAAACCAAAGGAAAGAGATTGATTTGCACCAGCTGTGGATCTCGTCCATGGACTCCAATGAAGCTATGTCAGTTTATGCCAGCAGGGCTTCTGGCTAATTGATTTCAATACTGTACACCAATTCAGAACAGCTGGACAGCTGGCCCATTGACTTTGAAGGACCTAGTATAAATCTTCTAGTGAAATTAATGTGAAATTAGCCTAGAGGAGATAAGAACAAGGCACATTACACCACACATTTTAAAAGTATCCTCACCACAATAAAGGGACTAGAGCGAGTTTCAAGGTGCACTTTGTGGAAGAAAGGCCAGAAGAAACCAGTGAGATCATTTAGTCCGATCTCTTGTGTACCACAGGCCACAGAACTCCCTCAAAATAATTCGTAGAGCAGAACTTTTAGGGAAAAGAAAATCTTGATTTAAAATTTGCCAGTTATGGAGACTCCACTTCAACACTTGACAAATCGTCTCTATGGTTATTACCCTCGTTGCTAAAAAAATTACTCCTTTTTTCCATTTTAAATCAGTCATCTCCATCCACTTCAGTGTGGAGTAATTAATCATTTACCCCAGGGCGAGTTTGAAGAAAATCAGACTCCATGTCATTGCGAATGATGAACAGCAATATTGCGTCTAGATACGTCAATTATTAGAACTAGAGTTACAAGCTAGGATTTTTGAGGAAGTCTAAAAAGTTTGGCACCAAACCCCTTTGACAGGAAATCCCAATCTATACAAATTGACTCCATCTATTAGCTGAGTCTTTCTACTCCTCTGATCAATCATCTATCTATCTAGAATATATATAGTATTCATTTTTTAAAAAAGAAATATAAATAAATAGCATGATTTAGTCTATATATGTAAAGTTGAGTTAGTAATTTAACAGAAAAACTTTACAAATAATTATCTAAATAACATGTCCAAACATGCAAAAGCAAGCCAATATAGTCTTTCGATATAACAGCAACATAGATATTACATGATACCCATGCAGAGATAGATAGATAGATAGATAGAAAAAGTTCAAATTCTGCTGTAATTAGAAGAAAAAAAGAAAGAAAGAAAGAAAGAAAGAAAGAAAGAAAGAAAGAAAGAAAGAAAGAAAGAAAGAAAGAAAGAAAGAAACCTCTATTCCAGTTCATGTATAGCTGCCCCTTGAATTAGATAATTCAGTCTCCTTAGTTCTACTAGTTTCTCAAGCCGTTTGAAATCACCACAGCTGGGAAGAGCGTTCTTGTTCTTCTATTAGGCTGATGGCTGGAAATATATATTTGTTTTTAATGCTGTCACAGCCCTTTCACAGATTCAAAGATTCCAAGGCCAGAGGAACCATTACAATCATCTAGTCTGACTTCCTGCATAACACAGGCCAGAGAACATCTCCAAAATTACCATGGTCACTCCATGAGTTTCATCAATGAATTATCAGCATCACAATCCTTCTTAAATAGCCTCTTAGTGCTACTGGGGAAGAACAACTTATATCTCCTTTAGAAGTTAATTATCTAAAGGAGGCACTGATCAAGTATTTTAATTGCTTACGTTACCTTTGGTGTCATGAACAAAATACCAAAGTCCTTGGAGAGATACTGCTCTAAAGATAGATAGATAGATTAGATTAGATAGATATGGGGGTGTAGAGGGATAGTAATATCAAGTGTATAAGACCTCCAAGGCCTTACCCAGTTGTTACTCCTGGTCTCCTCTCTACAGAAGGGATGTGGACAAATTGGAGAGAGTTCAGCAGAAGGCAATGAAAATGGTTAGGGGGCTGTGACACATGACTTAGAAGGAGAGGCTGAGGGAACTGGGGTTACTTAGTCTGCAGAAGAGAAGAGTGAGGGGGGATTTGATAGCAGACTTCAACTACCTGAAGGGGGTTTCTAAAGAGGATGGAGCTAGGCTGCTCTCAGTGGAGGCAGATGACAGAAGAAGAAGCCATGGTCTAAAGTTGCAGTGGGGGAGGACTTGGTTGGATATTAGGAAACGCTATTTCTCTAGGAGGGTTGTGAAGCAGTGGAATGGGTTACATAGGGAGGTGGTGGAATCTCCATCCTTAGATGTTTTTAAGGCCCAGCTTGACAAAGCCCTGACTGGGATGATTTAGTTGGTGTTGGTCCTGCTTTGAGCAGGGGGGTTTTCTAGATGACCTCCTGAGGTCTCTTCCAACTCTAATATTGTGATAGATCAGTGGTAGGCAACCTGCCACCCATGTGCCACGTGTGGCCCGTTGGAGTAATCTGCTGATGGGCCACCAGACAGTTTGTTTACATTTGCATGGGCTCCCACAGGTCCCAGTGGCCGGGGGTTTGCTATTCCCAGTCAATGAGAGCTGCAAGAAGCAGCACAATCTACCAGACTGTCAGCCAGTCTGGACTGGAAGACATCAAGAAGTAGAATCCACCACTTTCCTGGTTTGTTTGTTTAAATGGTTAATTGCCGTCCCTGTGATCAGTGCCTGAGGAAGTCATAGGAGCTGTTCTGATTTTCTTAAAGATATGGATCTGACACTATGCCTAGAAGCTCATAGACATCGTCTGCAGCGATCCCAGTGTGGTGCCAGTGCAGGGTAAGGCAGCTGCAATCCCATACGGGAACCCTGTGCATTGGACAATGAGCCAGCAACTCACTGGGTTAGGATAGAGAAATAGGGTGACCCCAATGGTACCATTTGATATTCCAGCCATCACCTGCTTTAACACTCCTGACTCTGTGAATATTCCAAGAAGGCAGCCTGGCAACTCAAGCTTGGAGCTGGGAATGGAGTTATAAAAGGCAGAGTTTTAAAAGGGGCCTCTAAATTTGAGTGACTCCCTTTTTGGGCTTCCTAACCTGAGAAACATCAAAAGCCAATTTCCAACATGTCCCACTGGCTTCAATCCTAAAAGGTCAGTAATATGTAATGAGACCTCCAAGTCCTTACCCAGTTGTTACTCCTGGACTTCTCCAACTGAGGTCGGTGGGAAAACTCTGAGGACCTTCCTCGGGTCTCATGCAACCCTTCATGAGGGTCTACTTGGTCAAACACTTGTGCAGAGGCTTCACACTGATGATTTTTTATCCAAGTGAAAGCACTTGTGCAACCCAAAATAATAATTATACGTATCTTTGTGGTTTCCATTCTATTCAATGTTTGGTTACATTATAAGTATGCAGTCAACTTCTGTGGAAGAAATCATAGAAGTGTAAGACTGGAAGGGGCCTTGAAAAGTAATGGAGTCCAGTTCTCTGCCTTCATTAGCAAGACCAAGTACTGCCCCTGAAAGGTTTTTGTTTGTTTTTCCCCTGATCCCTATGGACCCCTCAGGGATTTAATTCACAACCCTAGGTTCAGCAGGCCAATGCTCAAACCACTGAGCTATCCCACCCCCCCTACTGCATATTAATCTAGCAAAGGCAAAATAAGAGGCAACAGCTGGAAGCTGATGCTGAATAAATTCCAGTTAGAAAGGAAGCATAAACTGTTAACAGTCAGGGTGATTGACCTTTGCAACAAACTACCAAGGGAAGTGATGGATTCTCCATCTCTTGATGCCTTCAAATCAAGGACTGGTCTTCACTAGCAGGAGATTGACACTGCTGCAATCAGTGAAGTGGGGATCAATTTAGCAGGTCTAGTGAAGACCCAGTAAATCAGGGGAGGGCAAACTACGGCCCATGGGCTGGATATGGCCCATCAGGGCTTTCAGTCTGGCCTGCAGGATTGCCAGCCCCGTGGTGCAGCGGGGCTAAGTCAGGCTTCTTGCCTGCCCTGTCTCCGCACTGCTCCTGGAAGCAGACAGCACCACGTTCCTGCCACCCTTGGGGGAGGGCTCTGTGCACTGCCTTTGACTGCAGGCACCATCCCCGACAGCTCCCATTGGCCGGGAAATGGGGAACTCAGCCAATGGGAGCTTCGAGCATGCTACCTGCAGGCAATGGCATCATGTGGTGGAGCCACCTGCCCCACACCACCCCCAGGAGCCAGTGCCAGACGTGCTGGCCACTTCCAGGAATGGTGCAGGGCCAAGGAAGGCAGGGAGCTTCCCTTAGCCCCGCTGTGTGCCGAAGCCACTCAAGGTAAGTGGTGCCGGGCAAGAGCCCATACCCTGAACCACTCCTGTACCACAAATCACTGCCCTGAGCCCCTTAACCCCCTGCCTTGAGCCCCTGCTACACCACTACTGCACCCCAACCCCATTGCACTGAGACCTTTCCTGCACACCGCACCCCATCCCACACCCCGCACACTCCCACACCACAATCCCCTGCCTCAGCTCTACATTCATGTCCCTGCATACAATTTCCCCACCTAGATGTGGCCCTTGGGCCAAAAACGTTTTCCCATCCCTGAGCTAAATGGATGGCAAAGCGCTCTTCCATCGACCCCAGTACTCTCCAAGAAGTGTAGGGGAAATCACCTGGAGACCATCTCCCGTCAATATTACACAGTTATTCACATATTTGATTTATCCCATAGTGAAGACAAGCCCCAAGACTAATTCCTTTCTGAAGAATATGTTTTAGCCAATCACAGGCTATGTTTTAGTGAAAGAAATGTTACTGGGCCTGCCTGGATGAAATTTAATGGACCATGATAAACAGGAGGTCAAAGTCGATATTCTGATGATCCCTTCTGGCCTTAAATTCTATGAGTCTATGAAAACTTTAAAAGTATCATGTTTTGTATGCAGTTTTAGGGATGAGGTCTGTAACATATTGTTCACTTAGTGGCTCAGTGGACAGCGTATTATACTGTGGTTCAGAGCCCCTGGCTTTCTTTCTGAGATCTGCCACTGGTCTGCTGGTCACCTTAGATAAGTTGTTTCACTTCTCCGTGCTTCAATGTCCTGATCTGTAAAATGGGGTTAGATGCTTTGTCAAGTGAGATCTACTGATGCAAAGGGCTACACCAGAGGGAGGCTGTCATAAACAGACAGTTAAGGGTTAATTCCTCTTTTACCTGTAAAGGGTTAAGAAGTTCACATAACCTAGTTGACACCTGACCAGAGAAACTAATGGGGGGGCAAGATGTTTTCAAAGAGGGAGGAGAGAAGTCAGTCTTTTGTCTGTTCAGAAAAGTTTGTGCCAGAATGAAGGATCCAGGAATCAGCCATCTAACATTTCTTAAAGGTAGTAAGTGTTTAGAGAAGGAATGTATTAAATTATGTTTATTTTCTTCTGTGACTTTGTTTTGCATAAGAGGGAGAATCAAATTGGGTTTCTTTTGAGTAACTTTAAGTTTTTGCCCAGTGGGACATCCTCTGTTTTGAATCTGTTGTCTGTGACAGTAGCTTGCATGCTAATCTCACAGAGGTATTCCTTTCACCCTTTTTCTTTAATTAAAAGTCTTCTTTTAAGAACCTGATTGATTTTTCCTTGTTTTAAGATCCAAGGGTTTTTTGGATCTGAGATCACCAGGAATTGGTGGGAGGTGAATCACTCTCAGTCTTGCCAGGAAAAGGGGGATAAAAGAATGGGGAAAGATTTGAGGGGAAGACAGAGTTTCCAAATGACTCTCCCATAAACGTTTGTTTAAACTAGTTGGTGGTGGCAGCTACTAGATCTAAGCTGGTAAATAAGCTTAGGGGTTATCTCATGCAGGTCCCCACATCTGTACCCTAAAGTTCAGAGTGGGAGTGACACCTTGACACAGGCATTACTATTAATGAGAAGACACACCTGGAACAGAGCATTCAGGAGCTGGAGTCCATCATTTTTAAGATTGGAACACCATCACAAAGTGTGAAAAGTTGGGGTGGAGGGGGAATTTCCCACAATGTTACCTTTGCCAGTTGTAAAACAGCAACAAACTGTTGCAAGTGCTATTTTCTAAGTAAAAAAGTTAGCCCTGAACAGTGTTGAAGTGCGGAAAGTGTTACTTTATTTTCGTGCTGATCAAAAATTGGAATTTACATCCGATGGAAAATTCCATTATTTTAAAATTGGTTTTCATGCAAAATTCGGATGAAGGTAAGAATGGTCATACTGGGTCAGCCTAATGGTCCATTTAGCTCAGTATCCCATCTTCAGAAAGTGGCCAATGCCAGGTGCTTCAGAGGGAATGAAGAGAATAGGTAATTGTTAAGTGATCCATCCCCTGTCATCCACACCCAGCCTCAGACACACAAAGTCTAGGGAAACTCAGAACATGGGGTTGCATGCTTACCTATCTTGGCTAGTAGCCATTGATGGACCTATCCTCCATGAAATCATTTAGTTCTTTTTTCAATCCTGTTATTGGTTTGGCCTTCACAACATCCTCTGGCAAAGAGTTCCACAGGTTGACTGTGCATTGTGTGAAGGAGTACTTTGTTTTGTTTGCTTTAAACCTGCTGCCTATTAATTTCATTGGGTGACCCTTAGTTCTTATGTGAAGGAATAAATAACACTTTCGTATTCACTTTCTCCACAATATCCAGATTTTATAGATCTCTATCATATCCCTCCTTAGTCATCTTTTTTCCAAGCTGAAAAGTCCCAGTCTTTTTCATCTCTCCTAATACGGAAGCTGTTCCATACCCCTAATAATTTTTGTTTCTCTTTATGAACCTTTTTCTATTCCAATATATCTTCTTTTGAGATGCGGTGACCAGATCTGCATGCAGTATTGAAGATGAGGGGATATCATGGATCTATATATATAAGCATTATCATATTTTCTGTCTTATTATCCATCCCTTTCCTAATGATTCCAAAATTCTTTTCACTTTTTTGACTGTTGCTGCACTATAAGCAGATGTTTTCAGATGAAAAGTTGAAATATTGAAATTTGATGCAGAAATAAAAGTTTCAGAAATTTTTTGTTTGGAAATTTCATTCCCAAACGAAATGTTTCATTTGGGTTTGGTGAACCATGTTCATCCTGGGACATTTTGTCTAGCCAAGGTGCCTGGGCCAAAAGGGCATTTGGGGCGTGAAGTACCTGAACTGCAACTCTCATGAGACAAAAATGAAATGCTTCTTTTCAGTTCAGCATACTGAAACATTTTGATTCAGGCCAGCCCAACTCAGAATAAATATTATGTTTCAGTTTTCTGGCTAGAAAATCAAAACCTTTACGAAATTTCATATGGATTTTTTTTCCTTCAGAAAATGCATTTTCTGTTTCAAAAAAGCATTTCTACAGAAAATTCTTGAACAGCTCAAGTTAGTTTAAAAAATGAAAGTTTTTCCCCTCACTTTATACTATTTTCCAGCTCTTTCCACTTGGGAAACAAAGGCCTGGTTTAGACCAAGAACGTAGGTTACTTTGCTCAGTTCGATAGTAATATATATGGATGAGATGCTAGGAACTGTAGAAAACTGATAAGGGAAGCAAAGAGACACAAGGAGAAATCTATGCCCAGCACAGTTAAGGCATCATAAAAAAGTTTTTAAAGTATAATAGCAACAGAAAGAATTCTGACAATGGTATTGGTCCATTACTAGTTGGAGACAGTAGAATTATCAATAATAATGCAAAAAATGAAGATTTCAGTAAATATTTCTGATCTGTATGGGGGGGGGACAGATGACGTATTGTCATCATATCGTGATGATAAGAATCTTGTCATTCCACTAGTATCTCAGGAGGATATTAAAGTTAGAACAGTTACTAAATTTAATTTTAAAAGAGGTGACATAGTAGCTTGCTGGACTGTTGATGCTGTTTTTCAATAAGTCTTGGAACATAGAGGAAGTTCCAAAAGACTGGAAGACAGCCAATATTGTCTCAATATTTTAAAAGAAAAGGGTAAACAGGATGACCCAATTAGTTATAAGCCTCTTGGTCTGACATCGATCATGGCCAAAATACTGTAATAGCTAATACGGGACTCTTTTAGAAAAGAGGATATTATAATTAATGCCAATCAACATGGGTTTATGGAAAATAGATCCTGCCAAACTAACTAGATATCCCTTTCTGATGAGCTTACAACTTTGTTGCTCAATGTAATTATGTTGATGTAATAGACTTCAATAAGGCATTTTCCTTGATACTACATGATATTTTTATGAAAACATTAGAAAGATATTAAATGAACATACCAGACATTAAATGGATTAAAAGATGGCTAACTGGTATGTCTCAAAATATAATTGTAAACAGAGAAGACTTATCAAATGGCCATAAGGCCTGGCCCAAGCTCAGAAGAGGGCTTGTAACATTTGCTTCCTCCTTTGTGCAGAAATAGAGCCTCAGAGCAGCCCAGATCCAGCATAGGAGCTGAGATCCCATGGGGCCCTGGGAGATGTAGTTCCTTGGCTAGCTACCTGACTAGAGAGCTGGCCCTGGAGCAGAGAAGGAACTACATTTCCCAGTATTCCCTTGGTCGCTATCAATAGGAAAGGGAGGGGGGAAACTGAGAGTCCCTATGCACTGCAGCTTGCTGTGCATGTGGAGCTGGCTGCTGGAAGGGGGTGGCAGTGTGAATGGGGAACAAGTGTTCCCAAGGAGTAGAAGGCTTTGACCCAGATAGCACCCTCAGAAGACTTCTCCAGACTGGGGAAGCTGGTATGACTTTGCCTGGCAGCCCCCAAAGAAGTGTCGAGGTTATCTTTATCCCAGACTTTTTAGGTTCGTTGTCTGATCGCAAGAGAGACAGGCAAACCAGTAAAATCCAAACCCAGGTTCTCTATTGCAGCATGTACGCAGACAACAAAGAACAAGCCCCTTCTCCACAGAGAACCAGAACCAGCCCCCCTTTTCTCTTCAATAAAGCACAAATTTATATAAGCAAGATTACATCACAGTTAAATGATTTAATTGCCTGCGGTTAATTAACAGCACCTGGTGAAGCATTTGATTACAAAATTCATGGCCTTGAGCAGTTCCTGGTGTACAAGCAGCTTCCTTATCAGTACTGAGAACTTTTTTATTGGCACTTCCCAAGCTTGAGTGCAAGGGGGAGGTTATCCACCCAGCTCCTGCTTGCTGACTTCATTCACCCACCTTCTGAGCCCCCCTTGTTCATGCATCAAGCGTGTGATAACCTGCTCAGCGTATCTTGTGGATTCGGACCCACTCTAAAGCATCCTATCTATCAGAAGGAACTGGGTGGAGTAAATGGACAGTGCACCTCTCTATCTGAAACCTAGCAAGGGAGGTATGCGGATTCCACCAGAAGTTAAAATGAAAAGTAAGGGAGGGGAGGCTCTACTAGAGAACCTGGGCAGCTTCAGATATAGTACAGGAGGATTTCCACTTCTGAGCCATGAAAATAGAAATTGACTTTTTCTTTTCCAGATTTATCTAATATTCAGAAAGGGAATCTAGCACTTGCCTTCCAGATTTGACACCCTCAAAATTCAAGAGTGTTCAAGATCAATTTGGGCAGCAGTTACTTCATTTCTCCCAAATCAAATATGCTGATCCTCTGTAATTTGCTGTAGAAAAAGTAGGAAAAAATTGAGCAACAGATGCTGGGGTCTTCCGAGTGCTAACTAGGACTGGAATTGCTATTTTCAATAGTCATTACCATTTTTTTTTAATTTTGTTTGTTTAAAAGGAAGAGAGTAATATTGCACTGGCAAATTCCCCATCGAAACAAAGAATGGAACAAAAGAATAATAAAGGCACCTCAATTTTTCCGTATTTATGTAGGACAGTCTTATAATATGGATCCAGATATCTTTCAATCACACAACCTGACAATTGTTCCACTTCACTGCAATTCTGTAACCATGAGGGAATCAGTCCTTTCTGTATTCTGTGCATATCCAAAATTCTTACTGAATTCAGAAGTGCCTTGCTTTTGTGACCATACTACCTGATATTTTCAGCCCTTGTAAGAAAAGCAAGTTTACATTTAGTAACTGGGTGGGAAGCCCTTCAGAAAAAGTTAGGTGCTGTAGGAGGTGTTGCTTTTTCATTAGGTAATGTGAGACCTTCCTGTTACAACAGTAAACCAGTGTCTCATAGAATGCACTTTGCTTCTTGAGTCTAGAATGGGGTCCTTTGCTTCTATACACAGCCCATTAAAGACAATGAAGAGACTCCCACTCACTTCAACAGGCTTTGGATAGAACTGATTATACTCAGGGTAACTCCACTGTCTTCACAGGATCCTGGTCTCACAGAAAAGGGGGCCATGTGAGCTTGTTGCAGAGCTGCTGCTCAGGGATTGGAACCTCCTGGCACCCCGTCTCCAAAATCATTTAGGCTGCACTTTCTGCATGACTATGTGCTAGCTGAGGGTTGTGTGGGAATTGGCGGCCTCTGCTGCAGGTGATGGGAATCTCAGGTACTTAAAGTCATGGCCTAGAGGAGGGAAGTGCCTAACTCCAGAGTCTGCACCTGCCTAGGGCCAGCGCTGAGGATTTAGAGTCCCTAGTGCTGCCGCTGCAAGGTTCAAGCATGTTAAGCCTGGGAATTGCCACCCCTCCTGCAGCTAGTAGTTGCAGCTGTTTAAGGCTGGTCTCTGGCAAATGGCCCCATGGCTATACCCAGAGAAGCTACAAGTGGCTCTGTGACTACTGGGGGCCATTAAGCTAGAGCAGATAAAGAAACTGGAGTTAACCTCAAGGAACAGAGGTCACCAGGAGAAAAGGAATGCCAAGAGGAGCAAGGAAAGAGGAATCAGGTCAGGCTTGCAGAGGGAGCTTCCAGCTGGTTAGGAGCATGTCCAAAGTAGAAAGGAAACAAGTATGGGGAGAGGTGAGGGTGATCAGGTAGCAGACTAGCATGTAGATGGGAGCAGAGGGAGAAAGGCTGGTGTCTTCAGATTCCCAAGGGCTAAGTCCTCACTTTGGGGAAATGGTGTTTGCAGGTGGCTTGCTCAAATTGCGGGATGGGTGCTAGGGAGGGATTTGTCAGAAATGATTAGGTATCTGCTGGCTTTAGAACTTTGAGCTGAGACTAGGACCACATACAGTGACTGGTGATATAGTGGGGTACTGGAGACATGGCTACAGAAGGTCTGAATGAGGAAGGAGACAAATCTGTGGGGAGTTTCCTTGATCACTGTGAAAGTTCTACTTACTGTGCACACTTGTAAACCCACAGGGGTGTACAGCTCAATAAAAAAAAGTGGGGGCTGAGGGAGCTGTGTATGGCAATGCATATAGTCATGTAGAGGTGTGTGATCAAAATAAAAAATATCTCAGAAATTCAGTACCGGATATACTATGGCACCAATGGCACTGCCACACCAGGCCCACACTTGGAGCCCACAGTCACTATGCAGGGGCCCACAAATATGTTTGGTGCCACGGCCCACAAAAGGTTAATCCGGCTCTGGTGGAGACCAATGCAAAGAATTCATTTAGCTTCTGTAACAGCTTCATCTTCCCAAAATGGACACAATATTCCAGTAGTCATCTCAAAAATGCTCATATAGACTCAAGTTTACTTTCTTACATGATATTCCACTTTTTTACATCCAAGGATCACATTAGCCCTTTTTGCCAAAGCATCACAGAAACCTCATGTTGAGGCAATTGCATGTGTTAATCTCGAATTTTTTGTCTGAGTCACTCCTTTCAAAGAAAGCATCTCCCAACCTGCATTCTCTGTTCTCAGATGTGTTACAGGTATATCCAAGTTATTATCAACAGTAACAAACATGTTTCATTCTATCTGAAAAGTAAGTAAAATTGCAAGAACTTTCAAGAACAAATCTTTTTCAGTGCGTAAATACTATACTGATAAATACGATAGATACATAGATAGATAATGTTATTCTCTTTGATATGGCCCAAGTCTTCTTATCAGTTTACTGAGGGCTTCTTTGACCTCTTTGTTTCTCAGGGAGTATATGATCGGGTTGAGCGCTGGAGTTATAACAGAATATAGGACAGTGATCACTTTGTCTCTCTCTGGAGAGTAGGCCGAGGAGGGGTGTATGTAGGTGTAAATGGCTGTTGAGTAGTACAAGATGACGACTATGAGGTGGGAGGAGCAGGTGGAGAAGGCTTTCTTCTTGCCTTCTGTGGAGCGAATCTTCAAGATAGTTCTCAGGATGAAGTAATAGGATGTTAAAGTTACCACGCAACTTCCCATCCCAAAGACTATGTCAGCCAGAAAAGCCAAGGTTTCATTGAGGCTGATGTCTGAGCAGGAGAGTTTTAGCACTGATGGTAATTCACAAAAGAAATGATTGATGATGTTCGAGTTGCAAAAAGAAAGCTGGAGCACAAATCCAGTGTTGACTGCAGAATTGATCACCCCTGCTATCCATACGCCAGCGATTAACTCAACACAAACCTCCTTCCTCATGATGATGGTGTAATGCAAAGGGTGGCAGACAGCAACGTAACGGTCAAAAGCCATGGCAGCAAGGACCAGAACTTCACTTCCCAGAGTCCAAGTAAAGAGATATATCTGTGTAATGCAGCCTAAGAAGGCAATGGTCTTCTTATGCTCCAGAAGGTTGCATAGCATTTTGGGAATGGACACTGAGATGGATAAAAGGTTTATCAAGGACAAGTTGATAAGCAAGAAATACATGGGGGTGTGGAGTCTGGTGCTGGTAGTAATAGTGATGACGATGAGGAGGTTTCCAGTGAGGGCTGCCATGTAGATGAAGGTGAATAACACAAAGAGGAACATCTGGTATTCAGGGAGGCTGGACAGACCCACCAAGATGAACTCTGTGACTGAGGATTGATTCTTCATTTCCAAATCTCCTCTACTCCTCACCTGCTGACATAAATCAGCTCACTGGACCAGACACTCAGCTGATGTAAATTAGTGTCATTCAAAAGAAGACCAGAAACCAAAGGAAAGAGATTGATTTGCACCAACTGTGGATCTCGTCCATGGACTCCAATGAAGCTATGTCAGTTTATGCCAGCAGGGCTTCTGGCTAATTGATTTCAATACTGTACACCAATTCAGAACAGCTGGACAGCTGGCCCATTGACTTTGAAGGACCTAGTATAAATCTTCTAGTGAAATTAATGTGAAATTAGCCTAGGGGAAATAAGAACAAGGCACATTACACCACACATTTTTAAAGTATCCTCATCACAATGAAGGGACTAGAGCGAGTTTCAAGGTGCACTTTGTGGAAGAAAGGCCAGAAAAACCAGTGAGATCATTTAGTCCGATCTCTTGTGTACCACAGGCCACAGAACTCCCCCAAAATAATTCGTAGAGCAGAACTTTTAGGGAAAAGAAAATCTTGATTTAAAATTTGCCAGTTATGGAGACTCCACTTCAACCCTTGGCAAATCGTCTCTATGGTTATTACCCTCGTTGCTAAAAAAATTACTCCTTTTTTCCATTTTAAATCAGTCATCTCCATCCACTTCAGTGTGGAGTGAATTCATCATTTACATCAGGGTGAGTGTCTTTGACTCCATGTCATTGTGAATGATGAACAGCAATATTTTGTCTAGATAGGTCAATTAGTAGAGCTAATGTTACAAGCTAGGATTTTTGAGGGAGTCTAAGCAGTTAGGCACCAACCCCCTTTGACAGGAAATCCCAATCCATACAAATTTACTCCACCTGTTAGCTGAGTCTTTCTACTCCTCTGATCAATCTATCTGTCTATCCATCTGTCTAGATTATATATAGTATTCATTTTTTAAAAAAAGAAATCTGAAAAATAGCATGATTCTGTCTATATATTTAAAGATTAGTTAATAATTTAACAAAAAAAACTTTACAATTAATTAAGTCCCGCATCATCTAAATAACATGTCCAGACATGCAAAATCAAACCAGTATAGATAATTATAAAGTCTTTCGATATAACAGCAACATAGATATTACATGATAGCCATGCAGAGAGAAAGAGAGAGAGAGAGAAAAAAAAAGTTCAAATTCTGCTGTAATTAAAATAAATAAAGAAAGAAAGAAAGAGAGAAACCTCTATTCCAGTTCACGTATAGCTGCCCCTTGAATTAGATAATTCAGTCTCCTAGTTCTACTAGTTTCTCAAGCTGTTTGAAATCACCACAGCTGGGAAGAGCGTTCTTGTTCTTCTATTAGGCTGATGGCTGGAAATAAATATTTGTCTTTAATGCTGTCACAGCCCTTTCATAGATTCAAAGATTCCAAGCCAGAGGAACCATTACAATCATCTAATCTGACTTCCTGCATAACACAGGCCAGAGAACATCTCCAAAATTACCATGGTCACTCCATGAGTTTCATCAGTGAATTATCAGCGTCACAATGCTTCTTAAATAGCCTCTTAGTGCTACTGGGGAAGAACAGCTTATATCTCCTTTAGATGTTAATCTAAAGGAGGCACTGATCAACTATTTTAATTGCTTACGTTACCTTTGGTGTCATGAACAAAATACCAAAGTCCTTGGAGAGATACTGCTCTAAAGATAGATAGATAGATTAGATTAGATAGATATGGAGGTGTATGGGGATAGTAATATGTAATAAGACCTCCAAGGCCTTATCCAGTTGTTACTCCTGGTCCTCCAACTACAGAAAGCATGTGGACAAATTGGGGAGAGTTCAGCAGAGAGCAATGAAAATGGTTAGGGGGCTGTGCACATGACTTAGGAGGAGAGGCTGAGGGAACTGGGGTTATTTAGTCTGCAGAAGAGAAAAGTGAGGGGGGATTTGATAGCAGACTTCAACTACCTGAACGGGGATTCCAAAGAGGATGTAACTCAACTATTCTCAGTGGTTGTAGATGACAGAAAAAGGAGCAACTGTCTCAAGTTGCAGTGGGGGAGGTCTAGGTTGGATATTAGGAGACACTGTTTCACTAGGAGGCTGGTGAAGATGTTGAATGGGTTACCTAGGGAGGTGGTGGAATCTCCATCCTTAGATGTTTTTAAGGCCCAGCTTGTCAAAGCCCTGGCTGGGATGATTTAGTTGATGTTGGTCCTGCTTTGAGCAGGGGATTGGACTAGATGACCTTCTAAGGTCTCTTCTAACCCTAATATTCTAATATTCTGATAGACCAGTGGTGGGCAACCTGCCGCCCATGGGCCACATGTGACTCTTTGGGATAATCTGCTGCCGGGCCACCAGACAGTTTGTTTACATTTGCATGGCCTCCCACAGGTCCCAGTGGCCGGGGTTTGCCATTCCCGGCCAATGGGAGCTGCAAGAAGCAGCACAATCTACCAGACTGTCAGCCAGTCTGGACTGGAAGACATCAAGAAGTAGAATCCACCACTTTCCTGGTTTGTTTGTTTAAATGGTTAATTGCCGTCCCTGTGATCAGTGCCTGAGGAAGTCGTAGGAGCTGTTCTGATTTACTTAAAGATACGGATCTGCCACTGTGCCTGGAAGCTCATAGCAGTCATCTGCAATGATCCCAGTGTGGTGCCAGTGCAGGGTAAGGCAGCTGCAATCCCATATGGGAACCCTGTGCATGGGACAATGAGCCAGCAACTCACTGGGTTAGGATGGAGAAATAGGGTGACCCCAATGGTACCATTTGATATTCCAGCTATCACCTACTTTAACACTCCTGGCTCTGTGAATATTCCAAGAAGGCAGCCTGGCAACTCAAGCTTGGAGCTGGGAATGGAGTTATAAAAGGCAGAGTTTTAAAAGGGGCCTCTAAATTTGGGTGACTCCCTTTTGGGCTTCCTAACTTGAGAAACATCAAAAGCCAATTTCCAACATCTCCCACCGGCTTGAATCCTAAAAGGTCAGTAATATGTAATGAGACCTCCAAGGCCTTACCCAGTTGTTACTCCTGGACTTCTCCAACTGAGGTTGGTGGGAAAACTTTAAGGACCTTCCTCAGGTCTCATAAAAGCAGCAGAGAATCCTGTGGCACCTTATAGACTAACAGACGTTTTAGAGCACGAGCTTTCATGGGTGAATACCCACTTCGTCAGATGCATGTAGTGGAAATTTCCAGGGGCAAGTATATATATGCAAGTAAGCTAGAGATAACGATGTTAGTTCAATCAGGGAGGATGAGACCCTTTTCTAGCAGTTGAGATGTGAAAACCAAGGGAGGAGAAACTCGTTTTGTAGTTGGCCTGAGCTGATGGTGTCATATTTGCAGATGAACTGAAGCTCAGCAGTTTCTCTTTGAAGTCTGGTCCTGAAGGTTTTTTGCTGCAGGATGGCCACCTTAAGGTCTGCTATAGTGTGGCCAGGGAGGTTGAAGTGTTCACCTACAAGCTTTTGTATATTGCCATTCCTAATATCTGATTTGTGTCCATTTATCCTTTTCTGTAGAGAAAGGTCTCATGCAATCCTTCATCTGGGTCCACTTGGTCAAACCCTTGTGGAGAGGCTTCACATTGATGATTTTTTATCCAAGTAAAAGCAGATGTGCAACTGAAAATAATGATTATACGTATCTTTGTGGTTTCCATTCTATTCAATGTGTGGTTATATTATAAGTATGCAGTCAACTTCTGTGGAGAAAATCATAGAAGTGTAAGACTGGAAGGGGCCTTGAAAGGTCATGGAGTCCAGTCCTCTGCCTTCATTAGCAAGACCAAGTACTGTCCCAGACAGTTTTTTGTTTGTTTTTCCTCTGATCCTTAAACGGCTCCCTCAGGGATTGAATTCATAACCCCTAGGTTTAGCAGGCCAATGCTCAAACCACTGAGCTATCCCTCCCTGCTACTGCATATTAATCTAGCAAAGTCAAAATAAGAGGTAACAGCTGGAAGCTGATGCTGGATAAATTCCAGTTAGAAAGGAAGCATGAATTGTTAACAGTCAGGGTGATTGACCTTTGCAACAAACTACCAAGGGAAGTGATGGATTCTCCATCTCTTGATGCCTTCAGATCAAGGACTGGTCTTCACTAGCAGGAGATTGACACTGCTGCAATCAGTGAAGCAGGGATCAATTTAGCAGGTCTAGTGAAGACCCATTAAATCAGGGGAGGGCAAACTATGACCCGTGGGCTGGATACAGCCCATCAGGGCTTTCAGTCTGGCCCGCAGGATTGCCAGCCCCGTGGTGCAGCGGGGCTAAGTCAGGCTTCTTGCCTGCCCTGTCTCCGCACTGCTCCTGGAAGCAGACAGCACCACGTCCCTGTTACCCTTGCTTGCAGGCATCGTCCCTGACAGCTCCCATTGGCTGTGAATGGCGAACCTCAGCCAATGGGAGCTTCGGGCGTGGTACCTGCAGGCAAGGGCAACGTGTGGTGGAGCCACCTGCCCCACCCCACTCCCAGGAGACGCTGCCAGATGTGCTGGCCACTTCCAGGAATGATGCAGGTCCAGGGCAGGCAGGAGCCTCCCTTAGCCCCGCTGTGTGCTGGAGCCACTCAGGGCAAGTGGTGCCGGCCAGAGCCTGTACCCTGAACCACTCCTGCACCCCAAACCCCTGCACTGAGCCTCTTAGCCCCCTGTCTTCATCCCCTGCCGCACCCCTACTGCACCCAACACTTTGCCCTGAGACCCTTGCTGCACACCGCATCCCATCCCATACCCCGCACACTCCCACACTGCAGTCCCCTGCCCCAGCCCTACATTCATGTCCCTGCATACAATTTCCCCACCTAGATGTGGCCCTTGGGTCAAAAATGTTTTCCCATCCCTGAGCTAAATGGATGGCAAAGCGCTCTTCTGTCGACCCCAGTACTATCCAAGAAGAGTAAGGGAAGTCACGTGGAGACCATCTCCCGTCAATACTACACAATGAAGACCCCCGGGTAAGTCAACTCTAGCTACGTTATTCACATATTTGATTTACCCCATAGTGAAGATAAGCCCCAAGACTAATGCCTTTCTGAAGGATATGTTTTAGCCAATCACAGGCTATGCTTTAGTGAAAGAAATGTTACTGGGCCTGCCTGGATGAAATTTAATGGACCGTGATAAACAGGAGGTCAAAGTCGATATTCTGATGGTCCCTTCTTGTCTTAAACTCTATGAGTCTATGAAAACGTTAAAAATATCAGGTTTATATGCAGTTTTAGGGATGAGATCTGTAACATGTTGTTCAGATAGTTGCCCAGTGGACAGCGTATTAGACTGTGGTTCAGAGCCTCTGTCTTTCTTTCTGACATCTGCCACTGGCCTACTGGTTCCCTTAGATAAGTTGTTTCACTTCTCTGTGCCTCAGTTTCCTGATCTGTAAAATGGGGTTAGCTGCTTTGACAAGTGCTTTGAGATCTACTCATGCAAAAGCTACACCAGAGGGAGGCTTTCATAAACAGACAGTTAAGGGTCTCTTTTACCTGTAAAGGGTTAAGAACTTCACATAACTTAGCTGACACCTGACCTGACCAGAGGAACCCATTGGGGAACAAGATGTTTTCAAAGAGGGAGGAGGGAAATCAGTCTTTTGTCTGTTCAGAAAAGCTTTGTGCCGGAGTGAAAGATCCAGGAATCAGCCATCTAACATTTCTTAAAAGCAGTAAGTGTTAAGAGAAGGAATGTATTAGATTATGTTTATTTTTTTTTTGTGATTTCGTTTTGCATAAGAGGGAGAATCAAATTGGGCTTCTTTTGTGTAACTTTAAGTTTGTGCCTAGAGGGACATCCTCTGTTTTGAATCTGTTGTCTATGAGAGCAGCTTGCATGCTAATCTCACAGAGGTATTCTTTTCACCCTTTTTCTTTAATTAAAAGTCTTCTTTTAAGAACCTGATTGATTTTTCCTTGTTTTAAGATCCAAGGGTTTTTTGGATCTGAGATCACCAGGAATTGGTGGGAGGTGAATCAGTCTCAATCTTGCCAGGAAAAGGGGGATAAAAAAATGGGTAAATATTTGAGGGGAAGACAGAGTTTCCAAATGACTCTCCCATAAACGTTTGTTTAAACTAGTTGATGGTGGCAGCTACTAGATCTAAGCTGGTAAATAAGCTTAGGGGTTATCTCATGCAGGTCCCCACATCTGTACCCTAAAGTTCAGAGTGGGAGTGACACCTTGACACAGGCATTACTATTAATGAGAAGACACACCTGGAACAGAGCATTCAGGAGCTGGAGTCCATCATCTTTAGGACATCTTTGTGAAGGAGTGCTTTGTTTTGTTTGCTTTAAACCTGCTGCCTGCTAATTTCATTGGGTGACCCTTAGTTCTTGTGTTTTGTGAAGGAATAAATAACACTTTCGTATTCACTTTCTCCACACCAGTCAAGATTTTATAGATCTCTATCATATCCCCCCTTAGTCATATATTTTCCAAGCTGAGAAGTCACAGTCTTTTCCATCTCTCCTAATACGGAAGCTGTTCCATACTCCTGATAATTTTTGTATCTCTTCATGAACCTTTTTCTGTTCCAATATTTGTTCTTTTGAGATTTCGTGACCATATCTGCATGCAGTATTCAAGATGAGGGGAAATCATAGACTCATAGTCTCATAGACTCTAGGACTGGAAGGGACCTCGAGAGGTCATCGAGTCCAGTCCCCTGCCCTCATGGCAGGACCAAATACTGTCTAGACCATCCCTAATAGACATTTATCTAACCTCCTCTTAAATATCTCCAGGGATGGAGATTCCACAACTTTCCTAGGCAATCTATTCCAGTGTTTAACTACCCTGACAGTTAGGAACTTTTTCCTAATGTCCAAGCTAAATCTCCCTTGCTGCAGTTTAAGCCCATTGCTTCTTGTTCTATCATTGGAGGCTAAGGTGAACAAGTTTTCTTCCTCCTCCTGATGACACCCTTTTAGATACCTGAAAACTGCTATCATGTCCCCTCTCAGTCTTCTCTTTTCCAAACTAAACAAACCCAATTCCTTCAGCCTTCCTTCATAGGTCATGTTCTCAAGACCTTTAATCATTCTCGTTGCTCTTCTCTGGACCCTCTCCAGTTTCTCCACATCTTTCTTGAAATGCGGTGCCCAGAACTGGACACAATACTCCAGCTGAGGCCTAACCAGTGCAGAGTAAAGCGGAAGAATGACTTCTCGTGTCTTGTTTACAACACACCTGTTAATGCATCCCAGAATCACATTTGCTTTTTTTGCAACAGTATCACACTGTTGACTCATATTAAGCTTGTGGTCCACTATGACCCCTAGCTCTCTTTCTGCCATACTCCTTCCTAGACAGTCTCCTCCCATTCTGTATGTGTGAAACTGATTGTTCCTTCCTAAGTGGAGCACTTTGCATTTATCTTTATTGAACTTCATCCTGTTTACCTCAGACCATTTCTCCAATTTGTCCAGATCATTTTGAATTTTGACCCTGTCCTCCAAAGCAGTTGCAATCCCTCCCAGTTTGGTATCGTCCGCAAACTTAATAAGCGTACTTTCTATGCCAACATCTAAATCGTTGATGAAGATATTGAACAGAGCCGGTCCCAAAACAGACCCCTGCGGAACCCCACTTGTTATACCTTTCCAGCAGGATTGGGAGCCATTAATAACTACTCTCTGAGTATGGTTATCCAGCCAGTTAGGCACCCACCTTATAGTAGCCCCATCTAAATTGTACTTTCCTAGTTTATCTATAAGAATATCATGTGAGATCGTATCAAATGCCTTACTAAAGTCTAGGTATATCACATCCACCGCTTCTCCCTTATCCACAAGGCTCATTATCCTATCAAAGAATGCTATCAGATTAGTTTGACATGATTTGTTCTTTACAAATCCATGCTGGCTATTCCCTATCACTTTACCACCTTCCAAGTGTTTGCAGATGATTTCTTTAATTATCTGCTCCCTTATCTTCCCTGGCACAGAAGTTAAAGTAACTGGTCTGTAGTTTCCTGGGTTGTTTTTATTTCCCTTTTTATAGATGGGCACTATATTTGCCCCCTTCCAGTCTTCTGGAATCTCCCCCGTCTCCCATGATTTCCCAAAGATAATAGCTAGCGGCTCAGATACCTCCTCTATTAACTCCTTGAGTATTCTAGGATGCATTTCATCAGGCCCTGGTGACTGGCAGGCATCTAACTTTTCTAAGTGATTTTTTACTTGCTCTTTTTTTATTTTATCTTCTAAACCTACCCTCTTCCCGTAAGTATTCACTATATTAGACATTCCTTCAGACTTTTCAGTGAAGACCGAAACAAAGAAGTCATTAAGCATCTCTGCCATTTCCAAGTCTCCCGTTACTGTTTCCCCCTCCTCACTGAGCAGTGGGCCTACCCTGTCCTTGGTCTTCCTCTTGCTTCTAATGTATTGATAAAAAGTCTTCTTGTTTCCCTTTATTCCCATAGCTAGTTTGAGCTCATTTTGTGCCTTTTCCTTTCTAATCTTGCCTCTGCATTCCTGTGTTATTTGCCTATATTTGTCCTTTGTAATCTGACCTAGTTTCCATTTTTTATATGACGCCTTTTTATTTTGTAGGTCACGCAAGATCTCGTGGTTAAGCCAAGGTGGTCTTTTGCCACATTTTCTATCTTTCCTACCCATCGGAATAGCTTGCTTTTGGGCCCTTAATAGCGTCCCTTTGAAAAACTGCCAACTCTCCTCAGTTGTTTTTCCCCTCAGTCTTGATTCCCATGGGACCTTACCTATCAGCTCTCTGAGCTTACCAAAATCCACCTTCCTGAAATCCATTGTCTCTATTTTGCTGTACTCCCTTCTACCCTTCCTTAGAATTGCAAACTCTATGATTTCATGATCACTTTCACCCAAGCTTCCTTCTACTTTCAAATTCTCAACGAGTTCTTCCCTATTTGTTAAAATCAAGTCTAGAACAGCTTCCCCCCAGTAGCTTTTTCAACTTTCTGAAATAAAAAGTTGTCTGCAATGCAGTCCAGGAACTTATTGGATAGTCTGTGCCCTGCAGTGTTATTTTCCCAACATATATCTGGATAGTTGAAGTCCCCCTTCACCACCAAATCTTGGGCTTTGGATGATTTTGTTAATTGTTTGAAAAAAGCCTCATCCACCTCTTCCACCTGATTAGGTGGCCTGTAGTAGACTCCCAGCACGACATCACCCATGTTTTTTACCCCTTTTAGCCTAACCCAGAGACTTTCAACACTCCCATCTCCTATGTCCATCTCTACCTCAGTCCAAGTGTGTACATTTTTAATATATAAGGCAACACCTCCTCCTTTTTTCCCCTGTCTATCCTTCCTGAGCAAACTATACCCATCCACACCAACATTCCAGTCATGTGTATTATCCCACCAAGTTTTAGTAATGCCAACAATGTCATAGTTGTATTTATTTATTAGCACTTCAAGTTTTTCCTGCTTATTACCCATACTTCTTGCATTTGTATATAGGCATCTAAGATACTGGTTTGATCTTGCCTCCCAGCTTTGCCCTGACCCTCCTTTCTCTCTGCCATTATAGCCCGTGCTCCCTCCTGTTTCCAACCCATCTCCCAGGTCTTGTTCCCCACTTACCTGTGGGCTTTGCTCACCTGTCCCCATCGAATCATGCATTTATATAAAAGCATTATCATATTTTCTATCTTATTATCCATCCCTTTCCTAATGATTCCAAAATTCTTTTCACTTTTTTGACTGTTGCTGCACTGTGAGCAGATGTTTTCAGATGAAAAGTTGAAATATTGAAATTTGATGCAGAAATAAAAATTTCAGAAATTTTTATTTGGAAATTTCATTCCCAATCCAAATGTTTCATTTGGGTTGGGTGAACCATGTTCACCATGGGACATTTTGTCTAGCCAAGGTGCCTGGGCCATAAGGGTATTTGGGGCGTGACGTACCTGAACTGCAAGTCTCATGAGGCAAAAATGAAATGCTTCGATTCAGTTCAGCATACTGAAACATTTTGATTCAAGCCAGCCCAACTCAGAACAAATATTATGATTCAGTTTTCTGGCTAGAAAATCAAAACTTTTATTAAGTTTCATATGGGGATATATAGATGAGATGCTAGGAACTGTAGAAAACTGATAAGGAAGCAAAGAGACACAAGGAGAAATCTATGCCCAGCAGAGTTAAGGCATCATAAAAAAGTTTTAAAAGTATAATAGCAACAGAAAGAATTCTGACAATAGTATTGGTCCATTACTAGTTGGAGATAGTAGAATTATCAATAATAATGCAAAAAATGAAGAAGATTTCAATAAATATTTCTGATCTGTATGGGGAGCGAGGAAACAGATGATCTATTGTCATCATATCATGATGATAATAAGCTTGCCATTCCACTAGTATCTCAGGAGAATATTAAATTTAGAACAGTTACTAATGTGAACTTTAAATGAACTGACCTAGGAGCTTGCTGGACTGTTAATGCTGTTTTTCAATAAGTCTTGGAACATAGAGGAAGTTCCAGAAGACTGGAAGACAGCTAATGTTGTGGCAATATTTTAAAAGGGTAAACAGAATGACCCAATTAGTTATAGGCCTATTGGTCTGACATCGATCATGGGAAAAATACTGTAACAGCTAATACGGGACTCGATTAGAAAAGAGGGTAATATAATTAATGCCAATCAACATGTGTTTATGGAAAATAGATCCTGTCAAATTAAGTAGATATCCCTTTTTGATGAGCTTACAACTTTGTTGCTAAATGTAATAATGTTGATATAATAGACTTCTGTAAGGCATTTTCCTTGATACTACGTGATATTTTTATGAAAAAATTAGAAAGATATTAAATGAACATACCAGACATTAAATGGATTAAGAGATGGCTAACTGATATGTCTCAAAATATAATTGCAAAAGAGAAGACTTATCAGATGGGTGTATTGCTAGAGGGATGCAATGGGAATAGGTTCTTTGCCTTATGCTAGTCAACATTTTTATTACTGATCTGGAAGAAGAAATAAAATCATTTACTGATAAAGTTTGACGAGGACACAAAATTTGAGAGGGTGTTAAACAATGAAGAGGACGGGTCACTGATACAGCATGACCTGAATCACTTGATAAACTGGGAGCAAGTAAACAATTTGTGTTTTAATATGACTAAATGTAAGTGTATATGTCTAAGAACAAAGTATGCAGGCCACCCTTACAGGATGGGTGACTCTATTCTGGGAAGCAGGGTCTTGGGAATAGATTTGGGGATGATAGTGGAGAATCAGCTGAACATGAGCTTCCAGTGCGATGATGTGGCCAAAAGGGCTAATGTGACCCTTGGATGCATAAACAGGGGAAACTCAAGCAGACATAGAGAAGTGATTTTACTTCTGTATTTGGCACTGGTGCAACTGCTGCTGGAATCCTGTGCCCAGTTCTGGTGTCCACTATTAAAGAAGAATGTTGGTAAATTGGAGAGGGTTCAGGGCAGAGCCATGAAAATGATTAAAGGACAAGAAAACATCAATTGTACTGATAGATTGATTTCCTTGAATCTATATATCTTAAGAAAAAGAAGGTACCGTCTAGAACAGGCATCGGCAACTTTTGGCACATGGCCCATCAAGCTAATCTGGTGACGAGCCGTGAGACATTTTGTGTACTTTGACCGTCCGCAAGCATGGCCCTCCGCAGCTCCCAGTGTTATAGAAGTGCCTACATAGGGAACAAATATTTAATAACGGGTTCTTCAGTCTAGCAGAAAATTGTTTATCTTGATCCAATGGCTGAAAGTTAAAGATAGACAAATTCAAACTGCAGATATGGTGAAATTTAAAATATATATATTATAATTAACCTTTGGAACAACTTACCAAGGGTTGTGGTGGATTGTCCAACACTGGAATTTTTAACTCAAGATATGATTTTTTTTCTCAAAGATATTCTCTAGGAATTGTTTACAGGAATTCAATGGCCGGAGGTCAGACTAGATGATCACAGTGGTCCCTTATGTCTTTAGAATTAATTAATCTGTCAATGACTCTATAATTAGAACCATAATTACAGGCCTGTGACCATGACTCCATAGCAATGTATAGGCCAAGCATGGACTCTTTGTAAAGTAAAGATAAAGAAAAGGCTTCCGTTCCTCTTCGAAATAACTCTGAAGGGTGCCCTGATTTATTACAGATGATATTCTACCTGATTCCACTGATCACTGTGACATCTACTAGTGCAATCAATAAGCCAAACAGCCAGTATGATCCAGAGGACTTGGGTTCGAAAGAAAATATTAGAGAAAGTCTGTGTCATTTTTAGCTAAAGATCCATTTTGCTTAATTGACACAATGGGTTTCCATCAGTATGATGACACCATAACTCTGGATCGCATTATGGCCCTTTTTCAACAGTTTATCTGCTTCTCTTTATGCATGTGAGTGGCCCACTGAAGTCCAAGAGATGACTCATACACTCAGAGTCAAGTATGTGCTTAGGTGCTTGGCGGTAATGGGGTCTATACGAACAAAAAGATTTTCCCCTTTGTAATTTTCACCCCTGAAATATCTCTCTCTGATCTGAAACTCAGTATGGGTTTTCTTTCCTACATAGCATTATTCTGTGAACCAAATTTAGTCTCATTATCATCTCAACAGCTGCACTAACTTCAGAGTTCGCATGCAGTAACATCTATGTAGTGCCATACAATCCTCATCTGTTATGAAACAGCAAAATCAATGGAGCAGAGAAAATACATTGAGGGAAATGATGTTTTCTCCTGGAAAATTCAGCACAATGTACATAACATCAAGAGGAATTTTGTCTATTCAGTGGAGAAAATTTATTTGTAGTCTTATAGGTGACTCCAATTTACCTTCTAATAGGTGACTCCTTTGGGTCCTTTTTTGAGAGTTAACTCTTGTCCAGATTCACAAGAGCTGCAAGATCTCCCTGTAGAAGTCTACTATATATGAAGAACAGTCATCTTCAGCAAGTCATAACTCACTCAGAATCTGGATTAAAGTTACAGCTTGGTTCATTGTACTGAAGACTGAATAAAAGGTGAGAATGTTCCATTTGTTTTCTTGCTTTCTTGTTGCTTTCTTGTTTTCTCACAAATTGTATTTCTAACTTAATTTTTCTGATTTTTAGGCTGCTGTCATAGGTTTCACCCCCACTCTGAACTTTAGGGTACAGATGTGGGGACCTGCATGAACACTTCTAAATTTAATTACCAGCTTATAGCTGGTTTTGCTGCCACCATCCAGATGTCTGAGTTATCTGGAAAACTCTGTCTTCCCCCCAAAAAACCTTCCCCTCCCTGGGTAGCCTTGAGAGACTCTTCCACCAGTTCCCTGGAGAGTCCAGATCCAATTCCCTTGGATCTAAAAAACAAGGAGGAATGTAACCATCCCCCTCCTTTCCCCCACCAATTCCTGGTGAGTCCAGATGCAATCCCCTTGGATCTTAAAACAAGGAAAAATCAATCAGGTTCTTAAAAGAAGACTTTTTAAAAAGAAAGCTTTTAATTAAAGAAAAGAAAGGTAAAAGAAAAAAAACCTCTGGGAGACAGCATACAAGCTGATCTCACAGACAACAGATTTAAAACACAGGATGTTCCCCTTATCAAAAACCTTAGTACACACAAGAATACCCAAATTTGATTATTCCCTTAATTGCACAAAGACAAGTTACAAAAGAAAATAAACATCAACCTATTTATTCTTTTCTAAAATTTACTACTCTGATAAGAGGCTGATTCCTTGATCTTTTCCACTCTGGCTGAAACTGAAACTGACTCTAAACAAAGGAAACTTCCCTCCTTCCTTTTGAAACATCTTGCTCCCGCATTGGTCCCTCTGGTCAGGTGTCGGCTAGACTAGGTGAACTTCTTAACCCTTTGCAGGTAAAAGAGGCATTAACCCTTAACTATCTGTTTATGACAGCTGGTATTTTTGAAGTTTGCTAAGTGTGTTAGGCACCAGGAGAATGGAGTAATTATTTCTTTTATTCTCTTTTGAAAGTTGAACAATGTTTAATTCATGAGTTACTGTATTTTTTGAAATTTCGCTAAATGTGTTTTGCAGGAATATACATTTCCACAACTGTGTTTGTGAGTCTTGGACTATATTGTCATCTGAATAGGATCAATACAATCTGGTTACATTCTCAGGCATCAGTGGAGTGCTTTTGAATTTAATTGCAGTTGAGTCTAAAGTTGAGTTACAATGTTGTAACATTGATTTGAGGGATAGAAGATTCATGACCTATTATCTGTGCCCTTAATAATTTGCAATCAAATTTAAAATGTTATGTAAAGGTTGACCAATTTTTTTAAAAACTCTCTAATATGAAATACGAAAAAATTACTCTAATATGATCTCGTGGTTAATTAGATTTGTTGGCCCTGATGCTCTTCTCATTTTCATCATTTTTACAATACAGTAACTCCATTGACTTCAAAGGAGATACTCCTGATTTCCTCCAGGAAGAGTGGGAGGACAGTCAGATGAAGCAATAATGTAGTAATAAGATTAGAGACGTCTGAAGACAATGGAGGGAAATCCAGGAGGGAGTGCTTGTCAAATCATATTGCTGCTATTCCTATACATAAGCAACATGTGTATACTGCCTTGTGGCTTATCATAAAAATGAAATTTTGGCACACATGATTCCCCTTTTTTTTACACTAGTTTTATGCCAGTGCAACTTCAGTGTGTATCAAATCAGCTACATTGATTGAAATGCAGTTATGCCTGATTTACACTGGCATGCCTTGAAGAGGAATCAAGTCATTTATTTTGTGTATCTTGATACCACCTAACGCTACATATCATTCTGTTATGTCTTGTCTTGTATATATTGTATGAGTTAGTTATTTATACTGAAGGTGTCCTATATTGCGATAAACCTCTTTTGTGAAATTAGTTTGGAAAGTGGAATCTTGGTTATTAATAAGACTGCTGGTCTATGAATGATGTTTGAGATCATATTGCAACTCCTAACTGATGTGGTTTATGTAAACAGTACAACTAACATCTATCATAGAATCATAGAAATATAGGCTTGGAAGGGACCTTGATAAGTTAAAAAAAGAACTAGATAAATTCATGGAGCATAGGTCCATCAGTGGCTATTATCCAGGAAGGACAGGGATGGTGTCCCTAGCCTCTGTTTGCCAGAAGCTGGGAATGAGCAACAGGGAAAGGCTCACTTGTTGATTACCCTGTTCTGTTCATTCCCTCTGGGGCACCTGCCATTGACTGCTGTCAGAAGACAGGGTACTGGGCTAGATGGATGTTTGGTTTTACCCAGTATGGCCGATTTTATGTTCTTATTTAATCCAGTCCCCTCCCTGCACTGAGGAAGTACTAAGTATTATTTAGACCACCTCTGACAGGTGTTTGTCCAACCTGTTCCTAAAAACCCCCAATGATGGAGAATCCACAACCTCCCTAGGCAATTTGTTCCAGTGTTTAACTACCCTGACAGTTAGGATGTTTTTCTCAATGTCTAAACTAAATTTCCCTTGCTGTAATTTAAGCTGACTGCTTCTTGTCCTATTCTCAGTGTCTAAGAAGAAAAATGTATCACCCCCCTTTCTATAATAACTGTTTACTACCTGAAGACTGCTATTATGTCCCTCTTCTGTCTTCTCTTTTCCAGACTAAACAAAACCATTTTTTTTCAATCTTTCCTTGTAGGTCATGTTTTCTAGACCTTTATTCATTTTTCTGTTGCTCTCCCCTGGAACTTCTTCAATTTGTTCACATCTTTCCCAAAGTTTGGCACTGAGAACTGGACATAATACTCCACTTGAGGCCTTATCAGTGCTGAATAAGAGAGGAAGAATTACTTCTCATCTCTGGCTTACAACACTCCTGCTAACACATCTCAGAATGATTTTTGCAACACTATAATATTATTGACTCCTGTTTAGTTTGTGATCCACTACAACTGCCAGATCCTTTTCTGCAGTATTCCTTCCTAGTCATTTCCCATTTTGTATTTGTGTGATTGAGTATTCCTTCCTAAGTGCAGTACTTTGCATTTGTCCACATTGAATTTCATCCTATTTAATTCAGATGATTTCTCCAGTTTATGAAGATCATTTTAATTTCGAATCCTGTCCTCCAAAAGCCTTGCAATCCCTCTCAGGCTGGTACCATTCGCATCTTTATAAGTGTACTCCCTATGCAATTATACAAATCATTTATAAAGATCTTGAGTAGAACCTGACCCAGAACAAATCCCTGAGGGAACCCCTCAATATGCCCTTCCAGATCTATTTTGAACCATTGATAACTATTCTCAGAGTACTATTCTCCAGTCAGTTGTGCACCCACCTTATAATAGGTACATTTCAACCATATTTCTCTATTTTGTTTATGAGAAGGTCATGTGAGACAATAACAAAAGTCAATATGTATCACATCTACTGCCTTCACCCTTTCACAAGGCTTGTTAGCCTGTCAAAGAACATATCTTGACAGATTGGAGAACTGGGCTATAGACAATAAAAGGAAATTTAACAAAGACAAATGTGAGATGCTGCACTTGGGAAAGAAAAACCAAATGTACAAATATAGAATGAGGGATAACTGGCTTGGCAGCAGCATTGCTGAGAAGGATCTGGGAGTTACTATGGATCACAAGCTCAACATTCGTCAACAATACAATACTATTTAAAAAAAAAATCATGCAATTTTGAGTTGCATTAAAAGAGGCACAACATGCAAATCAGAGGAGGTGATAGTACTATTCTACTCAATGCTGGTTAGGCCTCAGCTGGAGTACTGTGTCCAATTTTGGGCCCCACACTACAAGAAGGATGTGGAAAAATTGGAAAGAGTCCAGCAGACGGCAACAAAAATGATTAGGGGGCGGGAGCACCTGATTTATGAGGAGAGGCTGAGGGAACTGAGATTGTTTAGTCTGCAGAAGAGAAGAGTGAGGGGGGTTTTGATAGCTACTTTCAACTACTTGAAAGGGGGTTCCAAAGAGGATTGATCTAGACTGTTCACAGTGGTAGCAGATGACAGAACAAGGACTAATGGTCTCAAGTTGCAGTGGGGGAGGTTTAGGTTGGATATTAGGAAAAACTTATTCACTAGGAGGGTTGTGAAGCACTGGAATGGGTTACTTAGGGAAGTGGTAGAATCTCCTTCCTTAGACATTTTTAAAATCAGGCTTGACAAAGCCCTGGCTGGGATGATTAGTTGGGGATTGGTCCTACTTTGAGCAGGGGGTTGGACTAGATGACCTCCTGAGTTCCCTTCCAACCCTTATATTCTATGATTATGACTGGGAGTTTGGTGATTGGATCTGAATATTTGTGAAAAGAAGCTGCTCAAGAAGGGTTTCATCTAAAATATGAGTAGTTACACTATTGGTTATACCGTTTCTAGTAGGATTTTCAGAAGTGCCTAAGCAGATTAGGCAGCTGGGTCCAGATTTTGAAACATGCATTAAACACTTAGTGTGAGATATTGAAGGTATTTAGGCATCTAGTAGGATTTTTAAAAACTTATAGGGACTAAATTTATAAGTGGACTTAGGTACCTAGCTCCAATTTTAGGCACCTAAGTCGCAGAATCAGGGCTCCTGGGATTCACAAAACCCCTGCTGAGTTGTTTCCAAACACTATGGGCACCCAAGTCCACTTGGCACCCAAGTTTTGGCAGTAAAATTTCCCCAGAACCTCTATTGCTGCATCTGAACATGCACACTCCTACTCCATTCTCAGTGTCCAGTTGCCTAAGCCCCAGATCCATGCAGAAGATAAGTGTTCCCCTGCCTAACTCACCTGCAGGGCCCAATCTGGTAAACATGCTCAGAGGCTGCTTCCTGGATCTGCCCTGCACATAGGCTCACCCAAAACAGTCTGTGATCTGCATAACTTCCAGCTCCATGGTTAGGGCATTCACATAGGATACACTAGCCAATGGGTTAAGGGATACTCTGTAATGGGACAGGTCTCTCAGTCTCTGCTGTTGAAGCCATTCTACTGTGGATAAACAATTAAAGATTGAATGGACTGTGGGGATTGCGGGTCTCCCACATGTCAGGTCCAGGCACTAACCACCAAGCTATAGAGTCATTCTCATGCTGGTGCTTCCTCTCCATTGTGGCCCAGTGACACTTTAATTATTGAATCCAAAGTGGAGCTACTGATGGGCTCTGAAAGCAGGGTCTTCTCTAGCCCAGAGGTTGGGACACTCATCTGATTGTTCAAGTACATCTTCAGCCAGGGGTATCCCATACCCCAAGTGGCCATACTAACCACTGGGCTAAAAAGTATATGAGGAAGCTGTTCTTCCTTCTTCTGGGAGGAGGTGGGGGCTAAAGACACACCTGTCTCCTTGTCCTTTCCATTAACGAGCTTAGTCAGGGAGCCACCTACCTTAGTGGAGTGACTGAGAGGCCCATTGGCTTATGCCCAAATACATTTGTTAGTCTCTAAGGTGCCACAATGACTCCTCATTGTTTTTTCTGATACAGACTAACATGGCTACCACTCTGAAACCTATCCTCAGTCAGTCACTCTTGTTAGACCTGACACATTCACTGCACCTACCACATTCACTGCACCTACCACATTGTTGTCATAACCTGTATTGAAAAGGTGCCATGTAATATATAATGGAAAAGCTAATGACACACTGGTGGTTAATATCGTTGTGAAATGTTTGTGTGAACAGAATGTGAGGAGCTATGGCTACTCACTGATGTTATGCTTTAAAGTCTGTGACCAAACAAAGAGAGAAAGACGGGCTACTCCCAAACTGGAGGGAAGGCACCTGTCTACCTGTCTCCAACGTCAATTAAGCAAGCTGTGACCAAAGACAAAGAGGAGCACATTTATATGGAAGGTAAACAAAGCCACCAGGAAAGTGAGTGGGGAAAGAAGGCTACTTAACTATCTCAACTGGCAGTGGAGACTGCAGGCCCAGGAAGCCTTCCCACTTCTTGAGGCAGGCTCTATGAACTTTGAAAAGATGTAACTAGAAAGGAAAACGTTATGTAGTCATCCTCCAGCTGGAGGGACAAAGGAAACAAGCACTTTGAGATCTGTGAAGGTCTTGGCCAGAAAGTCTGTTCAGCCATTCCAGTGAACTGACTTTGAAAGGAACCCTTCTTTGAACAAGAAAGTCCAAGTTGTTAATTAACACATTAGCATTTAGAATCATAGTTTTTCTTTGGTTTGCTTGTAACTCTTTCTATCTTTATTCCTTATCCTTGGTATTACTTAATCCTATATCCATTTGTTAAGTAAATTTGTTTAACTTTTACTATAAACCAGTTCAGCGTGCTCACCCTAGTTATGCCAACAAGCTGCAGAATATTGTGTCTTTAAAGGGGCAACAAACTTAGTAACCTCTGGGAGTGTTTCATGAGATGGCTGTACATGGCAAAGAGACATCTCCAAGGAACTCAGGAGCTGGGGTTCACTGATTGTTAGCTGCTGGGCAAGGTTTGGACTGGCAGAGTCCTGGAGAGTTTGCTGTCACACAGCTTAGCAGCAGCGTACTTGCTGTGACTGAGAGGGGTAATACAGCGACTCACAGTTTGGGGAATGCCAACTGGATGTCACATTTTGTGCATGTTTTGGGGTAAATCTGGGACTGGGAAAGTGTTAGGTTCACTCTTTGAAAAGCAATGAGGTGGTGGAAGCCAGGGCAGGACATGAATGCTTGTCTGTCACTTGTGAGTGTCCAGTCTGTGAGCCACAGCAGCATAGCACTGAAGGCATGCAGAGTTGCAGGGCAGGTAGTGATACTGTCCATTGCTAGTCTGGGTTGAACCTCAGAGCACCAGCGCTGGCTTTCGTGAATCATGTTCTTAGGCACCCATCTCTCTCATTCATCGCATGGGGAGCCTGAGTGCCTACTCAAGCTTTGTGAATCCCAGTTCAAATTACCACACCTAAGTTCCTAGGTGAGTCGAGCCCTAATATATCAGTGACAAGAACACCATGTAAAAGTTGATTGCCTGGTTAAATAATTAAGAATGCCTGGGGCTGCACTTTGAAGGAGGCAGTTAAAAGGAAATATTGAATAGTTGAACATTCATGAGCACCATCTATCATGTGCCAAAGGTGTCAGAACTGGAAGAGGGGATAGAAGGCTATGCCCACCTCACACACTTTTTAACATGCTCATGGTTTGGGAGGCATAAGTGTGCCATCGTCCCCCCCAGACTGCAAGCCTCGAGGAGGCATGGAGCAGCCACCAGCTGCCCGAACTACGCCCATGTTAAAAAGTGTGGGGCATGGCCTCCTAGATCCCTCAGTTCTGGCACCAGTGCCCCCCCCCACACATACTTCTACAAAGTTTGCAATGGTCCATTTAGCCCAGTACCCTGTTTTCTGACAGTGAAGAGATACTTCAGAGGGAATGAACAAAATAGCACAATTATTGAGTGATCCATCTCCTATCATCCACTTCTAGCTTCTGGCAGTCAGAGGTTTAGGGACACCCAGAGCATGGGGTTGCATCCCTGACCATCTTGGCTAATAACCATTGATGGGCCTCTCCTCCATGAACTTATCTAGTTGTTTTTTTTAACCCATTTATACTTTTGGCCTTCACAACATCCCCTGGCAATGCATCCCACAGATTGACTTTGCATTGCGTGAAGAAGTAACAACCTTAAAAAAATCAAGTTGTGCAGTCAAGCTTAAACCTGGCATTTCTTAACTTTGAGGTTTTTGACTTTGCAACCATTACAGTCATGGCAGAGGTGATATTGATGATGGTGCAGAGGAGAAATACTGAAGCTATGTCCCCGTCCCCAACCCCAAGCTGTAGTCCTGGTCCTAAAAGAGATTGCTTTTCTTACTAAAATTGATTCTTGGTAAAATCATCATCCTCACTGGTATTTAAACCATCAACATTAAGTTTCAAAGTGAACACAAAATTGAGATGAAAAGGGCAGCTCACTGTGTGTCCCAAACTGTCTACAGATTTATTCAGACAGCATTCACGGGGCTTCTTTGGGAGAGTTTCCTTTAAACAAAAGGGAGAGATGTTAATTATTCTAATTAATAATCATCATGATAACCTTCACGCTGCAGAACATAAATCTGCCATCCACACTGTTTTAGCACCATTCCTTAGGACATGTGCAACATCCTTCTTCCTCAGATCTCTAGAGACGTTGGGTGTACCCTGTCATCTTGTCCGCTTTACGAATAGAATCACTGAGACCCAAAGAAATCTAGATCAATATTTTGCTGAGTGTACACTATGGCACACAGCATAACACAGAATCAAGTTTCTATCTAGGGCCTGTGTTTCAGCAGTGCTAAGTACCTACAACTTGAAATCAGTGGGAGCAGTAGGGGTTGTGGATAGGGTGACCAGATGCCCCAATTTTATAGGGACAGTCCCAATTTTGGGGTCTTTTTCTTATATAGGCTCCTTTTACCCCACCCTCATCCCGATTTTTCACATTTGCTGTCTGGTCATCCTAGTTGTGGCTCTTGGAACAATCTGGCCCTATGAGTGTGTCAGTTCTTCACTCTAAATATAGACATCTAATATTAGTAGGTGATTTTGAAAAATTGAGATTTTGGCCCAGCAATGGAAGGCAGCATGATCCAGTGAACAGAGCACTAACCCGTGACCTAAGAATCATCAGATCTTGTTCTAGGTCTCATTCCTTCACTTGCCTTTCGAGTCTCTGTGTGCATTAGTTTCCCTATCAATAAAATTGGCCTAATGACAATGACCATCCTTAATAACGCTGTTGGAGATCTATGGATGAAAGGCCTCTCTAAAGGCCAATGATTATTAATAGATATAATTTTAAAGAATGAAATCACAAAGCAAAATGCATGCTGAATATTAAAGTAACATTGGATCATCTTTTTACCATCACCCAATCAAAACAGACACATATTTATTTATATATGTATTTGTTTTTCCTACAGGGCCTGCATTGGAGTGATTATTCTGAATTGCTTTGGGGAAACATATCCCCACGTCGATCTATATATTAGGCTGGAAAGTCATCTGAGCCTAACCACTCCTATGCACTCTGTAGATGAATTACAGTTGGCATAAGGGATACATTAGAGATATAGACTGTGCTAGAACTGGAATTACTCCTATTATTATTATTAATCTAATCAACAGTTTCCCAGGATTGCTATATAGAATCTTCCTCTAACAACACAGTTGACATTGGAGAAGAGGAGCAGCAACCAGAACTAGTATGTGAGCGTTTGCATGATTGTCAAATGTCTTAGCTACTTAATCTGTAGATAAGCAAGGAATTGAACCAAATGTGCTACTTATATTGATGTCAATGAAAATTTTGCCATTAAGTTCCATTAGAAAACATTTTGCCCATAATGGTATAGAACAAAATTAATTCAGACTGCCTCCTTTTTCTTTCTTTGATTCCACTCAAAAATTGACTGAGATCAGGGCCCTCCGCTTTGCCAGGTACTGTACTGAGACAGCCAGGCTGCTATGTAGAAGAATATTTCTGCTTTACATTTGAAAATTATATTTTCTCATTGGTGAGTTTCAATGTAGATAGATAGACAGATAGATAGACAGATAGATAGACGTAACACTGAAGTTCCAAATGTCTTAAATCTGAAATGAAATCAAATTGCCTTCATTGCACATAGTGCATGCGGTAAAATGGACACACACACACAGTATTGATTCCAGTTGTAGAGATTTATCATTTCCACAGATATTCTATGTGCTTAGAATGAAGAATTCTGCAAGAACATTTTACATGTGCCCCATGTATGATGAATGTCTGAAGAAGGAAATACAAACAGCAGAAATCTTTAGAATTTTGAAAGACAGGAGTGGAAAATATCCCATTTGATTTGGTATGGTTGAAGAAATTTTGGCTCAGATCCTCATGTTGTGTACAATTCAGTAGCTTCAATTATTTAAATAGAGATATTTTAATTTACATTAATTTTGGATCTGTCCTCTAGCTTTTTACTATAATGACTGGCACTATTACCAAATCATTTTCCAGAACAGAACTACACTTTAAAATCCCTTTAAGGGATTATGCAGCCTGCTGTTCATTGTGTGTTATGGATTCTCCTAAAGTGGCTGGTCCCCAGGAGATGAGTCTACTCCAAGTTGCAGTTGAAGAAACCATCCTGTTAGTTCAGGTTCTAATTGGCGCTCACTGAAAAAGTCAAGAGTTTGGCTCCCACTGACCACCAATTAAGGTGATGGAGTTTGACACTTTCTATGGGGAAAAAGCAAATGTTTGGGTGGAGATTTTGCTTTTGATTTGACAAAGAATAATTTTTGATCCCCATTTTTCTCTATGGAAAATAGGGGAGGATGGGGGGGGAACAAACCCAGTCTCTCCAAAAATCAATAATTTATTTTTATTCCCCCCAAAAAAATCAATACAAAATTGGGAATTTTTTCCCCAAAACCTACAGAACAAAAAATATTTCAACATTAGAGAGAGAGACAGAGATCTACTCTAATCATTGCAGTTAGAAGAAATTGTGAGCACTTTTAACCGCAATTTCAGTTAATGGGAAATAAGGGTACTTAGGGCTAGAGATATGCAAATAACTGATATATACATAATATTTTGGTTGACCCAAATCTGCATTTTTCAGTCCAAAAAAAAAAGTTTTAGTCAAAAAATTCCACCCAGCTCTATTCAGGATTTGGATGCATGGTAACTCATTGATCTGTGTGTGTCATGTATCATGCTCACTAACTGATCCATAAAAGATAAGGTGCAGAGATTCAAAGTCCTCTCAGTTGAGCTATTTGAAATTTTTCAGCTGAAAATGTTTCCTGTTGGAAAATGTACAAGTACTGTAGTACAATTTCTTAATTGTCAAAGTGCAACCTACAAATGCAATTATACATTATATAATATATATTATTATTTTTTACATAACTGCACTCAAAAGTAAAATAATGTAAAACTTTAGAGTCTACAAGTCCACTCAGTTCTACTTCTTGTTCAGCCAGTTGCTCGGACAAACAAGTTTGTCTGACTTTAGTAAGGCATTTGATATGGTCTCGCGTGATATTCTTATCGATAAACTAGGCAAATACAACTTAGATGGGGCTACTATAAGGTGGGTGCATAACTGGCTGGATAACCATATTCAGAGAATAGTTATTAATGGTTCCCAATCCTGCTGGAAAGGTATAACGAGTGGGATTCTGCAGGGTTCTGTTTTGGGACTGGCTCTGTTCAATATCTTCATCAACGACTTAGATATTGGCATAGAAAGTATGCTTATTAAGTTTGCAGATGATACCAAACTGGGAGGGATTGCAACTGCTTTGGAAGACAAGGTCATAATTCAAAATGATCTGGACAAATTGGAGAAATGGTCTGAGGTAAACAGGATGAAGTTTAACAAAGACAAATGCAAAGTGCTCCACTTAAGAAGGAAGAATCAGTTTCACACATACAAAATGGGAAGAAACTGTCTAGGAAGGAGTATGGCAGAAAGGGATCTAGGGATTATAGTGGATCACAAGCTCAATATGAGTCAACAGTGTGATGCTGTTGCAAAAAAAGCAAACGTGATTCTGGGATGCATTAACAGGTGTGTTGTGAGCAAGACATGAGAAGTCATTGTTCCGCTGTACTCTTCGCTGGTCAGGCCTCAGCTGGAGTATAGTGTCCAGTTCTGGGCACCTCATTTCAAGAAAGATGTGGAGAAATTGGAGAGGGTCCAAAGAAGAGCAACAAAAATGATTAAAGGTCTTGAGAACAGGGCCTATGAATGAAGGCTGAAAGAATTGGGTTTGTTTAGTTTGGAAAAGAGAAGACTGAGAGGGGACATGATAGCAGTTTTCAAGTATCTAAAAGGGTGTCATAAGGAGGTGGGAGAAAACTTGTTCATCTTAGCCTCTAAGGATAGAACAAGAAGCAAAGGGCTTAAACTGCAGCAAGGGAGGTTTAGGCTCGACATTAGGAAAAAGTTCCTAACTGCCAGGGTGGTTAAACATTGGAATAAACTGCCTAGGGAGATTGTGGAATCTCCATCTCTGGAGATATTTAAGAGTAGGTTAGATAAATGTCTGTCAGGGATGGTCTAGACAGTATTTGGTCCTGCAATGAGGGCAAGGGACTGGACTCGATGACCTCTTGAGGTCCCTTCCAGTCCTAGAGTCTATAAATCTATGAATAAGTTTGTTTACATTTATGCTGCCCCCATCTTATTTACAATGTCATCTGAAAATGAGAACAGGTGTTCACATGACAATGTTTTAGCCAATGTTGCAAGATATTTTACCTGACTGATATGCAAAACTTTCATATGCCCCTTCATACTTTGACCACCTTTCTAGAGGACATACTTCCATGCTGATTACAGGTTCTGCTCGATAACAGTTCAAAACAGTGCAGACTGATGAATGTTCATTTTAATCAGCTGAGTCAGATACCATCAGCAGAAGACTGATTTTATATTTGGTGGTTTGGGTTCTGTAGTTTCCGAATTGGAGTGTGTTGCTCTTTTAAGTATCAGAGGGTAGCCGTGTTAGTCTGGATCTGTAAAAGCAGCAAAGAATCCTGTGGCACCTTATAGACTAACAGACGTTTTGGAGCATGAGCTTTCGTGGGTGAATACCCACTTCTTCAGATGCATGCATCTGAGGAAGTGGGTATTCACCCACGAAAGCTCATGCTCCAAAACGTCTGTTAGTCTATAAGGTGCCACAGGATTCTTTGCTGCTTTTGCTCTTTTAAGACTTCTGACAGCATGTTCCATACCTCATCCTGCTCTGATTTTGGAAGGCACTTCAGATTCTTAAACCTTGGGTCAAGTGCTGTAGCTATCTTTAGAAATCTCAAATTGGTACCTTCTTTGCATTTTGTTAAATCTGCAATGAAAGTGTTCTAAAATCGAACAACATATGCTGGATCATCATCCAAGATTGCCAAAACAAGAAATATGTGGCAGAATGCAGGTAAAACTACAGAGCAGGAGACATACAATTCTTCCCCAAGGAATTCAGTCACAAAATTAATTTAATGCATTATTTATTTTAACAAGTGTCATCAGCGCAGAAGCATGTCCTCTGGAATGGTGGTCAAATCATGAAGGAGCATATGAATGTTTGCATATCTGGCACTTAAATACCTTGCAATGCAAACTACAAAAGTGCTATGGGAACGCATATTCTCACGTTCAGGTGACATTGTAAATAAGAAACAGGCAGCATTATCTCCTGTAAATGTGAACAAACCTGTTTCTCTTTGCAATTGTCTGAACAAGAAGTAGGGCTGAGTGGACTTGTAGGCTCTAAAGTTTTACATTGTTTTGGTTTTAAGTGCAGTTATATACAAAAAAATCTACATTTGTAAGTTGCACTTTCACGATAAAGAGATTGCACTACAGTCCTTGTATGAGGTGAATTGAAAAATACTGTTTCTTTTGTTTCTTTTTATAGTGCAAATATTTGTAATAAAAATAATATAAAGTGAGCACCGTACACTTTGTATTCTGTGTTGTAATTGAAATCAATATATTTGAAAATATAAAACATCAAAAATATTTATCATCAATGTAAATCGGTATACTATTATTGTTTAACAGTGCAATTAAAACTCAAATAGGCAAGATTAATTTTAAACAACTTAATTTGTTTTTGAGTTAATCACATGATTTAACTGTGATTAGTTGGCATTCCTAATTAAAATTGAACATTTTGATTGGATTTTCAAGAAATTTTCCATGAAATATGAAATTTAATTTAGAATTTTGAAACAAAATTAAACTTTTATTTTGGAATATTGATTCAAAATCAGAACTCTGAATCAACATGCTGATTTATGAACAAAATTTTATTTTGTGTGTCATCTTAATGTCCTTTGAGAAAAAAAGGTTAATTCAGAATAAAATTTGATATGTCAATAGTTTTTTTTCAGTCATATATATAGAGCGGTTAAAATTGACAATTTTCAGAACTTTTCACAAAATAAATAAAGAAAAATGATATTTCAATTTTTCATCCCAATTCAGCATGAAAAACAATGCCAAAATATTGGTATTTCCCATGGAATGGAAATTCTGTTTTCCAACAAACTCTGCATCTAGGGATTTAGATGAAAATTGGGCATCTAAACCCCATAGGAAGTTTTGAAAATCTCAGCCTGAGTTGTCCCATGCAAGTCCTAGAGAAGTTTCAGAAGCTAGTGCCTTCACCAACAACAATCTCCGGAGCTCCAGGAATGAAGAACCAAAGCATCGTGACCACATTCATCATGCTGGGACTCTCCAGTAAACCCCAACTCCAGGTCCTACTCTTCATCCTATTCCTCTCCATCTACATCGTTGCCCTGCTGGGCAACTTACTCATCATTGCTGCCATCCTTTCCAGTTTCAAGCTCCACAGGCCCATGTACTTTTTCCTCTTCCACTTGGCTGTGGTGGACATTATCTGCACCACCACCATCATCCCCAATATGCTGGGAAATCTAGTGGCTGTGACTAAATCTCTCTCGTATCGTGGGTGCATGGTCCAGCTCTACTTCTTCACATGGTCTTTGGGGGCTGAGATGGTGCTCTTCACCATCATGGCTTATGATCGCTATGTGGCCATTTGCCACCCTTTGCATTACAGCATCATGATGAACAAGACCGTATGTGTGGGCCTGTCTGCCCTAATGATAGTCATTGCTGTGGTCAACTCGTGGGTGCACACTGGCCTCGTGCTGCAGCTGAGCTTCTGTGGGCTCAACGTTATCAACCACTTTTTCTGTGAAATCCCATCACTACTGGCTCTCTCCTGCACCTCAGTGCATTTAAACGAGGTTATGGTCTTCACGGCGGACATTTTCCTAGCTATGGGGGACTTCCTGTTGACATGTGTCTCTTATTGCTTCATTGTCAGGGCAATCCTGAGGATCAAAACGGTTGAAGGGAAGAGAAAAGCCTTCTCCATCTGTTCCTCCCACCTCATTGTAGTGTCTCTTTATTACTCCACTGTCATCTACACCTACATTCGGCCAGCCTCTAGCTACTCCTTCGACAGGGACAAGATTATAGCCACCTTGTATACTCTGGTGACTCCAACTCTCAATCCTATAGTCTACACGCTAAGGAATAAAGATGTCAAGATGGCCATCAAGAAAATGCTTCTATACCCTGGGAAATAGGTCATGATGGTGTAAGTAGAGTCAGGATGAGCTCTACCCTGACATCTGGTGGTGAATTATGGGGAATGTGAAAAGAATTTGAGAAGGTGGAAAGGAATTTCAGGTATTTGCATTGGTACACCCACTCCACCTAGCATAGCCCACGGCAGCCTGGGATAATTATTTTGACAGCTCTGGGATCCCCAATTTCTTTGTTATTGGGGCAGAAGGAATAAAGTGTTGTCACCCTGATTATGTGAATGAGGAACTATGAAACTGCTTTATGACAGAGATGACTCAACCTCATTTAAGTAGTACTTGCTAGACAAGGGACATGGGTTCCAAAACCCAGTGAATGGAGAGAGATTGGAGAGTGGTGTGTGTACCTGATGGTATGGGCCCCTTTTGAGGGCCTGGAACACCAATTGCACAGCCTCCTCTCTCCACTGTTAAAGAGTAGAGCTAATTTTGATTCCATTAGGAGTCCATCTAGAGGCGGCTGAGCTGAATTCACGTTGGGCCAGTGGTGCACCAGCACCAGGGCTCCCCTACTACAAGCTGAAAACACTAAAAGAGCTGAGCTGAGATCACTGAGTGCTGTGTTAACTAGTGGGGGAGCCTGAAGATCTATCGCTATGCGGCTGGCAGAGTGGAGCAGTTTGCAGCATGTTGGAGCAGTCCATGGAACAGTGAGCGGAGTGGAGCAGTTTGCGGGGATGGCTGGCGTGGCTCACAGGTCGGCTGGAGGAGCGGCACAGCTGGTGGAGTGGAGCTGGTCATGGTGAAGGCTGCAGCATAACTCCATGGAGAGGCGGAGCAGTTGGCTCTGGCCCACGTAAGGTGCCTCTTAACACCCTGTGTGGGCCCCACCCCATTTCCACCCAGGCTGGGGGTGGTAAAACTCTGCAGATAAACTTTTGAACTCTGAGGTGGCACTGACCATAGACTTTCGAGTTGTTGGACTTTGGGGTGATTGGACTTAAGACCCTAAGGGGGAAAGGACATTGCCAAACATACTTGGAGGGGGGTTTTTGCTTATGGTTTGTGTTATAATCCTGTTTGTGGTGTTTTTCCAATGTGATGCCACATTGTTTCCCTCCTTTATTAAAAGGATTTTGCTACACTCAGAATCCGTGCTTACGAGAGGGGAAGTATTGCCTCCTAGAGGCGCCCGGGGGGGTGGTGTGTAAGTGTCCCAGGTCACTGGGTGGGGGCTCAAGCTGGTTATGCATTGTGTTATTGAAACGTAACCCCTGGATACTGAACCCGGCTCTTGTTGCTGCTAACTCAGAGGGGCAGAAGGGTTACATTTTTGTCCTCCTCCCAGCCAAGAATTTGTCATCTTGACAAATCACATTCCCTACTATAGCAACTCACTGGTCCCCTCCAAAGGGCCTCAGATAGCCCACCTTAGCTTCCACAAACCTGTGTGCTAAATGTATAGGCTTCTCACTAGTCATCCCAGGTGCATCGTAAGTTTACTGTTTCACTGGTCTTATTATCCTGTCTCGCCTATTGAGAATCTCTGTTGCTGTGGTAGAGGGGACATCCTCTTGAGTGACAGATGGGGAGGTTTTCTGTGAGTTCCCTTCGGATACTGGCATAGGCCCCTGCATTTCTAGGTCGAAGGTGCTCAGGTTATCTTCCATCTGTATGTCGCTACTGTCCAATAACCTGTGTATGTCATCACATGGGGGTCCCACCAGTGGCTCAGGAGTGTCAGGAATGGGCCTAAATACTTCTGCCATAGGGTTTAGGATGGAAGAGGAGGTGCTCTCTTTTGATTCAGCCAATCGAGACTGAACTCTTGTCTTCATCCCAGGATACACCATGGTTGTGTCTTCCTCCTGAGACTCACTCTCAGATGTGCTGACTAGGGGTAGGTTAGCTGCAGGGGGCTGGCTGTCCACGTTGGAAGGCAGCTTTGATACAGCACCTTCTTTCTGCCCAGTTGCCCTGTTGTGGCCCATCTCTTAAGCAGTGCCTACCAATTCCCCCCCAGGGAGCAAAAGGTTTCTATGCATGGTCTTTGTCTGCCCTGGACCCTCTTCAGGTTTGATTTTATAGACCGGCAGGTCTCCTAGCTTTTCCATCACCAAGTAAAGTATTTCCTTTCATCTGTCAGCTATCTTATGTTTGCCAGCAATACCCAAATTTCGCAGCAGGACTCTGTTCCCTGGCTGGAGCTCTTGCAGATGTACCCTAGCATCATATCAATGTTTGTTGCCTGCATTCTTCTGAGCTGCTGATGTAGCTAAGTGGTAAGCATCCCACAGCTTTTCTCGTAGTCGGGATACATATTGCTGGTGAGTTTCATAACTATCTCCATCCTTGGATACACCAAAGAACAGGCCTATGGGTAATCTTGGTTCTCGCCCAAACATCAAGAGATATGGGGTGACTCCCGTAGCGTCATTCTTTGTGGCGTTGTAGGCGTGCACCAGAAATGCGACATGTTGGCTCCAGGTTGCCTTCTGCTCTGGCTGCAAAGTCCCTAACATATCTAACAGTGTTCAGCTGAACCTCTCTGGCTGAGGATCACCTTGTGGGTGATAAGGCATTGTCCTCGACTTTTTAATTCCTGCTATCCTTAGCACCTCCTTCAGAAGGTGACTCTCAAAGTCTCGTCCCTGATCTGAGTGTATCCAGGCTGGGAATCCATAAACTGAGAAATATTTTTCCCACAGTGCTCGAGCAACAGTAGTGGCCTTCTGATCATGTGTGGGATATGCCTGCGCATATCGCGTATAATGGTCGGTCGCTACTAGAATGTTCCCAATTTTCCTTTTGTCCACCTCTAAAGATAAGAAATCAATGCAAACCAGCTCCAGAGGTTTGTTGCTGGTGATGTTCTTCAGATATGCGGCCCTCGTGGGCAGAGTTTTCCTTTGAACACATCGAGCGCAGGTCTCACATTTCCTGCGAACATCTTCAGCCATCCGGGGCCAATAGAACCCACTGCGAATAAGTTCCAGGGTCCTCTCCATCCCTAAATGTCCAAAGTCATCATGCAGGGCCCTCATGGCCAGGGCTCTGTACTCTTTCTGCAGCACTAGTTGATTCTGTTGCTTTTGTAGAGGGTCTGTGGTCATGCGGTGAAGCACTGAGCCTCACTCCTCCCTTTTGGCAAGTAATGTATCATGAATGTCAATATCTTGCAGCTGAGCTTCCTGCCAGTCAGCCGCATTGAGCATGGGCAAGAGAGATTGGTCCAAAGCAATATAGTTCACTGAAGCAGAAGGCACGCATTCAGGGGGTAGGCCCAAAGCTTCAGCAACACATCCATGAACGCTCTCATGGGCCTCTGGCTCTCGGCGACTCACACTGCAAATAGCTCTCACTCCATCCATGGATATCACAGCAATTCCTGGTGCCTGTGGACGCCTGGACAGTGCATCTGCATCTACATTGCTTCTCCCTGATCAGTATTGAATGCTGAAGTCATAGCTAGCCAAAGCGGCCACGCATCTTTGCCCTGTAGCATCCAGTTTAGCACTTGTTAACACATAAGTCAGTGGGTTGTTTTCCGTCCTTACCTGGAACTGAGCACCATACAAGTAGTCTCGAAATTTCTCAATGATGGCCCATTTCAAGGCCAAGAACTCCAGCTTGTGGGTGGGATAGCGGGTTTCACTACCAGACAGTCCTCGGCTGGAAAAGGCTACAGGTTTACACTTGCCTTCCACCTCCTGGTACAGTACTGCTCCCAGACCCTCCAAACTTGCATCAGTATGCAGGATAAATGGCTTGCTTGGGTCAGCAAAGACTAGGACTGGGGCATGAGTTAGGCAAGTAGTAATTTCTCGAAAAGCCCTTTCACATCTCTCATCCCACTGTGGCCCAAAGGGTTTGAAGGGGCCATAGTGTCTCTGCACAGAAGACCCCTTATTCTTGGTCTTAGATTTGTTCTTGCTGGACTGATATCCCCTGGTAAGATTGTAGCATAGTTTTTCACAAATCTGCATTGGTAGCCACTAAACCCAAGGAAGGTCTTGACTTCTCTGTAGTTGCTTGGACGTGGCCATGTAGTGAGTGCTTCTATTTTATCAGGATCAGTACTCACACTCTCTTGGGAGACGATCTGACCCACATACTTCACCGAGGTCCTGCAGAACTGGCATTTGTCAATTGAAAGCTTCAAACCATAATCCTCCAACCTATCAAACACTTTAAGAAATCTTTCTTCATGCTCCTCCAAAGTTCTTCCAAACACAGTCAGGTCATCCAAATAAACTAACACTTGGAGTAAATTCATGTCTCCCACAACTTTCTCCATAAGATGCTGAAATGTGGAAGCTGCTCCAGAAATCCCTTGGGGCATGCGTTCAAACTGATAAAACCCTAATGGGCAGATGAAGGCTGTCTTCTCCTTATCTTCTTCACTCAGAGGGATCTGGTAGTATCCACTCCGAAGATCCAACACAGAGAACCACTGACTCCCCAGCAAACAGTCTAAGGCATCTTGCACTCAAGGGATTGTGTACTGGTCAACTGCAGTACGGCGGTTTAGGGTGCAGTAGTCAATACACATCCAGATTTTCCCATTCTTTTTACGGACCACCACAATGGGTGAGGCGTATGAGCTGCGGGACTCTGTAATGATGCCATTTGCAGCCAGCTCTTGAAGATGTTGTCGCACATCTTCCATCTCGGAGAGAGCAAGCCTCCTAGATCTCTCTCTGAAAGGTCGAGAGTCATGTAGTCTGATGTTGTGCTCTACTCCTTTTGCACATCCCACATCCCACTCATGCAATGAGAACACCTTGGATCTTTCACTAAGTTTCCTCCTCAGGTGATCTTTCCACTCCTCGGACAATGGTGAATCTCCAAAGTCAAACTTTGCTGGGTCTGTTGTTGGAACTTGAGTCTCGCACTGGGATTTTACAATTGATTCAGACTCGAAGAGGTCTGCTATCTTTTGTCTTTGCTTTACAACAACATCTCGACTTGTTTAATTAGCAATCAGTATAGTCGCCTTTTCCTGGGCTTCAGCGGGTAGGGTTATGACTCCACTGGGGACCAGCACTCCTTCCGGGAGATCTCCTTCAACCGGCTGCTCTATCATTGCTAATGGCCCTTTACTGCCTTTCAGCCTGGTACTCATGACAAGCACTTCTTGTTCCATCCTTGCAGGCACTATGAAGGGGCTTGTACCCGTGTACTTCAGTGCCCCAATCGGTAGCTCAGTTGTCTCCTTTTTAGCACTCTCAATCTTCCTATGGGCTTCAGCACAAAGTGTATGGATCGTCAGGGTACTCAGGTACTGATCCCCAGCCCGTCGTCTGCAGTAATCCGCGAGCACCTTGAAGAGGCTGGAGTTGGTCCCTGTCAGCACAGACACATCAGAGGTCCCATTTAGGGTCAGGGCATATTAAGGCAGCTGTTTCTACCTCTTCCCTTACCCCAGCAACCTCCTCTGGGAATTCCAGGTGCACTATGACATGCCCTTGATAGGGTATTCATCCATGCTGAGGCCACACAGACCAATGCCAGTCAGTGGCTGTATAGGCAGGTGCCTAAGCATCTGTTGGTAGAATGACTGAAATATAATAGTCACTTGAGATCCAGTGTCAAGCACGGCTTTACACTCCGCCCCTTCAATCCTCACCATGACCTCTGCTTGAGGCCCTATCAGTCCTGCAGGGATCTCAGCTGGACGATCTCTTCTGGGGGAATCTTCAAATCCTGTAGGCCTAGGTGGTCTCCATCCCCAGACCTTCTGGCAGCTACTGGATCTCTCCCAACTGATCCTCATCTTTTCATACACTAAGGAGGGGTTCTCTTCTTTATGGCAGTTAGCAGCACTGTGCCCATCCTGACCACACCGGTAGCAAAAGAATTGTCCTTTCCCCCTTCGCCAGGGTGGGACGTTGGCTCTAGATACTGACTTCTCCATTGTAACAGTCTGAGGCTCCTTATTCTTGGAAATCTTAGCTCGGACAATGGTGCTTTGCAGCTCAGCTATCTGTTCCATCAGGACCTGCATTTGTTGGGCAAGTTCCTCTGTGGTGCTCACCATCAGTATCCTGGCCACTGGCAGTGGCGTTGTGCTGGCTGGTTCCAATGTTTGGGCTTCCCAACACTCGCTGGCCACCTGCCTTTCTTCCTCTTCCCTGACCTCCTTTATCAGCTGGGAGTAACTTGGGGGATGTTCCTGCCATTCTCTTAGTCGGAGATGAAGTAGGATCGGGTTCTGATATTGAGTCCCTCTTACAACTTGAGCCAGTCTGGTCTGATCCATCTGCTCAGCAGTCACTGCTCCCCTCATAACAGCTCTCTGAAGCAGTCTCTCCAGGATCTGTATATAGGCTGAAATTTTCTCACTCCTTTGCTGTTGGGACTTAAGGAATTTACAGTAACTGTCTTCAGTGCCCTCTACGCTCCCAAAGGTATTATCAAGGGCCTCTAGGCAGTCCTTCACACTGACCCCGGGGTCAATGAGCTTCAGGGTGCAAATTACACCTAATGTTGGGCCACTAAGGCTCTCTGTTAGACATCACCGCTTTTCTATATCGGGTACAGCCCACTCCTGCAGCATTTCAGTGGTATGCTCCTGTTATAAATAGATGGTTAAGGGTTAATGTCTCTTTTTCCTATAAAGTGTTAACTAGCAGTAAACCTGGAACACCTGACCAGAGGACCAATCAGGAGACAAGATACTTTCAAATCTTGGTGGAGGGCAGCCTTTATTTGTGCTTTCTGGGTTTTTTCTTTGTTCTCTCTGGGTTCTGAGAGGAACCAGATATGTAAGCAGATATCTCCAAGTTTCTGAAACAGCCTGTTCTGTTCAATTTAGTAAGTACCAGTTAGAAAGGCAGTTTAGTCTTTTAATTGTTTTCTTATTTTGCAACGGTGTATTTTGCTGGAAGGATTGTATCTCTGTTTGCTGCAAATTGTATTTGTGCTGGGAGGAGGATTCTCTCTAGTGTTTATAAGCTGAAAGACCCTGTAACATTTTCCATCTTGATTTTACAGAGACAATTTTTACTTTTTTCTTTCTTTTATTAAATGTTTTCCTTTTTAAAAACCTGATTTTTTTTTAATTCTGGTGTGAGACCCAAGGGGAGGGAGTCTGCACTCACCAGGGAATTGGTGGGAGAAAGGAGAGACGGGGGGAGGGAGGAAAAACCTGATTTCTCTCTGTGTTAATATCACTCTCTCTCTCTCAGGAAGAGTCTGGGAGGGGGAGTGAAGAAGGGGGGGAAGGTGAATTTCCTCTCTGTTGTAAGATTCAAGGAGTTGAATCACAGCGATCTTCTAGTGTAACCCAGGGAAGGGAGGATCTGGGAGGAAGAGAAGAGGGGAATGGTTTATTTCCCTTTGTTTTGAGACCCAAGGGGCTTTGGGTCTTGGGGTCCCCAGGGAAGGGTTTGGGGGCCAGAAAGTGCCCCAAAACACTATATTTTTGGGTGGTGGCAGCTCTACCATTTCTAAGCTAGTAATTAAGCTTAGGGGGGTTCATGCAGGTACCCCATCTTTTGGATGCTAAGGTTCAGAGTGGGGGTTCATACCTTGACATGGTGTGCAGTGGTTGGATAGAGTTTAAATGCAAAAGCCTGTAGGATTATTATTATTTCTTCTTTTCTCTCTGCTAGCTGTTTATAAGCAAGAGAGGGATTTTTAAAAGCAAAGCTGAAAGCAGGCTAGAGGAGATTGTTTTTAAAAGCAAAAATGTGCAGGTTTTTTTTCTCTCTTCCTTCTGTGTACTCTGAAGGCAGAAGCGTTAAATTTAACCAGGGTCTTTTGTTAAACAAAGCAGGCTTAAGCTGTCAGCAGCAGAAACCAGCAAAAGACATTTGCAAATCAATTGGTTTTTTTTCTTTCTAACTCGGCAATGTAATAGCTAGGAAGTGTTAGAGGGACCCTGTTGCTAAGCAACCCTGAGCTGCAGCATTCCAGGCACTGAGCAGCAGAGAGCGCACCCAACCCAAGAAAGCAGGAACCATGAGTTCAAAGGAAACCATTAAGCAGAAACGGGCAAGGCTACACGCCCCATAAAGAAAGACAACAAACATAGGAAATGGATAGAACTAATTAATGCAGAAATAGCCAAAGAAGAGGCAGCCCACAAAAAAAAAAACAAGAAAACAAAGAGGCTGCCCACAGGAGAGAGCTGGAGATAAAATAAAAAGAGTTGGAACTCCAGAGGGAGGCCCACCGGTAGGCCTTGAAATTAGAACAGACTAAGCAGGAGGACACAGCCAATCCTACCAACCAGTTATTGTTCCCCATCCCAAGAAATTTCCCACATACAAGGCAGGTGATGACACTAAGGCCTTCTCTGAAAATTTTGAAAGGACCTGCCATGGATACAGCATCTCTGAAGACCAGTACATGATGGAGCTGAGGCCTCTGCTCAGTGGACCCTTAGCAGAGGTGGTGGCTGAAATGCCTAAGGAACACATGAACAATTATAAACTTTTTCAAACCAAGGCCAGAATCAAAATGGGGATAACCCCTAAGCATGCCTGTCGGCGGTTCAGAGCCCTAAGGTGGAAACCAGATGTGTCATTCACCCGACACGCCTACCACATTGGCAAGAATTATGATGCCTGAATATCAGGAACCAATGTTAAATCGCTCGACGAGCTGCACCTCCTAATACAAATGGAGCAGTTCTTAGAGAGTGTTCCTGAGGAAATAGAAAGGTACATCCTAGATGGGAAGCCCAAAACTGTAACTGAGGCGGGGGAGATTGGAGCCAGATGGGTGGAAGTGGTGGAAAAGAAAAAAGCTACTGTCAAGGGGAGCGAATATCACAGAGGGCACACAGACAATAAACCCTATAACCGAGGGCAACCCAAGACCCCATCTGCAACCCAAGGAAATCTCCAGACTCCCTATTGTCCCACCTCACCAGTCTCCAGTAACCCACCTCGGCCCAGTGATCAGTCAGCTGGGCGATGCTTTAAATATAATGAACTGGGACATATAAAGGCCAACTGTCCCAAGAACCCCAACCAAGTGCAGTTCATTACACCACCATCACACCAAAGATCCCCAGGCCCAGGTGCCTCTCAAATACCCTTGAAGCGAAGGGAAATTTTGAGAGTGGGCGGAAAGAAGGTTATCACGTGGAGAGACACGGGGGCACAAGTGTCAGCTATCCACCAATCCTTAGTGGACCCCAAATTCATCAACCCAAAGGCCCAAGTGACAATTTACCCTTTCTTGTCAAAAGCTGTAGACTTGCATACAGCTGAACTGCCTGTCCAGTACAAAGGCTGGTCAGGAATGTGGAGTTTTGCAGTCTATGACAATTATCCCATCCCCATGTTACTGGGGGAAGACTTGGCCAACCAGGTAAAGCGGACCAAGAGAGTGGGAATGGTTACATGCAGCCAAGCCAGGCAAGCTTCCACACCCATCCCTGTTCCTGAACTGTCCACAGAGGCCCCGTCTGTGTTACCAGAGACTCAGAAGGAGGTAGTGGACCCGGATCCCCTGCCAACGACTGCAACAGCCACAGTGCTTCCAGTCCCAGACCAGGAACTGAAAAAGCAACCAGCACCAGAACCGTTCCCAGCACTGATGCCAGCGCTTGCAAAACCATCTTCAACCCCAACACTAGAGGGCGCCAGCGAGCCTGAACTGGCAGAAGCAGCAGACAATCACACCCAAGAGGCTCAGTCAGAGCCTGAAATGCCACCTGGTGCACCAGCGGAGAGCGGTTCACCAGCAATGAATACAACTCCATCACCTACATCGCTTCCAGAGGGACCAAGCCCAAGTCCACAGTCTAAGGAAGAACTGGTGTCTCCAGCCTCAAGGAAACAGTTCCAGACTGAGCAGAAAGCAGATGACAGCCTTCCGAAAGCTTGGGCGGCAGCACGGAGCACCTGACCGCCTCTAAGCTCTTCTAACCGATCCTGGTTTGTTGTAGAACAAGGACTATTATACAAGGAGACTCTTTCTGGTGGACCCCAGGAAGACTGGCATCCGCAAAAACAGTTGGTGGTTCCAACTAAGTACCAGGGGAAGCTCTTAAGCTTAACCTATGATCAACCCAGTGGCCATGCTGGGGTGAATAGAACCAAAGACAGGTTGGGGAAGTCCTTCCACAGGGAGGGGATGGGCAAGGACGTTTCCAAGTATATCCGGTCTTGTAAGGTGTGCCAAAGAGTGGGAAAGCCCCAAGACCAGGTCAAGGCCCCTCTCCAGCCACTCCCCATAATTGAGGTCCCATTTCAGCGAGTAGCTGTGGATATTCTGGGTCCTTTCTCAGAAAAGACCCCCAGAGGAAAGCAGTACATACTGACTTTCATGGAAATTGCTACCCGATGGCCGGAAGCAGTAGCTCTAAGCAACACCAGGGCTAACACTGTGTGCCGGGCCCTAACAGACATTTTTGCCAGGGTAGGTTGGCCCTCTGACATCTTTACAGATTCAGGATCTAATTTCCTGGCAGGAACCATGAAAGATCTGTGGGAATCTCATGGGGTGAATCACTTGGTTGCCACCCCTTACCAACATCAAACCAATGGCCTGGTGGAGAGGTTTAATGGAACTTTGGGGGCCATGATACTTAAATTTGTGAATGAACACTCCAATGACTGGGACCTAGTGTTGTAGCAGTTGCTCTTTGCCTACAGGGCTGTACCACATCCCAGTTTAGGGTTTTCACCGTTTGAGGTTGTGTATGGCCATGAGGTTAAGGGACCATTACAGTTGATGAAGCAGCAATGGGAGGGGTTTACGCCTTCTCCAGGAACTAACATTCTGGACTTTGTAAGCAACCTACAAAGCACCCTCCGACACTCTTTAGCCCTTGCTAAAGAAAACCTAAAAGATTCTCAGAAAGAGCAAAAGGCCTGGTATGATAGACATACCAGTTAGCGTTCCTTCAAGGTAGACCAGGTTATGGTCTTGAAGGCGCAACAGGCCCATAAGATGGAAGCATCATGGGAAGGGCCATTCACAGTCCAAGAGCGCTTGGGAGCTGTTAACTACCTCATAGCATTTCCCAATTCCTCTCTAAAGCCCAGAGTGTACCATGTTAATTCTCTCAAGCCCTTTTATTCCAGAGACTTATGGGTTTGTCAGTTTACAGCCCAGGGAGGAGATGACGCTATGTGACCTGAAGATGTCTACTACGAAGGAAAAAGTGACGGTGGCTTGGAACAGATGAACCTCTCCACAACCCTGGAATGTCTGCAGAGGCAACAGATCAAGGAGCTGTGCACTAGCTTCGCCCCACTGTTCTCAGCCACCCCAGAACGGACTGAACAGGCATACCACTCCATTGACACAGGTGATGCTCACCCAATTAAAACCTCACCCTATTGGGTGTCTCCTCATGCCCAAGCTGCTATAGATCGGGAGATCCAAAACATGCTACAGATGGGTATAATCCACTCATCAACCAGTGCATGGGCATCTCCAGTGGTTCTGGTACCCAAACCAGATGGGGAAATACGCTTTTGCGTGGCCCACCGTAAGCTAAATGCGGTAACTCGTCCAGACAACTATGCAATGCCACGCACCAATGAGCTATTGAAGAAATTGGGACGTGCTCAATTCATATCTACAATAAACTTATCCAAGGGGTACTGGCAAGTACCGCTAAATGAACCTGCCAGAGAAAGGTCAGCATTCATCACCCATGCGGGGGTATATGAATTTAATGTGCTTCCTTTCAGGCTGTGAAATGCACCCGCCACCTTCCAAAGACTTGTAGATGGTCTCCTAGCAGGATTGGGAAAAATGCAGTTGTCTACCTTGATGATGTGGCCATTTTTTCTGATTCATGGCCCGAACACCTAGAACACCTGGAAAAAGTCTTTGAGCGTATCAGGCAGGCAAGACTAACTGTTAAGGCCAAAAAGTGTCAAATAGGCCAAAACTGAGTGACTTACCTGAAACACTAGGTGGGTAGAGGAACCATAAACCCTCTACAGGCCAAGGTGGATGCTATCCAAATGTGTCCTGTCCCAAAGTCAAACAAAGACAGGTCCAATCCTTCTTAGGCTTGGCTGGGTATTACAGGCGATTTGTACCACACTACAGCCAAATCACTGCCCCACTGACCGACCTGACCAAAAAGACCCAGCCCAGCTCCAACCAGGGTTCAAACTCCTCTTCCCCAGCAAATAACCTTAACTTACAACAAGAGTTTGAGGTAGCATAGGCCAACACAATCTTTTCCAATATATGCCTGTCAAGGTTCCTTCCCCTCTCTGAACTTTAGGGTACAAATGTGGGGACCTGCATGGACATTTCTAAGCTTAATTACTAGCTTAGATCTGGTACACTGCCACCATCCAGAAGTCAGTGTCTGGAGCACTTCCTGTCCACCCAAAACTCTCCTCTCCCTGGGTGGCCTTGAGGGATTTCACCAGTTCCCTGGTGAACACAGATCCAAACCCCTTAGGTCTTAAAACAAGGAGAAATTAACCATCCTCCCTCCTTTCCCCCACCAGTCCCTGGTGAGTCCAGATCCAATCCCCTTGGATCTTAAAATAAGGAAAAATCAATCAGGTTCTTAAAAAGAAAGCTTTTAATTAAAGAAGAAAGGTAAAAATCATCTCTGTAAAATCAGGATGGAAAATACTTTACAGGGTAATCAAATTCGTATAGCCCAGAGGAACTCCATCTAGCCTTAGATTCAAAGTTACAGCAAACAGAGCTAAAAATCCTCTCAGCGAAAAAGGACATTTACAAGTTGAGAAAACAAAAATAAAACTAATCTGCCATGCCTGGCTGTTACTTACAATTTTGAAACATGAGAGACTGGTTTAGAAAGATTTGGAGAGCCTGGACTGACGTCTGGTCCCTCTTAGTCCCAAGAGCAAACAACCCCCACAACAGGGAGCACAAACAAAGTCTTCCGTCTACTGATTTGAAAGTATCTTGTCCCCCTATTGGTCCTCTGGTCAGGTGTCAGCCAGGTTTACTGAGCTTCTTAACCCTTTACAGGTAAAAGAGACATTAACCCTTAACTATCTGTTTATGACAATGACCCAGTGCTTTTGCCCAATCATATGCTGCGACTGCCGCCCCTGAGCTAGAGGTTGCAGAACTGAGGCCCAACAAACCCGACATATTAGCCATTATACAAACAGTAATTTCCTCAAAATATAAACACAATTATTTCCCAATACAGTGGAACACTCAACAGGTGCTTGTGAGGGGTACTGACCCAGGAATCCCGGACGAGCCCTCCAAAATGTAACCCTTCTGCCCCTCTGAGTTGGCAGCAACAAGGGCCAGGTTCAGTATCCAGGGGTTCCATTTCAATAACACAATGCATAACCAGCTCGAGCCCCCACCCAGTGACCTGGGACACTTGCATACCACCCCCCCCGGGTGCCTCTAGGAGGCAATACTTCCCCTCTTGCAAGCACATAGTCTGAGTGTAGCAAAATCCTTTTAATAACAGAGGGAAACAATGCGGCATCACATTGAAAAAACACCAAAACAGGATTATAACACAAAGCATAAGCAAAAACCCACCTCCAAGTATGTTTGGCAATGTCCTTTCCCCCTTAGGGTCTTAAGTCCAATCACCCCAAAATCCAGGAACCCGAAAGTCTCTGATCAGTGCCACTCCAGAGTTCAAAAGTTTATCTGCAGAGTTTTACCCCCCCAGCTTGGGTGGAAATGGGGGGGGGCCCACACAGAGTGTTAAGGGGCACTTTACATGGGCCAGTGCCAACTGCTCCGCCTCTCCGTGGAGTTCTACTGCAGCCTTCACCACGACCAGCTCCACTCCACCAGCTGTGCCACTTCTCCAGCCAACCCGTGAGCCACGCCAGCCATCCCCGCAAACCGCTCTACTCCGCTCACTGTTCCATGGACTGCTCCAACATGCTGCAAACTGCTCCACTCTGCCAGCCGCTTAGCGATAGATCTTCAGGCTCCCCCACTAGTTAACACAGCACTCAGTGATCTCAGCTCTTTTAGTGATTTCAGCCTGTAGTAGGGGAGCCCCGGTGCTGGTGCATCATTGGCCCAACATGAATTCAGCTCAGCCGCCTCTAGATGGACTCCTAATGGAATCAAAATTAGCTCTACTCTTTAACAGTGGAGAGAGGAGGCTGTGCAATTGGTGTTCCAGGCCCTCAAAAGGGGCCCATACCATCAAGTACACACACCAGTCTCCAACCTCTCTCCATTCACTGGGAGTTGGAACCCATGTCCCTTGCCTAGCAAGTACTACTTAATTGAGGTTGAGTCATTTCTGTCATAAAGCAGTTTCATAGTTCCTTATTCACATAATCAGGGTGACAACACTTTATTCCTCTTGCCCCAATAACAAAGAAATTGGGGATCCCAGAGCTGTCAAAATAATTATCCCAGGCTGCCATGGGCTATGCTAGGTGGGGTGGGTGTACCAATGCAAATACCTGAAATTCCTTTCCACCTTCCCCGAAATTCCACACTCCCCATAATTCACCACCAGATGTCAGGGTAGAGCTCATCCTGACTCTGCTTACAATGGGACAAACCTAGACTGGTTCCATAGCAAACCTGGAGCTCTGATGTTTGCTTTCCTGTGGAAATGGGACTCAGAACGAACCTTAGAAAAAGATGCAAGGTGCATGTCTTCATGCAGGACTTTCCCACTGGTCAAATGTTGATTTCCTGAATGACTGAAATTTTTGGAACCAGTTGAAACTTATGTTTCAAAAGAAAGAAAGAAAGAACTGTTATCAACTATCTCAAATGTTTCAGACTTGTGATATAAATCCATTAAATAGAATCTCTTGTTTTGTAGCTTTGCTCAAGTCACTTTCCTTCTTTGTCACTAAATTTTCCTAGCTGTAAAATAGGGAAAAGGACACTTACCTATAACTCTGAAGTCTTATAATTTCAAGTTCCTTCTCATGCAAAGACTTCCTGTGTGTCCCTGGGCAAGTAACTTAGCATCTCTAGCCTCAGCTTCCCATCTGTGGAAGATAGGATAATAGTATTTCCCTATCTCACTGGGACGCTTTGAGAATGAATACATAAAAGATTCTGAGATGCTCATATCAGATGGTAATGGGGTCCATGTAAGTACATAATGTAAACAGGTGACTCTTGCATGCAGAGAGTTGTTTTTATTTTTGTGACCTATGTCCATCTGCTTGAACAAATGATAAATAAGGTTTTTACCCCTACTCCAGCCCCTGGAAAGAACATAATAACTCTTATTACTAATCGGGATAAAGTCATTAGTATTAGACATAAGCTATAGCATATCCGCATCTGATCATATCTAAAAGGTATTCTGCAAGCCTAGCATTGCTTCACACATTTGCAGTTCTGGGATCACCCACATTTCACAAGGAAAGAGTTATTGGGAAGATTTGGGGCAGCTTTATTCTAGGTAATAGAGCAGATAAGCTTGGCTATAACACTGGATTTCATTGGGCCAAGGGAGTGAAGCATTCCACTTGGTCGGCATATTTTGCCTCTACCTAAGAAGAGGGCTGCGGTTGGGAAAAGGAATTTTAACACATTGTGCCCAGTGCTTCCTTTAATGGTAGAATAGTCAGAGGCTTCTGCTTGTGCAGGACAACAACAGCAAAATGAACAAGGCTGGGAAGACGCTCCGCAAATCAAAGAAATGCAGAAAGTCACAGCTACAGTAAGTTTTATGCTTTGTGTAAAAACAAAACAAAAACAAACAAACAACAGAAGACAGGCAAGAAAGAGGAAAAATGGTGGGTAGGAGGTGCTTACATATGTATCGCTTTTGTAAAGAAGTTTCCCAAAAGATTAGTACTGAGATGGAATTGATCAAATCCCAATGGAGAAACCATAGCGTACTGGAGTTTCCCCACCCGATATCCATAAGGATTAGATCAAAGGACTAAAGAAATGTCAATGGAAGACATACTGTAACATACTGTACTGGAGTTGGAGAGCAAAAGCTTCTTTGAAAAAGGAAACTACAATGAAAAAAAATCCACTACATTCTATGATTATTTTAAATCTAGCAGTGATTTGTGATCTCTGGTAGGGTGTGATGTTATTGACATAAACTGTGATCGTATCGATTATTTTGCAACCACTGTTATATATTTGCAGCAAATATTGTACAAAGATTGTTGTGTGAGGTGTCTGTGACAAAGTTATGATTTGCTGGTTATGATTATGCTATCTGTATGTGTGTATCATTTTTGTATTTCAGTTTATAAGTATTTGCTTGATACTGTCTGTATTTCAAACTTGTGCTATGCTTCTGGGTGACACCCCAGGCAATGTGGCAACAGCACTGCCTAGCCTGCTTGATCGCCCATTAAGGACCATCAGCTATACAACTGACCCACTGAGAGAAGGCAGACACACCTTGTGACTCAGCAAGGCATGCAGGGATGTGCCTATGGACAGAACTCTAAGGTTTTCCCATGCCATGTGCTGGATAGCTTGTCTTTGGAAAAAAGAAAGCAGAGGCCATTTGGCAAGAGACTATAAAAGGCTGCTGCACCTCCTCCATCTTGTCTTTAATCCTGCTTCTTACTTCTGGAGGAACCTTGCTACAAACTGAAGCTCTGAACAAAGGACTGAATGACCCTTCCCAGCTGGGGATGTATTCCAGAGACTTGATTTGAACCTACAGTTTATTCCGTCATTGCTGCAAGCCTGAACCAAGAACTTTGCCATTACTGTATGTACTTGATTCCATTTAACCAATTTTATCTCTCACATATATTTATTTATTTTTATAAATAAACCTTTAGATTTTAGATTCTAAAGGATTGTCAACAATGTGATTTGTGGGTAAGATCTAACTTGTACATTGACCTGGGTCTGGGGCTTGGTCCTTTGGATCAGGAGACCCTTTTTTCTTTTACTGGGGTATTGGTTTTTATAACCATTTGTCCCCATAACAAGTGGCACTGGTGGTGATTCTGGGGAACTGGAGTAAGGGAATTGCTTTTATGACTTATGGTTAGTGAGTGGGGTAAAACTAAAGTCCTCTCTGTTTGGCTGGTTTGGTGTGCCTTAAAAGTGGAGAAACCCCAGCTTTGGGCTGTAACTGCCTTGCTCTAAGCAATTTGTCCTGAATTGATACTCTCAGAAGTGTCCCACCAAAGGCAGCATCATTACAGAACTACAGTGACAAAAAAATCCCAGTACATTCTATGATTATTTTGAATCTAGCAGTAATGCATGGTCTCTGGTAGAGTATTGCGGTCTCTACTGAATGTTACATGATCTAAGCAAAAACCATGTGCTGTAATAGCTAGAAACAACAAGCCATGAGATGGTCTGAATTCAGTCTTAACTTTGAATTGGCTCTCCTTTGCTGAGATTAAGGTAGACTCTAAAGATTAGAATCATAGAAGATTAGGGTTGGAAGAATCCATGGTATGAATCATTATACTTTATAATATTAGTGCACAAGGGCTGCAGCCAAGTTCAAAACAGTGAGAACAGTGGCCACTTGACTTCAAGGGATTATGGGACATTTCCGGAGGCCAATCACAGCGCAGTATTTGTAATTGCCAATCACACTGACACCTGGGCATTTCAGACGGGATGCAGCAAGCTTTATGCTTCTCATGGAGGTGGATTACTAGGAGCACTCCGGCTGCAGAGTCCAGGTGCTTCATGTGCCTTGCCAGTATGGACACCTCAGGAGTTAGGGTGCTCGGGGCTGATTTAATGTGCTCTAACTTGCAAGTGTAGCCAAGGCCTAAGTCTCTTGGATTCTTTTGAAAATGCCAGCCACAGCCTTTTTTGATTAATACAATTCTATGAATCATTTCAATATTTTGTCTCCTCCTTCTTCCACTCAGAGTGAATCTGTGGGTTTTGATTTTTTCATCATTCACTAACACCCAGAAAATAGAATCCCTGAATATGAACTAGTGTTTTACTGTTACGCTTATAAATCCCGTTCCCCATTTTAGCTCATTCATCTAACTACAAGCACATCCCCTGCCCTTAATTAATCATCAGGACCAAAGAGCACATTTGCCTGCTCTAATGAGAACTTCTCTGAAGGACCCGTAATCACATATTTCAAGGAAATCACCAATTGCAGGACCAGAGTAGCACCTCCTTACTCATGTTGTATGGCATGTTACCTCTTTCCCATGCCCCTGAAGTTCTATTTCTTCATTAATTTCCAGGCATGTATCAGTTTATATGATGAAAGGGTCCCTGACCTTCCACTCGTATTCACAATGTGTGGCACCTAACTCCATGCATTGTCCATGAGGTGATACTTGTGTACTAAAGTACCATTAATTGCAGTCAAGGATGGCAGAACTGTATAATAAAGTAGCCCCAGGAGCAGTAGTTAGTAGGAGAATTATATTAATTCCAGGATTCATCAGGGGCTGATTGGGGGTCAACCGCAGCACACTCTGCTGTCAATTTAGCAGGATTTCACTAAACAGTATAGATCTCCCTGTAGTGAAGACCAGCCTTGAGACTCAGGACATTCATCTTTACTGGAGGAGACAAAATCTTTGTTCAGGAGGGGGGAGATTTGAACCTGGGTTTTCACATTGCAAGAGAGTGGCCTAACTATTGAGCTCTTGGTTACACGAGAGAGGGCCAGCAGAACCTTCTAACTGGTTTTGTGAATCTAGCTCTCATTTCCAAAAAATTTACCCCAAACAATTTCCTAAAATCAATCCAAAATAGCCAACCCAAAACTGCATTTTAAGTGGGAAAAAAAGGTTCAGTCAAAAAATGCCATTCAGCTCTAGTGAGATTAAGTGTGAGTTTATTTCTTTGAGAAAATAGGTTACTAATAAACCCTAAAAAATAGAGCAATGGTACTGGATGTGACGTTATCTGATTAAAATATGACCATATAGATTATTGTTGCAACCACTGTTACATATTTGCAGAAAATATTGTACAAAGGTTGTCAAATGAGGTGTCTATGAAAAGGTTATGTTTTGCTGGTTATCATTATGCTATCTGTGCATGCATCATTTTTGTATGTGAAGTTATAAGTATTGGCTTTATACTTGGATTTCAAATGTTTATTCCTGGGGTAACACCTGCAAAATAACAAGTGAGCACATCTTGGAGGGACTGTTCAAATTGAGTGGCCCATTGAAAGAACATTTTACTGACAATGGACTATGGGAGACGCCCATCTACACTTCATGGAAAGTCCTGCTGT